>NC_080674.1:109764229-110389229 GCF_030445035.2 Dasypus novemcinctus | reverse complement strand
TTCACCTGACTTGAAGTAGGGGTCTGTGGAACAAAAAGGTTAAGAACCCCTGATCTAATGTAATTGCTGAGGGTGCAAGAGATCCAGGAGAGGCCAGGAGGGAGGAGATGGCCACGGCAGCAGCCGTCCTTTGATCAGGAGCTATCACTTCCCCACACCCTTCACCGACCCTGGGGTTCCAGGTGGTCTGGGAAGGGTGGTTGGAGGTCTCCCCCAGGCTGGGCGCAGGAGACCCCTGCTGAGCTTGGTTGCAGCTTGAGGGCAGGGCCGCCCTCTCTGGCTCCTTCCTCCCCCCGGGCTGGCTGCTAGTGGAGACAGGTGCTTGGCTCTTGGCGCTCAGCGTCTCGGCAGAGGCAGGGAGAGGGTAGAGAGGTGGCGGGGAAGGGGATCAGGACCCGGTGGAGCACGAGGCATTCACCAAGGAGCCGGACAAGTGGGTCGAGCAGCTGAACGAATGTAAACAGCTTATTGAGAACCAAGTGCGACCTTGTGTGAAAAGGCAAAGGAAATTTTAACAAAAGAATCAAAAGTGCAAGAAATTTGTTATCCTCTTACGGTCTGTGGAGTTGACCAGGGTCAATTCTATGATCTCAATGAACTCTTTAGAATTGGGGGAAATCACCAGACACAAATTATGTATTCATGGGCTACTATGTTGACAGAGGTTATTATACAGTGGAGATTGTGACTCCTCCTGTGGCAGAAAATCCGCCTTCGTATGAGGAAACATAGCTGTCTTAAAAATACATATATTTTAAAACATACAAAAAAAGCAACTGTAATCTATGTGTTTCTGTAACAAATTAGGGTCTAGCTTGGCATTAAACCACATCATGGACCAAAATGTGCCATATCAATGATGAGCTTTAAGTGTAATTTGAGACTGAAATTCAGTACTACACTATGTTCTAGATGTATGAATTTATAATGACAATCGGTATTGAATTCTATTGGTTTGGTCAAATTAATCTGCAATATTAATAGTACACAAATATGTTTTCTTTTCCCATAATAACTTATACTTGGAAGAGCTACTTCTTTTAAACTTTCTTATTAAAGCCATATTCAGAATAAACAAATGGTAACCAACCATTACAGCCTGATATATCTAGCTCCTTGACAAGTGGGGAAAAAAAAGTAAAGTAAAAAAAAAGAATAATCCTACTGATCATAAGATAAGCTTTCAAATATAATGGTTTATTTATTTTAAAACGTAATAGGAAGAATGAATTATCAAGAGCACAATACATAAATTTACACATGGAAGTCAACCTGTATCTTGGAACTTGAAGTGCAATTAACTGATTCAGTTTGTTTGGTTAAATGCACTGACATCTACATGTCTGAATAAGTGCTAAAAATGAGTATAATCTCCTAGGGTAAATAAGTACTTGAAAAGCTCATGTGGCCTAGTCAGAATTAGGTCAGGTTTGAAATATCTCTTGTTGGTGATTTGTTTTTCTGAGGCTTAACTGTGCCTTTCAGATGTAACAGGAGAGAGAAGAGAGTAGACTTCTGATGTCCCCTGGAGTTCCTGACAGGTTTTCCTGGTTGAGAGTAAGGGAATAAAAAGAGTATGGTTCAAAATGTTTCTGTTGATTTATTAAAATTTAAAGTCTGTGCTGCTGTTGTGCTGCTTTTGTTTCATTTTGATTTTATAAAACATTCACTTTCTTTGCTATTTTCAAGACCCTCCTTGGCCATGTATTTGTCAAGTGAACTATCACTAGATATTTTGTTTCTGTTACTTAAGCAAAATCTTTTGTACCTATTTATCATTGAAGAAGTTTTATTCAAAATCACTTTTAAAATCACTTTTAAAAAAAGGAATCAAAAGATTTTTTTCTTCTATGATAGCAAAATATTAGTCAAAATAAACATTAAAAAAACCTCAAAACTCTGATAGTTCACTCTTCTAGCATCTGCCCCTTTGATGCTGCAGTGAAGTCATCATTTTAAGCAATGACATGACAATAAAGTCAGTAGTCCAACAACAACATGGTGCTCAGATATCTGTGGCAAGTCCAATGAAGACTTTGATGAGATATTAATCTTTTGTAACATTATTTTTCCAAACTGGTAGACTTCTTTTTTTAATTAATTAATTTATTTTTAATGTTACATTAAAAAAATATGAGGTCCCCATATACCCCCCAACCCCCTCACCCCACTCCTTCCATAACCACAACCTCCTCCATCATCATGGGACATTCATTGCACTTGGTGAATACATCTCTGAGCACTGCTGCACCACTTGGTCAATGGTCCACATTACAGTTTACACTTCCCCAGTCCACTCAGTGGGCCATGGGAGGACATACAAATTCCAGTAACTGTCCCTGCAGTACCACCCAGGACAGCTCCAAGTTCTGAAAATAACTCCACATCACATGTCTTCTTCGCATTCCCACCCTTAGCAGCTACCATGTGGTAGACTTCTTAGTCAATCTCTTTTTAAGAATAACTCCATTAAAGTCTGACAGAAGATGGCTGAGTCTGGACCAACCACATTTGTAGGAATACACAATGGACGGAGGGGTCTAAACTAAACATGTTCATAATTTCTAAGAAAAATAGGTATTGAATTCATGCATATTTGTTATTAATTTCTTCAGAAATTATTTTTCCCTTCTTTATTTTTTTTTAATGTTACATTCAGTAAATATGAGGTCCCCATATACCCCCCACTCCCCTCACTGCACTCCTCCCACATCACAACCTCTTTCATCATCTTGGCACATTCATTGTATTTGGTGAATACATTTTGGAGCTCTGGATAGTGATTTACATTGTAGTTTACACTCTCCCCCAGTCCACACAGTGGGTCATGGCAGGACATACAGTGTCCAGCATCTGTCCCTGCAGTACCACCCAGGACAATTCCAAGTCCTGAAAATGTCCCCACAATGTATCCTTACTTCCCTCTCCCTACCCTCAGCAGCTGCAGGGTTCACTTTCTCCACATCAATGCTACAATTTCTTCCATTACTAATCACAATAGTTCCATAGTAGAATATCAATTAGAAATATATTTATTGAATGTCTACTGTGTTCTGGGTTGAGAGCCACAGCAGAGTAAAAGAAGTTAAGGTACCTGCTCACATGGAGTTTGCAATATGGAAGAGTCAGAAAAACAAACAAGTAAACAAATAAAATGATCATTTCAAATGGCAATAAGAGTTGTGAAGGAAATAAAGCATGATCAATATGGTAAGATGGGATATCTTACTAGGGTGAGCCAACTTAGAATGGTGACAACTAACTTTAGGAAAGGTGGAGTCTCTGAGGAGGTCTTCTTTGAGTTCGGACCTGAATAAAAAGGACTCTCTATGTAAAAGCCTGGAATTCGAAAATTCAGGCAAAGAGAACAGCAAGTATAAAGACCGTAATGCAAGACAGACCTTGGAGATCTGTGGTTTCAGCACTCTGCACTGCGCCCCCCCCCCCAAAATGGCCAATCGTACTGTGCTATAGTTATATCAACTGGAGTGTAGTAGGTGATGAGATCAGAGAGGACATCAGATCCCAAGTCATGTGACATTGTGCTATGTTAGAGAATTTCCATTTTATTACATAAACAATGGAAACCCATTAAGGTATTTTAAATATTAGAATGTCATGGTCTTGGGGGCAGACTTGACCCAGTGGTTAGGGGTCCGTCTACCACACGGGAGGTCTGTGGTTCAAACCCCAGGCCTCCTTGACCTGTGTGGAGCTGGCCCATGCTCAGTGCTGATGCACACAAGGAGTGCATGCCGCGCAGGGTTGTCCCCCGTGTAGGAGAGTCCCACGCCCAAGGAGTGTGCCCCATAAGGAGAACCACCCAGCGTGAAAGAAAGTACAGCCTGCCCAGGAATGGTGCCACACACACGGAAAGCTGACACAACAAGATGACTCAACAAAAAAAGAAACACAGATTCCCATGCCGCTGACAACAACAGAAGTGAACAAAGAAGACATAACAAATAGACACAGAGAACAGACAACCGGGGTGGGGGGGCAGGGAAGGGGAGAGAAATAAATAAATAAATAAATCTTAAAAAAAATGTCATGGTCTTATATAAGTAAATTTTTGAAAGATATACTTTATCTCTCTTTTTCATTCTTTTTTTCTTCACTTCTCAGTCCTTCATTTATATATGCATGTGTGTGTATATATATATGTATGTGTATATATGTATATGTGTGTGTGTGCATATAAATCATATAAATCTGCCTTGCCATGATCCATGGGGCTGTGAAGTCCAGCCATGTTAAACACTCAGGGACTCATCAACATTTTCTTTCGACTAATGATGTTATATGTCCCAGATGTTAAGTGAACCCATTCCCAGATGTCCTCTACATTAGGCAATCACAGATTTAATGAATTGTAACTTTGTAAGGTGTGTTTTTAAGATTTGCGAAGTAAATGAGGTGTCACAGAGATTTAGTTAAGAGGTGGGAAACATATGTTTGTTTAAGGGTCATATTTAAATATGTGTGAGGCAATAAACCTCCAAACATATTTTTTAACCTGTTACCATTGGTGGGGTTTAGAGTGTGGGTAGCAATGGGATTTTTCATTGGATCTTCACTGCAATAAAGGTACATATTTTCATATTACTGTATGGTCCTTTTTCTATTAGTAAATATGCATTTTAAACCTTCATTAATCAACAGTCTAATGTTTATTAACTCTAAGTATAAATCTTTCAAATTTTCACAAACTTCCAAATGCAGCAAATATGTCTGTATATGCGTTTACATTTAAATTTTATGGCAATCAATTAACTCAAAAAGGAAAACTGAAAGTACACAAATGTCAGGTTTCATTAGAAAGTCAAATGTCTATAAATTCCTGCTCAGTTTCAAATGAAATGTAGTGTCTCCAAATCTCACTGCCAGAGAAGATCCACAGGGCACTCACTTATCTACTGATCTGATCCTTCCTTGGAGAACCAGAGGCATTTTTTTTCCCACTACGTTCATCACATTTGGGAAAACATTCAGGGAAACAGTGACAAATAGAGCTTACTAACATTGCTTAAACTTTCTTGGTCTGCTTCTTTGGTAGACTTTAGACACACATAAAAATATTAAAGTAAATCTCAGAATATTTAGGACACTTTATGGCCAGTGACTCCAAATTTATATTGAAATCCTTTAAAATTTTCACAGGATCAAAAGGAAAGACAATTTTCAAAACCATGGAGAAGGCTAGTAGCACTTGAAACAAATAAGAAATAAGATTACATGAAAGTAAAAGAATTATAAATAATGAAAATTCAACTTATAAAACACAACTTTCCATTCATTTGATTTTGTTGTTGTTTTTTTTTTGGAAGTTCTGATTTTATTCACAAAACATATGATGATGTGTGCCTTAAGAATAACTTTTAAGCAAATCTAGAATTGTTGCTAAAAGTGATATTCAATACAAAATAAATAATTTGATTCATAGCAAGAATTTATCTGCCAAAAAAATCTATAAATCTTCCACTTGAGTCATTTGGCAAATGCAATAAAAAATTTTAAATTGAAAAAAAAAAAGAAACGAAAACTGCATTTGGCAGGTTCTACAAGTGTTACATTGAACTGTCACAAGTTTTGCCTTGGTACATGAATTTGTTTCCTCAAAGCTTCATAATGAAAACTACTGTCTTTGACCGTTGGAGAGATACTCATGAGTAGGTGGGCACTTTTGGTTGTCTTAATTATAAATTATTATTTAATTATTTAACTATTTCATCACTTTAGGAGTTCATAGAATCAATATTTGGCATATATAATAAAAGCCAGTTAAATAATAGTCATTTTACCCCAATGTAGAATTTTCCAAAACTATAATATAATATCACAACCAGGAAAATGATACATTTCAATGATTTTAGTCATTTTTCAGTTTTATTTGTACTCATTTTTGTGTGTGTGTTGAGTTCTTTTCAATTTGTCACTTGTGTAGAATTGTATATCGAGCACCACAGTCAAGCTGCTGAAGTGTTCTATTACCACAAGGATTCCATTGTTGCCATTTTAAAACCACAGCTACCTCCTTCTCCTTCCCTCTCTCCCCAACCCACCCCCTATCCCTAAGCCCTGGCAAATACAAATCTGTCCTCCCTTTCAAAAAGTCTACAATTTCAAAACTGAAACACACATGGACACTAACAGTACATAAAATTTGGGGCTTGGGTTTTTTTATTTGTTATAATTCCCTAGAGATTAATTTAAGGTAGTACCTGTGTCTAGTTTATTCCTTTTTGTTGCTGAGTAGTAGTCCATAGTATCAAGGTACCATAGATAGTTTAACCACTCTCCTGTTGATGAACATCCAGGATGATTCCAGTTTGGGGCTATTACAATGAATATTGCTATGAACATTTGTATAAAGACTTTTGTGTTAACACAACTTTTCTTTTCTCTGAGATAAATGTCCACAAGTGCAATTACTGGACCATGTAGTAATTGCATGCTTAGTTTTATATTAAATTGCTAAAATGTTTTCCAGTGTGGCTGTACCATTGAACATTCTAACCAGCAATATATGAATGAATAAATCCAGTTTCTTTTCATCCTCCCCACATTTGGTGTTGTCATTATTTTCTTTTAACTATTTAATTAGGTATGTAATGATATCTCATTGTGGTTTTAATTTGCATTTCCCTGATAGCTACTGAGTTTAAGTGACTTTTCATTTGCTTCTTAACCACTTATATGTCCCCTTTGTTGAAATATCTTTTAGTGTCTTTTGTCCATTTTCTTGTTGGATTGTTTATCTATTGTTCAGTTCTGAGAATTCTTTATATATTAGATACAAGATCTTTATCTGATATGTGATATGAATATAATTTCAGTATATAGCTCTTATTTTCTTCTTCACATGGGCTTTCACACAATATAAATTTTTAATTTTGGTAAGATCTAATTCATCACTTTTCCTTTTATTGATTGTGCTTTCTGTATAAACCCTAAAAACCCTTTTTAGTGCTTGATCATGAAGATTTTCTCCCATTTGTCATTTTAAAAATTTATGTTTTTGTGTTTTGAATTTAAGTATGATTTATTTTCAGTTCATGTGTGTATAAGATGTGAAGTTTAGGTAGAAGTTCATTTTTTTATCTATGGGTAAACAATTGCTTCAGTATCATTTGTTGACCACACTACACTTCCTTTCCTTCCTTTATTGAATTTCTTTTGCTCTTCTGTAAAAAATCAGTTAAGCATATATCTGGGTCTACTTCTGGATTCTCCATTCTGTTCAGTTGATCCATGTGTCTATACTCCCATTATTACCACACATTCTTAACTACTAGTAAATCCTAATAGTGGATGGAGTGATTTCTCCCAGTTATCTTTATGTCAAGATAATTGTATTAGGTTCCTATATCTGCTAAAATTAAAAAAAAAAAAATTGTTATCACAGAATTAGTGACATAAAACGAGACAATTATTTTGTTACTCTTTTGTCTCAAATGTGACTTACTGGGCTATGGTGTGAGTAAGACTGTTCCTCCTGGAAGAACAAGGAGTGAATCAACTTTCTTGCATTTTCCAGCATCTAGAGGCTGCCCACATCTCCCTGTTTCTATTACTTCTGTCTCCCACTTCCACTTAAAAGGACTCTAGTAATTACATTTGGACTGTCTAGATAACCCAGGATAAATCTCCCTATCTTGAGATCATTTGACTAGCAATGATAATTCTCCTTTGCCACATAACTAGTTTATTTATTCACAGTTTCTCTGGATTAGGATGCAAACATCTTTGGGGGTCATTATTCTCCTCACTACATTGTTTTAGCTATTCTTTCACTAATAGTTTAAAATATAAGTTTTATAAAACGTTTGTTTATGTCTACAAAAATTCCCGCTGGAATTTTTATAGGCCTGGCCTTAAACATACAGACATATTTGGGAAGAACTGACACATTTATTATGTTGAACAATCCAGTTCTACTACAGTATCTCCATTAATTTGGATAGTTTTAAATTTCTTTCTTCAACCTTAACCTTTTGCAGAACAGATGAGTACAAGTTTTCTTAAGTGTTCGGCCAAGGGTTACATTTCATTTTGACCAATTTTAAATGATATTGTGGGGAAGCAGATTTGGCACCAATGGATAGGATGTCTGCCTACCACATGGGAGGTCCAAGGTTCATACCCGTGTGGAGCTGGCTCATGTGCAGTGCTGATGCGTGTAAGGAGCGCCGTGCCACTCAGGGATGTCCCCACATAGGGGAGCCCCATGCACAAGGAGTGTGCCCTGTAAGGAGAGCCACCCATGCAAAAAAAGTGCAGACTGCCCAGGAATGGCGCTGCATACACGGAGAGCTGACGCAGCAAGATGACACAACAAAATGAGACACAGATTCCGGGTGTTGCTGACAAGAATACAAGTGGACAGAGAAGAACACAGAGCAAATGGACACAGAGAGCAGACAACTGGGGGGTGGGAAAGGGGAGAGAAATAAATAAATAATAAATCTGTAAAAAAAAATGGTAGTATGCTTTTAAATTTTGGTTTCTCTTTGTTAATTGCTAGTACATAGAAATTTGATCACTTTTTATTTATTTATTTATTTTTCAAAAAGTTCTATTTATCTATCTATCTATCTATCTATCTATTTATTTATTCCCCCCCCCCCACACTTTCGGCTTGTTCCATTCTTTGCTGTCTCTTTTCTGTGTTTTGTTTTTTTTTCTGTATCTGCTTGTCTCCATTTGTATCATCTTGCTGTGCCAGCTCTCAGCAGTGCATGGCTCATCGGCTCTCTGTGGTACATGGGCCAGCTTGCCTTCACAAGGAGTCCCTGGGACATGAACCCAGGGCCTCCCAAATGGTAGATGGGAGCCCAATTGATTGACCCACAGCTGCTTCCCTGAATACATTTTAAATAACATTTTATTGCAATATAATTTACTTAAAGTTCACATTTTAATATATGGAGTTCAGTGATTATTAGTATATTCACAACATTGTATAATCATCACCATCACATAATTTTGAAACATATTCATCATCCCTCCAAAAATCTCACATTCATTAGCTGTTACTCCTCAACACATTCTTCCCTCTTCCTCCAATCCCTGTCCTGAGTATCCAGCAGTCACTAATTGACTTTCTGTCTCCATGTATTTGCCTATAACAGAAATGTCATATAGATGGAATCATATAATATACATAGCAGTTAAGGATTGAATTGTGATCCCCTAAATAATGTTGAAGTTCTAACCTCTAGTACCACATGTAATATGACCTTATTTGGAAATAGAGCCATTGTAGATGGAATTGGCTAAATTAAGATGAGAAGTAGAGTGGCCTGCTAATCCAGTATAGTAAGTGTCCTTTTAAGAAGAGGAGAAAAGACAGAGTCAGGGAGAAGAAAATCATGTGAAGATGGAGGCAGAGATTGGCATTATGATGCTACAAGTCATAGACAGTCAAGGATTTTCAGTCATTGCCAGGGGCCAGGAGAGAGGCACAGAACACATTCTTCCCTACAGTCTTCAAAAATTCCTAGAACACATGAACACATGAACAATCCAAATTGACCAAAAAAAAAAACCAGAAGATCTCAACAAACCAATCACAAGCAAATAAATGGAAAGAGTCATCAAAAACCTCCCCAAAGTGAAAAATTCAGAACAGATGGCTTCACAGGTGAATTCTACCAATCATTAGAAAGAGATCTAATATCAATCTTGCTTAAACTTTTCCAAAAATATTGAACAGGCAAGAATGCTACCAAACTCATTCTATGAAACCAACATCACCCTAATAACAAAGCCAAATAAAGATATTATGAAAAAGAAATTTTCAGACCTATTTCTTTAATGAATATAGGCACAAAAAGCCTCAACAAAGTATTTTCTAATGTAATCCAAAAGCACATTAAAAGAATTATACACCACCATCAAGTGGATTTTATCCCAGATATGCAATGGTGGTTTAACACTAGAAAATAAAACAATATAATGCACCACATTAATAAATTGAAGAAAAATCACATGATCCTTTGTCAATTATGCAGAAAAGGCATATGACAAAATATGATATCCTTTCTGAATAAAAACATTCTGAACTGTAGGAATAGAAGGACACTTTCTCAATATGATAAAGTATATATATGAAAAACCCATGGCTAACATACTCAGTGGTGGAAGACTGAAAGCTTTCCCACTAAGATGGGGAAAAAGAAAAGAATGCCCACAGTCTCCACTATTATTCAATACTGTGCTAAAACTTCTAACTAAAGCAATTAGGTAAGAAAATAAAAAGGACAAAGTAAAACTTTTGCTATTTGCTAAAGTTATGACCTAGAAAATCCTGAAAAAAATCCACAATAAAATATATAGAACTAATAGATGACTTCAGCAAAGAGTCAGGATACAGGATTAGTATGCAAAAAACAATAGCATGTCTATAAACTACCAATGAGCAAACAGAGGAAGAAGTCACAAAAAAATTCCATATATAATAGGGTCTAAAATAATCAATGATTTAAGAATAAACTTAATCAAGGAAATGAAAGAATATTCAGAAATCTACAAAACATAATAAAGAACTAAGGAAGAGCTAAATAAAAGGATTGAAATATTAAAAATAATTAAGATATCAATTCTACCCATGTTGAATTACAGATGCAGTGCAATCCCAATTAAAATTCCAACAGCCTTTTTTTAAAATTTTTGAAAATATTTATTAAAACATCACTTATACATAAACATACATAAACAATAAGTATATAGTAGTTGTGAACTTACAAAATAAACAGATATAACATCAAACAAACATATATAACATCTTACCCTACCAAGAGTAACTTGCATTGGTTTTAAACCTTTTTAACTAATGCTTAAATAGCATTGTCAAAATATTACTACTAAACAAAATACTTTCCCCCTAACCATTCCAATTATTATTATGTTCATGTCATTTATATATGAATATACATAAACAATTAAGTGTATAGTAAAAGTTGTGAACTTACAAAGCAAACATGCATAACATCATAGGGTCTCCAATACATCAACCCTCAACCAGCACCTTACATTGTCATGAGACATTTGTTACAAACTGTGAAAGAATCTTGCTACTAATCATAGTCCTTATCTTACATTTGGTGTGTTTTTCCACCAACCCCCCTATTATTATTTTTTAAATATATTCTTTTATGACGGAAGTCGTAATTTCATAAAACAATTATGCACATGTGCAGAATTCCCAAACAACACCCCTTCGTCATTTGCTACAGATAAAATAATATCATCTGATTGTTATCATGTCCATAGTGTACATTTGGTTCACATTTTCCATACTGCCTCAGTATCAACACAGTATCTTTTGCATAGATGCAAGAATATTATATTATTACTACTAACTGCAGTCCATAGGTCACTCCAGCTGTTTTTTTTCCCATTCTTCTCCCCATTCCCAACATCCTGCAGTAGTGATATATATTTGTTCTAGCTAACAAAGAACACACTTGCATTTGTACCATCAATCACAATTCTCATCCACCTCTTGGTTTACTGGGCTATCCAGTTCCTAGATTATTCTCAAGCATTCTGTCAATTGGCATTTACATAACTAGACTATCATTTTCAGTCACATCCCTATTTATAAATTAGGTATTACTCATTGTGTGTTGCCATCCACTCTATACATTTCCACACTTTTACAGTAAAGCTACTGAAAACTTCTACATACATTAAACATCAGTAGTCAACTCAGTTCTTCTTTTATCTCCTTTAAGAATCCACCACCCACCACCAGGTCTTAAGGTATTTTCCAATAATTTCTTCTAGAAGTTTTATGGTTCTTGCTTTTATTTTTAATTTTTTTAATCCATTTTGAGCTAATTTTTGGATAAGGTTTAAGATAGTGGTCCTTTTTTCTTCTTTCAGCTATGGATGCCCAATTCTTTCAGCACCATTTGTTGAATGGGTTGGTCTGCCCAAGCTGTGTGAGTTTGACAAGCTAGTCAAAAATCACTTGGCCATGCCTGTGAGGGTCTGTTTCTGGACTAACCATAAATTTGGCTCCATTGGTCTATTGTGTCTGTCTTTAGGTCAGTACCATGCTGTTTATACCATTATAGGTAGGTAATATTATTTAAAGTCTAGAGATGAGGGTTCACTTTTCCTTTTGAGGATGTTTCTGGCTATTCAGGACTCCTTACCCTTCCAAATAAATTTAATGATTGTGTTTTCAATTTTTTCTTTAATGCTGGTGGAATTTTTATCAGGACTGCATTAAATATATATATCAATTTGAGTAGAATTGACATCTTAATTGTATTTAGTCTTCTAATCCATGGGATGTTCTTTCAGTTATTTAGGGATTTTTGGTTTGTTTTAACATTGAGTTGCAGTTTTCTGAATACAAGTGCTTTACAGCATTGGTTAAGTTTATTCCTGACTATTTGAGTTTTATCTGTCATATTTTATTTTCACCACTCTTTTGACACTTTGTTACTTTTATTGATATGATCTTCATTCCTAGACTCTCTTCCAGGCCTCTCTCCCCTGTCTTTTCTTTTCAGGCTCTAGTACACCCTTTAGTATTTCCTGAAATTCTGGTCTCTTGCTTAGAAATCCTCTCAGTTTCTGTTTATCTGTGAATATTCTAATTTTGCCCTCAGTTTTGAAATAGAGTCATGCTGGATATAAGATTCTTGGCTGGAAGTTTTTCTCTTGTAGTATCTTAAATATAGCAGACCACTGTGTTCTTGCCTCCATGGTTTCTGCTGAGAAATCAGCACTTAATCTTATTGGATATTCCTTATATGTTATGCATTACTTTTCTCTTGCTGCTCTCAGAATTCTCCTTTTGTCCTTGGCCTTTGACCTTCTGATGAGTATGCATCTTGGAGTTTGTCTATTTGGATTTTTTCGGATGGGAGTATGTTGTGCTTCCTGGACAGAGATGTCTATATCCTTCAATAGGGTTGGGAAATTTTCTACCATTATTTCTTGAAATATTCCTTCTGACTCTTTTCCCTTCTCCTTCTGGGACACCCATGACATGTGTGTTTGCATGCCTTTTTCAGTCATGTAGTTCCCTGAACCTTGTTCAATTTTTTCCATTTTTTTCTTCATCTCTTCTTTTATACGTTCACTTTCAGAGGCCATTTCTTCAAGCTCACCAATCCTTTCTTCTGCCTCCTCAAATCTGCTATTTTATGATTGCAATGTTTTTTAATTTAATTTATTGCACCTTTCATTCCCATAAGTTCTGCTATTTTTCTGTGTATGCTTACAAATTCTTCTTTGTGGTCATCCACAAATCTCTTTAGCCATCTCATTGAATTTATTAAGGAGATTTGTTTGAACATCTATAATTAGTTGTCTCAACTCCTTTATGTCATTTGGTGGCTTATCTTGTTCTTTTAACTGGGGCATAGCTTCCTGTTTCTTAGTGTGGATTGTAATTTTTTTGGTGTCTTCGCACCTGATTTACTAGAGTATTTTTCTGGGTGCATTTTTTCTCTCTAGTTTAGAGCTTCCTATCATTTCTCCCTTGCTGCTTATGCAGTAGGAGCCAAGCATGTAGTTGGTGCTGTAAGCTGTGGAAGCTCAAGCTGCCCACCTTGCACCAGGGACCAGTGAAGATTCTTCCAACTTTCTCCTTTGCCAGTGGTAGAGAAGAGTCACAGGTATGTGGAATAATCCATCTGCAGGTCTCAATTGTAGTTGCTCAGAGAGAGTGATGAAGCTTCACATCATTTTCTCCCCTGTCTGTAGCAGGGATGTGCAGCAATCTATGCAGTGTGGGTCCAAGATGATCGCAGTTGCCATGGTAGACTTCTGATTTTCAGTCTATGCCAGTCATAGTTACCTGTGGTCACCTAATAGGTTGTTGCAGGGCTCCTCAGGCTTCTTCTCACTGGAGGTTGGGCTGAAGCTTAGGCAGGCTGCAGGCTGACCTGCATGAAAGAAACTGGTTTCCGCAGACACTAAGAGTTTCAGTCATTCTGGCTTCCCCTCAGACTGGGGTTGGAGTCAGAATTGTAGCTACTGGCCTCTTTCTGACTTGGGCTGGTTCTCACCCCTGCTTTTCCCAGGGTTATCTGTTAGCCATTATCTGTTAGCCAGCCAAACTCCCATTCAGTAGCCAAAATAGGCCTCCAGCCATCTCCTACTCCCCTGTTTCCAGGAAATGGAGCTTCTGATTCCCATCACAGAACAGTTCCCGGGCGGCTCATGCCTCCAGAGTAGGATGATAACCAGCCTCGATGGCTTGGCTGATAATTTCCTGGAGAAGCTGGCGCAGGTCCCCACAGCTTCCTCCCTGCTGGAGGTGGCACTGGGGCCTAAGCTAGACCTTCAATATGATCTGAATGGGAAGAAATTGGTCCCCACCAGCACTGGGATTTTCAGTCTACCTGTTACACCTCGTGCCAGGTGTGGAGTTAAAATGGTGGCTCCTGGACTCTTTCTGACTTGGACAGGCTCAAAATTTAGCTGTTCTCAGGATTATACTGTAACCCAGTGAATTTCCTCATCATAGCTGAAATTGGTGCCTACCTGTCTCTTCCTCCCCCCATTTCAGGGAAGTGGAGCTTTCGATTCCAGCTCCCGAGGTGGCTTGTGCCTCCAGTGGAGGAAGGGCATTGGCCTCCATGCCGTGGAGTGCTCTACTTACGAGTCTTCTCTGCAGATGTGTAGCCCTCTCCTTCCATTCCTTCAAGGATGTTGCAGGATGCTCTTCTGGTCTCCTGGAGCCCCCAAGCAGGTGCTTCAGCTAGCTCCAGAGAGCTCTGGGTGTTTGCTAACTTCCCTGTATTAGTGAGCTGGCTCTAGGAGTTCCTTACTCTGCCACCATCTTACTGGTTCTCCCAACAGTCTTTTTTGTAGAATTGGAAAAGCCATTTATCAAATTTATCTATTAGGGTGAGGTCCCTCAAATAGCCAAACATATCTTTGAAAAAAAAGAATGAAGGTAGAGGACTCTCACTACCTGACTTTAAAGTGTATTACAGTGATTAAAATAGCATGGTACTGGCATAAAGACAGAAAGATTGACCATGGTTCTGAATCAAGAACTCAGAAATAGACCCTAATATCTACAGTTAAATGATCTTTGACGAAGTTGTCTTAGTGGTTGCTAGTGGTTACAATGAACCTTTTATAACATTACATTTTGGATGATTGTGGGACAGTGACAGAAAAGGAAGCTCTGGAATTCAGTTCTTCCATCAGAGGGACATTTAAACAGGCAGAAACTGATTGAAACAACTATTTTGAAATTCTGGAGGCCAGCAGAACATGATATAGCATCCAGAGATGAGTGGGAGGAAGAGACTGGTAAATTATCATAAAGACTGATAAACTGATCTCACCACGTGTCAGTTACCAGTGTCCATTACCCACTCTCATGGTGGGGTCCTATGAGGTCCAGCCTCTGACTAGCTTGCTATTGACATCCATGGACATAAAAACCCTCCATCTGGCGAGCAATTAATCAGAATAAACAGCTTTTGATTAGTGATTTTGCCTTGCTAGGGACCTGGCTCTGAAGGCACTCATTTTTCCAAACTGCCATAGACAAAAGTGGTGATGGAGTATACTTAGAGACACTATACTTTCTCATGGCTGCAGGGAATATTTAGTTGAAGGGGGCAGTATTTGCTAGGCAGGTCAAAAAAGCTCAGCTTTGAAGAGTGGTAGAAGAAGTCCCTGGTGCCCTTCTTGATCCCCTACCCAAGTCACTATGCCCACTTCATGGAGGCCTGAACCCATTTTAGCTGGGAAATACTGACTTGGAAAAGTCTTCCCTGGCATGACTTATCTCCAAGAATTGACCTTTCAGACAAAATCAAATTGAGACAATGAAAATAGTTTAAAAAACCATAGAAGCGGATAGTCTGGAGGGAAAGGTTTGTACCTGGGAGGAAAGGTCTCTCTTCTGGGAAAAAGAAGGGGGTAGTCAAACTCCTGTTAACAGGGGATCTCCAAAACAACAAAAAAGCACAAGGCAAGCACAAGACACAAGCCCAGAAAGACAGTGAAGACCTTGCACACTGCATTTGCCTTGGGTAGACCTTCCTGATAGACTAAAGCTCAAGGAATTCTCCATCTTATCACCAGCTTGTATGAAGTCAAGAAACAGAAATCACAGAGACTAAATCCCAGGGTTAACATTTTTATATATGAAAATATATAGCATGCAATGGGAGAGTATAATACAATCAGAGAAACTGGAAATGATGGTTCACCCAGAAGAAGAGGGTAAAACTCCAGAAAACACTAAGGAAGAAAACCAGAATTAGAGCATGTCAAACAAAACCTTTAAAAAATTATCTTAAAAATGGCCAGGGAAAATAGGGAAAATTAAGAGAAAGAACTGAAGTATAGCAGGTAAAAAACGAATAAGAAACATGAGAATCTTAGTAAAGAGATAGAAATTCTAAAAAGGAAACAAACAAAACTACTGGAGATGAAGACCATAATAATTGAAATAAAAAATTCCCAAGGTTTCAACAGCAGATAGGAGCTGGCAGAAGAAAGAATCAGCAAACATGAAGACAAGTGCATTGAAATGAGTCAGGCTGAGAAGCAGAAAGAAAAAAAAATTAAAATGTTAAATAACCTGAGACCCTTCTGGGACATCATCAAACATACCAATATACACAATATGAGAGGCCCCGAAGGAAAAGAAATAGAAAAAGAGACGGAAGGAATATTCAAAGAAATAATGATCAAGAACTTCCCAAACTTAGCAAAAGATGTGAATATGCACATCCAAGAAGTAAAGAGAACACCAAAAGGATTATCATGAAGAAAAATACACCCCATCATATAATGATCAAACTTTGGAATGCAAAGGTCAAGAAGAGACTTACGAATACTGCAAGAGAAAAGCAACATGTTATGTACAAGGGAGTCCCAATTAGACTGAGTGCCCATTTCTCATCAGAAACAATGGAATAAAGAAAGAAGTGGGTTGGAATTGTTAAACTGCTAAAAAGAAAACAACTGCCAAACAATTTTACATACTGAAAGACTTTCTTTTAAAAGTAAGGTTGAGGTTAAGAAATTCTCAGAGAAATAAAAGCTGATGGAGTTCTTCATGGTCAAACCTGCTCTATAAGCAATGCCAAAGGGAACTCTTTAGATTGAAAGGAATGGACACTAGACAGTGTTTCAAAGTGGCATAAAGAAACAAAGTACTCTGGTAAAGGTAACCAGTTTGGTAATTATAAATTTCAGTATCATTGTATCATATTATAGGTATATAACTCCATTTGTTACTTCCTACAGGTGCTAAAATGCAAATACACAAAAGGTAGTCATAAATCTATGGTTTTGGAAATGCAATGTACAAAAATAGAAGTGGCAACAAGTACAAAAAAGTTGGGGGAAGGAAGGGTATAGGAAAAATACATGTGTATGCTATTGAGGTCAAGTTGCTATCAAATAAAATATGATTGTTATATATTTAGGGTGCCAAATTTTAACACCATAGTGATCTCAAGGAAGATAAATGAAAAATGTATCCAGGAAGAAAAGACAAGGCACTCAATATGTCACATCAGAAAAAAATCAAATAAATATAAAGTAGGCATTATATGAAGAATTGAGGGACAAAACGTGTAGTAGACTTACAAAGGCTAAATAGCAAAATGGCAGAAGAAAGTCTTGCCTTATCAGTAGTGACTAAATATAAATGGATTAAACACTCCAGTCAAAATGCAGAGACTGGCACAGTGGGGGGGGGGGGGGAATGCATCCGTCAATTATATACTGTCTATAAGAGACTTCCCTAACTACAAAGATACAAGTACATTGAAAGTGAAAGCATGGAAAAAATATATACTGTGCAAGTGGTAAACAAAAGATACTTGAGGTAGCTACACTAACATCAGGTAAAACAGACTTTAACTCAAAACTGTTACAAGGCACAAAGACAGTCATTATACAATGATAAATGGGAAAATTCAACAAGATTAACAGTTATAAATATGTATGTACCTAACAGCAGAAGCCCAAAATATATTAACCAAATATTGACAGATTTGAAGGAAGAAATTAATGGTTCTATATAAATAGTAGGTGACTCAATATATCACACTCAGTATATCACTTTCTTTTTTTTTAAGATTTATTTTTTGTTTATTTCTATCCCTATCCCCCAACCCACCGTTGTCTGCTCTCTGTGTCCATTTACTGCGTGTTCTTCTTTGTTAGCTTCTGTTGTTCTCAGTGGCACGGGAATCTGTGTTTCTTCTTGTTGTGTCATCTTGTGTGTCAGCTCTCACCATTCCTGGGCAGGCTGTACTTTCTTTTGTGCTGGGCTGCTCTCCTTACGGGGCACAGTCCTTGCTCGTGAGGCTCCCCTATGCGGGGACACCCCTGCGTGGCAGGGCACTCCTTGCATGCATCAGCACTGCATGCGGACCAGCTCCACAGAGGTTAAGGAGGCCCGGGGTTTGAACCGCAGACCTCCCATGTGGTAGACGGACGCCCTGTCCACTGGGCCAAGTCTGCTTCCCAATATATCACTTTCAATAAGGGATAGACCAGCTAGTCAGAAGATCAGTAATGGAATACAAGATTTGAATGATGATTTAAACCAACTAAGCCTAACAGAAATATATGTAACTCTTCACCCAACAACAGCAGAATACACATTCTTCTGAAGTATACCTGGATCATCCTCCAGGATAGACCATGAATATGTCACAAAACAAGTATCAATAAATCCAAATATATTGAAGTCATATAATGTATCTTCTCTAACCACAAAAGAATGAAGCTTGAAATCAATAGGAGAGGGACAAAAGGGAGATTCGCAAATATGTAGAAATCAAACATACTCTTAAACAACCAATGGGTTAAAGAGGAAACTAGAAGCAAACTGAGGGACTATCTGGAGGTTAATGAAAATGAAAATACAACTAACTAAATTTATGGAACTGAGCAAAGGCAGTGTTAAAGGAAATTTACAATCTAAATGGTTATATGGATGCAAAAAAAAAAAAAAAAAAAAAGACAAATACTTCAAATCAGAGACCTAACCTCAAAACTGGAAAAACCAGCAAAAGAGCAAACAAGCTGAAGGAAGGAAATAACAAAATTAGAACAGAGATGAATGAAATAGAGATTGAAACAATAGAATCAACAAAATCAAAATTTCATCTTGAAAATATCAATAAAATTGGCAAAACTATCTAGACTAATAGAAAAAAGAAAGGATACAGATGATAAAATCTTAAATGACAAGAGGGACATTAGTATTGATGCCACTGAATAAGAAATGACTATAAAAGGATACTATAAACAGATAGATGTATACCAATAAATAAGATAACCTAAATGAAATGGAAAAAATCTGAGAAACACACAAACTACCTAAACTGACTCAAGAAAAAATGGATCTCAACAAACCAATTACTTGTGAAGAGGCTAAATGAACAATCAAAAACCTCCCAAGGAAGAAAATTCCAGGACCAAATGACTTCACAGGGAAACTCTATGAAATATTTCAAGAAGACTTAGTTCCAATTCTCTGCAAGTGTTTCCAAAAAAATTCTAGACTAGAGAACACTCCCTAATTCTTTCTATTAGGCCAACATAACTCATATACCAAAGCCAGATATAAAATACCACAAGGAAAGAACACCACAGAACAATATTACTTTTAACTATAGATGCAAAATTCCTTAACAAAATAATAGAAAAGCAAATCAAACACCACATTAAAATAAATATACACCTTGACCAAACTGTCTTTATCTCTGGTATGCAAGGGTGGGTCAACATGAGAAAATCAACTGGTAATATACAACATAAACAGAGTGAAGAAAAAAACCTGCATCATCATCTCAATTGATGCAGAAAAGGCATTTAACAAAATCCACCACCCCCTATTGATTAAAAAAAAAAAACAAACAAAACACTTAGAACACTAGGATTAGAAAGAAACTTCCTCAACAAGATAAAGGGCACATATAAAGAGCCCACAGCTAACATCCTACTTAATGGTGAAAGGCTGAAAGTTTTTTCTAGAATCAGGAACAAGAAAAGGATGCCCACTGTCACCATTGTTATTCAACATTGTCCTGGAATTTCTTAGAAGAGCAAATAGGCATGAAAAAGAAACAAAAGGCATCTAAATTAGAAAGGAAGAAATAAAATATTCCCATTTTGTAGATGACATGACCCTATATTTTTAAAAATCCTTGAAAATCCACAACAGTGCTGCTAGAGCTAATAAATTAATTCAGCAAAGTGATGAGGTAAAAAATCAATGCCAATGTCAGTAGTGTTTCTACACATGTCAATCCTACTGAAAGCAATTTATAGATTCAACATAATCCCAATAAAAACACCAAAACCCTCTTTGCAGAAATTGAAAATCCAAACATTTATATGAAAGAGTAAGGGGTTTGAAATAGCAAAAGCCATCTTGAAAAAGAAGAAGGAATTTGGATGACTCAACTTTCCCAATCGTAAAGCTTATTATGATGACACAGTAATCAAAGGAGCATGGGACTGGCACAAGAACAGACATATAGACCAATGGAATTAAACTGAGAGCTCAGAAATGCACCCTCACATTTACGGCAACTAATTTTTGACAAGGTGGTAAAGGCAACTCAATTGGGAAAGAAAAGTCTTTCAACAAATGGTTCTGGGAAAACAGGATATTCATTTGCAAAAACGAAAGAAGGAACTTACTCATGCCATATACAAAAATCAACTCAAAATGGGAGTCAGAGCTTTCACAGTCCTCCTAGAAAATAAAAGGATCCATCTTTGAGGACTTTCGTTACGCAATGTTTTCTTAGACTTATCAACCAAAGCATAAGCAACAGCCACACGCAGATAAAAACAGATAAATGTGACCTCATCAAATGTAAAACCTTTTCTGCCTCCAAAGATTTTGTCATGAAAGTAAAATGACAATCTACATAATGAGAGAAAATATTTGGAAAGCACGTATCTGACAAAGGTTTGATATCCATAATATCCTTTACAGAAATCCTTTAACTTTTTTTAAAAAGACATTTATTTTTATTCCCCTTCTCTCCCCCTCCCCCATCCTCCCTGTTATCTGCTCTCTGAGTCCATTCACTGTGTCTTCTGTGTTTGCTTGTATTCTCATTAGGCAGGAACTGATCCTGGGAACTTCTGGAGTGGGAGAGAGGTGATTACTCTCTTGCTTCACCTCAGCTCCCTGTTCTGCTGCATCTTCTTCTTTTCTCTCCTCTGTGTCTCTTGTTGTGTCATCTTGCTACACCAGCTCTCAGCATCAGCCAGCACTCCTGCACAAGGTGGCTTTTCCATGCAGGGTAACACTCCCATGCAGGGTGGCACACCTGCATGGCGCCGCATTCCTGTGTGGGCCAGCACACTGTGTGGGCCATCTCACCATGTGGGCCAGCTTGCTCTGACCAGGAAGCCCTGGGCATTGAACCCTGGACCTCCCATGTGGTAGACGGGAGTCTAATTGGTTGAGCCACATCCGTTTCACTAGAAATCCTTTAACTTAACAGCAAAAAATTTAAAGACCCAATTTAGAAAACAGACAGAGCACTTGAACAGATATCTCTCCAAAGAAGTTATACAAATGGCCAGAAAGCACATGAAAAGATGCTCAACAGCATTAGCCATCAGGGAAATGCAAATCAAAACCACAATGAGATATCTTTTCACACTAATTAGAATAGCTACTGTTAACAAAATGGAAAATTATAAGGGTTGGAGAGGATGTGAAGTAATAGAATACTCATTCATTGCAGGTTGCAATGTAAAATGGTAGAGATGCTATAGAAGACAATTTGGTAATTAAGTCCTTTATCCTTACCTGTGTGGTTGTCTTTAGCAATGCTCTTTATTTTTGCATGGATTTGAGTTGCTGACTACTGTCCTTTCATTTCATGTATAAAGATTTCCTTCAGTATTTCTTGTAGCATTCATGTGCTAGTGCAAATTCTCTCAGGTTTTGTTTACCTGGGACTGTATTAATTCCTTCTTAGTATTTGAAGGAAACTTTCCTTAGCATAGCATTCTTGGCTGACATATTTTCTTTCTGCACCTTGAATATGTCATCCCACTTCCTGTGACTTCTGTAGTTTTTGATAGAAATCAGTTAGTAATCTTCTTGAAGGTGACTTATATGCAATGAGTTGCTCTTCATTTGCTTTCTCCCTTTGTCTTTGACTTCTGAAAGTTTGACTATGATGTGTCAGGTGCAGCTCTCTATGAATTTATCTTTCTTAGAGTTTTTTGACCTTCTTCAATGTGCAGATTAATGCTTTTCATCAAATTTCAGAAATTACTGGTTATTATTTTTTATATATTTTCTGTTCCTTTTGCTCTCTCCTCTCACCTGATAGAGTCCAGTCTTTCAAAGAACCAACTTTTGCCTTTGTTAATTTTCTTAATTATGTGTCTGTTTTCTCTTTCAGTGATCTACTCACTTACACTTATTATTGTGTTTTTTTTTAACTTCTCTTGGATTTATTATGCTCTTTGGTGAAGGTTGGAATTTTATTGAATAGTTTCAACAAGACTCACTGATAGTTTTAAATTCTTTGAAGCTGACTTTTAATCTTCTTCCTCCAATTGTTTCTAAGACTGAATACTACTATTTGTTAGAACTCCACATTATGAGTTCTCTGTTAGACCTTGAAATTGTGATTATCACTAGACTTCCAGAAAGATGTCTATATATGTGTGTGTGTGTATATATATCAAGAGGTCTTTTTTCTTTTTTTTTAATCTCAGTATTGAAAGAGTCAAAGCCTGAGAGTCACAAGACTAAAAGAGAGAGACAGTGAATAGATACAGAGAACAGACAACTGGGACGGGGTGGGGGGAGAGAAATAAATAAATAAATCTTTAAAAAAGAGAGAGAGAGAGAGCACTCAAGACTGGAGAACATTAATTCTGCAAGATCTCAAGAATGTAAGGGCTCTAAATTACAAGACTGTGAGGATGCAGGCTATGAGGTTCTAAAACGTGAGAACTTGCAACTTCAATAAGGAACTTTAAGACTGCAAAACACTCAGGTAGCTAGACTTATTTCTACTTTGCAACCCTGCATTAGCTTCAGCTTACTCAGCAAAATTTGGGGTCAAGATTTTATTGGGGAGTTTGTCTTTACATATAATGATCCTCCAGATTCAGTCACTCTCCAAAAGCTTCTTCAAGTGTTTGCTGGTGCTTGTTTGTACAAAGGCTCTTATTTCAACAACTTAAACCTCCACTGTGTCTGCCTGGAAAACAGCAACTAGCCCCAGACATAAAAGCATCTCTGTTTCTTATTCACTAGGAACTGTTCATCCCTCTAGAATTTAACATTTTGTTTTTTTTTCATTTGTTTTCTTCTGCAAGTGTGTCCATAGCTTTTCAATATCTTAAAAAGAAAGTATGATTTTTCTGGGTTAGCTAGTGATTTCAATTGTAGATTTTAATGGAATAGAGGAAGGCTAGGGGGTCCATTTCATGTAGAGATGAAATTTGATCACAGTTTTAAAGTTTAGTTATTGAAATGTATTAAAAATTATTGTAAAATTCCTCATTAAACATATTAGAATGAAATCTTTGTAGAAGTTGAAGAAATCAATGATAATCTTCAACTAAGACATTCAAGTATGGATTAAAATTAGAATTAATTACAAAGAATATAGATACTTATGGGTTCCAGATTAAGAACTCCTACTACACAAATATATTGGAAAAGGACAGGATGTGATTTTTAGACAATGAACAGGGGTTTTGGTGAAAAAAGTCAATGTCATAATTAAAGCTGCATTCTTTCTAATTAATTATGGATTTAGTCTTGCTGTTATGTTAGTAAGTGAGTAGGCAACAATGAGGCAGGGTAGGGTTAAATTGCCTTGGCAGGATTTAGTAATTATAGATATTGATTACTTTAAAACATCATTGAACTGACAGGATAAGAAAAGCCCACTTGTTTCACTGTTTGGTCCTTTTATTTCTCACAAGATGGATGAGTTAATAAACAGGGAGCAAGCACTCCCATAAATTCAGCATCTGTAATATTTGTCACCTTTGGAATTACTTGGATGAGAGGAACATCCTTTATGTGAATTCACAGGAGAGGGACTAGCAGAATTTTCTAGATTCTGTATTCCACACTGTGATTAATGCTATGTTGATGTTAAAAGAGTTAGTGTCATTAGGTGAAAATTCGATGAATAGGAACCACGTTCCCTGTATAGTGCATACCAAACATGCTAAGCCTCTTAGTACAGGCTGTAGTTTTGCTCAGAGGCATAGCTTTGTTGCTTCTTGTTCCCAGTAGCCTAGTTTAAAAGATTACTATGTGAAACTGCATTTAACTACCTTTGACAATTATTTTTATCAGTATACCCACACACACAAAGCACAAACACATTCTTGAACCAAAAGTCCAACTAATTGTCTGCAAGTTAGAAAATAAAATACTGAGTACTTTAAAAATTAACATAAATATTATCCAGTTGAATACCCTCTTCTGCTTGAGTGACTGAGTGGCATTTAGAAGTGCAATTTGTGGCATATTTATAAAAAATAAAAGCCTGTATGAGGAAGCATTTTCTAAGTAACATTACTTTTCTTGTAGGCCATTCTCATCACCAGAATATTAACCATAATATTCGTTTGAAATTTGTCTCTATAAAAATACGTCTACAAAAGTATTTGGGGGAAGAGTGGGTTTCTTTTATTAAATAAGAAAGAAAAAACAATTTATTGGAATAAATTAACTCATTAAAAAATAAGAACTAGAAAGTCTAATTTAATTATCAATTGTTGATTAAGTGAATGACTTCTGTATTTGTATGACTCTGTACATTTTACTCTTTCTTTCAGTAATCTCTATCCTCTGAAGTGCTATACTTTTCTCCCCATGGCCAAGGAGAGGGAGAAGAAGGATGGCAATGGTAGGGATGTTACTTATAACTTGACTCCTTTTAATGGGAAGATCACCTTTTATACTGAATCCAGATTGACACTCATTTCTCTATTAGATGAATATATAATCTGGTGATATTGACACCCTGTCTATGTTTTCACCAACATAAGCAATTATTGCATAATCTGTTTATACCCATACTTCTATAGACCATGAAAAGAATTCATTTCATTTCACATTGTTTGCATAGAACTACATATGACCAATGGCTGAAAATTATAGATCCATTTCCACTCCGAATTGAGAAAAACTTACTAACTAGAGAAGGTTCTTAATGAAGGAAGATTTCCTGGAAGTAATTAGCTTGGGATATTTTATAAAGAAAGTTCTCTAAAGCTCCATTTTTGGGTAAAATCTTAATAACTGCTACTATTAAGTTAACATTTAAAAAATATCAACTTTATTTACTTTTTTGAAAACAGCTTGAACCTAAGCAATCATATCCATGGAATCCAGCCATTGATATGCTAGCAATAGCTTATTTTTCTGTTACATATTAAAATAGATTGATAGCTAATACATTTTAAAGTATCCATCTGTGTACTTCCTAAATCATCTCATGCTCTAGACCTGAGAAATAGTATTATAGTTTCAAAAAGATGACCATTAAGTTTCCTTCCAGGCACAACATTTAATGGTTTTCCTACAGTTTGTATTATATATGCACTTTTATTTGTAAATTTTATGTATTCATACTTCCATATTTATGAGCATAATTATGTATGGCATATGTGCTATTGGTGATTAATTTTCAGGTCTGAGCATGCTTGCTGCTGTAACAGTGCATGGTAATAAAAATATATCTATTTCCTCTCATATAAACTGGTATAAAACTATCTTGGTAGTACTTCACTGCTTTTATAAATTAAGCCCAATGGGCATTGTTGCTTTAAGCAATGTCTTCATGCAGGAAGAAATATTGTAGTCCAAGTTTGCTAGCCTTTAGGAAAATAAATTTACCCATAAATAAGTTCATATTCTTTTCTGTGTTTTTTAGGGTCATTGACGATCTGGATAATTCCTACCTTTCCAGCCTTATCAACTCCCTTCCCTGCTCCCTAATACAGTTACAGATTTCTTGGGTTTCTCTGAGCTTTTCCAATTCTCCAGAGTCTTTCTTAATTATCATATGGATTGCAGTCTGCCTGATAAAATTTTCCTCACTCTTATTTTATACAATTCCCACTTATTCTACAGTAATTACTTTTAATGGTACTTCCTCCGACTGTCTTTTCTAAATCCTCAGACTAAATTAGAAACCTTTGTTAAGCATTCTCAAATCTCACGCTACCTCCCCTATTGAATTTAACACATTTATAATTACTTATTCAGTGTTGAA
This sequence comes from Dasypus novemcinctus, assembly GCF_030445035.2. Taxonomy (NCBI): domain Eukaryota; kingdom Metazoa; phylum Chordata; class Mammalia; order Cingulata; family Dasypodidae; genus Dasypus; species Dasypus novemcinctus. The sequence continues at coordinate 110,362,977 of NC_080674.1, read as the reverse complement.
ATGTTTACTGTATTTTTATTGGAATTTTATTGGTGAAAAGTTCTATGAATTAAAACACACATGTATGTTCACATAACATCACCACAATCAGAATACCAAATAAATCTTACAACCCAAACAACTCCTTCCTGGTATCCCTTTATAATCATATTCTCCCCAAAGACAACTCTTAACAACTGAGCTCTTCTTCATCACTGAGTTTTGTCTATTTGAGAATGTCATCTAAATGGAATTATGCGGTATATACCCATTTAGAATAGCTTCCATTGCTCAGCATAATACCTTATCGTTTCATCTGTGCTACTGGATACATCAATAGCTTGTTCCTTATTAATGTTAAGTATTATTCCATGGCATTATGGAGATTGCTTATAAATATTCTTATATTATGTAAAAGTATATATAAAGCTGATGTGAATGTTCATGTACAGAATTTTACGTGAACACAAGTTTTTATTTTCTAAAGTACTTATTCAAGAGTGAGATTACTGGGTCAAATGGTAACTATATGTTTAAATTTAAAAGAAATTGTCAAATGATTTTTCCAAGGTGGCTGTACCATGTGGCATTCCCACCAGCAATATATGAGAATTACTGTCACTCCCTTGATATTGTCAGTATTTCAAATTTTAGTCATTATAATAGGTGTGTAGTGGAACAGTATTGTGGCTTTATTTTGCATTTCTCTTCTGGTTAATGACATTGAACTTCTTTTCATGTGCTTATTTGCCACCCATATCCTTTTTGATAAAGTGTCTGTTCAAGTTTTTGCCTTAATTGAGTCATTTGTTTAATTTATTGCTGAGTTTTGAGACATTTTTATGAATTTTGAATACATGTCTTTTGCAGATATGTAGGTTATACAGATTTTTCCAATGCTGTATGTCTTTCACAGAGCAATGATTTGAATATTTTAAATAATTTTTTTTTTTAGAATAGTTTTAGCTTTGTGAAAAAAATGCAGTTAGTTTGGAGAGTTCCCATATACCTCACACATAGTTTATCCTATTATTCACATATTATATTAGTATGTTACATTTGTCAAAATTAATGAACCAATATTGAGATGTTACTATTAACTAATGCCAATCCTTTATTTTATTCAGGTTTCATTAACTTTTACTTATTTCCTTTTTCTCTTCCATGATCCCATCAAGGATATCATCCTATATTTAACCATCATGTATCCTTAGGCTCTGTAATTATCAGTTTCCCTGATTTTCATTGTTTTTGATAACCTTGACAGTTTGAAATGTATAGATCAGGTATTTTGTTTAATGCCTTCAAATGGGATTTCTCTAATGTTTATCTCATGATTAGCCTGGGGTTAAGTGTTTTCAGGAGCAAGAGCACAGAGGTAGAATTACATTTTCATTATATCATATAAAGGTTACCGTGGTAGTTTGAGTCTTTTGTGGAACCCAGAAATTTATATTCTTAAATTGATCCATGCCTGTGGGTGTGGGGCCCTTTGACTGGATTTGGATTCAGGTGAGAGCCTGTGTAACTTTTACCACTATCTATTTCCAGGCTATTTTCATCATCCCAAACCAAAACTCATACTCATTCAATTATAACTTCTTATTCCCCTCTTTTCCTAACATTTGGTAACCACTATTCCAGTTTCTGTCTCCTTGAATTTGCTTATATTTCATAAAAGAGAAATAATACTATATTCTCATTTTGTATCTACTTATTTCACTCAACATGATGTCATCCATATTGTAGCATGTATCAGCACTTCATTTCTTTTTATGTCTGACTAATATTCCATTGTATGGCTATATCACATCTTGCTTATTCATTCATCTGTTATTGAACACTTGGTTTCCTTCTACCTTTTTGCTATTGTATCTAATGCTATGATGAAATTGGCATGCAAATATCTGTTGATAATATTTTGACTCTATATCTATGAGGGATATAGGTCCATAGATTTTTCTCTTTATAATATCTTCATGTGCTTATTTGCCATCATATAATGAGGTAAAAGTGTTCCTTTTCTGTTTTATGGGAGAGAATATATAAAATAAGCAACACATCTTTGTTAGCTGTTTGGCAAAACTGGCCAGTGGATATGTTTTTTTCTAAAATTTGTTGGTTACAAATTCAATATATTAAATAGTTACAAGATTATTCAAATTATCTATTTCATTGTCAGTGAGTTTTGGTAGTATGTTGTTTTTAAGTCATTGATCCTTTCATCTAAGTTTTGACTTTGCCTGTAGAGTTGTTCATGATATTTCTTATTTTACTTTAAATAGTTGTGAAATACAAAATCTATGGTTATTTGTGTCTCCTCTCTTTTCTTTCTCTTAATCCTGACTTGAGGGTTATCAATTTTGTTAATCCTTAAAAAGAACAAATTTATGTTGTCATCACTGGACTATAAATGCCCAGAAGGGAGAGATTATTTCTACCTTAGTGAACATTATATCTTGGGTTAATCTTACACCCTTTATTAGTTTCAATGCATGATACCTCATAAGCATTAAATTAATAACATATAAATATGAATAGGTGCAGGTAAACTAATTTGTTAAAAAGAATCACTTGGCATGTTGTTTAGTTTGTATAAGAAAATCATCACCATTATTGCTTTTGAGATTTTAACAGATCAGACTATTTTCCATATTAGAAAAAAATAGCAGTTGAATCATTGAGTTTACAATATACCTTATACATTAAACAAAACCTAGATGCTTATCTTAATTTTCCAACTGTTAAAACAAATACCATACAGTGGGTTGACTTTCATAATAGGAATTTATTGGCTCATAGTGTTGATGCTAAGAGATATCCAAAACTGACTGGTCAGCAAGGTGATGTTTTCTCACAGAAGACTGGAGTGTTCTGTGCCTAGCTACAAGTGATCCTTCAGGTTCCTTGGCTTTTCTATCACATGGTGTATCAGTCAGGGTTCTCTAGGGAAACAGAATCAACAAGGGATATCAGTCTACAGTAAAAGAGATTTATCAGGCTCTCACATAGCTGTGGGGATGCACAAGTCCAGGTTCCACAGGCAGGCCACAACCAGGAGCTCCGATGAAAGTCCAATGAAGGTTCTTGATGAGTTTTGGGAGATGCTGATTGTCCAAAGATGAACTGGGAAATTTTCTCTCAATGCTGGGATCACTTTCCCTTTAAAGGCCTTCAACTAATTGGGTTAGGCATCACTCACTGCTTATGGTAATCTCCCTGTTTTATGTAATTATGTAATTATAACCAGCTATCTATGATTTACCATTGCAGTAAAGTCAATGGTGACTAAAGTCCATAAATGCCCTTGCATTACAGTCAGCCCAGTGTTTGCTTGACCAAACAGCTGGGCACAATTACCTGGCCAAGTTGACACAATAGCCTAACCATCACAGTCCACCCCTTGGCAACTCAGCAACCATACACATTACATTAAATCATACTTATCTTTAAGTAAAAATGATAACAGACGTGTGTGTGTGTGTGTGTATATCTGCATAACTATGTTCAACTCTCCTGCGTACAACCAGAAATATTAATTCCATACAGAATAGGGTGCAAGTTCTTGGGTAATATTCACTCTCAAATGTGACCTCCTCAAATATTATAACATGAAATGGATACAACTTGTTATATAATAAAGGGAAATTTTGGGGAAGAAGACGAAGAAATTCATTTTGTGTACGTATACTATCATCATAATGAAAAGAGGAAGAAAGGCTCATGACCATTATAGTCCTCGTTTCTGTAACTGGGCCATATGATTGAAGTTCATATTTATCACTACCTTCTTCCTTACCCATTCCATGTTTCCATTACCCTCACCAAGCACTTCAGCTGGCCATGGTTCTTTGCATGGTGGGGTGATCCAAACTTTCATTCCTGAAGATTCTGGGCCATTGTTAGTCCTGCTTGGATTGGGTTACTGCAATTTTCCATTGACTTTAATCATAGGACATGGCAGTACTAGGAGATATCCTAGAGGGTCTCCTGTATTCCAGACAAACTCTTCTTTATCCCCATTATGTAGATGCAGTCCTATTTCCCCTTGATAGTCAGGATCAATCACCCCAGCCAGTACAGTAATTCCCTTCTTTGACTGTTGATTCAAAAATAAGAGGAGCCTAAAGTGGCCAGGAGGTAGTTTTAACATCCAGGTCAGTGGAATCATTGTTGTGTTTCCAGGTGACAGCACTCCTTTTGGGACTAAAACCTGTAGACCAGCAGAGTTTGATCTTGCAGGGACAGGAAGCAAAAATTTTCCTAGCAAGTCACTAGGGGTAATAGTCAATGGTGCCACTCCCATTTCCACCCCTTGATTTCTGGACCCATGGATCCTGGCAATGGGAGAAACAACACCATAGAGTGGACACTGATTTAAAGCATACACAGCCTCCTTGAAAACATTGCCCCAGCCCTGCAAGGTATTGCCACCTAGTTGGCACCATAATTGAGTCTTCTAAAGTCCACTCCATCATTCTATCAATCCAGCTGCTTCAGGGTGATGGGGAACATGGTAATACCAGTGAATTCCATGGGCATGTGCCCATTCCTGCATATCATTTACTGTGAAATGGGTTCCTTGATTGGGTTCCAATGCTGTGTGAAATGCCATGGCAGTAAATAAGACATTCGTTAAGTCCATGGATGGTAGTTTTGGAAGAAGCATTGCATGCAGGAAATGCAAACCTATATCCAGAATATGTGTCTATTCCAGTTAAAACAAATCACTGCCCTTTTCATGGTGGAAGTGGTCCAATGTAGTCAACCTGCCACCAAGTATCAGGCCAGTCACCTGGAGGAATGATGCCATATCAGGGGCTGAGTGTGGGTTTCTGTTGTTGGCAGATTGGGCACTTAGCAGTGGCTATAGCCAAGTCAGCCTTGGTAAGGGGAATTCTATGTTGCTGAGCCCATGCGTAATCTCCATCCCTACTTCCATGGCTACTTTGTTCATGAGCCTACTGGGCAATGACAGAAGTAACTGGGGAAAGAGGCTGAGCATTAACCACAGAGTGGATCATCTTATCTACTTGATTATTAAAATCTTCCTCTGCTGAAGTTGCCCTCTGGGGAGCATTCATGTGGGACACAAAAATTTTCATGTTTTTTGCCCACTCAAAAAGTTCAATCCACATACCTCTTCCCCAGACCTCCTTGTCACCAATTTTCCAATCATGTTCCTTCCAAGTCCCTGACTATCCAGCCAAATCATTGGCAACAGCCCATGAATTGGTGTACAAGTGCAACTCTGGTCATTTCTTCTTCCAAGCAAAATGAACAAGGTGCACTGCTTGAAATTCTGCCACTGGGAGGATTTGCCCTCACAACTGTCCTTCAGGGATGTCCCAGAAAGGGCCTGCAGTGCTACAGCTGTCCACTTCTGGGTCATACCTGCATATCGTGCAGAACCATCTGTAAACCAGGCCCGAGTTTTCTCTTCCTCAATCAACTGATTATAAGGGACTCCCCAAGAGGACAAAGCTGTGGGCTGGGAAAGAGAAGGTAACATGACAGGGGTGGTGGCCATGGTCATTTGGGCTACTTCCTCACATAACTTACTCATGCCTTCAGGACCTGCTCAAGCCTCATCTTGTATATACCACATCCACTTTATTATGGAGTGCTAATGTGCATGCCTAACTTTATGGTTTGGTGGGTCAGACAATGCCCAGCTCCATGATAAGTAACTCAGGTCTCATGGTAACTTGATGGCCCATTGTTAAGTGTTCAGAATCTACTAAGGCCCAGTAGAAGGCCAAAAGCTGTTTTTCAAAAGGGAGTAATTACCTGCAGAAGATGGCAGTGTTTTGCTCCAAAATTTTAAGGGTCTTTGTTGTGATTCTCCTATAGGGGTCTGCCAAATTCTCCAGACAGCATTTCTATTTGCATGGAAACTCCCAGCACCATTGGATCTGCTGGATTATACGGCCCAAGTGGCAATGCATTCTGCACAGCAGCTTGGACCTGATGCAGAGCCTCTTCTTGTTAGAGTCCCCAATTGAAAGTAGCAGCTTTTCTGGTCACCCAGTAAAGGGGCCTTAGTAGCACACCCAAATGAGGAACATGTTGTCTCCAAAATCCAAAGAGACTAACTAAATGTTGTGCCTCTTTTTTGGTTGTAGATGGAGCCAGATGCATCAGCTTATCCTTCACTTTAGAAGGAATAACTTGGCATGCCCCACACCACTGGACACCTAGAAATTTCACTGAGGAGGAAAGGACCTTGTATTTTAGTTGAATTTATCTCCCATACTTTCTCACACAAATGCCTTACTAATAAGTCTAGTCTTTTTACTTCTTGCTCACTAGGTTCTATCAACATGATATCATAAATATAATGGACTGGTGTGATGTCTTGTGGGAGGGAGAGACAATCAAGATCCCTGCAGACAATATTATGACATAGGGCTGGAGAGTTGATACACCCCTGAGGCAAGACTGTGAAGGTATACTGCTGTCTTTACCAGATGAAAGCAAATTGTTTCTGGTGGTCATTACTAATAGCAATTGAAAAAAAAGCATTTGCCAAATCAACAGCTGCATACCAGGTACCAGGAGACATGTTGATTTGCTCAAGCAATGATACCACATATGGGACAGCAGCTGCAATTAGAGTCACCACCTGGTTAAATTTATGATAATCTACTGTCATCCTCCAAGATCCATCTGTTTTCTGTACAGGCCAAATAGGAGAGTTGAATGGGAATGTGGTGGGAATCGCCACCCCTGCCTCCTTCAAACCCCTTGATAGTGGCATTAATTTATGCAACCCCTCCCAGAATCTGGTATTGTTTTTGGTTTACTATTTTGCTAGGCAGGGGCATTTCTAGTGCCTTCCACTTGGCCTTTCCACCATAAAAGCCCTCACTCCACAAGTCAGGGATCCAATCTGTGGATTCTGCCAGTTCCTGAGTATGTTTATTCCAATTATGCAGTCTGGAACTGGGGACATAACCACAGAATGGGTCCGGGGACCCCCTGGACCAACTGTTAGATGGACCAGAGCTAAAACTCCATTAATCACCTGGCCTTCATAAGCCCCTACTCTGACTGGTGGGCCACAGTGATGATTTGGGTCTCCTGGAATTAATGTCACTTCTGAGCCAGTGTCTAATAATCCCTGAAATGGCTGATCATTTCCTTTTCCCCAATGCACTGCTCCTTGGGGAAAGGTGGGAGGAAGATTAAGAGTATAACTTTTGGGCAGTTTAACAGAATCCTTTCCCAAGGAGACCTGGCCTCCTCCTCATTCAAGGGGTTCTGGGTTTGTCTCAAGTCTGGGAATTGATTAAGGGGACATGATTCTCTGCATCTGTAATTTGAGTTAAGGTTTCTTTCACTTGACCCAGAACTCTTCTTCTTATACAGATCCCAAAGAAATTTAGTAGACTGCCCATCTATTTCACTGCTAGGTACCCCAAGATGTATTAGCTAATGCCATAATTCTACACAGCTCGGACTATTCTGAGGGCTTTTTTGAATCTGCCTTTCATTGCCATAGCCACACACATGTTGACTTTGGTGATTAACAGCTGATACTTGACTTTTACCAGACCAACATCCAATCATCCCCATAATGTTTAAGGATTCTAATTCCATCACAGCCCCCACTACAGTAATATCTGGACTACAGAGAAGAGTGACCACATAGCTCTTGAGGGAAGATAAAGTAAGTCTTACAAATTTATTCCTCACAGTCCTCGTTAAAGGTGTATCCTCTGGACATTCCTGGGGTGGGTGGGCAACTCACAAATGGTAAATCCATTCTAAAATTCCAGTCTTCCTAAGACTGAATTCCCTCTTCTACTTGTACTAGGGCAAATTTGTCATCTCAACCTCAGACATGCTAGGCTGTCTTTTGGCCCATGTTTCAAGCAGTCATCCAAATAAACTGTTAAAGCTTTTTTGAGCTACAGTGTTGAATCCAGAATTTCTGCTTAGTGGGCCCATATCAATAAATTCATCATGACCCAACTTTATATTCCTTCCACCCTTATCCCATACCCTTAGTATCCATTCACACACATATTCCCCTGATTTCTGTCTATATAAGTTGGAAAATTAATGCAGTTCTTTCTGATTATACCTTACTTCCTCATGGGTCACACTTTGGATTTCACCTTTGGGGGCTAGTTGTGATTTTAGTCTAGTAATAGGTCTTGAAGACAAGAGAGGTGGTGGGGGTGGGTAAGGAGAAGGATTAGAAATACTTTGCAAGCTACTGACCTCAGGGCATTTCCTTGCATTTTCTTCTGGTGAGACTGAAGTAATTCTTCAGGCAGTGGTTAGAAGGCAGTTTCCTCAGGACAGACTGGAGGTTTGGCAGTGCATGCTGGAGTTAGACTGGTACATACCTCAGGGCTGGGAGGAAGTTCAGACTCCCCGGGGCAGGCTGGAGGCTGGGTAGGGCAGGCTTCAGTTTGGCTGGTGCCCACCTCAGGGCTGTAATTTCTTTAAGACTCCTTGGGGCAGGCTAGAGGCTGGATGATACAAGGTTGACAAGATGTGGCCTGGACAGGGCAGGCCATGGCAAACTTATCTGGCAAAGTCTCAGCAGAATTCAGGGTTCCAATGTCTATGTCAATATCATCATCATGCCATATGTCACCATCCAAATTCTCTGGATTCAACTCTTTTCCAATCAATGCCTTCACTTTAACAGCAGAAACCATGCAAGGTTGAGATTTTAGTTTCCTTTGTAACTCCACTACTCGAACAGTGAGAATCTGAGTTTGGTTCTCAGCTATTTTGAGCCTGTGGCTATAGGAGACAAGATTTTCTTTCAGAGCACAATTAGACACTTTTGCATCACCCATTCTGTGTTTAAGTTTCAAAATCGAAGACTTTACATTATCTCTTTCTTTGGTAACAGTATCCAGAGTATCTAGGAGGAGCCATCCTACATCATTATATGATTTAACTCCACAAAACTCTGTTAAGATGTTGAAAACACTCTCACCCAGATCCTTGCTTCTTATAAGCATGGAAGTAAGGGAATCCAGTGATGCTAGTTTGCGGATCTCAATGACCAACTTGTACCACGGACTGTTAGCAGCCTCTTCGTTGTTGTAAAGGGAGTTGTCAGTACCCTTGAGTCCAATTAGAATAGAAAGACAATTGCAAAACCCCCAGAATCTCCTCAGGCATCCCATGTTTAACACTCTGCATTTCAAGAACCATCCCACTCCTGGTACCAAGCTGTATTAGTCAGAGTTCTCTAGGGAAATAGAATCAACAAGGGATATTCCTCGATAGTAAGAGATTTATCAGAGTCTCTCATGCAGCCATGGGGATGCACAAGTCCAGGTTCCTCAGGCAGGCCACAACCAGGAGCTCCATTGAAAGTCCAGTGAAGATTCTTGATGAGTTCTGGGAGAGACTGACTGTCCAAAGATGAGCTGGGAAATTCTCTCTCAATGCTGGGATCACTTCCCCTTTTAAGGCCTTCAACTGATTGGGTTAGGTGTCACCCACTGCTGATGGTAATCTCCCTGATTGATATAATTATAATAAGCTATCGACAATTTACCACTGCAGTAAAGACAATGGTGACTAAAGTCCATAAATGCCCTTGCATTACAGTTAACCCAGGGCTTACTTGACCAAACAACTGGGGACAATTACCTGGCCGAGTTGACACAATAGCCTAACCATCACACATGGCAATCTCCTTTCCCATCTCTTCTGGGTTCTTTTGACTTGTACCTTCAATTTTACCCTTGTGAATTTCTCCCTGTGACCTTCTTTATTAGGTATTCAGTAATAGAATTAAAACCCATCCTGATACAGTTGACTACACCTTAACCAAAAATAACATCGGCAAAATGTCCTATTTACAATGGGTCAAACCCACAGAAATATATTGTTTATTTATTTTTAACATTTATTTTCTATTAATTTCTCTCCCCTTGCCCCCCCAGTTGTCTGCTCTCTGTGTCTATTCGCTGCATGTTCTTCTGTGACCACTTCTATCCTCATCAGTGGCACCAGAAATCTGTGCTTCTTTTTGTTGCATAATCTTGTTGTGTCAACTTTCCATATGTGCGGAACCATTCTTGGGCAGGCTGCACTTTCTTTCAGCTGCGTGGTTCTCCTTATGGGGTGCGCTCCTTGCACGTGGGGCTCCCTTACATGGGGGACACCCCTGTGTGGCAGGGCATTCCTTGTGTGTATCAGCACTGTACATGGTCCAGCTCCACATGGCTCAAGGAGGCCCGGGGTTCAAACTGTGGACCTCCCATGTGGTAGGCAGATGCCCTATCCATTGGGCCAAGTCTGCTTCCCTATTAAGTTTAATAATACCTTTTTCTGGGGTACAAAAATTCAATCTACCATACTTGTAATGCATAACACCACAGTGCCAGCATCTGAGGAACTCACAGACAAGGAGAAGACGGAATAACTTCCACAGTTAGTTACTTTGGGTATTCCCACACTCTCGCATTTTTAAAGATTCAGAGGTAAATAAGAGTGCCAGTTCCTGTTTGCATCTCCAAATTGACTTGTCTAAAACTCTGCCCACCAACCTGCCACCGAAAAACATATCTAACGATCTCCTCTATAACTTTGTGTAATATCACTATGGTGCCAGCCACCCACCAGGTTAATTACTAGAATGCCTATCTAGAGTGCTCTCTCTCTGCCTAAACCTGGGTTACCCTGAAAGCAGACCATGAATATGGATTATGCGCCCTTTGAACTATCCTTTACGAACATGATTCCAGGAAGCAAGAGTGCAGGAATAGAGGGAGTGCACTAGGGAGAGAGAGAACCAGAACAAGGATAAGTTTTTAAGTTGGCTTCCACTGCAGGCAACTGGTGTTCTAACTGTCCAGGATTTTTCGGGATATTCAAAATACATATCTAGAACTTTTGTCATGGAGTAAGTAAAGAACACTTATTCTTCATTCTTTTTTCCAACGACTATGACTAGGTTTATAAGTGTTATTTTCTCTATAGTTCTTAGTTGTATATCTCAGAGTCCTGAGCACTTTCCAGCCATGTCCAATGGCACTGGTAAGATATTAGAGACATGAAGAGTAGGCCTGAGGTGAAACCCTGTACATGAACCAGCACAAAAATCTTTCAAAACTTCATGTAACTATTCAGTGAAATAAAGGCTAGGGTAAAAAATAGAGAAAAAGAGATTTTGATGTGGTACCTATTAAGTCTCCAATATGTTTTCTCTGACCTGTACATTCTATTATTACATTGTTTAGACTCCCCCTGTATTCCTCTCTATTCTTAGTTCAATCACTAATTATTCCTTCCTTGAATACTGGAAGAGCCAACAACCACTATTTCTATTTTTATCTTCTGTTTCTTAAGTGTATCTCCATGAGTGAATATTCCATGGATACATCTGATTATGAAAGGCAGTTGAGCATTATAAAATATTAAAAACTTTGCAATAAGACTGGTCTGAGTTTAAACGCATTTTCTACTGCCTATTTTCCGTGACACAGAGCAAATTATTTAAGTTATCTGGGCTTCATTGTTCATGTCTGGAAATAATTACCAAGCACAGGGTTCATTACAAATATTACAAAAAGCAACTAGTGCCAATGATATTTGCTGAATATCTATTGTGGGACAAATACTAAGCTAAATGCTTTGTATATGCTTCATGGCACCTTCTTGAAGTGGAAATTATTAATACCCTCATATAGGAACTAAGGCATGGGACAGTTATACAATTGCCCAAATTCTCACAACTAACAATTGATAGACCCAGAATTCAAATTGCATTTTAACACAAGTTCATGCTCTTAAAAACTGCATGAGAATTTCAAGCTGAGAAAAAGGGTGGAGCAGAGATTGGAATCCAGGTATTCTGATCATATATTCTTTATTATTAACTGCAATAATACTATATCTTAAAAGACATAATATATAAAAAGCATTAGTACAGTGTCCAAAATATTCAGAGGAACAATAAATGGAAATGGTTCCTTTTTTATTATTACTTTTATAACCACCATTATTTTATTTTATTTTTTAGTATATTTTGAGAATACCTACCATGATCCTTGGGATAGTAATCAATAAATCAAAATAATCTAGCCTTTTCTTTTATGTTTAGGCATTCAGACTTATCTTCAGCTCTGTCACTCTCTTTGCACACATTCACACAAAAACCAGTCCAAAATATTTTTTTGTTCCAAAATGTGTCAGGTTGTGTCCCTACTCTTTCACTTATCCTAATTTCTCTTTCTAGAATTCATCATGAATCTTTTAAATGGTTGCATGATGCCTAATGTTAATGTAATATTCATATGAATGTTTCTTCCTTCAAGGAATTATCTCTTACTTCTTTTCTCCTCCTCTGTGTTTCCATACGATATTATCATAATATATAACACTCCACAGAACGTTTGTCTGTTTTTATAATTACATGTGCTATTTAAATTTTCAGATAACAATTCATTTTATTATTTTAAAATTTATTAGAAAATGTATCAGCAATAAAATTTAATTTAAGAATATTGCAACTTATTCTGCACTTCTATTTAAAAGAAACTTCTTAATTTAGGTAAACAATTCCAAATACTAGTGCTTTTCCTAACTGAACTGTAGCTGTAGTGAGTGAATAATTCTTTCTTGCAAGTCTAGAACATGCAACTGTATCAGGAAAGTACAATTTTTACCTGTAAAACTTTTCAGAGAGCTTTTTTTTGTTTGCTTTTATGCAAAATTTCCTACTCATATGAAATAATTAGGAAATACTTCTAATATCATTTCTAATTCTTGTTGTAAATAAGTCGTTGGCAATACACAATATAGTCTAAGTAGTTAATCATGAATTTGGTTTGTTCCAAATATGTATATTTAACCTGGAAAAATGAAGTTTTCATGTCAGAACTAAGAGTATAAATTGGGATGAGTTTTGAAATATTTACATAAATATCTGAGAATTTAAAAATTAAAATCAAACTATGTAGTACATTATGCACATTATGAGTAAAAAATTATAGAAAAACCCTAGTGTTTTCACTGATTTTTATAAAACTGTGAAATCAAACAAATGACAATACACTGCATATGATAAAACATGATACCTGACCATAGTGTTTCAAATAATTGGCTAAAAACTTCAAATTTTCACTTGAACTCTTATATGAAGATATGATATTTGCAAAATAAATATCACTAATACAAATAGAAGCCTGTTTTTGGATAAAAGTGGTCAAAAGATTACTGGGACAAATTCTAATTTGGAATAGACACACACATTTACACACACACACAGTCACTATGCTCCCTTCTATGTGATCTAATAAAATTTGAGGGTTCAAAATAAGGTCACTTATTTACTGTCCAAATCATGATGGTAACAGGACTCCTAAATATCTGTCCTTTGTGGAGTTTCCATCTGATGACCAGATTAAGAATCTCAGATGTGATTTCACTGTTTAGGAAGTCTCAATAACTACTGATTTACAGAGAGGGAATGGAGATGTCTGGTCAGCTGTCAAAGAATTCTTTTCTCCAATGCCTGCGCTGCTCTTAGTATCTCATGGTTTTGCTGCTAGAATCATTTGCTAAACACAGGAAGCATCTTTATAGACCATGTCTACAGCAGGAAGAATCACACTCACTGAGGTCCTATCCTCCACCAGAAACCATTACACTGATACCTATACTCGGTGACATTTCTATAGAAACATTTCAAACTATTGACTTCAGAGGAAAGCCATGTCTTTACCCCCAGTACTCTGGCTGCTGTGTGCTACATGTTGTTGCCAGCGGACATTATGGATCTTTTTTCATGTAGCCTTTTCAGTTTTCATCCATGAGGACCCTTATTTTTACCCAAATCTTACCTTTGGTGCTGGTCGAGGAAGAGAGGGGCCCTAACAAGACATGCCTGCCTGTTGCACTTGTATCACCAATCTGGACACGCTTATTAAAACTTCTCCGTGGGGCTTTTAGTGTTCTCTTATTTAAGGTATCCTCACTCAGAGTCACCTCAGTCATCAGAAATTTTAAATTCTTTTAAATCAAAAGTGAAAAGTTTGGTTTCTAGTATTTTTCCTGTCAGAATAATCCTTTTCTTTATCAATATTATCCCACCCTTCAAAGTGTTCCAGTGAGTCTGGGGAAATGGTTGACCGATATCACTCCTTACAGAACAAGTCTTGGTTTTGGAACATAAAATGCTCTCTTCACCCTTTTCCTAGAAGAGTGATCAGCTGTCATAGACCACATGCATATACCCATAAATAAAAAGTGCTACCTTTGAGATTACTATAAGAACAGTGAGGGTTCAGTTCTCAGGACTTTTAAAATGAAAATAGAAATGAGAGGTCACTTTCAACAGGCAGTTATTCTTAATAGTTAGCATAATATAATAACAATAATACAATTCGATCTCCTAGGGTGTACTATTTACCTGACTATAAAACTTCTTAGTGTGCACTAGGCACTGTTAGTAGGCACTTGCACGTATTTAAATTAAAGTTGGTAATTTTTACTTCACTTTAGAGATGAGGAAACATAGCAAATGAAGCAGGAAAGAAAAACAGTAATGAATTTCAAAAGTTTGGTAGGTGATTGCATTGGTAGATGGGGAAAGAGTATAAAGTTGGAAATCTATGAGTTAAATATAAGTCTGCTGTTCTTAGTGTTTTGCTGTTCTTAGAATTTCCATTCTAGAAAACTATTTAAATAAATCATGGGAAAACACATCTTAAGTGCACATGAAAAACAGAAGAATATCTTCAGAAATACTACAACCTTGATTAATTGTAGGTTAACAATATGAAAGTAAACCATTTACCTTTTACAAATCATACTACAATGCAATTTATTATGTATTATGTATTCACTATGCTGTATGGTTAATATCCTTCCAGAATACTTTGAAAAATTATTTAGCAGGAAATAAAATAAACCTGATCTAATAAAATTTCATTTGAGATGCATATAGCAGGTTGGGAGACAAATTAATTTTATTTAAAAGATAATTTATATCTATAATAAAAAATATGGATATTATTTCACCAGTGGTAAGGACAAAGGTAGGAAAGACCAAAGAACATTTTAAAAATAAAATCAAGTTACACTTCATAATATCAGACTAGAGATAGATCTTCCCACTTGTTTCTTGAAACTCTGGCATTTATACCCAGCATTGGCCTTTTTAAAGGCTGTGATGTGTGAGTGTTATGTTGACTCAGTTGCTTTGCTATACTCCATTGCTTAGAGGGAATACAAGTCTTAATGGGAACCTACCGAAGTCATAATTCATAACTTGCTTTTATCAGCAGACTGTCAAGGTGGGAAGTATAGGATTGAAAAATAAGTGTGTTGGTGTCATCATCACAAAAGAAAGTTTTAGTTGCTGAATCCAAGGCTTTTGCACTACATGCATTATACCAAATAGTTGGTGATTTTTTGGTATGTCACAACTAATAATAACTTTTAATTTTTCTTGTTAAATGATACTGGACCAAAACTTTTTGAAAAAACAACATGCTAGTTCCATTCATAATAAGAGCATTTACATTTTCCCCTAAACATTAAAGGGGGATGAGGTAAGCTATAATACATAGTGTCATAGACTTGTCAATCAAAAAATCTATCATACTTTTCATCCTGGGGAAAGTCGGTTTCACAGAATTATCATCCATTTCTTAAGCAGAAATCTAAGCAGAGTAGAGAATACCCCTCTATACAAATGTGATTCTTTTTTGATAGAGCAGCTTTAATCCATGGCTCTTCGAAAGCACTTAGCAGATTATATCTCAAAGGCTGTCATTTTCCCTGCTTCTCGTAGTAAATCAAACACTAAACAAAATTTAGTATCTATTTCAAAACAAGGTTGGAACATTTTTGGTGTTGCATGTACCTAAAGGAGATGAAAATGAGACACTTGGAAGAGGATGGTATACCTCCATTCTTATTTCTTTATGGTCTATTTTCATTGAAGAAAAGGAAAATTGGCCATGTGAATTCCCATGACGTTTGTTTTAGAAGAGAGCTTTGGCAGTGGCATTTGGTAAATGTAGGAGAAAATACTGTAAGAATGGTTTTATTGATATTTGATACTTTGTTTATTTTTTAGCTAATGTCTAATTCCAAAATCTGGAAATAGACTCACAACATGGTATATAGCTTTTCATCCCTCAAATTATAAATAATTTATTTTCTTAACAACATAAGATTATAGAATTTATTTCAGTATATTTATGACAATATAATAAACCTTACTTTAGAGCATGTTTAATAGGAAAAAACAAATGAATATAGTTTTTTCATTAGATGCTGGGTAAAAGCATTTTTTATAATTAAAACATGCCCATGCTAACAGGATGGTGATTCGGTAGTCATGAAGAAACATTGATACTGATTCATAATATAAATTATAGGTGAAGTTGTCAAAATTAGCTCTTGTATTCATCATTATTACAAAATAAGAGTTAAATATATTACTCATTTACACATTTAAGAAAAAAATATTATTCCAAAAGATTATTCTCAGCTTCTGATTTAAATAAATGATCTAAATGTATGGTAGAGATTACTTCCATCCTAATTTCTGTGGAAATATTAAGTGTATCTGATACACTTTGCAGACTTAATTTTTTTTTCTTTACATAACCATTACATCCCTTAACTGAATATATGTAAGTTATATATTAAATATCATATTTTCAGACTATAGCTTCTCAGTCAAGAGTTTTTAAGTATCTGCAACATAAGGAAAATTGGAAAAAAAAACTAAGCAAAAAATTAAAATTATTTTTAATTGAACTTTAACTTGAATAATTAAACTAATGTGAGAAACTAAATCGTATTCTTCAATTAAAACTCTAAAATATTTCTTGTATACAAGAGAGAAGACTACTAAACAACAAAAACTTGAAGGTTTATTATGTTTTATAAGTTGAACTATACTCATAATATAGTTGGAAATACTATTACAGTGACCTCTAATTTGGTTAATAATATAAATAATAATTTCAACAGAGATATATGCTTCCTTTATCTTATTTATAATGTAACTTAATATAGCTCCAATTTTTTTAAAAAATTCTAAATTCAAAAGTTTGATTTTAAAACATTCTTAAATCACTACAACTTCTTAAACTGTTATATCTAGACTTTCTTCCACTTGTAGCTTAAATTTTAAAAAGTATCATGTCCTTCCCCCAGAAAATACTTTTTAAAACATTTGTTCTTGTGTTGTGTTTTTGTACTCTTGATTCCATATGTCAAACTAACCTCTGTGTTAGACATGATTTATATCATGTTAATACAAAAATTATGTCTTATACAGATCTGTCCAAATGAGATCTGGTTTTACTACACATCTCTTATGTTTGCATGAGGCTTTGAGTATGTTTTTGAATGTATGTGTGAAAGAAGTGGGAGAGAGACAGGGAGTGAGAGTTCATGCAGATGTTAAATATACAAGATTTTCATAATATAGAAAGAAGCAAAATGGTGAAAGTCCCGGAAACAATATGATGGACCCAATCCTATGCTTAAGTGACTGCTCCATGGGGGATATAAAAAGTCTGATAAATCCATAAGTCAAATGAATGCCAAGACACCTGATTGTACATTGGAAATGATCTGGTACCCAAGGGAGAAAGGGAATCCACACAAATTAGTTTCTTAGATTGCCCTTGGTCTTTAGAAATCACTTGCGGATACTCAGCACAAGATGTTGCATTCAGAGACTCTTTTGCTTATTTGATTTGTTTTGCTTATCAGAGGCATGGCAAGGATTATTTACAGAGAAAAATTACACAGGTCCTGTATGATATTCTAGCCAAACAAAATGGTTCTAACAGACAAAAGAGGAAATGCAACTCTCAAATGTCTTGCTACTTTGATTCTCTGAGGAACTGTTTAAATCCATTCAACAAATGTACACAGAATAATCGAGAATAATATTTAAACTTTACAGAGTCTGGGCTTCCAAACACCAAGTTGTCATGAGAGGCTTTAGTCTTAGCTCTTTATAGATTCTCAGCAAAGTGAGTTTATTTCCAACTCCACTACTGTTATTGGAGATAATTCCATTTTCATTAAGTCCTCAGGGTATGTGTTTGCAAATTTGTGACACTGTGCAAATTTAATTAAGCAATCTTAAATACATGTACTTAAAAATTGGATGAAGAAATTAAAATCCAGTTTTTTACCTACAACTTCTTGTTTTATGATGGATTCTACTTTTTTGTCTTTAATTGAAAGTCAATCACCTAAAAAGGAAAAGCGTATTCACCTGAGATTGTATTAGAAACTTTAAAAAGTGATCAATTACATGATTCACAAGTGTGTATATTCTTTTTTTTTTTTTTTTTTCCTTAGGTACTGGGGATGTAGTAAGTCAGGAAACAAACCCAGGACCTCATATGAGGGAAGCCAACTCTCAAGCACTGAGCCACATTGGCTTCCCTGAGTTGATTTTGTTTGTTTGTTTGTTTTGCTTATTGTTTATTTTTGTTTATTCAGGAGGCACCAGGACACTAACCTGGGACCTTCCATGTGGGAGACAAGTGCTCAACCAATTGAGTCACATCTGCCCCATGTGTATATTTTTAACTTTCAGTCTAAAGTAATTCTTTTAGTTTTTTCAAATGTGAATCAAATGTCATTTTGAAGCCATATTAAAATTCTCAATTATACTCCCAATTACATTTGAAAATAAATGTGAATTTAAGTTACCAAAAGCTAAATTTATTCATATAATACACATTTCCATTTTACTTTTTTGTATTATATTGTCAACTGTATAAAAAATTCAAAAATCATGTTCCGTTTGGCATGTTTCTTTTTTTCCCCTTCTTTACTTTTTGTTTTTTGTTTTATTTTAGGAGGTATCAGAGGTTGAACCTCATACATGGGAAGCGGGCATTCAACCAATGAGCTCCATCTGCTCGCCTTTATTTTTTTCTGTGTTTATTTTATTTCCCCTCCCCCTTTGTGGCTTGCTTGTTGTCTACTCTCTGTGTTCATTCACTGTGTACTCTTCTGTGTTTTTGCTTGTCTCCCATTTTTGTTGCGTCACCTTGTTGAGTTGGCTCTTCACAGCGCTTGTGTGTCAGGAGGCACTCCACAGCATGCAGGCGAGCCTGCCTTCATAAAGAGGCCCCAGGACGCAAACCCAGGGCCTCCCACATGGTAGACAGGAGCCCAACTGATTGAGCCACAGCCGCTTCCCTGCTCTCCTTTATTTTTAAAGCAGCTTTTGATTACATAAATATTACATTAAAACTATAGGGGATTCCCATATACCACACACCATCCCTGTCCAACACTTTCACAATATCTTTCATTAGTGTAGTGCATTTGTTACAATTTATGAACATGTAGTGGAGCATAGTTACTAAGCATGGTGTATTGTTTAAAGTATTCAGAAATAAGTAAAATTTAGACATTAAGCACAAGATCTCTTACATAGATGCACAGACACATAAAAGCTTTTCTGCATCAGGCTTGTGTCTGACGGTCACACTGTAAATTTAGTTGATTCATTCTCCACTTCTATCATTCATGCATATATTTGTGCTCAATGGAAGGAATAAGAAAGTCATTCTTTTCTATTTTATTAAAATTTTAAAAAAATATTTAGCTCAAAAGGAGATTTATTTAACTGGCAATAGACTATTACAGCACTTATTAATGAAGACAGTATAGCCTGACTGCCTACATTAGAATTCTAACTCTACCTTTAGATATCTTCATGATTTTGGAAAAGTTGTTTAACTTCTCTGTGTCTCGATTTCCTCCAATGTCAAAGAGAAATAGCTGAAATAATAAATATACGATAAGTAAATATAATATATTATAACATATCTCTTAGATGTGTATATATAAATAATGTTTAATGATGATTTTCTGGAGCAGTACAAAGAAAACAAGTTAGCTACTGAAAACTTAAAAATAACAAGCAACAAAAAAAACCATGGAGAGTCTTTATTATTTATTTGATGCAGAGTGGGCAATGGAAAACCATAAAAGGAGCTACTGTGTCATTGTTTATATGGAACATTGAGCAGGAATTTTAACTTCCTTAAATATCAGTCTTCCCCAGTTGTAGACTGAGGATTATTAGCATGGGTTTTTTCACATGGATTATTTTATCAATGAACTAATGCATTTGGGTATCTTTTATAAGTTGTAAAGTGTTATACCTGCTTTTTATTAATATAATAATAATTACAATCACCTAGAGCTGGAATTATCTCATTTCTTTGATAAGCAATCCTTTTCAGGGACAAAAAGTTTTTAAGAGTAAACTAAATTCCCATAAAATCACAATATCATAGTCTATTAAGATTATGATTAAAAAGTACATATACTGTTTTGATTAATTTATTAACCAACTTGACACATATAACAAGAGGTTTAAATTTTAAAACTATGATAGTCAAGCTCTATTTCATGCTATGTTTATTAATTATATCTTTTATACTCTCACAAGTATGGCAATAATGTTGTTATTCTAATTATTGGTATATCAAAATTCAGTTAATCAGATATTCTGAAACTTTAAAGGATTTCCATAAGAAGGAATGTAATTATTCTGAGAATGAAGGCTAGGAAAGACTGATTTATGTTTCACAGGTAATGTATTTGTATTACATGCTAATAAGTTGTTCTATGTGGTTTCATAAGGCATGCACACACACAAAAAAACAGAAAGCATGAGAGCCAGAGCTTACATTTGCCTTTCAAATTAACTGACACAATAACTGGACATGTCTTTCTGTGAGTGCAAAAGATGAAAACACTGAGAAACACAAATAGGAAATGCTGACCTTCTCTTGATTTTTCTGTTCCCTATGGATAGTGCCCTATCTTTCTCTTTGTTGATATTTTTTTGTTTTTTGTTTTTGATATAAGCTGAATTTTTATTTGTTTTCAAATTCTAATAATGCCCTTGCATTTACTCTCTTCTGTCACAGCTTATGAAAATTTTTGTAAATGAAAGAAATAAATTATAGAAAGTTAAGGCATATATAAGCAAACATAATTATTATTTTTAAATAAGACATTTCTTAATAGCATTAGTAGAATAAATGTCCCAAGCAAAATTAAATTTCTGGTGTTTTTTTTCTTATGGGAAGAATACATTTGATCCAATACCCATATTCTATATGAATAAAACTATGTGGAGATTTTAATCTAAAAGGTTAGATTGAATGCTTTGGTCTAACTTCACTGAGTAGCAAAACCCTTCTGAAATGAAAATTAATGGAAATATTTTAAAGACATAAAACTTTAAGGATGACAACAGCTAGAAAAGAGACAAAGGCAAAAAATTTAGAAAGTTAGAATACAAATGGAAGAGCAGGAAGTGAATTAGCACACACCTGAATTATAATTGAGAAATATTCTAAATCACTGGTGGTAAAAGCTGAGAATCAATCCTACATTACAGAATTTTCCATAACCTCAGGAATTGGCAGCATCAAGTACTCCTCATAGTTGGGGATAAGGATGATAGCTATAGTTAGTGGAAAGAAGATCTAGAGATCTAAGAGGCAGTTAGATTCCTAGATCTCCTTCTAGGAACTACAAAGCCTGGTAGCAGCTTCTTCTAGCAGGAAATCTTAAGTGCATTTTTCTGGATAGGGTGAAAGGAAGGGATGCTGCCCTGGGGAACAATGAATATCTTTGAGAGCAAGAATCTCAGTAAGTCAAGGGTAGAGAAAGGAGTGACTAAGTAATGACTGCAAACTCCATACTAAAAACCAGGAGCTCCTTCACCACTTGCTCCTGTTCATCTGGCAGTCATATCTTCCTCTCCCTATTGGAAATTACCATTTAATGAGTCTGACTGAAAATATAAAGTTACTGCTTTCAGGCTTTTCAGTTGACCAAAAAGCTTAACGCTGACAAGCTCCACTTATGCTAAGAGTACTCAATCAGTTCTTAAAAGGCTTCTGCTTACCAATATAAGCAGGTTTTAAAGATTACCAGTAAAATGAAGAAAGCAGTTTTTGTCAAAGAGAGACAAAAACACACATTAAAAAGATTTATTTGGAGGAAACATACTAGACTGGAAAAATAGAACATAAAACTTGTTATTAATATGCTTAAACATAAAAAGAAGATATTGCAATCATGAAAAAAGACTGGCATAATACAAAAAAGGAATATTCAGAAATCCAAAAATAAATAAACCAAACAATATAAAATTAAAATGTGATAGCAGAAATTAAAACCCCATAGGAAGATTGAAAGATACAATTAAAACTTTCCAGAAATTAACCCCCAAGATTAAAAGATATGAGAGAAAGGGGAGAAAGGTAAAAAATAAAATGGAGCATCTCATCAAGAAGACATCCTAAAAATAGAAGAATGCAGAGATTATAGTCAACAAGTGGAATATCCAGATAATCGGCAATAGTTAATAATCAACAGGTAGAAATTAATGGCAAAAATTTTTCAGAAATATTCTCAAAACTATCAGATATGAGTATTTAGATTAAATTATTCAATGAGTGCTCGGGATAGTGGAAGAAAAGAAAATCCCACCAAATTATATCCTTGTGAGATTTTAGGAAAAACCATTCCAGGGAAGGGAAAGCCACACAGGAAATTAGAAGATGAATTTGCAGTCTAGAATTATAAACCCAAGCATTGAACAGGATGTAGTTGAAAGACATTCTAAGACGTGATTCATATTCGTCCTTTCTCACTTTCTCAGAAAGTCCCCAGAGGATAGGCACTACTAAAATAATAAAGTTAATCAAGAAAAAGGAAGACATATAATGACAGACTGGGCCAATATTCATTTGGAATGCACTGATAAAGCCATATCTGGCAACTCTTTCAGGTGTTTCTAGCTTGCATCTGTTCTCATTGGTCAGTGTTCCTTTCTAGCTGCCTTCATTATTCGATGACTGGGTAGGTGTTAAATATTTTGAATCAATAGCACAGGAAATACAGGAGACCAAATTGGGTGTACAAACAGTAAAAATTAGAGTAGGTCAAAAGTATTCAAGAAAATAGACATTTTTCCAATGATTATACAAATGACCAAAAAGCATATGAAAATATGTGCAATAACATTACCCATTAGCAAAATGAAAATCAAAACCACAATGAGAAACCACTCCACACCCACAAGGGTGGTTATTATTTAATACATGGACAATTATAAGAGTAGGAAAAGAGACAAAGAGATTGGAGCTATTGTGGAAAATACAGCAGTGCCTCAAAAAGCTAAATATAGAATTGATATGACCTTACAATTCTACTGCCTGTTATACACCCAAAGACAGTGAAAACAGGGTCTCAAGCAGATAGTTACACACCAATATTGATAGCAGCTAAATTTGGTAACAACATAAATGTGTATCAACAAATGAATGGCTAAACAAATGTGGAACACAATGGAATATTATTCAGCCTTAAGGAAGAATGAAATTGTGAGACAGATTGCAATGTGAAATAAACTTAAAAACATTATAAGCAAGACACATAAGGACAAAAATTTTATAATGTCATTTATAAGAGATATATGGAAACAGCAAATGTACAGAGCCACAAAACAGATAGAGGTTATTGGGGGGTGGGGGAAAGAGAGTGTATGTTTGGTGTAGATACAAAGTATTTGTAAGTATTTGCCGGGCGGGGCCAGTGCAGGCCGCGGCGGCGAGAGGCGGACGCCGGAGCCGGTCCTGGGCCGCTGTAGCGAGTGGAGCCGGGCGTAGCCGGGCCAGGCCGCGGCGGTGTACGGAGCCAGGAGGGGCCGGTGCAGGCCGCGGCGGCGAGAGGCGGACGCCGGAGCTGGGCCGGGCCGCTGTAGCGAGCGGAGCCAGGCGGAGCCGGGTCAGGCCGCGGCGGCGTACGGAGCCGGGCGGGGCCGGTCCAGGCCGCGGCGGCGGGAGGTGGACGCGGGAGCCGGCTGGGCCGCTGTAGCGAGCGGAGCCGGGCGGAGCCAGACCAGGCCGCGGCGGCGTAAGGAGCCTGGCAGAGCCGGTCCAGGCCTCCGCGGCGGGCAGCGGCGGGCGGAGCTGGGCCTGCGGAGGGGTTTCTGTTCTTTGTTTTTTTTTTTTGGAGCATCTGCAGTACTGGGGAGTTCGTGGGCCCTGGGCGGCCTATTGGGGGTTTGTGGGAAGGGAGGTGCTTGCAGACCCATTTGGGCAGACAGACGGGGGGTTTTAGGGCAAAGCGGGGGGAAGTTGTTGTTTTAGATAGTGTTGCAATTGTGACACGTGTATACCTGTATCTCTCTTCCCCCTATCCATTCCCCACCGTTTGCCCATCCTCTTTTTCTTTCTTCCTTTCTTCTTGTCTTTCTTTTTTTCTTTATTATAATTAGTTTTTTTGTTTTTCGGTTTTCTCTTTCCCTCTTGTCCCTCATCTTCCACTTATTTTATTTTAATTCAAGTATACAATAGGTGCTACAGGGAACACCTCACATTTGCTGGGGTTTTCCCATCCTCCACTGTCTCATTTCTGTGTGAACTGATTTAGGCTACCTACACTATCCCCCTTCCCCTGCATCTTGATATCCACTATCATCTACTGTCTCTCCTATATTCCACCCCCCACCTCCCGTTCTTTGATCCACAAAGTGTCTAACTCTTAATTTCTAATACCTTTGTTCTGTTTTCTGTCTGTTATCTACTCTTGAAACTATTACCTTTCTTTACTTTTTCCCTCTCTCATGAAAACAATAGCTTTGTAGTTCATACCATATTCCTCCCATATTCAGTCATCTACTTCATAAAAGGTACTCTACCTACAGCTATAACTCTATATAATCTACACGAATCTAACCTCCATCCTCCCAGATCTCATATTCTTGCTTTGTTAACATACATCACCAATACTACTTTACACTTTTCCCTTGCTTACACAATTGCCTTTCCCCAACACTAATACTTTCCTCTAAAGTGAGCTTAACCAACAACAAGTAACTAGAATAAGAAGAAAAAAGTGACAAAGAGAAGATATAACACCTATGCAAAAATAACAACTAATTAACCTCCAAGAACAGACAAAGAAGCTAAGGAACTGATTAAATTCGTCAAAATAAAGAGATGACCAGAAAGCAACAAAAATCTACAAACCAAACCAATAATCAGGAAAACATGGCTGAATCCAATCAACAAACCAATAATCACGAAGGGGAGCAAAACTTGGCACAAGCAATGAAAGATCTCAGAACATTTATCACCGACAAATTTGATGCAGTAATGAAAGAGGTTAAAAACATGAAGACATCACTTGGAGGGGAAATTGCAGACATACGCAAAAACATAACAGATATGATGGGAATGAACACCACAGTTCAAGAAATCAAAAATACACTTGCAGCAAATATCAGCAGACTAGAAGAGACAGAGCAGAGAATTAGTGATGTGGAAGACAGTACATCAGAAATCAAACAGATAGTAGAAGGGGTTAATAAGAAGATAGAAAAAATCCAATTAGGATTTAGGGACCTGAATGACAATGCAAAACGCTCAAACATACGTATTATAGGCATTCCAGAAGGTGAAGAGAAGGGAAAGGGGTCAGAAGGAGTGTTGCAGGAAATAATGGCTGAAAACTTCCCAAATCTACTGAAAGAGACAGATGTATATATCCAAGAAGCACAGCGCACTCCACAAGTCATAAACCCCAACAGGCCCACCCCAAGACATATACTTGTCAAATTATCCAATGCTCAAGACAAAGAGAAAATCCTAAAAGCAGCAAGAGAAAAGAAAACCATCACATACAAGGGAAGCTCAATTAGATTAAGTGCTGATTTCTCTTCTGAAACCATGGAGGCAAGAAGACAGTGGTATGATATAGTCAAGGTACTAAAGGAAAAAAATTTCCAACCAAGAATACTCTATCCAGCTAAACTAGCATTCAAACATGATGGAGAGTTCAAAATATTCGCAGACAAACAGAAACTGAAAGAGTATACCAACAAGAAACCTCCCCTTCAAGAAATTCTAAAGGGAGTTCTGCAGGAAGAAAGGAAAAAACAGGAAAGGCAAAGTTGGAGGAGAGTATAAGACCAACAACAACAACAACAAAAAAGACAAAAAAAAATATACAAACAAAATATGACAAACACAAATCCAATCAAAATATGGCTAACACAAATAATTCCTTGATAGTAATAACACTGAATGTCAACGGATTAAACTCACCTATCAAAAGATTCAGACTGGGACATTGGATAAGGAAATATGACCCATCCATATGCTGTCTACAAGAGACACATCTTAGACCCAGAGACGCATGGAGATTGAAAGTGAATGGCTGGAAAACAATCATACAAGCTAACAATAACCAAAAAAAGGCAGGAGTAGCTATATTAATATCAGACAAAATAGACTTTAAATGTGAAACAATTGTGAGAGACAAAGAAGGATACTACATTTTAGTCAAAGGGAAAATCTGTCAAGAAGATCGAACAATCATAAATATCTATGCCCTTAACAAGGGTGCCTCTAAATACGTCAGGCAAATGCTGGAAAAACTAAGTGAAAGAATAGATACATCTACAATTATAGTGGGAGGTTTTAATACACCACTATCAACTCTGGACAGAACATCTCAAAAGAGAATCACCAAAGAAACAAAACATCTGAATAGTATATTAGAGGAGCTCGATCTAATAGACATATATAGATCGCTACACCCAAACACAGCAGGATATACATTTTTCTCAAGCGCACATGGATCATTCTCCAAGATAGATCATATGCTAGGCCACAAAGAAAGGCTGAACGAATTCAGAAAGATTGAAATCATACAAAACATTATCTCTGACCACAGTGGAGTCAAGCTGGAGATTTGCAAGGGAAAGAAGCCCAGATTTCACACCACGATTTGGAAATTAAACAGCACACTCTTAGAAAAACAGTGGGTCAAAGAGGAAATCTCAAAAGAAATCAATGACTATCTTGAAATAAATGATAATGATAACACAACAACCAAAATTTATGGGATGCAGCAAAAGCAGTACTGAGAGGGAAGTTTATAGCCATAAATTCATATATCAAAAAAGAAGAAAGAGCAAAAATTGAAGAACTAACTGCACATTTGAAGGAATTAGAAAAACAACAACAAAGTAACCCAACAGGAAGAAGAAGGAAGGAAATAACAAAGATAAGAGCAGAACTAAATGAAATAGAAAATAAGAAAGCACTTGAACAGATAAACAAAACCAAGAGCTGGTTTTTTGAGAAGATTAACAAAATTGACAAACCTTTAGCAACACTAACAAAGAAAAAAAGAGAGAAGATGCAAATACACAAAATAAGAAATGAGAAAGGCGATATCACCACTGACCCCACAGAAATAAAGACTATCATAAGAGGATATTTTGAAAAACTATATTCCAACAAAAATGACAATCTAGAGGAAATGGACAAATTCCTAGAAACACATAAGCAGCCCATATTGACAAAAGAAGAAATTGATGATCTTAACAAACCAATCACAAGCAGAGAGATAGAATCAGTTATTAAAAATCTCCCAACTAAGAAGAGCCCAGGGCCAGATGGCTTCACAGGTGAATTCTACAAAACATTCCGGAAAGAACTGACACCAATCCTGCTGAAACTATTCCAAAACATCGAAACAGAAAGAACATTACCCAACTCCTTCTATGATGCCAACATTACCCTAGTACCAAAGCCAAACAAAGACATCACAAGAAAGGAAAATTACAGACCAATTTCTCTAATGAACCTAGACGCAAAAATACTTAACAAAATACTTGCTAATCGTATTCAACAACACATTAAACGTATTATACACCACGACCAAGTGGGATTCATCCCAGGTATGCAAGGATGGTTCAACATAAGAAAATCAATCAACGTAATACACCATATAAACAGATTGAAGGAAAAAATCACATGATTATATCTATTGATGCAGAAAAAGCATTTGACAAAATACAGCACCCTTTCTTGATAAAAACACTCCAAAAGATTGGAATACAAGGGAATTTTTTGAACATGATAAAGAGTATATATGAAAAACCTAAAGCCAATATTGTTTACAATGGAGAAATCCTAGACTCCTTCCCTCTAAACTCAGGAACAAGACAAGGATGCCCACTGTCTCCGCTCCTATTTAACATTGTCTTAGAAGTACTTGCTCGAGCACTGAGGCAAGAACCAGAAATAAAAGGCATTCAAATTGGAAAGGAAGAAGTCAAAATTTCATTATTTGCAGATGACATGATCCTATACATAGAAAACCCTGAGAGATCTACAACGAAGATTCTAGAACTCATAAGTGAGTTTAGTAAAGTCGCAGGTTATAAGATCAATGCGCAAAAATCAGTAGCATTTCTGTACACCAATAATGAGCAAGATCAGGAGGAAATCAAGAAACAAATACCATTCACAATAGTAAATAAAAAAATCAAATACTTAGGAATAAATTTAACTAAAGAGGTAAAGAACTTATACACGGAGAACTATACAAGGTTGTTCGAGGAAATCAAAGAAGACCTAAATAAATGGAAGACTATTCCTTGTTCATGGATAGGAAGACTGAACATTATTAAGATGTCTATCCTACCAAAACTGATCTACACATTCAATGCAATCCCAATAAAAATCAACGCAGCCTTCTTTAAGGAACTAGAAAAACTAACTATGAAATTTATTTGGAAAGGAAAGAGACCCCGAATAGCCAAAGACATACTGAAAAAGAAAAACGAAATTGGAGGAATCACACTACCTGACTTCAAAACATACTATAAAGCTACGGTGGTGAAAACAGCATGGTATTGGCATAAGGAGAGACACATAGACCAATGGAATCGAATTGAAAGCTCTGATATAGAACCTCACATATACAACCACATAATGTTCGATAAAGCCACCAAACCCTCTCAACTGGGAGAGAGTGGCCTATTCAACAAATGGTGTCTGGAGAACTGGATAGCCATATGTAGAAGAATGAAAGAGGATTACCATCTCACACCTTATACAAAGATCAACTCAAGATGGATCAAAGACCTAAATATAAGAGCCAAGACCATAAAAACCTTAGAAAGCAGTGTAGGGAAACATCTACAGGACCTTGTAATAGGAAATGGATTTATGAATATCTCACCAAAAGCACGAGCAGCAAAAGAACTAGTAGGTAAATGGGACTTCCTCAAAATTAAAGCCTTCTGCACCTCAAAGGAGTTTGTCAAGAAAGTAAAAAGGGAGCCCACACAGTGGGAGAAAATATTTGGCAATCATATATCTGATAAGAAACTTATAACTTGCATATATAAAGAACTCCTATATCTTGAAAATAAAAAGATAAACAACCCATTTAAAAAATGGGAAAAAGACTTAAACAGACACTTCTCCGAAGAAGAAATACAAATGGCAAGAAAGCACATGAAAAAATGTTCCAAATCTCTAGCTATCAGGGAAATGCAAATCAAAACTACAATGAGATACCATCTTACACCCATAAGATTGGCAGCTATGAAAAAAACAGAAGAATACAAGTGCTGGAGAGGATGTGAAGGAAGGGGAACACTCATCCACTGCTGGTGGGAATGCAGAAGGATCCAACCATTCTGGAGGACAGTATGGCGGTTTCTCAAAAAACTAGCCATAGATTTGCCATATGACCCAGCAATACCACTGCTGGGTATATACCCAGCAGAACTGAAAACAAGGACACAAACTGATATATGTACACCAATGTTCATAGCAGCATTGTTCACTATTGCCAAAAGTTGGAATCAACCCAAATGCCCATCAACAGATGAGTGGATCAATAAAATGTGGTATATACACACAATGGAATACTACTCGGCTATAAGAACAAACACACTACAAACACATGTGATAACATGGATGAATCTTGAGAACCTTATGTTGAGTGAAGCAACCCAGACATTAAGGACAAATACTACATGACCTCAATGATATGAAATAAACAAGCTGCCCTAGATAGCAAGAGACTGAACGATAGGCTTACAGGAAATCGGAGGGTGGAGGAAGGATATGAGCCGATGTCTGCAGGGGTGGAATTTAAGACGAGATGGTGACGAGGAAGGAGGCTCAGAGCAGCGTCACCTGTCCAGGATTGCACAACTGGCTGGTGGTAGAAACCCCCGCTCCCTCCAGGGGTGCCTGGCACGGGATGGACTCCAGCGTCGGAGAATCCCGATGTGCTGGGAAACTTACGTCACCCTGACAGTCACCCAGCAAGCTTGCCAGGCGTGACGTGGCGATTCGGTCACGGTAGGAAGGCGGTAGTCCTGGCCCAGACTCGGTTGTCACCAGGAAGCTTGGCTGTTCTGCTGTCCCATCCCCAGGGTGCGGGGCCTGCAGAGAGCAGTGTTGGCAGCAACGGGACCCAGGATGGGGCTCGATGCTGCACCACTTAGCGCAGAGCTGCCCCTGGACGTGGGGAGGAATGTGAGGGCTTGGCTGACGGCTTGGGCACAGAGAGGGGCAGGCAGCAGCGCACCAGCAGGAGGGGGTCCCGTCTAGAACACCACAGCATGCTCGTGGTGGTTGAATGCATGATGAATAAATGCTGCCTTGTGTGCCAAAAAAAAAAAGTATTTGTAAGTAAAATTTTTAAAAATCCTTTGAGATGTTTTGTTTAAAAAAATGTTTTGATTTTCTGATATGTTCAAAATTTCTGGAGGAAATTCACACAATCAACAGGTACTTTAGTGTTAAAATGGTTATAAGTAGAAAACTCAGCTGTGAAATAAAAGGACAATTATTAAGACTAGAGAAAATGCAAAGTTACATGGGAAAGGTTACTCATACTTTACTGCCTTGTTCAACTATGAGTACCACTATTTGTCTAAAATTGTGATACAACTCTGTGGAAAGGATTGATGGAATGGAAGCATTTTTTTGATAATGAGGTGAAGGATATGGAAGTGAGCCAATTCCTCTTTTTCATAGTTGTGGGGAGCCACCCGCTGTGAGGTCTGTTTACAGCCTCCAACAACATGGCGGATTTCATAATTACTACAGCCCTGCCCCGCCATTTCCTTCTTCTTCTTCCTCTTTGTTTCTTTGTTCTCCCCTTCCCGCCACAACTCTGGTGACCACAGCAATATGCATGCAAAAGGCGCGAAACCCGCAGACCCGGCACAAACTTTCAGCCAATCCCCTCCTTGGACATCTGCCACCCGCAAAACCAGCCTATCACCTATGGACACACTCCCTTCCCTCAGTATAAATTCCCATGTTCTACCCCCAATAAACGAGGCTTGATCAGAATCCATTCTTTCTCATCTCCTGCCCTCCCACTTCTTCCCACAGGCCCCTGGAATCCGCCCCTGCTGGTTCAGGACACATAGTAGAAATTAGTAGACACTTTTTAAAGGACTGTTAAAAAATCTGAAAACAGCAATGTAATCATATAATTTAGACACATCAAAGTAAAAAGAACGACTTAAAATAGAGAAGAGGTACATCTGTTATTTTTATGACAAACCTAGTAGAAACATTTGACTTTTTACATTATGTGCATGTATAATTTAATCTAATAATAAATTTTTTAAATGACTTGCTGAAAATGAGAATTTTTAAAAATTTAAGATTAATGCTAACCCAAAATTTCAATCCAAACTCTATAAATATGTCAAACCAAAATAAGCATTTAGCTATTCTATAAATGAATTCTTAGACAATGCTCCCTCATATTTAAAATGTAGAGCCAACTGCCTATATTATGTACTTACGTCAATCAATGAAACATTTAAAGACAATCTCCAGCAGCTTTAATTAGCATCCTGTGGAGTATTTAGGAGCTCATTATAGAATCAATATTTAATATCAGAAAAACTGTATGCAATTATTAAAATTCACAAAGTGATTTAATATTTTCCTATATTTGACTTTGCATTTATTGATATATTTTCAATGTCTTCTTATGACACTGAAAAAAGGATTTAATTGATGTCAGCTCAATGTTTCTTTACAAATAATTTTACTGCCTTGTTATTCAAAATATTTGTCTTCACAATATATTCCAATTTTGTCTTTTTATATTTAAGAAATGTGGAATAGTCATTGATCTAAAACACTAAATATGAATACATTTGAGAGTTTAATACACTCCTTCTCACCTCATTTTTCTATATTTCAATAAAACAAAACTAGGTGGGTATGGTCATAGAAGCATAAATGTCCAAATATCACTTCTATGTGCTCATTATTAAGAGTGATGAGATTGCTGGTAGCTCATCTCCCACAAGCAAACTCCATTATCAAATTTCCAGCCCTTTATCCAAACTAATGGCATTTTGTTTCTTAAATTTCATGTGCTGTTAATCCACTCAATGCTGAAAAATATTCTTTTACCCATTCTGCATATAAACATTTTCCATTGTTTTGTTCTTGTCTCTCTGCAAGAGATCCCAAACAAATGTTTCAGGAAGGATGACAGTGGTAAGAGAAAATATTGGTAGTATCCCTTATTTCAATATTTATCTTCATAAATTCTCTTACATTAATTTTGATAAAGATACCTTATTATATTGATTTGCTCATTGTTATTTAGAGCATAATACCAATATTTAAGCATAATAAGGTAAACATAAGGAGACATATGAAAAGTAATATGCAAAATATTCAAAAGAATAATTTGATATTCTCATTGAATATGTAAGCCTCAGAACATCCAGAAGGACCTTGGTTTGTTTTTTTTTCACATTTGTTTACTCCATGACTGAGTTTTGAGTGGAGATTTTCACATAATACTACAATGGTTGTATATAAAAGAATATCAGCTATCCACATTAAAAAAAATCTTTATGTAAACAATTAATTCCTAAGTTTGAGAGTCTAGGACTTGAAGGCTTAAATTATAAGAATAGCTTAGAGGTCATTTAAAATTTATAGCTACAATCCTTTAAATAGAAAATAATTTTGATACACTGCTTTTTTTAGTTAATTTATTGAAGTATATCATTCATACAAAAACACACATAAACAATAAGTATATAATAATAGTTGTGAACTTACAAAACAAACATATATAACATCATACAAGACCATCTGGCCCATAGACTCTAAGTCCTCCTCAATCAGAAAGATAGTCCTGGGCATCACCATCTCAAAAATCTTCAAGATGGATGCAATGGCAGGTACAGGCCAATACACATTTTGTCAAAACCTATGAAATTATCCAGTGCAAAGTGTAAACTATAATGTAAACTATAGACCATGGTTAGTACCAATGCTTCAGTATGTGTTTGTCAATTGTAACAAATGCACCACACTAATGAAAGATATTGTTAATGGGGGAAGCTGTGTGTGTGTGTGTGTGTGTGAAGGGGTATATGGGAGTCCCCTATTTATTTTTTTATGTAATGTTTATGTAATCTAAAGCTTTTTTAAAAATAAAATTAAAGTAAAATAAAATAATAATAGGCCATTCATTAAATCAGTTAATTATGTTACAGGTTCATTTAAAAGACATAGGGTTCCAAAAAAAAATGACTTTATATAAGAATGCCTTTACTTTCTTACTTGGGTGTAAAGGTTTTCATTAATTTCCTATGATTCTAATTTTCGAGCATGTTTCCTTTCAATTAATTATTTTTTATTGCTATTTTATTTACAATTGGTTAAGATTAAGACTACCTTAATTGCTTCATTTGACAACACATACAATTCTTAATTGCCCTTTCAATTTTAATATTTTTTCTCTTAATTCTTTCTTTAAGAAAACACAAATATACTTGGTTAAAATATATTTTTCTTGAAAAAATAAATGCTCTAGACCACAATCTGTTTTGGTGACCTATCTGTGTTTCCACTGTATTTCTAATATTTTATCACATTGTCCTAGGATGCTAAGTTTCAATATTTATTTTTTCCTTTAGAAAAAGAATTCTCTTTGTCTACTTACAATATTGTATTTGTTTCTTGCATCTTGGAGTTCAGTAAGTATGTATTAAAATCAGTTAATGAAAATTTATTCTACCATTATTTTAGCATGTCAGTCCAGTGGGAAAGA
Organism: Dasypus novemcinctus; assembly: GCF_030445035.2. Lineage (NCBI taxonomy): Eukaryota > Metazoa > Chordata > Mammalia > Cingulata > Dasypodidae > Dasypus > Dasypus novemcinctus. The sequence goes on along the minus strand of NC_080674.1, from coordinate 110,329,059 downwards.
GGGATTAGCATCATGCATTAGAAGGAATACAATTCTATTATTTATTTTAAGTCATATTTTTTATGACATATTTTAGCAATATTAAGAAGCTCCAGTGGAAATCTTCATAATTCCTTTCAAGTTTCCCAGTTCACATTTTATATCTCCTCTCTTCCTTTTGCATGAGTTAGTATTAATACAAGTAGTGAAAAAAATGCTGCCCAGTGTTACAGCATGTTGTATTTTATTTTAAATGTCTTAAGCCAGGAATAAGAGAATTACACATGCACAGAAGAACTAAAAATGCCAAATACCCTGGAAAATCTGGTCTACCAATTCATTCAACAAGCATTTATTCAGTCCCTTTTGTGCTTAGACACCATGTTAGGCATTATTCATTACATATAAATGAATCAGATAAATCTTTTGTCCTTAAGGAATTTATTTCTTATGAAGTAGTAAAATATATCATATATAGAGCAGTAAGCTATTAAATTATGTATAAAGGAGTCATAATTTAGCAAAGCTTTATTATGCTATTGGACATGTCTAGTTTTAGAATATTGCTTTTCTGTACATTAATTTGTATAAAGATAAGAAAGAAGAATATTCAATGAAAATTAAGGTTTATAGGTATTGTACCTAAATTTTGTTGGGGCAAAGCATAAGATAAGTGAATGCATTAGATCTTTGCCATCAATAGAAATTAGAGTTTTGCTAAGTGTCAAGAGTTAAGTTTTATAGTCAAGCTGCGTATAAAATTACATACCCCATTCAATCTAGTTTCCATTCTTCTTCCTCATTCAATTCCTTTTCTTCTCACCATATGCTGTTTCCTAAAATTTTCTTCTCGAATAATTCCAACACGAAAACCTCAGTAAACCTTTCTGTATTGTAAAGCTACTAATTAACTTTGACTTTCACACTACAGTATCTGTAATAAAATTATATGAATTGTGCTAGTTGGAAAATAAAAGGTAAATCTGAAATTATAGAACGTTTAAGAAGAAATGACATTGAATAAAATCCAAGTGGATACAATAATGTACTGACAGCAGTTAAGGAGTATGTAGATCAATCACACATGTGAGAGAAAAAACTTGCTGAGAGCCTAAAAATACTGATAGATAAAACTTATTTTTTTTATCACATTCAATATTTGACTAAAATCACTGCTAAAATGATGCTGAAATAATTTAATGGTATTTACTAAACTAAAATTATTCTTATTTGCTGTTAATTACATTATAAGATATTTTTAAAAGTACACATTTCAATTCAGTTTATTTGAATTATTATAAATTCCAATTTTTTATTAAATAAATTTTGTTTTTGTTGGCAGTAATTCTTTTAATAAGACAAAGATTGTATCATAAAATGTTCTTTTCCAAGACAGAAAACCATTTTAATTTTTAGACAATTGAACCCCATACTAGATAGCACAATTCAGGATTGATACCATGTATAATATTTTTTATTTTCTAAGAAAACATTTCAAATTGCATTAAAATGATATTTTTCCCTAGTACTTAAAAAATGTCTACAGATAAGTATACACAAAGACGTTGCTTGTGTTTCTTTACCTATTACTTATCTCTTCATTTACTTTTTTTGGCAATATTTCAAATTTCTGGTTCACTTTCTAATTTCCTTCCAAATTACTATAAATGTAAGCAATGGTAGCTTAATGTGAAATAACAGTTCCATTTGCTCAGCAATGAAGGCTTTTTGAAAATATTTTTTTTAATATATTCCCAGGAAATCTTTTATTCAATTAGGAAATAGAAGAAAAATTGAGGGAATGTCCAGGTTTGAGCAGTCAGAATATTACTGGGTTTTGGAAAACATCCCCAAAGAGGGGGATAGAATTGAAAGAAGTGTTGCCACTTAAAGAGGCTGAGCTGTACCAGGTTTGAAGTAGAAGGAAATCAATAACAGAGAGATGTTTCTGAAACCATGAGAGGAGATTTTTTAAAAAAAAGTGAATCATCAATGGTGTAAAATGCCACAGACTAACAAAAGACCTGGAGTTGACAGCTAAAAAACCATCTATGATTTAACAAAACCTTATCAGTAAAATAATGCAGTAGCAATTAGGGATCCATTGACTGAAGAGAGAATAGAACTTATGTTTTTCAGATAAAAATGTAACATTCCAATTCCCATCTACTTGCAGAACAGCAGAGAATGGAAATGGAAAAATAAACTCTTAATGAAACGGGGAGAGATTCAAAATCCCAAACAAAATATCAGATAAAATACCTCCTTAAGTCTCTCTTTTTGAAGTAATGAAGTTTTTCTAGAATTTTTAAGATGGTGAATGTACAACATTGTGACTATACTAAAAGCCATTGATTACACACTTTAGAAAGAATAGGCAGAAACAGCAGCTATGTTCAGTGGGGGAAACATAGAGAGATTGAGAGGTGAAGAATTTTCTTGTTTGAGTCTTTGTCAGTTTTTTGGTTTATTATTATTTTTATTGAAGCAATGAAAACTCTCTAATAATGATTGAAGTAATGAATGCACCACTATCTAATTATAGCAAATACTATTAATTTTACAACTTGGAGTTTGTGTATGCTTTATTAATATGAATCAATAAAATTGATAAAAGGGTAAAAAAAAGCCTCCTTAATTTTATGGAGTATATTTGAGGAAGAATATAAAAGGCACTCCTGAGTCAGTTGTTGAATTTCTTAGATATAAAGGAAACAACAAAGTAAAAAGCTAGATATCATTTTGGAAAAACATCCTTTTTAAAATACCTTTCTGTATTAATTCTAACTGATCCTTCAAGACATAGATCAGAAGTTGCAAATTCAAATGCCTACAGAGACAAGTATTATAATATCAAAGAGTTAAAATATAAGGCACAATAAAAATAACAGTTTAAATATGATGATAATGATCATTTTTATAGGCTCCAGGAAGGAAAGCTATAGTTTCTGGTGTACTTTATAAAGAGGGCCATCAAAATAAATAAATTTTCAAGTTTATCTAGATATCTGGATTTCTACATAAAGATTTTTATTTTAGATGTCAGTAATTAATTCATAACATTCTAAAAACTAGTTCACATTATTCTGCAAACAGAAAAGCGAAGAAAAACGGAAAAGGAAAGAAGGAAAAGAAATTAAAGATAACACATCTGCCTGTGGTCTGACAGTTTCCACCTCTGATGAAACATTCTGCTTCTTTTATTATTCCACTCAGTGAGTTCTATTCCTTAGTTCTCTTCATATTGTATCACAGTTACTTATTTATGAGTATTTCTCTTCACCTAAGGTGTGGTCAGTATCTGCCAAAATGGAGTAAGCTCACTCTAACTAAATTTGTTAATTAAATCAACCCTCCCCCCCACAAAAAAAAAACCATGCTGGGAGTATAGATACTGTTTTTTATACTGTTTGCTGCAGTATAGATACTGTTTTTTACAAATAGTTTCACTTATTCAAAGTTAAGCAATGTCATCAAGGAGTGAAAGCTCAAAGATAGAACATGAAATTTGTTTTGTGTACATGTATGAGTTTGCAAGGGCAATTATTTGTAGGGCAATTTGATTCCATGGATGTTTTATTTTGAGAAGCTAAATTGTTAAGAATAACAGCATATTTCTCTAACTTTCCAAGCAATGCCATGATATTAAAAATGTTTAGGGATCTGACATTTTTAATATACTAATTGAAATTTTGGTGAAGGGAATAAAAGTACATAGACATTTATGTCAGATATGATGATTATATCTTGACGGAAATGGATAGATAAGAGAAACATTGGAAAACTTTGTTCTTTCAATTATATGAATTAAATACACTATAAGTAAATATATGCTTTCAAGAAAGAAGAATTTTAAAACCATTCATTTGTAATAATTATTTATTTCCTTTACTGAAAACAAATTCAGCTGTAGTAACTGGAATAATAAAATGTGCATTCATTCACTCTTTTTCTTTTACTGTGTTCCATGTGAGATTATAGGTCCTTTAATAACATTTAATACACCCATATATTTTTAAAAATGATGCTAAAAGGTATTCAATGCAGTTGGTTACATGGAAGTAAATTAATGAATGATCAATTCAAATGACTTACTGAAAGGTCTTGTTGACTCTAGCTGTGTCTATGTCAGTTAGGGTATACTTCCTAAGCTTACGGCACATTTAACTTTGTGTGACTAAGAGGATCATCTGTTTTTTTTTTTAAGAACATACTTAAGGTGAATTATTTTAAGAATGTCCACTTGGAGGGCAGGTTGATAAATGTTTGGTTTATGGCATCAGAACTGAATTACAGATTTCAGTTCACCTTGTCATCAACTTCAAATGTATCAAATTAATATCTTGATAAAGCTTTACTTAGTGTTATGTCCTTGCTGTTCATTATGTTAAATTATACTCATGACTTACAGATAGCTTATCATTTGTTTTTAAGTGCTGAATTCAGAGGTTGATTTATTTTATAATCATATTGCTAATTTATTTTAATTATTCTTGAACTTTATTTTCTCCTATAATTTACAAGAAAGCCAAAGCAAAGAAGAAAAATAAATATATATATACAGATTTAGGGAAAATATGTATTGTGTCAGCTTCATATCCTGACAGAAATATTGCTAGTCTGAATCCAAGATTATATGACCCTATTTTTTGGTGGGGATTTTTGTGACTAAGCACTTAATTGCACAAAAAGTGAGCTAATACTAAATGAGATGGTGAGATTCCGGATTGTGTGATGTCCGTGTAGTTCATACAGCAGAGAGAGCTGTTGGTGCTAATTATGTGGTAATAAGCTTGAGCAGCTGCCAAAAGAATAAAATCCAAGTCTGACTTGAAAGCAAATGGGACATGATGCTCAGAAAACTTCTGTCTACCAGGACAAGTCAGTGCACAGCTATACTTTGTAGATAGTAACGAAAGTCGTTAAATCAAATGGACAAGGATATTCTCATTTTGAATATGACCATTTTAGTCATAATAAAATCATGATCCGAAATATCTAATTTTTTTAGTCCTCCTGACTTTTTAAATGACTAATAAATAAATGATTTAGGCATATAGGCCCATTTACATCAAATCAAATGCTGACTATACACACATAAGAAATAAGCCAAACACACAAATTGCTTTGCTTGTAATGAAATATAGCCACCTCTCCAGTGGAATTAAGCAGATGTTTAAAAATTTTCAACAAATTAAAAAAATGACTTAAAGCAGGAAATGAAGAAAATTATATCCAATTTAAACTCTAGTAAGTATATAGACAGGCTATAATTATCTATTATTAAGGCAACTGGTATAAAGGAGAGCAAACTTCTATCCAGAGAAGAGGAATCTTTCATTGGCTAAGCTTTTGAATTGCAGTGGGATGACAAATGAGGAATCCTTTTATATTCTAAGTTCATCCATCTCCTTTTGAAGTCTGGTGTATTCATTGATTCATTCAGTTGTACAAATTTAAACTTTCTAAGATAGTGAACAAACCCAGTCTTGAGGGCTTGTAGTCTGCTTCTGAAGGAAAGGATAAATGGGAAAGAAAAAGAAAAAAAGTTGAGTGAAATAATCTGCCAAGAAATGTAACCTGAATACATGTTGATATCATAATGAATACTGTTATTTGTGTCATATATTCCTATTTCTGTAAGTTATAGAAAATATTATAAATATTATATAAATTCAAAATGCCAAAAACCTATTTGATGCCATACTTTTTTTTTTTTTTTTTTTTTTTTTTTTAAAAGATTTTATTTATTTATTTAATTTCCCCCCCTCCCCTGGTTGTCTGTTCTTGGTGTCTATTTGCTGCGTCTTGTTTCTTTGTCCGCTTCTGTTGTCGTCAGCGGCACGGGAAGTGTGGGCGGCGCCATTCCTGGGCATGCTGCTCTTTCTTTTCACGCAGGGCGGCTTTCCTCATGGGCGCACTCCTTGCGCGTGGGGCTCCCCCACGCGGGGGACACCTCTGCGTGGCACGGCACTCCTTGCGCACATCAGCGCTGCGCATGGCCAGCTCCACACGGGTCAAGGAGGCCCGGGGTTTGAACCGCGGACCTCCCATATGGTAGACGGACGCCCTAACCACTGGGCCAAAGTCCGTTTCCCTGATGCCATACTTGAGAATAGTTTTATGCTTTTGTTTTTGTGATTACCTATCAAGCTCTATGACTTTCCGATTCTTACATGGTTGAGAAAGATGGCAGTGTGGTAGAGGATACGTGTGACCCTAGCAAAGCACTATATATTTTTCCTGGACTTAAGAGCGATTGAGAGGTTGAGGCCTCAACTGCTTTAACATTTTGAAAGTGAAAAATTGTGCTGCAAATACGGAAGAAAGCCTTCTCTCAGGAGTTGTTTCCCAGTGGGTGCAGTTTTGGCACAAGAAAATCTTCATTCTCTGTTAAACTGAGAAAGCTCCATCTTTACCACTGAGAAGGCTCCTGAGAGAAGAGTCTTCTGCCACCTATAAACACTGACAACTTATTGACTAATAAACCTCTGAAAAAGAGAAGTAAATCACTTTTTGGTATCTCCTAAATTAGTCCAAGAGCTAGATTTTCTTAAGGTATTCCAAGAGCTGGATTAATGAAGAGACCAAAAGTGTTAATTAGTTAACTGTGAATCCAAGGAGACCCAGCAGCCAAGTGAAAACTACAAGCAAAACACATGACACAGGTCCCATAATGAAACAGAACAGCTGGAGAAGGAGAAAATATAAATAAAAGCCTGAAAGAAGAGTGAGGGGTAACACAAATAAAACCTGTGGAGTTGAAGAAACAACCACTAAAATCATAACAAGCCATGATTTATAAATCAAACAAAACTATTCAACAGTTGAAGGGAGGATAGTCACTTATTAATGACATAGAATACTAAGTGCAAGGAATAACTCCAAATAGACCAAAATATAAAGAAATTAAAATTAGAGAGGAAAAACACCACCTAGAAAATGCAATCAGTGATTTACAACTTCCAGAAAAGAAAAAGAAATGAAAAAGAAGCAACAAGGAAATAATAGAATATATTTTCTTAAAAAAATAATAAGAAATATTATTATTATAAATTTTAAAGTCTGGAGTCTGAATAATGAAAATTCTTGCTAAGTACTAGCAAGGGGTAATAAACTAGTTATTTCCTGGTTAAATGCAGGTTTCCAAACAGAAATAACACATTATTTATTGTGGTAATAATTCGATTCTCTCTCTAGGCACATAGTAGGAATAAACATTCTCACTCCATTTGAAGTTAGGGTGGCAATATGACTTACTTTGCCACTGAAATACAGATATCATTGATGATTGTCTAGACTGAGTGGAAGTTTTAAAAACCAGTGCACAATTTGCATCACTTAGTCTTATCCTTTCTCTCTTGTAATTGTGGAAGCATATGTTGAAATAGAATCTGTGCCCCTATGATAACCAAGGACTCTACCAACCCACATAGATATTTATCCAATTAGAAACATAGCATGAATGAATAAACATGTGTTCTTTATGTGTATTAAGATAATTGTTTAGGAGCATGACATAATCCCTAGCCTATTGTGTCTAAGACTGGATACTAGATGATAGTGGAATAGTATCAGCAAAATTCAAACAAAATAGTATTTCATCCAGTCTTTAGGGTGTTAGGAACCAACTTCAAGGGCCTGGCTTCTATTGATAACTATATTATTAAAGGATCTATTCCTCCCAGTATTGGATTTTGTATGCACCATAATTACTTAAATTCTGTAAAAGACTGAGAAACTTTATAAATTGGAGTTAGCATGCCATTTTAAATGTAATTTTGAGAGATGAAGAAGAAAGGTTCAGAAAATAAAATATCTCACTTTGACATTAAGATATAAACTATACTAGTTACCCTATTAAGACAGCCTATAATTTACAAATCTAACAATTAACACTTTCATATTCTCAGGAAAAAATAATGAAATTTAATACACACGTATTTTCTAAACTTTTCTAACATTTATTAATGTAATCGACAATGATATTACTGGCATCTAATAATCCATGTACTTATCCACTACATAAGCCTTTTGCTATCAATACTTTCTAGCTTTAAAAAATTAACTATCAAGATATGACTCCATAAACAATACAACATAGCCTGCTTTGAAGTTTATATGATAATTTATTTACCTGATACAGAATTTGAACATTTTAAAATTGGAACTATTTTGAACATTACTATTATATCTTCAAATATATGTATAAAAGATCTCTAAGAGTGAATTATTGGAATGAAGGCATAGCATTCTTCAATTAATTAGATAATGTCAAATTATTTCATTATGCCAATTTATATTCATACCATTAGAGTTATTACTTGGGTTCATATACAACACAAAGAAAGCTCATTTTTATTTTTCAGTCAAGCATATAGATACTTGATAGACTGGGGATCATTAATTGAAAATCCTATATTTAGCCAAGTTTGCTATAATATTTTGTGCATCAAGGGTGATTTATATGCATGAGATTATTTCAGGCTTCTTTTTTCTGTCTCATAGCTTTAATTGTCTAGGTCAATTCTAGCATTTCAAATAAGTATTAACAACTGCAAAGACAAATCCTCTACCCATTTTCTCATTCTTAAGGGTGTCTTGGTAGTTCTTGGCTATTTGAAATTCCACATATATATTTGGATCTTGAAGTGGAATAAAGACATAAAAATCCTGATGGAATTTTGAATGGAATTATATTAAATCTATGGATCACTTTGTGGAATGTTGATATTTTCATAATATGGACAAAGATAAATGTTCATTAAGAATCCATTAACATGTATTTCCCTTCATTTATTTGGGATTATCTACAGTATCTCAATAATTTTTACACTCTTCTCATAAATGCTTTACACATATATTTGATACTATTATAAATGTTTTTTGATATATGTTTCTGTTCCTGGAAAGTCAAACTCATCCATTATTTCTAATAATTTACTTGGTGATTCCTTTAGAATTTAGATACATAACGCTTATCCTATTGGGAGTTTTATACTGATTCTTTTCCAATCTTATGTATTATATCTAGTTTTATTTTTTAGAACAAGAAAAGATACAATAATTGGAAACAAAAATCAAACTGTCATTATTTGATCACCATGATTGTTTATACAGGAAGTACAAGTAAAATATCACTAGCTTTTTAAAATGAATTGATGTTGAACCTTACCAAATACGATTTTTGCATCTATTAGTATGCTGATGGCTTTACTCCTTTAATTTTTTTTCCATTATAGTAATTCATTAATTTATTAACACAGCTTTCAGGGCAGAGAGGAGGTATGCACTATGATGCTGTCATCTAGGGGGTAAAAGCCAAGGATGCCACTAGACATTCTACAACTCACAGGACAGCCTCCCAAAGCAAAGAACTATACAGCCCAGAAAGTTAATAGTTCTGAGTTTGGGAAACACTGGATTAAGCTATTTTGTTAGAAACATCACCAATTCGAAGAAGAAATCTGAATACAGTTAGATTCTTGAAATGTAAACAACTTTCCAGGAATAAAGTAGGGATTTTCATGCACTCTGTGAAACTTCATTTGATACCAGATTGTTATTAAATATTAAACAATTGATTGCATTGTTCTCCAGGTTGCCAAACTAGATCATCCCACCACTTCTTACATATAAAGGTTAAATTTGGTTTGTTTTTATATTAATAAGAAATTCTCAGCCACATGAGAAAATCAAAGATCTTACAGTTTAGAATATTTTCTCGGAATCTTTGAAATGCTTGTGTTTTTATTTATTTATTTTCTTTTTGATTTTAGAGATATTCTTCTACATTTTGCAGACTCTCAGTGGAGGCATTTAATTGATAGAGATAATCCAATACTTGGCTTCTGTGCGCTCTTCACATTCCATCCCCTTTCTCATTAAGATTCCAAAGTCTGTGGGTGGCATGAACACAAAGAGAATAGATTTTTCTTACCTTTTATAATCCCAAAGGAAAAGACTCTGAAGGATCTCAAAGATTTATGCAAAAAGAGTTTTGCAATAGTAAATATATAAATAAAAGCCAGAGCTGTTGACATGCTTAAACTACTTATGACACTGGGACATGATAAATTAAACATTAAATGAAGGCAAGTGTGGTGTCTATTTTCTTCAGTGCTGTTCTTGACTTCATGATACTCAGCTTTTTAGGAATATCACATGTTCTTTGAGCAGAATTTTAAACAATGTAGAAACATTCTTAAAAGCACAGGATTCCTCTATGTCACTACCAGCTGCCAGTCAATAAGATTCCACAATGTCATTTGAATACCAAACTCTCTTTCTGACATGAACCATCAGAACATTTAACAAAGAACAAATAAGTGAGCATGAAGCAGGTATTGTGGCAAGATTGCAAAAAGCATGTTGAATATCAAGGTTCATTTACAGGGGAATAAAAACAGCTTGAAGAATCTAATCCTTGTTCACAAGCCCCTGCCTTCACTGAGGCTTTAACTATCAAAGTCGTATTAAAAGTTAAGATCTTTTTTTAAGTTTTATTCTCAAATTACTATGAAGATATATTTGTTATGTTTTGTGGTTGTTCGTTCCTATTCATAATTACACTAACCCTGTATGAGAATGGAAAGACAAATCACAGATGATTAGGTAAAAGTGAAGTTTTATCCAGAAGCATCTTATCTGATAAGCTCAGCTGACTCAAATTTAAAAGACTATGAAGTATCAAAAGCACTACCAGAGCAGCCAAACCAGATGTTAGTATATCCACACATAATAATATGAACAAGCACATTCAGAGCTGATTGTATGCCAGATCTGGTTCTGAGGGCTTGGTATATAGTAACTTATTTAATCCTCAAAAGAAATTTATGGAAGAAGAACTATATCTCCATTTTACAAATGTGGGAACTGAAGCACAGGAAGTTTTAGTGACTCTTCTGAGGAAGCACAGCCAGCAAGTAGAAGACCAAACAAGGATCCTCACCCTTCACTTGAATACAACACTATGTATTTTGTTCTTTTAAATCTCCAAGCCACTCTTTAGCATGTGTACACTCTATTTAGATTATTTTCTATTTTCAGCACCTGGAGTTATTTGCTGGAGAATCTACTTCATATTTATACTAATTTAATTCCAGTGTAATATAGGAATACTCCTATACAACTCTACTCCCTCTTCTTATGTATCGTTATTGCTGTTATACATATTACATCTCTATATGTTACAAAACAATGCACTATTAACTTACATAATTTTATGTCTATTAAAAGATTAAAGGGGAAAAAGAGGAGCAATTATATATGTATAGAATTTGTTTTATTTATTTTCTTATCTACCATCTCCAATTCTCTTCATTTGTTCCTGTGGGTTCAAGTGACCATCTGGTGTAATTTCCTTACTTCAACTGTGTTCCCACCTACTTCCTTTGTACTGCCAAGTACCTTGCATTCTGTGGAATAAGCCCAAAAATACAATTACATATTATTTTGTACAATTGTTTTTAAATCACTTAAGAACAAAAGTATATAATTTTACTGTCTTTTATTATTCCATAATTCCATGATTGCATTCATGCATGCTCTTTGTTTATCCATGTGGATTCAGATTTCCATTTGAATTTACTTGCTTTTAGCCTTAAGAACTTTCTTTAATATTTCTTGTAAGATAGGTCTGCTATTAAAAGAATTGCCTTTTTTTTTTTTTTTCCCTAGGTACTGGGGCCAGGGATTAAACCCTGGGATCCCATATGTGGGAAGCTGGCAGCCAACCACTGAGCCACATCAGCTCCCCTGAGTTGGTTTTTATCATTTGTTTGTTTGTCGTTTGTTTTTTTTTGTTTTCAGGAGGCACTGGGGACTGAACCCAGGACCTCCCATGTGGGAAGCAGGTACTCAACTGCTTGACCCACATCCAATGTCCATGAATTGTCTTTTTTGTTTGTTTGTTTATCTTGGGATGTCTCTACATCACCTACATTTTTGAAGTCTGTTTTTGCTAGAGTTAAGATTCTTGACTAACAGCCTTTTTTTCCTTCAAAGCTTTAAACATGTTATCCCACTTCCTTCAGAACTCCATTATTTTTGGGTCAGTTTTTACAATTTGGGGTTTCCTTTGTGCATGGATTCTGTGGTAGTTTGGAGTTTTATATACCTAGAAAAATCTGTTCTTAAACTTAATCCGTTCTTGTGGGTGTGTATTTATTTTAAGTAGGAAATTTTGATGAAGGTATTTCAGTTGTGCCCTACCTCAGTCAGGATGGTTCTTATTCCCATTACTGAGTCCTTTGTAAGTATAATGTTACTAAGGCAGACAGCAGAAAAAGCCATAGGAAGCAAGAAGCAGAAATTCAGTGGAAACTGAAAGAAAATGGACAAATCAGGAAAGTCTTCCACATGCATTACTATATGACAGAGGAGCCCAGGACAAAGGATCATTGGCAGTCAAGCCCAGATCAACAGTCTTCAGGCAGACAAGAAAGCATCACTTTGAGGGCACCTTGATATGGAATTACTCCTAGCTCAACCCTGTGACTTAATGAATTCCCATTGTTTGACATGATCCATGGCATGAATTTGCTTGAGTAGCCAAGGAACATAAAACAGCAATATTTTTTTCTTGTTTATTTTAAGATTTCCTCTTTAAGTTTGACTTTCAGCATTTTTACTATGATGTGTTTTAGTCCAGATTTCTTTTCATTTATCCTACTTGATGTTTGTTGAGTTTGTTGAATGTGTAGGTTAATGTTTTTCAGCATATTTGGGAGTTTTAAGCATTATTTAAATATTTTTATAATCTTTCTTTTTTCCTTCTGATACACCCATTATGCATTTCTGATATAAGTAAAGGTGTCCCACATTTCTCTGAGGTTGTCTTCATTTTTCTTCATTCAATTTTATGTCTGTTTCTCAAATTCTATCAACCTATCTCCAAGTTTGATAAATATTTTTTCTTCCAATTCAAAATTATTATTGAGCTCCTCTGATGAATTTTTCATTTATATTAGTGTTGCTTTCAACATCAGGATCTCCCTTTTTTTTGTTTTTTTTTTACCATTTCTACCTCTTTATTGGCCTTCTCATTGCTTCTTTTATTTCTTTAGGTACTGTTTCCTTTAGTTCTTTTAACATATGTATATTGGCTACTTTTAAGCCTTTCCTATTAAATCTGACATATGGTCTCCCTCACAGGCAGTTTCTGTTGTATGATGACTTTTCCTGTGTATGGACATCCTGATCTCTTGCTTTGTCTTTATGGTAATTTTTGTTGAAGCAGGATATTTTAGGAAACATATTGTTATGTACCCCATAAAAAAATCATGCTTAATCTTAATCCCAATCTTGTGTTTATAAACCCATGCTAAATAGGATATTTGAAGATGATTGTTTTAGTTAAAGTATAATCAGTTGACTCAGGATGACCTTAATCTGATTACTAGAAGCCTTATAAGGAGAAAATCATCTTTCTCTTATAAAGAGATAAGAGCTACAGGACATAAATCAATAGAACCTGTAAGAGAAAGGAGATGACATCACCATATGACTAGAAAGCCAAGAAACTCAAAGATTGCTGGCCAGTCAGAATACTGATAACCTTGGGACAATCAAACCTTTCCAGTCCCCCAAACCATGAGACAATAAATTCCTCTTATTAAGCCAACCAAATGTATGGTATTTGTTTTAGCATCCTGGAAACTAAGACACATATTGCAGCAACTCTGGGTACTGATGTACTTCCTTCCTCTTCAGGGTTTGTTTTGTTGTTGCTTTCTGTTTGATTTTGTGACTTAGCTGGCTGTTTTAATGGAGTCTGTTTGACCTTTAGTGTGAAGCTTTTGGTGTTGTCCTTGCTTTACTACAGCCTTGGGCATACAAGGGTCACCCTTGGACAACATTGGCTTTTGCAGAGTTCTCTTTCTCTCTTTTCCTGATCTCTCTGTTCGGTTGTTTGTTTCATTTGGTATTACAACCCACCTGTTAGACTCCTCTAATTATCAAATGATTGCTCTATTATCTTTGACAATTCCCTGGGGCATAATTTGCACAGTAGTCTGATCCCATTAAATTCAGTCAGTGGTAATTTTTCAGGCTAGTCTTTGAGATTTTATCTAACGTCTGGAGAGTTGTTGTAGCAGTATCTTTCCCTGGTTCTCTCTGGTGAACTAGATGGTCTATCATTTAGCTTATTGCTCATAATTAAGAGGAGCTATTGCTTGAAAGATCACCTTTAGTCTTGAACTTCAAACATTCTATTTCTATTAAAGTCAAATACCTTGGGGGAGCTTTGGTTCTGTCTTTTCTTATGGATTACCTTTTCCTTCTGGGCAAACTCTCTGAACCATTACTCTGAATTCTGTGCTACCTAATAACTTTTGGTTTTCTCACTTTGCCTCTCCTGGGGTAGAATTTCTGCTCTACAATCAAGTTGGAGCAAGGACAGCCTATGGATCCAGTATTATTAGCCTGACATGTCTGAGGTAAGAGCCTCTGTCATTTGGGTGGGCTCTTCATAGAGAAAGGGAATATACAACCTCTCAGAAGAATACACCAAGAATTTATTTACTTCAATTTGGAGGTGGTAGAGAAAAGAAATGCTGGTAGCATCCCTCTCCCAGTAAACTTAATTGGGAGCTGAGGGAGAAGGATCTCTTCTTCTTGGTCAGACCTCTCAGAGTGGAGCTTCCATCAACCTAGTCTTGGTGTTGAGAGGGAAGAAGTGAGGTATGGCTCATATTCCACTGCTTCTCTCTGTTCTAACAAAGTTTTAGTACTTTCCCTGAATTTATGTTTCTCTCTATGATCTATAACATTCAGACAATCTCCAGAGACTTTATTTTTTTTCAGATTTTTAAAAAAGATTTATTTTTTTTAATTTTTATTTTTATTTCTCTCCCTTTCCCTGCCCTCCCCCCACCCCATTGTCTGCTTTCTGTGCTCTCTGTGTCCACTTGTATTCTTGTCAGTAGCACCGGGAATCTGTGTCTCTTTTTGTTGTGTCATCTTGCTGTGTCAGTTTTCTGTGTTTGCAGTGCTACTCTTGGGCACGCTACCCTTTTTTTACACTGAGCGGCTCTCCTTACAGGGCATACTCCTTGTATGTGGGTTTCTCCTACGTGGGGACACCCCTGCATGGCATAGCACTCCTTGCATGCATCAGCACTGTGCAAGGCCAGCTCATCACATGGGTCAGGAGGCCCTGGGTTTGAACCTTGGACCTCCCATGTGGTAGGCAGATGCTCTATCCATTGAGCCAAATCCACTTCCCTAGATTTTTTTAATATTATCTTTTTTTTCCTTCTTTATTTTCTTTTAAATGTTACATTAAAAAAATATGAGGCTCCCATATACCCCACTCCACCCACCCCACCCCTCCCACATCAACAACCTCTTCCATCATCACGGCACATCCACTGCACCTGGCAATCAAGAGACTTTAAATGCACTATTTTATATAGAGTTTGAAGCTTTGCTTGTTCCTCTGGGGAGAGAGTATATGGATCTCTTCATATCATCATTCCCAAAGTAGAACTCTAAACACTTAATTCTTAAGAAGGATACTTTCAGTTTCCTGAATATTTTATTAATGTAAAGAAGAAGATACTTCCTCAGTAATGTGAGATAAATGAGGTATAACTATAAATGCTTAGAGTCAATTTAAGAATATACTAATTCCATTACTCTTGGTCAAAAGACAATGTAAAATAAAATGAAAAACATTATAACTTTCCAAGCTAGTTTGCTATTGCCAAAAACTGGGTCACTGCATCTGTAAATCTCATTTGTAAGTTCTGCAAAACACCCTTAAAAATTCATTACCTTGTTTATATTATAATTTTCAACTATAGTGTCTTTAACCCTTCCCCCTCCTTCCACAAAATTTATTTCAGGGCATTTGGGAGATATCATAATCATTACAATATCATCATTATTGTAATGTTTATTACTCCGTTTGTTCCCAGAAATTTACCATAGGTTTATTTTTCTCCTGGTTTGAGCATTCAAAGTTTGTTCCATTTATTTTTTATCTGTATTAATATGTACTGGTTTATAATCAAAATAGATTATAATGAAAATTGATTATTCAAAAATGAATAGAGGACCTACTTCTTGTCAATTATTCCAAACAGGAAACTCAATACAGAATGAAATTATTTCAGTCTAGTAGCCAAGGGGAGGTTAGAGAATATATACATACAATAAATTTTTTGTTTTATTGCTATTATTAGAAATAATACATTTTTAATATACAAAGGTCTTCTGGGGAACAAAGTAGTTCCAGTTCCACTTACTGAATACAGTAGGTGTAAGGGAACAAATTGTGTGGACAATATTCAATCTAGAGACTTATGTGGGGCTAGATCTTCATATTATGGTAAGGATTTTGTATTTTATCCAACATGCTATGAGAGACAACCAAATAGTTTGAAGTTGGGAGAGTAAGATCAAAATTTTGGTGGTTATTCTTTTTCAAAGGACTTCTCTGCCAAATTTTGTTATATTAACTAGACTGGTTAAGAAATTATAAAGATAGTCCAAGCAATAAATGATCACCTCCACTGACCTATTAAATGATAATTAAATAGATGTATGTATTAGATTGGTCTAAGGTAGGGAATTATGGTGGTACATGCTAATGTAAGCTAATAATGTTGAAAATGTATATAGAAATGAGTCATTTTTAATTAAAAACACAACTTAATATGATAAGGGATTCTTTTTTAAAAAGTATAGTTCCATGTATTTAATCTATGATTAAATAGCTTTTTAAAAAATTTTACTTACATGAATTAATACATATATTTAATGCATTTACCAGTACTCCAATTCAAAACTTCTAAATTTATTATCCTAGACAAATGAATTCATATGTTGATTTTCATTTGTGGTCATTTATTCATTCATTGTAATTTTATTTTATGCTTAAAATTTACCAAATATTTTATCTGTGTAGATTATTTGGTCAAGAAATTATAGATCATTATATGAAGTCATATAATTAAGCAAACAAGGTTTTTGTTTTTCCCAAATAACAATTTTTTAGAGAATCCTTTAAATAAAATTATTAAAGCATTTTGCCCATAATTCTAGACCACCGTTGTGTGCAAAATTCCATGCTTAGTGTGTGTGTTTATTCACACCATTTTACAATTCAGTGTGAAAATATATATTAATTTTTTTAAACTGAGCTAGACTTTGGAAACCACTAAATGCAAATGTCTTACTTGTGTATGCATATTTAACTAGAGAATAGAAGGGATTTGAACTAGTGTGTTTAATTTCCAGGCCCATTCTCTTTATATCATCTTGCCAGGGATATATGCACATATCCTTGGAAAAGAATCTTTAAGTTGTCCAAATACTTATATGTGGTTTTATATTAACCACAGTGTAGCAGTGTGATATAGTTATGAAATCCGAAAATAGATATTGGATTATGTTTGCAATCTCGTCTATTACTGGGCATGATTATGTTATGATTAGGGCTTTCATTGGGTCAGGTCATTAGGATGTGACAAAGGACAGAGTTGAGAGTTCTTAATGTTGGAGTTTTGATATTGGAGTTTTATGCTGAAGTCTTAAGCTGGAGCCCCAGGAAGTAAGCACACAGAGGAAAGCCAGCCTGGGAAGAAAGGAACCTTGAACCCAGAAAGAAGCAAGACTCTGGAATGGAGGACCCCAGGAAGCCTGAACCCTCACAGACATCAGCAGCCATCTTGCTCCAACATGTGAAAATAGACTTTGGTGAGGGAAGTAACTTATGCTTTATGGCCTGGTATTTGTAAGTTCCTACTCCAAATAAATATCCTTTATAAAAACCAACCAATTTCTGGTATTTTGCTTTAGCACCCCTTGGCTGACTAATACACACAGTATTTCTCAATAATTCCAATGAAGTCAAATATTTCTTCACTCTTTGAAGAGTTAGGTAAAATTTTGGTTTGTGCTTAGAGACTAAATAGATTAATATGCATATAAGTATAAATATTCATGTAGATCAAGATACAAGACAGATATCTACATGTACATAACACAGACATAGGCATACGCATATAGATATATGAGTATTTTTATTATAGTTTTTGCTAAGTACCAATAATTAAATTTAATCAAATTTATTCCTTTTTATTCTATGCTAGTCCCTGCTTTTCCATTTAAGAACTGAAGCTTAAGTCCAAACTATTGTCAAAAAGAAGTATCACTCATTAAAATATTTTCTAAATATTGCAAAGTTGAAAATAAAAGAGAAAAAGAAACTAGAAATAAAAAATATTTTTTTCTTGTCAGGCCTATGTGAAACCTCTGTGCTACACACTGAAGTTCCTGCTCTGCACATTTTTGACACAAGGCAGTTATTTTGAAATGAAAGCCTATGTTAATACAAAAACATTATCCCTAGTAAATTCACTTTTCATATAAGTTTTACCTCCCACAGCAAGCACTGGAAATGTTGGATTAGTGTAAGATTTACCCAGTGATTCGCTCATATGACTGAATAGAATTAAATATAAGTAGTCACAGTGGGTGGGGGGAGTGAGAGAAAAACACACACACAAAGAGAGAGAAATGTGCATGAAAGAGATAAATGCTGTAATATAACAAGTGTTTCATTTTCAATATCTTACAGCTGTGAAAATATAGGTATAACTAATTACCATGCAAATATTTGAATTTTTATTTATGTATTGTAGGATATATACCAAAATGGTCAATTTTTTATTTAAAGCAGAGCTCATAACTAACTAAGGAAGTGTCAGGTTTTGATGAACACTCTGAACTGAAATACACATATGCTCTTGGATAAAGATTTGGGAGAGTTGAACTTTTAACCATAAAATAAATATACTTAGGTTACTGAGACTTTACCTTCTTCCTTTCTGAGTTGGAAGATTTCCATAACTATGTTTGAATTTGAAGACCTCACAAGGATCACTTTTCTATAGATACTTTCCTGGAAATTCTACACAGAAATAAACCATGTATACCATATATGGTGATGCAGACTGCTTCCTATTTTTGAAGCGGATTGACTAAAGATAAAATGATAAAATATACATTCCTTCTTAGTATACTTATTAATGCATCAAAAATACATTAAAAAAGCATTATTTTGTTTGCATGATTTGTATTTTTAGCCTCAAAACCATGAGCCAATACATTCCCATTGTTTATGCCAACTCATTGTACTATATTTGTTGTAGCACCTAGGAAGGTAAAACAGATAAGTAAGTAGGGAGACAAATAGGTAAGGTAGGTAGAAAGCTAGTTGGCTAAAGAATCTGCCAAATATTGGCCTGAAAAGCTTAGTCTGTGCAGGAAGGAAGGGCCATTTTTAAATAAATAAAAAACTGTTTTCTTCTTAAATGCATATCTTGATAGGTATTGTTTTATTTGAATGTAAGACTATTTAAGAAAATAATTCTTAATAAGTTACTATCGTGTGTAATAAAAATATTTATTGAGATAAATAAGAACACCACCCAAAAAGAAACAAATTTAAAAATCTACACTGAAATGAAAGCACATATTTGCTACAATTTCCAAAGGCCTCTATTACCAAGAATGAATTTTAATTTCATTCATATTCCCTAAAAGTAGAATGAAAATGCTCGGTATTTATTAAAGTCTAAATAATATTGTACCAAATATATTGCCAACCTAACAGAATATACAAGAAATGTTAATTTACATAAGTACAAATAAAATTTAAAAAAAAATCAATGACTCCTGAAAAAATACAGTCTGTGATTTCTTCCCATTTGGTTATCTAAGTATGTCTCATATTCTAAACTCTCTTTGAATACAATTTTATCTTTGCTTATAATAGAAATAGGAATGCATATAAACAAACTTAATATAATTTGGTAGTTTCAATGCATAAAATTTAGAAAAATATGTATTATGTATACATATATATCTAGTTTCTATGGTGACCTGGTCACTTGGAATATAGTTTTGAATTGACCAATAGTACACAGTTACTACTTTGAATTTTCTGACCTACATTTCTGCTTAAATATTGCATTAGCATATTTTAGTAACTACTGTTTAGTGTAGCTTATAAATTGTATTAATATTGTCTATTTGGAGTTTGACAGTTATTCAGAAAAAAGAAGTTAAAATTTCTTTGAAAACTTTAAACATTTATCTTTAAATATTCAGATTATAGCAAAGTCAAATAAATATTGAAGATGCAGTAAATTACACATTTTATTTAATTACTCATAGCAATTAAACTAGAAATAAATAGAAAACAAGTATTTCAATATTTATAAAGTAGTGGGTTAACAAGCATTTGAGAAATCATTTAAAATTAACATAGTATATCTGTAATTACTCTTATGGTAGTAATTTTATAATGCCAGGGAAAGAATATATTGGGCCAGTTACACCAAGTTCTAAATCTCAAGTCTATAGGTGTCACTTAATGTTTGTATGCATTAAGAATTATATACATTTCAGATTCTCAGTTTTCTTATTTATAAAAAATGAGAAATAATAGAAACATAAAATGTTATTTTTCTAGCTACTTCTGTATGTTGAAAGGTCTATATAAACTTTAAATGAAAAGAAAAAACATTTTCAAAAATCTTAAGTGTTGCATGTTTTATTATAGTATAAACTATATTAAAAATAAATATGGGAAAGTGGATGTGGCTCAAGCAATTGGGCTCCTGTCTACCATATACGAGGTCCAGGGCTTGATTCCTGAGGCCTCCTGGTAAAGAGCAAGCTGGCCCACGTGGCAAGCCGGCCTGTGTGGAGTGCCAGCCCACGAAGTGTTTGCCTGCATAGGAGAGCTAGTCCTCATAGAGAGCAGGCATAGCAAGATGCAGCAACAAAAAGAGACACAGAAAAGAGACAATAAAAGATGCAACAGACTAGGGAGCTGAGGTGGTGCAAGACGCTGAGCGCTTCTCTCCACTCCAGAAGGTCCTAGGATTGGTTCCTGGTACTGCCTAAAGAGAAAACAAGCAGACACAGAAGAACGCACAGAAAGCAGACAGTGAGTGCAAAACAACAGGGGTAGAGTGGGTGTGGGGAGATAAATAAATAAGTAAATATGCCTAGCAATTGGGGAATGACTATGTTCTCTATGCCATATAATACAATATATTTTATTATGAGATGATAATTATGTGAACTATTTATATAAAATTGCTTAAATATAATAGCATGTGAAAATGCTACAAAAATTGCAGTGAAGGCAGTTATGTAAAAATTAAGAATTCATGTACAAAGATTCAAAGATACCAGGTTAATATAAAATAGTATGGTAAAAGTGTCATTTACTTTTTGCTTTTATTGTTGCTTATCTTTTCTATTAAAGTTGATTAAACACACAATATTTTTAAAGAAAAGAAAGATAATTGATGCTTCTTTGTGATAGTAACTGACGGGGATAGACAAAAACAAACAAACAAAAGGTCTTAGTTGTAAAAAAAGAGCAAGCTGATTTTACCCTCAAATTAGGTATTCAAGTACTCTGAGTCAATTTTACCCTCAAAACACAGTATCATTAAGATTGCAAAGCTGTTAAGTGGATATATTTCTGAGTCAGGCAGGTTTTGGTTTGCATCCTGGTTTTTCCCAATCTGGGTGAAAACAAGCTATTTAACCTCCATAATGAGGGCTATCTCATTATGTTATACTTAATGCATGTGAAGTTCTTATCGCAGTGCCTAACTCGTAAATACTAAGTACTAAATGATATCCCACTTTATTAAAGAGAAGATCAAGCATATTTTTCCTTGCTTCTAGAAACATGAAAGTTGTAATATGCTTATCCTGATATGAAAAAGTGTTACAGGTTGTATGTAGGTTTCCATGTTTGCTACGTGACTTTACAGAGTTAAAGGGATACAATTCAATGAGATACAACTTGAACTGGGGCCTTTCTGGTTTGGCTTCTCTATCTATGGCCTAGATGTCTAATGTAATTAAAACACAGAGAAATTTGTGGATATGGTAATTTCAGTAGTCATAAAGAAAGATGCTAAAAGAATTTCAATGACTGCCGTAGGTATATTCAATGAAGAAAACTGGTTATAAGTTGCAACAAAAGTGATTTGGGAGATGTGGCTCAAGCGGTTAAGCTCCTGCTTGCCACACAGGAAGTCCAGTGCCTCTAAATACAAAAAACATAATCAACAAGGAAACAAATGTAAAAACCAACTCAGGGGAGCCAATGTAGCTTAGTGGCTGAGCATCACCTTCCCAAATATGAGGTCTGGGGTACAATGCCTGGCCCAAGGGTCAGGAAAAAAAAAAGGAAAAAAGGATTTAAAAACAAAAATTACTTTTAGGCAATTCTAGGTCTTCTGGGCTCCTAAGTTTAAAAAAAAAAAATGTCCTACTTCTTATGTGGATAGACAGGAGAATGATCAGGGATAAACTCCTACTGCTAGCATTAAGTGTTAAGTGAACTTTTACATATTTAGAACAGTATTAAATGAAGTGGATGTAGCTCAAGTGGCTGATTGCCCACTTCCCATGTAAAAGGTCATAGGTTTGATTATCAGTACTTTAAAAAACAGACAACAACAACAAAAACAACTCTCATTGGGGAGAGGATGTAGCGCAGTAGCAGACTTAGTGCCTACTTCCCATGTATGAGGTCCTGGGTTCAATCCCAGAACCCCCTAAAAAAATAAGAAAGAAAAAAAAAAGAGTAGGGAAGATGTATTATTCATTTTAGAACATTGGAACTTGGAATATAAGTTCCAAGTCAGCATGTGTGTTCATTCTTAAAATTTAGGGTTCTATACAAAAACAGTAAGGCCTACGTTGAAATATTCCTGTTATAAACAGTGCAGAGACCAGATCCTATTCATTATCTTTCCAATTAATTTATTCTGTTGGAATTCTGTTCACTAAATATTGTCTTGTAAAAAACCTAAAGCTTCAGCTGGAGAAAATGATAATCCAATTTATAGAGAGATTATCATAGTGCTGTTGATATTAATAGAATTTGGCATATATTTTGAAAGTGGAAGGTGAAGTGTTCAAATGGATGAAATATTGGCTTACAGAGAACTATGTAACTTGTGTCTAGAATTTAGAGCTCAGGTGAGGAGCAGCACTTTAAATATGACATATTAACTCTCTTGCCAAATTCTAAAAGCCTTCTTTCCTCCATTCACATTCAATCCAAAGATGCCATGATCTCTCAAATGATGTTTTTTGAGGGCTGAGAAGGGGTACTGATGCTTGATCCACGTAAAATTTTGAATTAGCTTCACAGTAAAAATGTAGAAATGAATAGAATTGATGGTAACACATTATAGTGAGTGTAACTACCATGACTGATTTATAAATGGGATTGTGGCTGAGAGGAGAAGCCTAGGCATGTAAATGTCAATTGAAAAAAAGCTAGAGCATAATCTGGGGACTGAATAACAGTGTACCCAGAAGTGGGTGAGGATTGTGGTTAATAGTACAAATATAAGAATGTTTTTCTCTAAACTGGAACAAATGTACATCACTATTACAAGATGGTAGGAATATGGTGATACATGTGAAAAATACAAATAATATAACTTATGGACTACAGTTAACAGTAATATTATAATATTCTTGCATCAATGTAAAAGAAGGTACATTGTTCATAATAGAGGGGTATGGGAAAAATATACCAAATATTCACTATAGACCATAATTAGTGGTAATAGTCTGGTGATGTTCTTTCATAATCTGTAGCAAATGTAAGGTGTAGGTGAAAAGTGTTATAGAGGAATTCTGCACAATATGCATGATTGTTTTGCAGTTCAAAACTTCTCTAATGAAAGTATAAACATAAAACTTTGTAGTATTGATTTGTTTTGTAGTTGAATCTAAATAAGAAGGAAACGAATGATCCCCTACATGGAGTACATTTGGAGTTTTTTTTTACAATATAAATGTGAAGGAACTCACAGTTATGACTAATAAATCTGCTTTCAAATCTCCTTTCTTGAACAAGATGGAAATTGACATTGCAAGAGCAAAAAGATGTAAGTGGGTTTGGAGAAGAAGGAACTCTTTTATTAACTCTTTTGCTAGACCTTTTGGATTTTCTAGTAGTCCTAATCTACTTTTCACTATATTTTAAATATGATTATGGTTTTCTTTGTTAATTTGTTTTGCTTCCTTCTCTATCTATATACTGGAAAAAAATGACAATACTCACTTTTTTTTTTTTTTTTTTGCCTAAGTTTAATTTAGATTAACTTAAAATGTTACACCTTTCCATTTTTTTTCCCTCAAGACATTGAGTAGTTTTCTTTATCACCATGTTCTTCTGGCAAAATCACACTGATTTTTCCTTTCTTTAATCTTGAGAAATATGGCAGTTATGGTATTAGCACTTTCTTTTAAAATAAGGAAATTAAAGTTTATTCCAAAGTTATAAAGTCCTGATTTTTTTTTGCAATCTCCTTTAACTGAGGTTGTAATAGTAAAGTTTTGTCTTATTTAGACAATACCAAACTCTTGAGTTTTTAATTACTCCACTGATATTTAGCTGCTATGATTTTCCATTGTATCAGAGTTCTTTAACAAGTGATTTAATAAGCAGCATTTTTTTCCTCCTGAATTACAACTTAATAAGTAGTTCCTAAGTAGCTGTATACTTTATGTCAACTGGTTGTGGCTATCAAAGCATGAACTTAATTAAAAGCAATATCTCAAAGCAGTAATATAAGTGGGTGGGAAGGGAAATAAATGTATCTTACAAAAATTATTACAATAGGCCCATCTCTTTAAATCAAACCAAATAGTTCTCAGCATGGTGGATTATTAAAAAACATCAAAGCTAATGACTAATAGTCACTGAATAAAGGAAACATGCCTTACACAGATATGTTGGGGCATAATCTAATAACAAATAAGAAAAAGGAAATCAAATGTTTCAGATTAAGGAGAAAAGAATGGAAATGAATAATTCATTCATAACAGCAACTCTATATTGACCTAACAATGAGCAGTTGAAAATTTTGCTTCATGTAAGAAAGCAGAAAGATATTTGGGGGAGCAGCATTGTGTGAAATAAAAACTAGAGGATTAAAACTGATTTGTTCTTATTCATTCTTTTTTATTAATGATTTTGGACAAGTGACTTCACTGCTAAGAGACTCATTTTCATCTCATTTTCCCTTATTCGAAAAAGGAGAAAATAAAAACCATCTTTCAGGAAAGCTCAAAGATGTAAATTAGAAATGCAGAGCATGCTATCTGTCAGTTTACTATTCGTCAAGATTGGATAACTGCTGTTGCAGCTGCTGTTTCTTCCACTGTAGCTACAGCTGCAAAGAGTACTGGTGGTAGTCTTGTGACCAGCATGTTATTTGCACTAGAGAACCATTTTTATGAAAACTGACTAAATGGCCAGTTACTTACAAGTTAAAGTAGCCAAACCTCTTTGTAGTTCTAGTTGTCTGTTCCATCTTTTAAAAAATGTCTACTAAAAAGTTTCATAAAACTAATTGGATATTTTTTATAACCTCTTAATGACCTTTGAGTACTGACATAAAAGAATCATACAAAAATATGCTATGTAGATAAATTTTATTCTCAGAATCCATATAACTTAAACTTATGTTCCAAATGATGGCTTTGAGAATTACAGAATAAAGAGTGTAAAAGAACCTTCCTTTCCCTACTCTTTGGTTTTATAAATAAAGAAACAAGATTCAGTGTTTGAGTGACTCCAACAAAGTAACCACCATTCAGAAGCAAATTATGATTAGTACAACTTCCCTGACAAGTTGCTTTTCTAAAATATACCATTGATTGACTAATCATATGACACTTAGTTTTTCTTCCACCATTACAACCTGCTTATGTATTGGTTCAGATTATTTCTGCTTCATCATATCCTAACCAATAAATAAGAGAACTATAATTACCAAGTTGAAAGAGAAAAATCTACCACATTCCTATTTTCACTCAATATTCTGATTAAACACACCCCATACTTCCCAGAGAAAATTCATTCAGAGGCAGAAAAACAAAAACAAAAACAAAAACAGAAAACTTCACCATAAATCACTGGATCGTTCAATACATTTTTCATTCCCAAATATGAAGGCTTTCTGGGGTTTCATATAGCCATTATCCTATTTAAGTTTCAACTGAAAATATAATCTCTGTTATTCCACCAAATAAAAACAAGAGTTTATGTTTATTAAGCTGCTATTAGTTTCTCAATCCTTTCTTTGGGGATGAGGAGTATGTCGGAGAGGAGCTTCAAAGAGCTATTTTGGCTTGAACTCTAAAGAATCATTGCACAAATTTCATATTAATGAGAGGTTATAATACCCACTACTTTAAAGTATCATTTTTATGAGTTATATATTTTTTCTTGTGAAAAAATAGAACATATATAAACAAAAGCATTATCTGACATTCAATAAAAAATTATTAATATTTTATGGTATGCCCTTTTCTCTTACCCCTTGTTATTGTAATATGGATCTTTGGAGACTTGAAGTAATTACAAAAGTTCACAAGTTTTTTTTTTTGTTTTTTTTTTTTCTTTTTTAGGGTGTTTTTTTTTTTTCTTTTCTTTTCTTTTTCTTTTTTTTTATTGACTTTGTAATAATATTACATCAAAAATATATATGTGAGGTCCCATTCAACCCTGCTCCCCCACCCCCCTTCTCCCCCCCCAACAACACTCGTTCCCATCATCATGACACATCCATTGGATTTGGTAAGTACATCTTTGGGCACCTCTGCACCTCATAGTCAATGGTCCACATCATGGCCCATACTCTCCCCCATTCCATCCAGTGGGCCCTGTGAGGATTTACAATGTCCGGTGATTGCCTCTGAAGCACCATCCAGGGCAGCTCCATGTCCCAAAGACACCTCTACCTCTCATCTCTTCCTGCCTTTCCCCATACCCATCGTCCACCATGTCCACTTTTCTCAATCCAATACCACCTCTTCTATGTGGACATTGGATTGGTTGTGTCCATTGCACCTCTATGTCAAGAGGAGGCTCAAATTCCACATGGATGCTGGATGCAATCCTCCCATTTTCAGTTGTAATCACTCTAGGCTCCATGGTGTGGTGATTGTCCTTCTTCAACTCCATCTTAGCTGAGTGTGGTAAGTCCAATAAATCAGATTGTAGGTGCTGGAGTCTGTTGAGGTTCAGGACCTGGCTATCACATTGTCAGTCCAGAGATTCAAATCCCCTAAATATAAAAAGTTCACAAGTTGACAGAGACAATCTAGTTTTGATAATATTGATATTTCATTATATCTCCAGGTTGTGATTGTCAGTTCATGTCTTCCTGGATTGATTTTTAACTTTCAAAAATGTAAATAGATAAATAGATTGATGATAGATAGGTAGATCTATCTATCTACCTAAGATATGGGATATTTTTTAAATATCCCAAATCTTAAAATCTAGGATACTTAAATTACTCCTCTCTATCATTGTCAAAAATTATTATAAACAAAAGTCCCTACTGATGTTAGAAAGATATTTTAATACAATTATTTGGGAATAAAAGCAGAAGAAAGTTTAACTATGGTGGCAAATTAAAATAATTGTTTTTTCTTCTAGCTAATGGGTCAGAGATCAAGATTTTGAAAGTTTTGCGCTTTTTCAAATTTATTTCTAATTCTATAAAAGTATTAATTAATACGTTTACGTCAACATTTTTTCTTCTAATATATATGATATTACATGAAACAGATAAAAAGTCTATTTAGGTTATGCTATTTAAGAAACTCAACGTGCCAGTTGCTTAAAAGAACATAGGACAAATCCCTGATTATGCTTCATGCCCATCACTAGTCAAATGGAGGGGTAATTGTAATGCACTCTGAATACAGGCCAACTCTGCTAAACCATTATTTTCTGAAGAAGAGGTAAAGAGAGGGTGATGAAGTTTTCTTTGACTCTTTAAACTTCTGTCTGGAAGGGACACCTATCACTTCTATGTACATTACATTGGCCAGAGTATGTCTACATCTAATTTCAAGTGTCTTAAAAGTGGTAAGAGTATTTTTGAATAGTTACCTATCTAGAAACAGTGATATATTTTATTTAATGTTTTTTCTCATACCTTCATGGAAATATGCCCACATTGATATAGTCATTCATTATTAGTTTAATACTTAAGAATGTTTCTTTCCATGAATATATCATGATTAACAGACTCATTTTTAACTTGTTTCATTTACCTTTACATTTTCTAAATTATAAACAATGCTACCTCACACATTCTTTTATACATAACTGTGAGAAATTATTTCCTCAGGCTCTCTAGTTCTAGACTGATTGCTGAGACAAAGAGTGTTGCCCAAGTTGTCTTTCACAGTGAACTCATTCAGAATCCTACTATAAATAGTGCCAATTTCTTCATGCTTTCACCCAAAAGGAACACTATAATACTTGTGTTGTTTTTAATCCTTCTATTGGTAAAGAGTGAAATTTGATATTTTAAATATGTATTTTATTGGTTACTAGTAAGGTTGAATATAATCAACATGTTTTTAGTAATATGAATTTCTTTTATTGTGAAGTCTCCCAAGTATATCATTTTTTATTTGAACCAGAAATTCAAGTAATTTATGATATTCTCGAAATAAAGATGGATATATAGTAGTAAAAAATAGAAAAATTACAGATTTTTGTAATTTTTCTATTTTGAAATAAAATTAAATGACAATTAAGGACATATTTTCTACCAAAAATAATAAAATGTTGCCATAGGAAAATTTGCCTTTGCCTTTGGCAAATTTAGAAAGATTTCATTTAACTCGGTTTATTTTAAACTCACGTTAATAAGTAAATTTAATATCTATAGATAATGTTTACTGCATCCAAAAAATTTTAAAATAAGAAATAAAAAGGAGAAGCAAATCTAATCATTTATTTCAAAAGCACATAGCTTATATATCCTCAATCATAAGATAAACTTTTCTTGATATTATGTCATTAACAAATATATAATTCTCCTGTAGAAGGAAGGACTTTTTGATAAACTTTAAATTTTGAGATGATTTCAAATTTACAGAAAATTGCAAGAATAATGAATAAAACTTCCATATTCTTTTCACATATTCTTTCAAAAAATCAATGTTTTTGAAATATGCACCTATTTTATATATCCATATCGATCTTATCTATCTCTCCATCTTCCATCTAAAAAATAAGTTGCAGAGGGGGATCCAAGTTCTAAGCTCATCCTCCAGGGCAGCTACTCATCAACTAGGATTTGTCTAAATCACCTGTTTGGGGAGATCTAGAGACCAGAAGAACACCATAAACCAAACAGAGAATGGTGGAAGAAAGAGACCAACATCTGTGCTGAAGATTTGTGAGGAGATCCCTGCATGCTGCAGAGCTGGTGTCCATTCTCCCTGATGTGTGGGTCACCTATGGAGCCACTTTCTGGCTGGAATTGGAAGCTCTATCTCCCAAAAACAGGGGAGTGGAACATGTCCTGCTACCAATTATAGCTATGGATTAGCAAATTTGGCTAGCTAGATTCCAATTCTGAACACAGCTGAACATTAAACTCACCCAAGTTGGAAAGAATCTGACAATCTCTATTTTAACTATGCCCCTTATGGGAATAGAAGTGGAGTCCACTAAAAATCATAGCAATTTCTGCTCCAATGTTGCCCCCAACAGTGGAAGGAAGTTTGAGCTATTTCTTGGGGAAAAGCAGGAAGCATATGTCCACTCAGCCCAGAAAGGTGTTTGTAGTTACTGCTCCAAACCTGCTCGCAGCAGGAGAGGGAGGTGGATAGAGGTAGAGCAGGATCTCAGAAAACTGAATGAGAACATGAGGTGTACAAACATACATAACATGGGAGTTTAAGATGGAGAAGAGAATGGAAAAGGCAAAAAAAGAATATTTGAGGAAATAATGGTTAACGTTATCCAAACTCTTTTGAAAGACATAGATATCCATGTCCAAGAAGCACTATGCCAGACAGAACATATCTGAAAAGACCTATTCTGAGACACATACTAATAAGGATGTCAAATGTTAAATATAAAAAGAGAATTTTGGAAGCAGCAAGAGAAAAGCAATTTAGTCAATACAAGCAATACCTAATAAGATTAAGTGCTTTGTTGGTGAGAATACAGGGAATGATATAGTTAAGATACTGAAGGAGAAAAACTACCAACCAGGAATTTTCTATCTGGCAAAATTATCCTTCAAAAATGAAGGGGGGTTTAAGACATTCACGGATAAACAGAAACTGAAAGAGTTTGTTAACAAAAGACTGTCCTGCAAGAAATACTAAAGGGAATCCTACAGCCTGAAAGGAAAAGACATGAAAGAGGAGCTTGGAAGAAAGCCTAGAAATTAAAGATTATCTGCAAAAGTTAAAAAAAAAAAAGTATTAAAAAACTGATGTTATATATGATCTATAAAAGCCAAAAAAAAAAAAAAATAAGGGACTTTTTGGAAGATGGCATCAAAGTAGGTAGGCAGAGCTCAACTTTCTCACAAAAACAACAAAGGAAGGGCAAAAAGCTACCTGTGGGATATGCTTTGGGGATCTGCAGACCAGGAGAGTGCTGTACATCATCCAGGTGGGAGAGGGACAGAGATACAAAGAGAACAAATGAAAACAATGAGTTACTCGCACATGTAGCTGAGATGCAAATATATCCCACCCTCAAGGCAAATAGCCTTGGGATAAACACCTGGCTCACTGCAGCCAACTGAATGGGAAAGAATGTACTCCTTCTTGGGAGGACAAGTGGTCTAATAGAGGATGGAGAGAGACTTGTCTTCTGTGAGTTTGGTCTGCTGAACTCCATTTGAACCTCAAAGTGTACCCCAGCCAGCCCCAGGGAGAGGGGAGGGGGAATATGATCAGGCAGACTGTCACTCCAACTGCCCTGGAAAGAGAGGAAATAAGTCAGTAAGAGGCTGTATGGAGACAGCCACCTAATCAGCCTGGAAGAGAAGGAAGCCAGGAGAGAAAGGCAAAAAACTGTTAGAATCCCAACTCACCTGAGGGAAAGGGAGTGGAGAGAGTCAGATAAGTTTTCAGAGGCCTACCTAACCTGTGGAATGGGTGAAGTTCAGTGTAGGAACACCTGCTTCATACATACTAGGTCTCAGTAACTCCTAAGTGAAGGGTTCCAGAGAGTAATCCACCAGAATGTAAGGCACCCAGCTGGCACCATATAACAGGGAACTTATAGATTAAGATTTCTTTTATTTTACTTTTTTCAGACTATTATATTTTAATTTTTTATCATTTCTATTTTATTTTTATACCTTATTTTAATTACTAAAACCAGTTACCCTACCTGTGAGAGACACAAGGGTGAGCCCCAGCAGCCTGAGATGGTTTCTAGGGGCCTGAGAGGGAAGCCTGTTTTTCCTGGGTTGTTTTTGCTTTGTTTGTTTGTTGTATGTTGTTTTTTATTTTTCTTTGTTTACTTTTTTCTTTTCCTTATTTTTCTCCTTATTTTCTTTCTTTCATTTCTTTCATTTTTCGTTTTTCTGTTGATTTTTCTTCATTCCACTCTTGTTTGGTCTTCATTTTATTTTCATTTTTTCCCTCTTCTACTAGTCTCATCTTTCTGGGCTTTTATTTTATACTTCTTGTTTCATTTTTTAAGTTCCACATTTTTCTATTCTTATTCCATTGCACTTTATGATATTTCACTTCTATTACTGTTTTATGTTCCTGGTGTTTTATGATTCCTTTTCTATCTTTTTATTATGATTGCTATTATTCTTTTTCTTTTCTTCTCTCTTTCCTTTTCTATGGTCATAATATTTTTTTTGAGAGAACACAAACAGCTACAAGGATACAGAATAAGTGGAACCAAGTGTCAAAGAAGAACCTTAACACAAAACAAAAATATAAAACCCTAGAGCAGAAAGTGAATAAGCCTATGAAGATAAGCAGATGCCTAAACACCACAAAAAGTTACAAGCCATATGAAGAAACAGGAAGACATGGTGCATGCAATATAATGAACAAACTAAAAAGCAGGAGGAGATGCAGAACAAGAAACAACTAATCAAGGATGTCCAAACAAATAATGTGAATCAACTTAATGAAATAAAGGAAGAGAAAAAGAATATTAAGAAGACACTGGAGGCGGGGGAAGTGGACTTGGCCTTGTGGCTAGGGCATCCGTCTACCACATGGGAGGTCTGCAGTTCAAACCCCAGGCCCCTTGGACCCGTGTGGAGCTGGCCCATGTGCAGTGCTGATGTGCACAAGGAGTGCCCTGCCATACAGGGGTGTCCCCACTTAGGGGAGCCCCATGCTCAAGGAGTGCACCCTGTAAAGAGAGGTTCCCAGTGCAAAAGAAAGTTCAGCCTGCCCAGGAATGGTGCTGCACACATGGAGAGCTGACACACAAGATGATGCAACAAAAAAGAAACACAGATGCCCATACCACTGACAACAACAGAAGTGGATAAAGAACACACAGCAAATGGACACAGAGAACAGACAATGGGGGAGAGGGGTTGGGGAGAAGGGGAGAGAAATAAATAAAAAATAAATCTTAGAAAAAAAGAAGACATGGGGAACATATCGAAAAATTGCAAAAATACATAAAAAGATAAAGGATCTGATGGCGATGAATGGCACAAGACAAGAAATGAAAAATACACTGGAACATACAATGGCAAATTTGAACAGGCAGAGGAAAGAATTAGTAACATCAAAGATAGTACATCTGAAGTGAGACAGATAGTAGAACATTGTAGCAGATTGATATAGTTATGAATTCCAAAAATAGATTTTGGATTATGTTTGTAATCTGGTCTGTACCAGATTACATGAGTGAGTTATGACTGGGGCTTTGACTGGAGCATGTCATTAGGGTGTTGAGTCCCCACCCCTTGGTGGGTTGGGACTGACAGATAAAAGGCATGGCAAAGGACAGAATTGAAGGTTTCTGATGTTGGAGTTTTGATGTTGGAGTTTGATGCTGAAGTTTAAAGTTTGAGCCACAGGAAGAGAGATAGGGAAATTCACCTGATAGTCTATAGCTGACCTTGTGGAGTAAACAGAGGAGCTGAGCCCAGCAGAACCTCTGGAAAGTAACCTCACAGAGGACAGAGAAGCAAGCCCCTGGAAGAAACAAACCTTGAACCCAGAGAGAAGCAAGACCTAGAAGGGAGGAACCCAGAAAGCCTGAACCCTCACAGACATCAGCAGTCATCTTGCTCCAACAAGTGAAAATAGACTTTGGTGAAGGAAGTAACTTATGCTTTATGATCTGGTATCTGTAGGCTCCTACCCCAAATAAATACTCTTTATAAAAACCCACAAATTTCTGATATTTTGCATCAGCACCCCTTTGTTGACTAACACAAACATATAGATAAAAAGGTAGAAAAAAATTCAGAATGGACTCAGGGAAATGGGAGACAACAAGAAATGCACAAACATATGCATTATAGCCATACCAGAGGGAGAAGAGAAGGGAAAGGGGCAGTAGAAGTCTTGGAGGAAATAATGGCTAAAATTACCCAGCTCTTTCGAGGGACATGGGCAGACAAGTCCAGGAAATGAAGTTTACTCCAAATGATATAAATCCTAACAGGCCTACCCCAAGACATATACTTATCAAATTGTCAACAGTTTAAGAAAAAGAGAGAATACTGAAAGCAGCAAGATAAAAGTGATCCATCACATGCAAGGGAAGCTTGATAAGATTAAGAGCTGATTTCTCATCTGAAACTATGGAAATGAGAAGGCAGTGATATGATATAGTTAAAGTGCAAAAAGAAAAAAAACAAAAACAAAAACAGCTGTCATCGAAGAATTCTGTATCCAGTGAGGAAGAGTTCAAAATATTCACAGATAAACAGAAATTGACAAATTTAGAGAATTTGTCAATAAGAAATCTGCACTTCAATAAATACTAAAGGAAATTCTACAGTTGAAAAGAAAATAAAAGAGAGAGAGAGAAGTTTGGAGGAGAGGATAGGAAGGAAGATTATTAGTAAGAATAACTAAAAAGATAGGATGAGAAATAAAAAACAAAATATGACATATATAAACTTAAGGAAAATATGGTTAATGTAACTAATACTTTCACATTAATAACATTGGATGTATCAAACTCTCCAATCAAGAGACACAGACTGGCAGAGAGGATAACGAAATATGACCCACTAATATACTGTCTACAAGAAAGTCATCTTAGATTCAGGGATACAAGGAGGCTGCAAGTGAATGGTTGGAAAGTGATTTTACATGCAAATAATAACCTAAAAAGGGCAGGAGGAGCTATACTAATATCAGACAAAATAAAATTTAAATGCAAAACTATTGTAAGAAACAAAGGTGGACATTATATATTAATAAAAAGGGTTATCTATCAAAAAGAATGAACATCATTAACATTTATGCACCTAATCAGGGTACCTGAAAATATATGAGCCAAACATTTGGAACACTAAGTAGAAAAATAGATGCCACTGCAATTACAGTGGTGGACTTTAATACAACATTATCACCATTAGGCAGAATATCTCAACAGAGGATCAATAAAGAAACAGAGACCTTGAATAATACAATAGAGGATCTAGACCTAATAGATATATACAGTACATTACACTCAAATACAGCTGGATATAAATCTTCTTGAGTACACATGGATCATTTTCCAAGATAGACCACATGCTAGGTCACAGAACAACTCTTAATGAATTCAGAAAGTTTGAAATTATACAAAGCATTTCATATAACCACAATGGAAAGAAACTGAAAATCAATAAGGGGAACAGAGCCAGAACAACAAGGATATGGAAATAAACAACACATTCTTAGACAGTGAATCAAGGAGGAAATTACAAAAGAAATTAATAAATATCTTGAAATGTATTAAAATGAGAGGGAAATTTATAGCCATAAATCTTATATTAAAAAAGAAGGAAGAATTAAAAGACCTAAGTGCACCCCTGGAAGAATTAGAAAAAGAACAACAAACTAATCCCAAAGCAAGCAGAAAGAATGGAATAACAAAGGTAAGAGCACAGTTAAATGAAATTAAGAACTAAAAAACACTAAAAAAAAATTAACAAAGTCAAAAGCTGGTTCTTTGAAAAGATTAATAAAATGGACAAACCCTTAGCTAGACTAACAAACAAACAAAAAAAAGACAGAAGATGCAAATGCATAAAATAAAAAATGGGAGAAAGGATATCACCCATGATCCCATCACACAGAAATAAAAAATAAAGGGTATCAGAAGATGATACTTTGAAAAATTCTATGCCAAAAGATTGATAATTAGATGAAACAAATACATTTCTAGAAACACCAGCAGCCTACATTGATGAAAGAAGAAAGTGATGAACTTAACACACCAATCACAAGTATTGAGATTGAAATAGTTATCAGAAACCTCCCAAATAAGAAGACCCTTGGACCAGATGGCTTGACAGAAGAATTCTACCAAACATTCTGGAAAGAACTAACATTAGTCCTACATAAACTCTTCCCAAAAATGGAAATTGAGGGAACATGGCCTAACTCATTATATGATGCCAACAACACACTAATACCAAAGTCACATAAAGATGACACAAGAAAACTACAGACCAATCTTTCTCATGAACCTGGATGCTAAAATACTCGACAAAATAATTGCTAGTCATATTCAGCAATACATCAAATGAATTATACTCCATGACCAAGCACATTTCATCCCTGGTATGCAAGGTTGTTTCAAAATAAGGAAAACAATATAGTACACCACATTAACAGATCAAAAGGGGAAAAAAAAAAAGCATGATCATCTCTATTGATTCAGAAAAAGCATGTGACAAAATACATCATCCTTTCTTGATTAAAAAACACTTCAAAAGATAGGAATAGAAGGAAACTTCCTCAATATGATAAAAGGTATGTATGAAACACACACACCTAACCTCATTTTCAATGGTGAAATGCCAAAGGCTTTCCCTTAAAAATCTGGAACAAGACAGGGATGCCCACTATGACTGCTCTTATTTAATTTTGTGTTAGATGTACTTGATCAAGTTCTGGCAAGAAAAAGATGTAAAAGTCATCTTGAAAAGGAAGAAGTAAAAATTTCACTGTGTAGGTGACATGATGTTATACATAGAAAGCCCTGAGAAATCTACAATAAAGTTTCTAGAACTGATGAGTTCAGTAAAATGACAGAGAATAAGATCAACATGCAAAAAATCAGTGGCATTTCTGTACACCAATAATGAGTAATCTGAGGAGGAATTCAAGAAAAAAAATTCATTTACAATAGCAACTAAAAGAATCCAACGCCTAGGAATAAATTTGCTAAAGATATAAAGGAATTGTACACAGAAAATGATGCAACATTGTGAAAGGAAATCCAAGAAACCCTAAATAAATGGAAGAAAATTCCATGTTCATGGATTGGAAGACTAAACATCAAGATGTCTGTCCTATCTAAATCGATTTACATATTTAATGCAATCCTAATAGAAATTACAACAGCATTTCTTACTGATTTAGATAAGCTAATTATGAAATTTATTTGGAAGGGAAAGTGGTCCCAAATAGCCAAAAATGCATTGAAAAAGAAAAAAAAAAAAAGGAGGATTCACACTACCTGACTTTAAAGCATACTATAGATTTCTGGGAAAATGGTGCCAAAGTATGTAGAGAGAGTCCAACCTAAAGTGGAGAGAAGTCAGGGATCTATCTAAAGGAGCTGCTTTGGATATATATATAGAATGGAAGGTGCTCTGACTCATCTAGGGAGGTACTGGAAAGTAGAGAAGCCAAAAGAAAACCGTGAGCTGCTCACCCCTGTGGCTGGAAAGGGCACACATACCCTGCCTGCAGGTCAAGTAGCCTTGATGGGGCCCCTGGTTCACTGCTGCCAAAAGACTTGGAGCAGGCATTCCCTGGGAGAAAGAGAAGTCTGACAAAGGTTGTCAAGATGTTTCTAGGCAGTGAGCATGGCCAGCCGAGCCACCTTTGAATGTTGGAAGGATCCCTGACCTGAAGGGGAGAAGGGCGGGTTATCTACTCAGGTAGGCTATCAAGCCCAGCTGCCAGGAGAAGAAAGGACCTAGATTAGAGAGGGGGTGGAGCAGGCAGGATTTTAGCTCACTGTTGTCTAAAATGCCTGGGGAGAAAGGGGACAGATAAATTTCTGAAACCTTACCAATTTAAAGAGACAATTTAGCTCAGTGGAAGAATTCCTGCCTTGCATATATGAGGCCACTGTTCCATTCCCTGGTCTTAGAGCTAAGTGGAGATATGATCCACTGGATTATCAGGCATCCAATTGATACCTTTGACAGAAACATATAAATATTATTTTTATTTTATGTTTTCTTGGATCTGTGAAACACACTTATTTTAATCACTTATTTTAAACACACTTATTTTAATCACTAAAACCCAGGACAATACCTGCAGAGGGTAGACTGCAGGGTGATTTATGAACACCAGCAGCCTAAGAAGCTCCTTAGGGTCCTAAAGGAAGGGTGTTTTTCCTCAATTGTTTTTTTTTTTTTTTAAGTTGCTGCTGTTTTGTTTCTTATTTGTTGTATTTCCATTTTGTTTACCCTCTTTGTTTTCTTTTACTTATTTTTTTCTACTTATGTTATTTCTTTTTCTTCCCTTCATTTTTCTATCTTCTTTTTTATGTTGATTTTTTTTTTCATTTCATCTCTTTTAGTTTGGGCTTCAATTTTTTAAATTTCTCTCTCTTTTTTTTTGTTTACTTCCTTTTTATACTTTTATTTTTGGATTTCTTTTCTTTTATTCTCTTCCTCTCTTCTCATAATTCTGGCCTTTTAATTCATTCTATATATTTTTCTCTATTTTATTTCTTGTTTCATTTTTTCTTATATACTTTTTATTCTTATTCCTCTGTTGTTCTTATGATTTTTCACACAAGTCCATTATTTTCCTAGGTCTTGTATAGTTCCTCTTCTCCCTTTTTATTATTACTATTATTCTTTTTATCTTATCTCTATTCTTTTCTCTATTCCTAATTCTTTTTTTCCCTAAGCAAACATACACAAAAGCAAAAGAATAGAATAAGAGGAATGAAGTGTCAAAGTGATGTGAAGGAAAAGATTAAGGGTATTAAGAAGACACAGGGAATACACACCAAAGAAATCGTAAACATGTATATTAAGATAATGGATATAAGGTGATGAATAGACAATGCAAGAAATTTAAAAAAGCACTGGAAAAATATCACAGCAGATTTAAACAGACTGAGGAAAGAATTGACAATGTGGAAGATAGTATATCTGAAATCAGACAGATAGTAGAACAGATAGATAAAAAATAGAAAAAGTTCAGCCGGGACTTAGACTTGAATGACAACACAAAATGCAGAAATAAATGCATTACAGGCATCCCAGAGGAAGAATAGAAGGGAAAAGGTGGCAGAAGTAGTATTGGAGGAAATAATGTCTGAAAATTTCTGAACTCTATTGAGGGACATTGATATATATGTCTAGGAAGCACAGTGCATCCAAAACAGTATAAACCTTAACGACCTATCCCAAGCATATACTTGTCAAATTGTCCACGGCTCAAGACAAAGAGAGAATATTGAAAGCAGCAACAGAAAAGTGATCCTTCATATACAAGGGAAGCTCAATAAGATTAAGTGCTGATTCCTCATCTGAAACCCTGGAGGCAAGAAGGTAGTGGTATTACACAGTTAAGGTGCTAAAAAAAAACAACTTCCAGTTAAGAGTTCTCTATCCAGCAAAAATGACATTCAAAATTGAAGGAGAGTTCAAAAACTCATAGATAAACAGAAATTAAGAGAGTTTGTCAATAAGAAACATGCCCTTCAAGAAATTCTAAAGGGAATTCTGTAAGTTGAAAGGAAAAAATCAGGAGAGAGTGTTGGAAGAGACTGTAAGAATAGCTAAAAAGATAAAAAGAGAAATTAAAACAATGGTATACATAAACCTAAAGATAATATGGGTATTATAAGTAATTCCTTGACAGTAATAACATTGAATATTAATGGATTAAACTCTCTAATCAAGGGACACATCGGAAGAATGGATAAGGAAATATGAACCATCTATATGCTGCCTGCAAGAAACTTACCATAGATCCAGGGAAGCAAGGAGACTGAAAGTGAATGGTTGGAAAACAATTTTACATGTAAACAATAACCAAAGTGGAATAGTTAAATACAAATGAGTTTTTATGGGTAAGAGATTTCAACCCATAAATGATCAGGTTTGATCATTCCAGAGGTTACATTTATGCACATCTCAGCAGGATCTCATTGATAGCCACTGTAAACAGTCCCTCATATAGTGGGTTCCTGAGGTTTCTAGAGACATCTAGATACTATAGCCAGGGCAGATAATCTCAAGATTGTCAGTGTGCTTCCCAATGTAAGAGAGTTAGACTCATTTACAATTTCCCTATACATGATTCTTCTGCTCCTTCTATTTGAACCTATAAGACTCTTTAAATATATGTCCCAGAGACATAAATCTTCAGTCTTTTTCAATGCTAGTTGAGCCCTGAATCTCAGCAGAGTTGCAACACCTACTCTACAGTTCATTGGACTCACCCAGAACAACTAACAAAAGGGTGATGATCAACAATGCTCATTCCAAAAAACAGAATATCTACAACTGCAAGCAAAACAGTTCCATCCATCTGCCCCTTGTATCTATTCTCCTTTTCATCCAGAAACAGAATGGGCATCACAATCCCCAAATCCTCAATATTTAGAAACGAAAAACATAAGGGGGGATGCACAATGACTTATGATTATTCTAGCAATGAAAGAACTTGTGTCATTGATAAAAGGCAGTGGCCACCAGAGGTTCTGAGGGGAGGAAGAGGGAAGAATAGGTGTAACATGGAGGCATCTTTGTGACATTGGACTTGTCCTGCCTGACATTGCAACAATCGTACATTTTTTCAAAATCTATAAAATTGTGCAGTGCAAAGTGTAAACCATAATGTAAACTATAGTCCTAGGTCAGTACAATGCTTCAATATGTGTTCATCAATTGTAACAAATGTGTCACCCTAATTAAAGATGTTAATGTGGGAAAGTGTGGGGGTTAGGGTTTATGGGAATTCCCCATATTTTTGATGTAGCATTTATATAATCTAAATCTTCTTTAAAAAAAAAAAACTTAACAAAAGGCTTTAATAAATGGAAGGGCAGTCCATGTTCATGGTTAGAAAATTATTATTAAGATGTCAATTTTACCCAAATTGATTTACAGATTAAATTCAATCACAATCAAAATTCCAAGAGTCTGCTTTTCAGAAATGGAAAAGCCAATTATCAAAATTTTTGGAAGGGTAATGGTCCCTGCCTAGCCAAAAATATCTTAAAGAAGATGAATGAAATTGAAGTACTCTCACTCTCTGACTTTAAAGCATATTACTTATCTATAGTGGTGAAAATAGCATGGTAGGGCATAAAGATAGACTTATTGACCAATGGAATTGAACTGAGAGTTGATTATTAGACCCTCAAAAATATGATCAATTAATTTTTACAAGGTTGCCAATTTCATCCAGTTGGTTCAGAACAGTCTATTCAACAAATGGTTCTGGGAGAATTGGCTATCCCTATCCAAAAAAAAAAAAAAAAAGACAGAGGACCCTTATCTCATACCTTATACAAAAATTAACTCAAAATGGACTAAAGACCTAAATATGAAAGATCAATCCATAAAATTCTTAGAAAATATAAGGAAACATCTTTACAGTCTTGTGGTAGGAGGTTGTTTATTCAACCTTATACCCAAAGCAAAAGAAACAAAAGAAAGAAAATAGGACTCCTCACAATTAAGCAAATTTTGCCCTTCAAATGTCTTTGTCAAGAAGGTGAAAAGACAACATACTACTTGGGGCCTGAGCCTCAGCAGTGTTGTAGCATCTACTCTCCAGTTCATTGGACTTACCCAGGTCAGCTGACAGGGAGATGAGGATGGACAACCACCACACCAAGGAACCCAGAGTCTACAGCTGTGGGCAGGAGAGTCCCATTCACCAGCTGTGTGGGATCAAAACCCCCTCTCAATTGAGAGGTGGAGTGGACATTGCCACACCAGGGTCTTCAGGAT
Source organism: Dasypus novemcinctus (assembly GCF_030445035.2). Lineage (NCBI taxonomy): Eukaryota > Metazoa > Chordata > Mammalia > Cingulata > Dasypodidae > Dasypus > Dasypus novemcinctus. The sequence continues at coordinate 110,288,074 of NC_080674.1, read as the reverse complement.
GGAGGAATAAAGTATGGATTAGAGTGGACTTACTGGTATTCTACTATAGAATTATTGTGACTCTAGCAATGGAAGGAATTATATCATTGATGTGGATACAGTGGCCACTGGAGTTACTGAAAGCAAGGAGAGGGAAAAGGAGGTGTGATATCGGGGAATTTTCAGGACTTGGAGTAGTCCTGAATGATATTGCAGAGACCGATGGAGAACATTATATATTCTCCATAACCCACTGAATGGACTGCAAGAGAGTGTAAACTACAATGTAAACTGTGTAGCAGTGCTCCAAAATGTACTCATCAATTGCAATGAATGTACCATTCTACTAAAAGAAGTTATTGGTGTGGGAAAAGTGGGGGATGTGGGGAGTGGACATAATGGGGACCTCATATATTTTTTAAGATAACATTTTGTGTGATCTATGTATCTTTTAAAAATAAATAAAAAGTCCATTGGGTGGAATGTGGGAGAGTGTGGGCTATGATGTGGACTATTGACCATGAGATACAGAGGTGCTCAGAGATGTATACACCAAATGCAATGAATGCCTCATGATGATGGGGAAGATTGTTGTTATGGGTGGAGGAGTGGGGGGAGGGGGATGGGGGGTATATGGGGACCTCATATTTTTTTAATGTAGTATTAAAAAAATAAATACAGAAAAAAAGAAGTAAAAATATGTTTTAAAAAGGACTATACTTTCATGCTGAAAATATGCTACAAAACATAAGAATTTTAATTCTGGTTCTGGCATTAAGGATGATTTTAATTTCTCAGAATCTTAATTTGTTCCTAAGTAAAATGAAAGAACAATAAAAGATAATTTTGAAACAAAAGGAAAAAGAGCATACTTACTCGGAGTAAATATTTATTAATCACATATCCGACAAGAGTTTAATTTCCAGGATACATAAAGAGATCATACAACTCAAGGGTTAAAAGACAAGCAACTCAATTTAAAAATATGCAAAAGACTTCAATAGAGTAAGTACGAGTGGCTACAAAGCACATGAAAAGATGCTCAATATCTCCAGCTATGCTATGAGGGAAATGCAAATCAAACTTTCAATGAGATATCATATTACAACTTATAGAATGCCATTATTAAAAAAGCTGAAAACTACAAGTGTTGGAAAGGATGTAGAAAAACAGGAGCATTTGTGGAAGTCAGCTTGCTGGTTCTTCAGGAAGCTAAATATATAACTTTTGTATGAACCAACAATCCTGCTGTGAGGAATATATTCAGAAAACTTGAAAGCAGGGACAGGAACTGACATGTGTTCACCAGTGTTCCATAGCAGCATTAATCATAATTGCCCAGAGATAGAAACAACCTAAGTGTCCATCAGCTAATGAATGGATAAACAAAATATGGTTTACACCTAAGATGGAATATTACTCAGCTGTAAGAAGAAATGAACTTGAGATGCACATGATAACATGAATGAACCTTGAGGACATTATGTTGAGTAAAATAAGCCAGACACAAAAGGACAAACATTGTATTGTCTCACTAATATGAGTTAAATACAATGAGTAAACCCACATAATTAAAATACTGAATATAGATTACTAAGAGATAGAAGGAGGATTTAGAAGGGGGAGCCAATGTTTACTGTCTGTAGAATATTTAATAAATTTTATTGTAAATATTTGGAATTGGATAGAAATGATGGTGACACATTATAGTGAATATAATTAATACCATTAATTTATAAATGTGATTGTGACAGAAAGGAGTAATCTAGGGTTGTATATATCAATATAAAGAAATATAGAGGATAATTCTGGGATTGTACGACATAGTGAACTCAGTGGTGGATGAGGATCGTGGTTAATAGTATAAATAAAAGAATGCTCTTCCATGAATTAGAACAAATGTACGTCACTATCACAAGGTTTTAAGAATTTGGTGATATATGAGAGAAATATAACACATGTAACTTATGAACTATAGTAAACAGTAATATTGTAATATTTTTGCATCAATGGCAATGAAGGTACTTATTCAATGCTAAGAGTCAACGATAGAGATGTATAAGGGGGTATGGGAATTTTCTTTTCAGAGCAATGAAAATGTTCTAACATTGATTGTGGTGATAACAGCACAACTGTGTGATGACACTGAGAACAACCGATTGTACCCTTTGAATGAACTGTACAAGCATGGGAATGAATAACACAGTGAACCTTGTGGTGGATGATGGACTGTAGTTAATAATACAAATATGAGAATGTTCTTTCATGAACTATAACAAATGTATAATACTTTTACATGGTGTTAGTAATAGGTCATTTATGGGAAAAGTGGACCTAATGTAAGTTATGGAATATAGCTAGTAATAATATTTTGATGTTCTTTCCTAGCTGTAACAAACGTTCCATACCAATTAAAGGTATTGGTGGTGGGGTGGTATACTAGAATCCTGTATGCTATGCTATGCATGGTTGTTTTGTGAACTCCCAACTTCTATAATAAAAAGATATAAATATATATATAATAAGTCACCTAAATTAAGTTTCTGCTTTAATCTTAAATACTTCAGTATGTACCTCCTAAAGACAAGGGCATTCTCTAACATAACCATAGAACAGTTATCAAAATTAGGATAGTAACATTAATACAATACTTTCTACATAGCTTATTTAAATTTTGCAATTGTCATAATAGTATATTTTATAGGAAAAAAATCTGGCCAAGGATCCAATCCACTGCCATATATTCATTAATTCATTAAGTTGTTATGCCTTTTAATTTTCCTTAAATCTAAATCATTCCCTCAGAGTTTTTATGTTTTCATGGTAAATGCAAAATGTTTAAAACTTGCAGGAAAAGAATACATATATAATCATTTTAAAAATGATAGCATCTGATGGAGAAACCTTAAGAGAAAGCTGTGGCAAATTTAGAAAAAAATCCTGTAAATATGATATCTGTGAAAAATATTCAGACAAAGATACTTATCCAAAAATTCAGAAAGTCTTAGACTTCTTTAATGACCTTAATAGAACTTTTACCAGAGATTTCATCTTTTATTTTTTAGGCTGTTCACACAGAAGCTATTTAATGGAAGTGAAGCATTTGGTAACGATGATGTCCATTCCTCCACACCTGAGGGTTTCCAGAGCAGAAAGACCACTTAAATGTGGGGAATGTAGTTGCTGGGGAAGCAAGGGACACCTCACAGTCATTTCCCAGCTTTGGCCTACCCACTCCTTTACTATTGGGTGCGGCTGTTTCAGGGTGTTCCCATTTCAAAGCCTGCGGATACATTGTGTCTGATGAAAAGGCCTCACCTTACCTTAAACCAGAACAAGCAGCCCCAGTGGCTTATCATGGTGGAAATTCTCAATGGCCGGGCCCACTCCCCACAGGTCATATAAATACCTCATCCTCAGGCAGTACAGATTTGTCTCTCTTCTCATACATGAAGTGGGGCCTATGGAGCTGCTAACAACTGACCCTGACTCAAGCAGTTGGCCTCTCTGAGAGAATTCCCCTCTTCCTTTAAGCCCATTGTGCTGTGTAAGTACAAAGCAGTCATTAGCTGAAAGTTTCTGGTGGTGCCCAAGCCTGTGTTCCCACAATGCATCATACATCAACTTGATTCACAGTAGTGAAGTTCTTGGAGACCCGAAGTCTTCAAAATCAACAGTCTATTCATGAAAAAAATGCAAAGTTTTTAAATATAATTTCTGTGGTAAAACCTCCATTCACAAGTCTAATTTTCTGAAATGTTCATTAACATCAGAAGGGAGAATTCCTCTGTAAGTGGTATTTTGGTAAGATTAGATTAGGAATCAGATTTTATCTGGGGGAAATAAAGCAAAAAAAAACAGAAACAAAAACAAAAACTAAACCTTTAAAAATGGTCATACTGAGGTCTCTAATCACTAATCTTGTCTCCATGTTTATTAGCTTCTTCACAGAAAAGAACCCATGCAAAAAGTGTGATCCTCAAAAGAACTTTAGGAAAGAAGTTTAAATATGATTTCTGTAAGAATTCATATTTATCACTGTCATAAAGTCCAAAATGAGAGAGCTTTTTTCATTAATTTCTTTCTACTTTATTAATTTTTGTTATATTAATATACCCTTCAATTTCTTACTATGGAAACTATTTTATTTTCCAAACTTAATATTTAGCTGATTTTTCCTCAAATTTTTAAATGAAACTATAATCAAGCCTATAAATTTTCTATATAGAACTGATTTATCAAATGTCTGATCTGAAAGAAGCATGTAGGCAAGTTTAATGCTGAAGAAAGAAAGAAGAAAGCAAAAAAGAACTGGTTCACATGTATACCACATTTTTTAATGTATTGGAATTTCCATCATAATTCCCAGTTTTATTCATGGTTTATTTGCCAATTCAATTTTCCAAATGTGGCATATACAGAACGTTGCTTGCTTAAAAATATTTATCTTCTTTTCTTACAAATAGAACTTTGGGTATAAGTGAACCTACTTGAGAATAGAAATCGTCAGTGCAAGCAACACCATTTTTCTTGGCTTGTGACTCATTTAGATATAGGTATATGGCTTTGATTCACTAATACTATATGAACAGTTATCTCCTGAATAGTTTGGGGGAAAATTTCTACTTCAGCAAAACACAATTGTTGAGAACATGACATCATTCACTCTAGTTCTTCCTGTTCAGGATCCTATCTTGTAATATATTCTAATTATTGGTGAACAACCATCCTACAATCATGTGGGGAGATTGTCAAAACATCAATGGTAATAAAACCAAATGCGAAAACAGGACTGGATCTTGATGATACTATTAAACCATATCACAAACTATGGGACTTTCTATTCCTGAATTTTTATTAAATGAAATGTGTATATGCTTAAATATACTTATGTCTTAATCCAACTTGAGGTGGTTTTTCAGATGTTTATTGTAGTTAGATGCATGACAATTGATAGACCAAATGTAGGTGGATTTTGACTATTACAGTATTTCTGTGTTGTTTGCTGTATTCTAATCCCAGAATGTGACCTGCAATTCTTTTCTTTGAATCAAATGAGTTCAGTTTTTAAAATATGTGTGTTTGAAAAAATTTTATTTTCTGTTTGTGTGAGGAAAGTTCTGTATAATAATTAGATTAAGTTTGCTAATGATATTAATAAAATATCTCTACTGACTTATTTTTTCTTTTTAATCTATCCATCTGAGAGATTTATGTTTAAATTTTTCATCTTATTTATAGATTTTTATATTTTCCACCATATTTTTAATGTTTTTTTTTTGCTGTATGTACATTGAAGGTATAGAGAATATATGGATTCATTATTCTTTTACCTTCTTCTGTAGCATTCCTTTCATCCTTGTGAAATATTTTTTATTGTTTCTTTAAAGATTTGCTTTCAATTCTATTTTGTCTGATATTAAGGTTAATATCTCTAATAGTTTTTATTTTATAACTCATTTAAAATACATTGTTTTTTTCCATTTCAACTTTTTTGGATTTTTAGGTGAATCTCTTTTGAAAAACATATAAATCTATACTGCTTTTTTTTCCTGTTACAGAGATCCTTTGATTCTTAATTTTTAAATTCAATGCAATTATATATTATGTCACTGAAATACACTTGGCCATACTATTTTCTATTTATATGTTTATCATGTTTTCTCTTAGTAACCTTCTACTTGAGTGATTGTGGGAAAATTTTTTTCTTTTTTCTTTTTTTAATGGGCAATGTAGGCATAAGGACTTCTAGATTCTTTCCTCTGTTATAAGTCTTAGAATTTTTGAAGATAATTGTTGAAAGTTTAATCTGAAATCCAAATTTAGACTTCTTAGCCATAGCGAAGGAAAAAAAATAGGAAAAATTATAGAAGAATCTGTAAGTCCCACATATCTATCAAAGAGACCTTATCTCATTAAGGGTAGGGTGTTCCAGATTACTTTACATTGCATTAATAGTTTTAATCTGAGAATGTCCTAACTGAAAGCTACCTTCTATTCTTGAGCCAATTTAGGTTTTCACTGAATACATATTTTTAGAACATTCTTTTTCCTGAGACATCATGGTAAGTTAAAATACATGGAATGAATACTGGTAAAATTATAGAGTCAAATTTTATAATAATGTTGAGATGTTTGAAGACAATGTTATATATTTTATAAAACTGTTTTAAAAAACTTTTCTGGGAAAGTGGATGTAGCTCAAGTGGTTAACCACCTGCTTCCCATGTATGAGGTCCTGGGTTCAATTCCTGATACCTCCTAAAAAAATTCTCTGGATATTATCTGTATTTTTCTATATACTCTTTATAACTCTGTATATCATTCTGTATAGTCTATTAAAAACTGACAATATTTACTGAGTTGTTTATGAATGCATGGTCAACAAATCAATAAATGGTAGCTGCTCAATAATGTGCCCATCCTTACTTCCTCAATCCACCAACAAAGCAAAAATTTACAGACCCTACTTTGAGTCATCAGTATGTGTACATGTATTTGTGGACAAATTTAGAAATAGCTGGGACTACAGTTTTAATAACCATCTCTTAAATACCATACAAATTCTCACTATGAAACTACCATAAACAACCACAAAAATGTCTATATGACAGATTTTAAGCCACAATCACAATCCAAAGCAGCTTCTAAAGGAAAAGAAACATCATAGCCAAAGTGTATTTTGAGTAAGGAAACTATAATTTTATTCTTTTTTTCTAGAAATCTTGGAAAAATAAAAGTGTTCTCATAATATACATCTTAGGTCTTATTGATGTCACACTTCCCATTCATGAATTTGTTGAAGTTTGTTTAGATTACAAAGCTCAAGAAGTGCACACCATATTTATAAAATTTTTCAAAACTACTTTACTTGTGTAGATTAGTTTTGAAATATGGTGAACTTAAGCATTTGTAAATTAGTGATTTACTTGCTTTTTATGATCACTATTTCAAGCAGTGCCAACAGTCATGCATCAATGCCGTTTTCTGTAGACTTAGCCATTTGTGTGGTAGAAATCTGAGGTTTATTTTCTTGCCTCTCCAAGTCTAGAAATGTTATCTGTGAAAAATATGAGAAACTACTCCAGATTTACCCAGATGTTTATACAAATTAATGATTTAAAGGAGGAAGTAGTGAATAAGGGTGACTGTTACTATTAAATGGTTTCTACTAGTTAAAAGTTATTTGTAAGATTTTGCAAGCAATTAATGATAAAGCCAATAGCACAAGCCAGCAAAATAATATAAAAATGCCATCTCTATATACACATACATATAAGCAAAATTAATTTCAGATTTCAAAAAAAATTAGATCCTGATATTTAAAGACCTATTAAAAGGAAAAAAAATACTTGAGGGGCTTTATATAGTTGTGTCATGTATATTTTATAGAATTCCTCAGTATATAAAAAAGAAAATTTGAATTTAATGCAAAAACAAACTAAAAACAACGTACTGCCTTCAATTTGATGATTTCAGTGTAGAAAGATGTCATCAGAACCAAAACTATCTTAAAAAGTTTGGTATGTAAAGTAACAATTATGAGAAAGGACATACACAACTATATTAGAGAGATATAGTATTTTCCTGCATTCCAAAGTAGGAAAATGAAATGGGAATTGAACAAGTCATGAGAGTTTGAAGTTGGATGCAGTAAAAATTGATCCATATTATATTCTACCATTCTCACAAAGTATGTATGAAAGCTTTAGCAGAAATTAATATCAAATACATTTGAACAAATAGAAGGAAATACTTCTCAAGGCATTGTGGAAATATACTGCCTTTAGAAGGTCACAGAGTCAAAAACTATAACTGATTAATAGGACCAATAATAATATTTGTATTGGCCAAAATGACTTAGTTGGGGCCAGCTCCATTTCAGCTTCACAGACTTTTCTCTGAACTTCATCCAAAAGCACTTTCTGGCTTGGGGGCCCTGAGTATGCTTAATTAACTCCGTCTGACCCAGTCACACAAAGTAAAGGCATCAATCTTTCCCATGTGGCTCCCTTTCTTCCAGGAAATTGCAGGTGAAAGTCTTCTACCTATTTTTGGACTAATTAAATGAAACCACCCCAATCCCCACCCAAAACACACACACACACACACACACACACGAACAAAAAGACAGCAAAGAAGAGAAGAACACAGTGAGGTAAAACTCAGCATTTTGACTCATACAAAATTTCTTGTCCTGACTCTGTGAGGACAATGTGGTATAGTAGACAGAATTTAGACTGAAGTGGCAGTAAAAGGAAGAAAAACATGTCTTCCTTTTACTAATTATATGACTTTGGACAAACCACTAACCTTCTCAGAACCTTTTTTTTTCAATTTAAAAATGAAAATAATAAAAATAAAACTCCACTAGAGATGTAATCCATTTGTCAGGAATAGGGAATGTTAAAATTACTATTATGTGGAAAATCTATATGTAATTGGGGACCACTTTACCACATATGAATATAAAACAAGCTTATTTTGGAGCTACCTGTCTTTGTTTCATTTAATTTTCCATTTTTCTAAATGTTCTTGTTGTTCACCAGATGCCAAAATCTGTACCACTTTCTACCCAACCAATCCATATGAACATTTATACCACTTTATTTCATCTGGGCCCATCCAAGAAAGCTTTTGCTTTAATTAATAAAATAAAACCAAGTAACTGAAGGTGATAATGAGAAACTGACCTACAAAGGAGCATGCTTGATATGACATCAAGGTTTTCTTTTTCCTCATAGGCCCTTTCTCCTTGGTTTTCTCTTTTTTTACTAGGATGGCTTAAGAAGTTAATTTTTATGGTAAATACAGCACACTAGACACTAAATAATTAAATTATCCTTATATCATATAGATGAAATAATATTGGTGAAAACTGTCCAGTGAGGTATAGCATTTCCCAACCCAATCCCTTACCACCATGGTCTCTAGTCATCCATGAGAGGCCATGCAATAGAAGAAAAATAAGATAGAAAAGGCAAAGAAAAAAAATAAGACAGATTGAAGCCTAAAGAGATTTGGGTATTTCTCTATCTACCTACATAAAGCTTACCTTACCTTATGCACCCCCATTTTCTTTTCATTAGCCTCTTCTCAATGTGATTAATAGGAGAGATGGCAACCCCCTTCCCCAGCCAAGGCAATACTATGCCTGCCCACAAGACCATGTTCCAACCTACAATTGACGATAAAATAATCACTACCTAAACATCTCAAGAAGCACCAGCATTCAAATTAGAGAAAGATTTCTAAAATATACAGTGCATGAAGTATGCTTTCCTTAAATAAGTAATTGTCTTTCAATCTTCCAAAATTTATAACAATATAAGGAAAGTTTAAGCAAACTTTTTAAAAAGGGTAAGATAGTACATTGGTTTGACTTTTGAGACCATATAATGAGTCATGACTGCTCAACAAGGTCTTTGTATTATGCTATTATCTGTAGGCAATATATAAATTAATGTGTATGGCTGTGTTATAACAGAATTATATTTACTAATATGGGAAGTGGGATGGAGTTGATCCATAGGCTGTAATTTACTAACCCCTAAAACTATAACTGTATAACTGTAAATATATACACCTATATTTCTTACTAATAAGTTAATTCATTCAATGGTCTATCCTTCAAAAGTTCTATGCTCTGCCAGTTTTTTATATATAATCACATGTTACTTTTCTAAAACTCTAACATCTATTTGAAAATGTATAAATTGGGTTTTGAGGATGCCCAATAAAAAATTAGCCCCTTTCCATGATCTGATTCAATTAATATAAAACAAAAATGACAGCAAATGGAGGATGAAACCTTAATCTGTTACTGATAGAGTTAATATTTGAATATTTGACTTGGGAATTTCCAAGTGGAATTTTTATTACTGAACCTTCACTAGGTTTTTATTACCAAAACTTTACTAGACCCTTATAAAACTTACTGCATGGAAAACTGAGGCAAAGTAGAGAATATGCATGCTGTGTTTAAATTCAGTCACAAGATTTAGAAAAAAGCAAGTTGTAAAGACAAATCTCTAGTTTTAAATTTTGTTGTTAGTTTGTTTCTTTCTGAAATCAATTAAGTCAGTTAAGTCATTCATGCCTAAAATACTCTTGCCTCAATGTAGCATCATTGGGAAATTGAAGGGAAACACTAGGCCCATTACAATAATGGATGGAAAGGATCATCAAGAGTAGGGAAAAAGTATTTCCCAACTCCAATATCTCCCATTTTTTAATACACTGCCTTTAAGCATCAGTCAGTGGTCAACTAGGTTGTGGCTATCCTAATTGGGGGAAGAAACCAGCCATCTCTCAGGACAATATCGTCCCAGGTATTAAAAAGCCAACCCAATTGAAAACAAGATATGCATAGGAAATATCAGATGCACTGCATGATATGGTTGCAATAAGCCACCAAAGTAAAAGTAAAAAACGCATGCACTAAAGCCTAATGTAACCTAGTCCAAACCAAAGCAATTTTGCTACTTCAAATACTACTTCCTGTTAATTTTCTATATATTCTGGCCCAGTTTATCAGATGGTGGGATGTCCATCTTCACGTAGGACATAAAATACTTTTTTTGATGTCATTTTTACTTTCATATCCAACTCTCTATGAAAAATCTTTCTCATAGCTCATTACATCTCCAGAAGAATGAATTGTTTCTTCCCCAGACATTTCACTAAACGCTCCTTAAAATGCTATAATATAGGGAAGTGGACTTGGCCCAATGGATAGGGTGTCAGCCTACCACATTGAAGGTCTGCGGTTCAAACCCTGGGCCTCCTTGACCCACGTGGAGCTGGCCTATGTGCAGTGCTGATGCGAACAAGGAGTGCCCTGCCATGCAGGGGTGTCTCCTATGTAGGGGAACCCCATGTGCAAGGAGTGTGCCCCATAAGGAGAGCCACCTAGAGCAAAAGAAAGTGCAGCCTGACCAAGAATGGTGCCACACACGTGGAGAGCTGACACAACAAGATGACACAATGAAAAGAAACACAGATTCCCAGTGCCCTTGATAAGGATAGACGTGGTCACAGAAGAACACACAGCGAATGGACACAGAGAGCAGACAACTGGGGGGAGGAGGGAGAAATAAATAAAAACAAATAAATATTTTTTTAAAAAGGGTATTGCATTTTTTAAAAATGCTATAATACAAACTGTAATATAATCTTATCATTAATTGTACATATCTGTTTTTCCTTCCTCAGTTGAATATGATAAATATGCTATATTACTAACATGATAACTATGGTAAATCTTGAAAAAACAAAGATACACAATTAACAATAATACTATGTGTACATAGATATATATTTATAGATATAATGCATATGTAATTATGACCATATACGCACACACATACATACACACGGAGAGTGATTGATATTTTAGGTGTTAGGGGAGTGGTAAAGGGTCCCTCATTGCCTTTCAAATTATGCTTCCATCAATACATCTATATAGATAAAAAGACAGAATGCAGGATGTATATTTTGTATAGTTTTAAAGTAGAAGATAGAAATTCAGTAAGAAAGTTAAGAGAATAAACTGTCAGGATTATAAATCTGTGTAAAGCATGGACAGCTAAGGAGTTCTTTACAAGAGATACTAAATTATGTTTGATCACTTAAAGAATATTTTAACTTGACTGATCCAACTCTAGAGTCTTAAGCATTACTTGAAATAATACCTTCTTTTAATAACATGCATTTTAAAAATCAAAGCTCTTAAAAAACAAATTAGATCGCTTCCTCATTGTTCTTATACTTTCTCTTAAATTATTTCAATCATGTTAATATATATAGCTGTTTGATATTTGAATTATATCAACTACAAAATTGAAAAATCTTACACAAACAAGAATACTAGTATTCTATGAATTTTCCATGCTTTTTGCCATCATTAATACATCATTGAATATATTTAGCATGGAAAGAAAATAGCTTTTATTCATATATACCATGTATCAGATCCTATACATGTATTCTCTTTGAATTACATTACAACTCTTCATTTAATAAACAAAACTTAGTTACTCCTAACAGTTACAAAGCAGAGAAGTGGGATAAACAGTCACCACTTTAAAAAAATGATAGTAATGAGAGTTATGTTTGAAAAAATGTGTTCATTATATTTATGCTAAACTTAAAATATCTATTCAACAAATGTTTATTAATCTCCTAATATGTGTTGGAATAAAGATTCATAGTTAAAAATATAAATATTTGCAAAAAAAAATTTTACCTGGAAAAGTTACCCTTTTAGTAATTTAAATCTATTAACCATTTCAATTAATATATTTTCTATCAAATTTAAATAAAAATCAGCAAATGGAGGACAACCAGCAAGACGGCAGCAGAGTAAGGAGCTCTTAGAGTCAGCTCCTGCTGCAGGGCAGTTAGTAAACACCCAGAGCTCTCTGGAGCTAGCTGAAGCACCTGTTTGGGGACTCCAGGAGATGAGGAGGGCATCCTGCAACATCCTTGAAGGAGTGGAAGGAGGAGACTGCCCATCTGCAGAGAAGACTCATAAATAGAATGCTCCACACCCCGGACGCCAGTGCCCATCCTCCACTGGAGGCACAAGCCTCCTTGGCAGCTATTTCGCAGCTGGAATTGAAAGCTTCACTTCCCCAAAATGGGGGAGGAAGAGACTGTTGGGCACCCATTTCAGCTAATGATGAGTACATTCAGCAAGCTAAAGTGTAATCCTGAGAACAGATAAAGTCTGAGCCTGTCCAAGTCAGAGAGAGGCTGGAAGCCACCATCTTACTTAACTTCACGCCTTGCATGAGAGGAAGTGGGGCGGACTGAAAATCCCATTGCTGGTGGGGACCGGCTTCTTTACATCCAGATCAGGTTGCAGCTTTAGCTTAGGCCCCAGTGCCACCTCCAGCGGGGAGGAAGTGACAGGGACCTGTACCAGCCTCTTCATGAAATTACCAGCCAAGCCATGGAGGCTGGTGATTGTCCTACTCTGGCAGTGTGAGCCACCCCAGGGGCTATTCTTTGGGTGCAATTGGAAGCTCTATTTCCCAGAAACAGGGGAGGAGGAGACAGTTGGCCGCCAATTTCGGCTACTGATTGGTAGACTTGGCTGGCTAAGAGATAACCCAAGGAACAGCTGGGGTATGAACCAGCCCAAGTCGGAAAGAGGCCAGTAACCAGCATTTTGACTCTGCCTCCAGCCTGAGGGGACGCCAGGTTGACTGAAACTCTCAGTGTTGGCAGGAAGCAGTTTCTTTCATGCAGATCGGCCTGCAGCCTTAGCCTAGGTTTCAGCCCCACCTCCAGCAGGAAGGAGACTGAGGAGCCCTTTACCAGCCTATACAACTAACTGCAGTTAACTTTGTCTGGCATTGACTGAAAATAGAAGTCTACCAGGGCAACCGTAGTCATCTTGGACCCATGCTGAATAAATTGCTGCTCACACCTGCAGCTCCATCCCTGCCCCAGGCAGGGGAGAAAGGGATGTGAAGCTTCATCAGTCTCTCTGGGCATCTACAGTCTAGCCCTGCACGACTTGGATTATTCCACACAGCTGTGACTCTGTCCCATCCCCTTGGCAAAGGAGAAAGTTGGAAGAAATTTCATTGGTTCCTGGCACAATGAGGTCAGCTTGAGCCTCCACAGCTTACAGCACCAACTACATGCTTTGCTCCTACTGTACATTCAGCAAGGAAGAAAGGATAGGAAGCTCTAAAATAAAGAGAAAAACTTCACCCAGAAAAATACTCTAGTAAATCAGATATGAAGACATCGACAAAAAATTACAATCCACACCAAGAAACAGGAAGCTATGGCCCAGTTAAGGAATAAGGATAAGTCCCCTGATGGCATAAAGGAATTGAGACAACTAATCATAGATTTTCAAACAAATCTCCTTAATAAATTCAATGGAATGGCTAAAGAGATTAAGGATATTAAGAGACTTTGAAAGGAGAATTTGAAAGCATACATAGAAAAATAGCAGATTTATGGGAATGAAAGGGCAATCAATGAAATAAAAAAAAACATTGGAATCAAATAATAGCAGATTTCAGGAGGCAAAAGAAAGGACTGGTGAGCTTAAAGAAATGGCCTCTGAAAGTGAACATACAAAAGAAGAGATGAAGAAAAGAATGGAAAAAATTGAACAAGATCTCAGGGAACTAAATGATAGCAAAAGGCATGCATACATATGTGTCATGGATGTCCCAGAAGGAGAAGAGAAGGGAAAAGGGGCAGAAGGAATATCTGAAGAATTAATGGTAGAAAGTTTCCCAACCCTATTGACGGACATAGACATCCCTGTCCAAGAAGCACAATGTACTCCCATCTGAAAGAATCCAAATAGACCAACTCCAAGATACATACTGATCAGAATGTGAAATGCCAAAGACAAACAGAATTCTGAGAGCAGCAAGAGAAAAGCAATGCATAACATATAAGGGATATCCAATAAAATTAAGTGCTTCTTTCTCACCAGAAACCATAGAGGCAAGAAGACAGTGGTCTGATATATTTAAAACACTACAAGAGAAAAAACTTTCAGTTGAGAATCTTACATTTAACAAGACTGTCTTTCAAAAATGAGGGCAAAATTTGAATACTCACAGATAAACAGAAACTGAGAAAATTTCTAAGCAAGAGACCAGATTTTTAAGAAATACTAAAAGGTGTGCTAGAGCCTGGAAAGAAAAGACAGGAGAGAGGGGCCTGGAAGAGAGTCTAGAAATGAAGATTATATCAATAAAAGTAACTGAAAGTGTCAAAAGAGTGGTGAAAATAAAATATGACAGATAAACCTCAAATAGTCAGGAGTAAACTTAACCAATGATGTAAAGCACTCGTATTGAGAAAACTGTAACTCAGTGTTAAAACAAATCAAAAAAGCCCTAAAGAATTTGAAAAACATTCCATGCTCATGGATTGGAAGACTAAATATCATTAAGATGTCAATTCTACTCAAATTGGTGTATATATTTAATGCAATTCCAATAAAAATTCCACCAGCATTAAAGAAAAAATTGAAAACATGATCATTAAATTTATTTGGAAGGGTAAGGAGTCCTGAATAGCCAGAAACATCATAAAAAGGAAAAGTGAACCCTCAACTCTAGACTTTAAATTATAATACCTACCTATAGTGGTATAAACAGCATGGTACTGACCTAAAGACAGACACAATAGACCAATGGGACCAAATTTATGGTTGGTCCAGAAACAGACCCTAACAGGTATGGTCAAGTGATTTTTGACTAGCTTGTCAAACTCACACAGCTTGGCCAGAACAACCCATTCAACAAATGGTGCTGAAAGAATTGGATATCTATTGCTGAAAGAACCATAAAACTTCTAGAAGAAATTATTGGAAAATATCTTCAAGACCTGGTGGTAGGTGGTGGATTCTTTAAGGAAATAAGAGGACTGAGTGGACTACTGATGTTTAATGTATGTAGAAGTTTTAATTAGCTTTACTATAAAAGTGTGGAAATGTATAGAGTGTATGGTAACATACAGTGAGTAACAGCTAGTTTATAAATGGGGATGCGACTGAAAGTGGTAGTCTAGTTATGTAAATGCCAATTGACAGAATGCTAGAGAATAATCTAGGAACTGAATAGCACAGTAAACCAAGAGGTGGATTAGGATTGTGGTTGATGGTACAGATGCAAGAGAGTCCTTTGTTAGCTAGAGCAAATGTATATCACTACCGCAGAGTGTTGGGAATGTGGAGAAGCATGGGAAAAATATAGCTGGAGTGACCTATGGACTGTGGTTAGTAGTAATAATAAAATATCCTTGCATTTATGCAAAAGATGCACTGTGTTGATACTGAGGCAGTATGAAAAATGTGAGCCAAATATACACTATGGACATGGTAACAATCAGATGATATTATTTTATCTGTAGCAAATGACACATCACATTGTGGTGTGTTGATGGAGGGGTGTTCTTTGGGAATTCTGCACATGGGGCATGATGTTTTATAAGTTTACAAATTCTGTCATAAAAATCTATTTTAAAAATAATAATAGGGTGGATCGGGGAAAACATACCAAATGTAAGATAAAGACTATGATTAGTAGTAAGATTTTGACAATATTCTTTCATAATGTCACAAATATCTCATGAAAATGCAAGGTGTTGGTGGAGGGTTGATATATGGGACCCCTGTATGATGTTATGCATGTTTGCTTTGTAAGTTCACAACTTTTACTATACACTTGTTTATGTATGTTCATATATAAATAATAGGATTGGTTGGGGGAAAATACTTTCTTTAGTAGTACTATTTGGACAATGCTCTTTAATCATTAGTTAAAAAGGTTTAACAACAATGCAAGGTATTCATAGTAGGGTGAGGTGTGAGAGTCCTGTACGATGTTATGTGTGTTTGTTTTGTAAGTTCACAACTATTATTATACATTTACTGTTTATATATGTTTATGTATGAGTCATATACTTCAATAAATTTTTTTTAAAAATCAGCACCATTTTCATGTTTTCTGTTTGCTCCATTTAGCAAAATAACCCCCCATGACCCCAGTCAGTGCCAGCAGGTCTCTCCTGCCCCAATAACAGATGACCCCAAACCCCCATCCCTGACCCTAATCCAACAGGATGTACTAATCTCAAAACCAACCACAAGAATATCACAAGATTGAAGAAGGCACCTGGGCAATCTTAAATGAAACTTGTTTTTATTTTTTATTAACAAAACTGGGCAAGTAGAAAAAATCTTTAACTCTTAAAAGAAAACATAGAAATCATTTAGAGAGCCCTAGGTAATAACTATGGAAATGAGTCATGGTTATCCTCATTCCTCTCTTACTTTTCCTCACCCTTAAAACCAATCCTTTACCCATTATAATACCATTACTGATAGGATTGCTGCTGCTTCTTTTTGGTCCTTGTCTCTTACAGCTTCTCATCTGATTCAGAAGCCAAATTACACTCAATAACTCAGGAATATGTGAATGACATCTCTTTGCTACATGAATGCCAGTACCAACCTCTTCCAGACCAGAAATCAGAACCCACTGGACAGGATGGAAGGGAACTCTTCACCACCCCATAACAGCAGGAATTAGGAAGAATATGTTGAAGTTCCAAATCCCCTCACCCTTCTGTACTGCCCGGTATTATTTAGGTTCTTTTCAACATATATATATATACATATAATCAGAGAGTTAGGACTGTTAGAGGTTCCCCCTTACAAGGTTTGCTATGAGTAACAGATTATAAGGCTGTGACTCCATTCCAGTTGATTGAGCAAGCTGCCTACGTGTGGCAACCCCTCTCCCCCCAGGAATGAACAGAGGAGCCCTATCACAGTGGAAACAGAGCAGATATGGACACTTATCCCTTCCCGGCCCAGGCCCATCAAACCCTCCCACATTCCAAGAATGCCCTACCTCCTAACCCACTGCCCCCAAGTCACACACAAGAATCCACTTTTACAGCCCTTATTGATCCCAGGCTCCCCATGAACCAACATTTCCCCTCCTACTGATATAATGTATGAAGTCATATGGACCACCTTCCATGAGCAGGCTGAAGTCTCTCTTTAGACCCCTACCATGCTCGCAGAGGTGGGGTGGGGGTGGGAGGGTCTAAAGTCACTTCTTCAGACCCCCTCTGTTGGGAAAGCTTCCAAAAAAATGTCTTGCCTGCAATTGTCTGTCTCCATGTCCCAGTGAGTGCCTTTTCACTAACATTTTCAATCAGAAAATTTCAACTGAAAACCAATTCTAAAAAACAATAGAACAATTCTAATGCAAGAGACATGCTAAAACATTAGGTGGCTCTATCATATTATATTTCATAGCTTTCCTGATTGCTTGTTGCATCACATCAATACCCTTTTTCAAATTGTATAAATTGGATGTTTACTTTTTTCCTGGTTTTTAAAACATATCAATTATTTTTACTGACCCGGCTACAAAAGGCCAATAGGATCTGGTATATTTTCACATTCTAATCTATCACAAATCTTCTCAACTTGACTTGTAGACATCAAGAAATATAACTTTTGACAATGATTATTTTTAGAATGTTCAAATCAGTATGAAACAATCTAGCTATAACATTTCTTACTCATTTTCTTGCCTGTGTACTTAATAAAACAGGTTTTCAAAATTTAGTTGTTGTTTTCCCCCCAAAGCACTCTATGTGGGTATCTTTTCCTTATCAAGCATTGATCATATCCTTTACATTTTGCATAGTATATTTTCAGATTGATTCACCTTGATAAACATGTAGCTTATTGATTTTTTTAATTTTTCTTATATTCAACTTATATAATATACATATATAATATATATTTGTATATATATCTGTACATCTAACAGGATGTTCTAATTTCAAAACCAACCATGAGAATATCACATGATTGAAGAAGGCACCTGGGCAATCATAAATGAAACTTGTTTTTATTTTAACAAAATTTGGCAAGTAGAAAAAATCTTAAACTCTTAAAAGAAAACGTAGAAATCGTTCAGAGAGCTCTAGATAACTACTATGAGAATGAGTCATGGTTATCCTCATTCCTCTCTTACTTTCCTCAACCTTAAAACCAATCCTTTACCCATTATAATACCATTACTGATAGAATTGCTGCTGTTTCCTTTTGATCCTTGTCTCTTACAGCTTCTCATCTGATTCAGAAGCCAAATTGCACTCAATAATTCAGGAATGTGTGAATGACATCTCTTTGCTACACGAATGCCAGTACCAACCTCTTTCAGATTAGAAATCAGAACCCACTGGACAGGATGGAAGGGAACTCTTCATCACCCCATAACAGCAGGAAGTAGCAAGTATAAGTCTAAGTCCCAAATCCCCTCACCCTTCTGTACTGCGTTGAGAAATTAAGTCTAAAGAAGTTCTATGGATTACGAGGGCCACAAACAATAAGCAGATTTGAAAAGACGACGTGTTATGTCAAATTTTAGGTTCTCTTGAGGCTTTGACTAATTATTAGTTATTTAGAGAAATCTCTACCATAGCTCCTGTTTCAGGTGACTGAAAATGTGGACATTCACAGGCCAATGGCTTTACTAATCCCCTATGGTAAAGGGGCAGGATGTGAATTCCATCCTTTCTTTGAAAAATAGGTTTATTTTTCTTTTGTTATTGCACTACAGATGTTAGATAGAACTAGAATCATTTCCATTCCCCTAATTTATTCTGAAAATTGTATGTACTAATGCTAGACCTAATGAAGAACAGTTGTGATTTTTAGAAAATTCCTCCATACAAAGCAAATAGGATTACCTTGATTAATGTGGGATTTTCAAATGCTGATTGATAATTACATAGCATGGGTCTACTACACTTCAATGAAATTCATGAGTACAAACACCTCAACAAGCATAAATACCTATGACCGATTTACAAACAAAGATGTAAGTACAGAATCAGCTCAGATTTTACTAATAATAGTAGTTATAGGATAAGAGTGGGGTAGAGAAATTTTGAAAGGCTTGTGAAAAATAGATAATGTGGAAATAAAATCTAAATATGGATTTGCCACCTTTGCTTGAAACTGGGCTGAGATGCAACATTTGCTGCTAAGTTGTCAATGGACAACAGGCCAACAAAGTGTACAAAACATCTTGTTTCCTTTACATTACATTCCCTCAGATTCTCATAAAGTTGAGGACCCTCACCCCAAATTTTCTATTCCTAAGAAGGAGGAATGAAAGAGAGAGGATTAAGTCTGATGCTGATACAAGTAATACCTCATTGTTCAAAGACCACAAATAAAGTCCCATATAAAAAATTATTCTTTCTCTGTGAAAAATGTATGAATCTTTTTTGAGGTCTATAAAATGTCAAATTATGATTTTTAAAAAGGTAGATGTATGGCTATAATATATTTGATTATCCTTTCTGATTATTTAACACCAGTATCCTTAAGCAACATTGTGAGTTCACAAATTTTAAATACTTTTTTTTTCCAGTGAGGCAAATCATTGCAAGTGTATAACAATGAAAGCATTTTAATTATATGGCTGTATATATCAAACAAAATGCATTACTATCCTCTTCTTCCATAGAGTATCTTTTCATTTAATACTTCGAATTCATGTACAACTAAAAACCACTAAAAATAACTCTTGGACAAATTTTTATTTTTGGGTCATCCTTGATTATGTTGCTTTTGGCATATGCAAGCCATGAATAAATAGTAATGCCCATAATCCATAGAGTTTGTGCTAGAGACTCAAGCATGGAATTTGCCAACCTACAGCCTCCTTTTTTTTTCTTCTGGTTTTGACAAAATGTATAATGGCCTGTACCTATCATTGCATTATCACAGGACCAATTCCAATGTCCCCAAATTGTCCCATGTTACAACTATTCTTTCCTCTCCTCTGAACCTCTGGTGGCTACTGCCTTTATATCATTGTTACAAGTTCTTCCATTACTAGAATAATAAGTCTACTTTAGTCCATGGTTGCATTCCCCCCTTATGTTTATTCATTATTCAATATTGAGGATTTGGGGATGGTGAGGGCCGTTCAGTTTCTGATTGATCCCATGGGGCAGACAGATGGAATTGTCTTGCTTATAGTTGTGGGTACTCTGTCTTTTGGGATGAACATTGTTCATCATCATCCTTTTGTTAGTTGTCCTGGGTGAGTCTGATAACTGGGAGAAGGTGTTGGCTGCAACTCTGCTGAGATTCATGGCTCAACCGCATATGAACACCTGGGAAGATTTAAATGAGCTTCACCCTGTTCCGTCAATGGCCTCATGAAAGACATCTCATGAATACCACCTTTAGCAAGACTGCTGGACCAGAGTTTGGCATCTGGCTAAGGAAATCTAATCAATACATTAGGCAGCCCATACGATGTAGTCTACCAAAATTGGCTAAACCCTTGAGACATCTTTTTCTCAGAAATGTAAATTAGGGATATGGTGAAGCAGCTAGGAATGGGCACTTAAGCGGAAATATGTTACAGTCATAGAAGCCCAAATTTGTGAAAAAACACAACTTGTAACTATGAAGAGACAAAAGCTACACAAGAACAGAAGCTATAAATTAAATGCATGTCCACATACAGTGGAGGATAAGAATGGAGTTGTAGCAAATGAAAACAAGGGTGCAGGGAGTACTGTGACATTTTAATGGTGGCTATTACATTGAAAAGCCTATAGCCTGATACTACTACTTTTACTGCTCTTCTTGAGCTTAGGTTGTTCAGCTTATTTATTTACTTTTTAAACATTTATTTTATTTATTTCTCTCCCCTTCTCCCTGGTTGCCTGCTCTCTGTGTCCATTTGCTGTGTGTTCTTCTGGGTCTGCTTGCATTATCTAGAGGCACTGGGAAACTGCATCTCTTTGTTATTGCATCATCTTGCTGTGTCAGCTCTCTGTGTGTGCAGTGCCACTCCTGGGTTGGCTGTGCTTTTTTCACCCAGGGCAGCTCTCTTTGCGGGGCACACTCCTTGCACATGGGGCACCCTTACATGGGGGTACCCCTGTGTGGCATGGCACTCCTTGCATGTGGCAGCACTGTGTGTGGGCCAGCTTACCACAATCGTCAGGAGGCCCTGGGGATCGAACCCTGGACTGGTAGGCAGATGCTCTATCAGTTGAGCCACATCCCTGTTTAGCTTCTTATAGCACATCTGAAATTCTATTTTTCACAAGCAGGTAACATAATTAGATAATTAAAGTGATAAAGTATAGACTTGTTTGAAGTATAGGATAAAAAGACACATGCACATACACACACAAACAAAAACCTTTGGTTGTCTTTAGAAAAGTAAAGTGGAATGGGAAGTCCTCTTTCAGGCTAATTGACTAGACAGAAATTATAGCATTGTAAAGACTCTAGTAAGTTTTGGTGCCAACTGCAAATCTCCAACCCAAAAGCTGTGAGATTTTTGGCAAGTTAACTTCTCTAACATCTATTTCTTTGTCTATAAAATGGCAGTGATATTTATACCTACCTCAAAGAGTTGATATGATAAATAAATGTTATTACATCTAAAGTGCTAGGAGTAGTACTTGGTATATAGTAGGAGCTCAGTAAGTGTTATTATTATGTTATTCTAACCTATATACTTTAAAATATTTGTTATCTCTACATTTGACCATAAATGCTGTCCTAGTCTCTTTGGGTCGGAAATGATGTTCTTATATTATTATATAGGTATTAATAGTATATGTTTCCAAAGTATTCTATAAGAATTATTATCATGTATCTATAAGAATTCATTTATATACACATATTTTATACAGTTTATTTGTATGCAAATAGAGCCATAATGCAATTTCTATTGTTTTCATACTTGAGTTGACAATAGAAAATAATACTTATAGCTCTCTTTTGGAGAAGTAACTATTGGCTCTGGTTCAAGTCATGAACAGACATGGTGAAAAAGGGAAAATGCTGAGTATTAATTTTCAGCCATTTCACTCCATGGAGGATGTAGAGTCAAAGGGAACATTTTCACTTAAGTGAAGCTTTGAACCGCTCTGGATTACTTCCTTGTAGGGAAACATAGATTTTGAAAGTTAAAAGTTTCCAAATTACTTTTCAATGTACAATTTTTATATAAAACATAATTAGCCTAAAATGTAAAGATTTTAAAAAATGTTTGAGAGAGGCAGAGAAAATTAGTGAGTTAGGTCAAGATCTAGAAAGAATTAAGATGGACAAATGACAAAAAAAAAAAAAAGATTTTTTTTGTTAACTTTAGTATTTCTCATTACCGGATTTCTTCTATTTGCATCCCATCATTTTGTCCTTGGACACACCTTATTCCTGTAATTACTTTCAGAAAAGCCACTAAAAGGAAAGTATATTGATTTTGGAATGACTATTATTGATAAATATCCACACTATGTGGAGCAGAATCAGGAAGAAGGGGCCCCTAATCATCTGTGGTTTCATCAGATTTAGAGAAACTTAAAGTAATAACTTGCTTGGCACAATGTTTAATTTTAGGTTAAAACTCTAGAAATTAAATTTATCAAAAAATTGGATAGATAAATTATATTAAATTTTGGATATATTTTTCAAAGGGTATATCAATGAATATATTGCAGCAAAGATTTCCATTTCCAATATTGTTTGATTTTACACTACTATTGGTTAAATTAATCTTCAAATTATTGATTACCAAGTAGCATCTTGAATTGGCCTTCTATAGTGTGAACTAGTATGTTTGTTTTATCATTAATCTTGTTGGTCATTATATCATTTACTGTTTATTATAGCAAGAGATAAATTGCATAAATGCTTAATATTGTTAGTTCAACTTGGCTGCCTTCTTTAGTGACACTAATTCTGCAGAGCAGTTGGGCAAAATCAATGTCTTATGCAACCTTTATATTAAATTATGCTTGTTATGTGATTGAATCAACACTACATAGAGTTTTCTCAAGTTAATTGATCAACTCCTACAAAACAAATTAATATGATACATCAAACTTATGGAATTGTCATCCAGAAAGAGAATAATAAACATTAGTGCTGAAAGAAAACCAGTATTCCTCCTGGAATAATGGAAATTCTCAGCCCTGAGCAAATGGCTGGCTAAAAATTATAGCAGCCAGAATGCAAATGCATATTTAAAGGGAGAGCTTCCTTCTTTTGTGTAAGCATTTAATTTATTTATGTCAGATGATGCAACTGAATTTGCCAAAAATTTTTCAGTGTTGTTTGATTCTCCTCCATTCACTCCCTATTCCAAATCAGTTAAGAAAAAATGGAATTTGAAAAATCACTTAGAGTCTTTGTATCTTTATTATTCAAATGCTTATGATGGCAACTATTTCCCTAACAGGTTCTCTATAAATACTCTATGAACCATCTTTTGTATTTTATCAAGTTAACTCAACTTTAATATTGTTACAACACATTTCTTTTATGAGAACAGGATGCCAAATTTATCCAACTGTTATGAATATTACTACATTTTATAATTATTAAACATATTCATTCGTGTTTCCGGATGTATTAGGGTTAGTTTAATAAAATAAAAATATTTTAAATTACTTTTAAGCCCAATTTTATTGACCAATCTGATTCTTGTTTTTTTTCAAAACTTGAGATTTTGAAAATTTAAGTCATTATGAAGCAATATATGCAATCTAGAACAGTTACCTCATAAAGGTTATTGTATAAGTAAACTTAGGAGAGATCATGTTAAATCATTTTCATATGTTACTTAAAGAAAATATATTTAATTCTACTTAATATTTTTTACTTTAAGTATACTGTTAAATTTAGTCATTAGGTATATTTAAAATAACTAATTAATAAGGGAAGAAATGAATGTACTTAAAATAAATAAATAATCAAGGGCATACAGTTAACTACATGATACCTTACTGAGAAGATAAGTATAAAACTTGAGGAAAAACATGTAGTAGTCAACTTTAGCTATGTTCCGCATAGATCATGTCAAAATGAGTATTTCTCAAAGGTATTCTTTTTTTTTTTTTGTCTTTATTTTTTTACTGTTACATTAAAAAAATATGAGGTCCCCATATACTCCCCCACCCCCCTTACCCCATTCCTCCCCTCATAACAACAACCTCCTCCATCACCAAGAGACATTCATTGCACTTGGTGAATACATCTTTGAGCACCGCTGCACCTCATGGTCAATGGTCCACACCATAGCCCCACAGTCTACCCAGTGGGCCATGGGAGGACATACAATGTCCGGTAACTGTCCCTGCAGCACCACCCAGGACAACTCCAAGTCCTGAAAACACACCCACATCTCATCTCTTCCCACTCCCTACCCCCAGCAGCCACCATGGCCACTTTCTCCACACCAATGCCACATTTCCTTCAATTACTAATCACAATAGTTCATGAAGAGAATATCACTAAGTCCACTTTAATCCATACTCTATTCCTACATCCTGTGGACCCTGGAATGGTTGTGTCCACTCCATATCTATATCAAGAGGGGGCTTATATTCCACATGGATGCTGGATGCAATTCTCCTGCTTTCAGTTGTAGGCCCTCTTGGTTCCCTGGTGTGGTGATTGATCTTCTTCACCTCCATATTAGTTGAGTATGGTAAGTCCAATACACCAGAGGGTAGGAGTTGCAAGTCTGTTGAGGCTCAGGGTCTGGCTATCACATGGTCAGTCCAGAGATTCAGGTCCCCTGGGTATACACTAAACCCCAGCGACAACTACAGATCTGGTAAAAGTAACAGGAGAGGCTTGTGGACAAAGATCACATCTGAGTCCAGCTCTATCACAAAGAAACACAAACTCCAAAGTAGGGCCAACTGACATGGCACTGAACTCCATCTGCCATGACCATAGAACCTGTGGGTCTCTGCAGCCCTCAGAAGAACCAATACCTGGGGTCGCATCTACTTTATCTGTCTCTGGGACTCTGCTCAGATGTGCAAAAGGGTAACCCCTCTGATAACCTCCCAGCTCTTTTTGGAGACTCATAGATGTTTAGATAAACACTGAAAGAGTGGTCTGTCACAAAATATTAATATTTCAAAGTTACAAGATTTGCCTTGCATTCAGTTTCTCCTCTACTCAATAGCATATCATCTCCTTTCTCTGTCAAAGTCTTCCTTATGTATTTAAACATAACCCTTAAAGGAGTAATGGCAGACTTCGGTAATGAATGACATTTTTCAATCTGCTCTGATTAACATTCTAGTAACATGTAGTAAAAATGCAAGTTTTTTGAACAAAGCAAAGAAACTGTATATTCAACTTTTGTTTTCAAGGTAAATGGCAGATTATATCCTTTATTATGAGTAGTATTTAGTGAGTAGAAAAATTAATTCAAATTAGACTCTTTTCTGATATTGTTTGCAGAAATTCTATGGGTTTGAAGAAAATGAATTATTTAAGAAAATATTATAATTAAAAAATGTGAAAATAAAATATTTCATCATAACATCATACCCTACATATTTTTGTAGCTCTTATAATTTAGTTTACATATTCAAAACTTTAATTAACTAGGTTCTATATGTTCAAATTATTTTTTTTAAAATAAGTTTTAACTTTAATGATCTGTACAATCATTTAAATATTACTGCATAATGTTTAAATATTTAAATGATGCCTAATAAAAAGCACACAAAACTATAGGATTATACCTAAAATATATCTATTTTTTAAAGATTTATTTATTTATTTAACTCCCCCCCTCCCCGGGTTGTCTGTTCTCTGTGTCTATTTGCTGCGTCTTGTTTCTTGGTCTGCTTCTGTTGTTGTCAGCGGCACAGGGAAGTGTGGGCGGCGCCATTCCTGGGCAGGCTGCACTTTCTTTCGCACTGGGTGGCTCTCCTTATGGGGCACACTCCTTGCATGTGGGGCTCCCCTACGCGGGGGACACCCCTGCGTGGTGCGGCACTCCTTGCACGCATCAGCACCATGCATGGGCCAGCTCCACACGGGTCAAGGAGGCCCGGGGTTTGAACTGCAGACCTCCCATGTGGTAGGCGGACGCCCTAACCACTGGGCCAAGTCCGTTTCCCAATATACCTAAAATATTTATCAAAATATTTGACCAAAATACCTCTTATATCTGCAAAATTAGTAACAAATAATTCAAGAAGAAATAATTCAAGAAGAAATAAGAAATCCTATCAATGTTGTGTAAACACTATTTATGATAAATTAATCGGATTTTGTACAGCTTTTGCTATAAAACATTGATATTTATGTAGTAGGGTGTCGGTATGTATTTTACTAAAACATTTACTATTTTTCTCCATAAAAATTCATAGAATAGGTTGAGATTCCATGTCATTTTACTTTCACAGTGTCTGTGACCAGTTGAAACTGATACATAGACATTGTAGGACAATGAAATAAATTAGATCAGTCAAATCACAAATATCATGCTTTATCCCTGTAATATTTTTAGCAGTTTAAATCATTTTAATTAAATTCCAAAGAAATGGCTTTTTATTCTTTGAACATAGTTAACTTTATTCAAGGATTAATTACATGACAAAGAACCAATCTTATGGATATACCTTTATAACATTAAAATTCTAGTTGTGGAGAAAAATAAGATTGATTGACTTTTTAAAACATTTATCTTGTATTTTACAAGGCATAGGCCCCAAGATTGAGAGGTGGCTTCCCATGGAGGTTAGCACATAATCTAGTGTTTTACTTTAGAGTATGAACTGCAAAATTTGAAATATGGTAGCCTGACAAATTAATGTTTTTTCATTTTTTCTTTCTTCCTTCAAAAGAAAAGTTTGGAAATGGGCAGTCTGGCACTGTCGAGGTAACTCTACAATGCCTTTGGAGACCCTGTATGCACTGATATTTTATTCACTTATCCAAACTTAGTTCCAAGATGGTTTCCCCAGTTCTGGGATTTGCGTCAGTTGTCCAGACATCAAGAAGGGCAAGGTCAAAATGACATATAACAAGGAGTCTGCCAATTGCCACCCACAACATGTACATTTTAAAGAACTTTAGTCAAAGACATACTCTACAGCTTCCATTTATATCCCTTTGACTACATTTGTTAGATGACTATATGACTATCTGCAAGCAAAATTGGAAAGTATAGACTAGGTGTATTGCCCCATCTGATGAAATCAGGGTTAATTTTGTAGATGAGAAGAAGAAACTGGATATTGGGTATGGAAATTTCCACCTTTACCTCAGTTTGAGAACAGTTTTTACTGTTCTCAGTAGTATTTTATCACCAATACTACTATATAAAAATAACCTTCAGTGCATATTCTATTCAGAAGTCAGAGTTACAAATGAGCAAGGATGGTTGCTTCTGTATGAAAATGTTTTAGGTTAGAATTAACTATGGGTTTCAAGTCAGACAGATTAATTTATTTCCTTACTTTTCTCTTACTCACATGTGGGACTTTGGGCAAGTAATTTAACCTGAAACTGACTCATTATATGTTGTTAGGTGCATTAAATGAACTAAATGAAATAGTAAATATAATGAGCATGGCACATATAGTACACAGTAGTTTTTACTCTCTATAATCTCACTTCTCTGATCCATTTCTTTTCATGTCCAGTTTAGACATTTAGACATTTATAATTTTTACATATACCAATCAATATGAAACTGTTTCCAAAAAATTCCATGAAAATAGGAAATATGTTTCCCAGTAATAAATCTTCATGATCTTTAATATTATTATCACTATCATCTTCATTTTCATAACTACTACCACTAAATTAAATTGGAATAAAGATCCCAGAGCTGTATTTCAGTTTGCTTATTTAGAAGGACACTGTGACTGATAGAATCTTCTGAACTCAAAATTAATTTGTAAATATTTTTTTAGATATTTTTTCTCATGAGCATTTTATAATCTTCTTGGTCTAAAATTTCCCCGTATCTGTTCATTTTCAAGATTAATCTGGTCTCTGACTATATAAACTTTTCCAAATACCAAATCTATCTCAAGACAGCTGTTAAAATGCATAGTTTACATTTTATCTTCAATAAGTAGATCTTAGGTGAGATTTTAGAAGGATATTACTTAAAATAAAAAAGTATAAAACACTGAACATATTTATCTAATGCATCACATATTTGTGACTTCTTGTTATTTTATATGTTTAAGTTTCAAATATTTAATACTTTAAAAATAGTTTACATGATAAGTGTTAAAATTAAGAGTAAATTTTTAGGCTCTATCTGATTTTTTTTACAAAGGGAAATAAAAATACATATATATGCTCTATTACAAACAAAAAAGAAAAGAAAACCAAAACACAAACAAAAGAATATGAATGTATTTATTTTATTTCACTGCAAACCAGAAGGGCACTTACTCAAGTTTACAGTAATTAATCTGAATGAATTTTCCCAATAGAATATTATTTTATTAAAAATAAAATGTTAAAATTCCAAAAATTCACTCAGAAAATTTATCTGTATCAAAATCAAGAGACTACTTAATCAGCATAAAAACATAGAATATCTAAGACATAAAATTATTGGCAACTGCTTGACTAAAATACATCAGTTGATGCTCAATCACGTAGAACAAAGCAAGTATTCCTGTGTATTCATGTTAATATGTTTTTATTTCTTGGCCTCCACACCACCACCAAAACTATCCAAGACTCTTTAGAAAGCAGCCGCATTCAATACGATGGTCTTATTACCTGTTATCTTTAAACCCTCATTTCCTTCACCATGCAAATCTTCATCTTAGACATTTTCTTGAGTCATTCTTACTGTCCTGGTCCAATTTCAAGGGCTTCTTTAAATACTATCCTCTGGAAGGATGTTTACGATGTCCCAGTCCTGTGAATAATTCTTGGAGACTTCATAGAGAATTTTTCGTCACACCCACTACTTCTGCCTACTGAATTTGCTACCTTTTAGTGTTTTTCATCTTTGTATTTCCCCCTTCACTCCATCTAAATCACAAATTCTTTACAGGCAGATATAATTTCTTATATTTCAAGTAATGGCACACAGTTTATTCTTGTTTATTATTCCTGATGATGTGAAGAGAAATTTCAGCAAAAATTAAAACTATATACTAAATCTTCAAGGGATATACAAAACTGCTTAAGATAGATCACCTTTAAATGTTTTGTGTAGAATAAAAGGGAAAAAAAAGCTGATTTTAATATTAGCATGTCTTCGAAGATAGTTCATATGTGAAAGACAGAAACTAAATACATTATTTCTAGTCATTCATGAAAACAAGGACTTCCTCAAATTCCCCAGGCTCCAAACAAATGAAATGAGACTTGGATTCCAAAAGAAACACTATTCTTCATTTCTACTTAGTTTAGTTTACTTCGTGAAAGATGCTCTCTGCGATTATATTTGCTGTGAACAGATAATGAGATTCCTTTTCACACAAAGTTCAGTATGCTGAACTTTGCTTTGGCATAACATATAAAACAGGAAACTCATCGGCTATGTAAATTCACATTGATGTAATTTTACCCCAGATGGACTAAATTACCTCTCTGGAAAATGTCTTATCTAACCATAGAGGTACCCAGAATTGGGCAAGTGTATTTCTAGTTTTTGTCACAGTTGGACAAAATTCCCATTTATTGAAAAAGCTCTCTCTAATAGTTGAAACAAAGAAAGAAAGTACCAGTTTCAAACAACCTTCTTCCTTCCTTCCTTTTTTCTTTTTTTCTTTCTTCTTTTTTTCTCCTTATGTTATAAAAAGGGTTATTCAAAAAGGAAAGATGTACCAAGGCAAAAGTTAGCTTTCCTTAAAAAGAACGTTATTAATTGATAACAATTTTTGTTCATGGTATAGTCACTTTGGTTTGTGAGACTGATGGGGGATTTTAATGGACCGAGAACCATGTGCAATTGCTTAAGGCTTTTTTAGGAAACCATAAATTCCTCTTTGCTAATGTGACAATTATGACAAAAACTTGGTGAAAGAAGGGGAATATCTGGCTTTTATCTTTCTATACTTGCTTCTTCAATTTTTATTTTGAGCCATTGATTTAGGCAGTGGTAAACAACAGGTAAGGTAAAATGCTGTTTTTCATAGGGTTTTGTTTACATTGTTGTAAATATGTACGGTTTTTATTTTCTTTGATTTGGTATTTTCCTTCTAACGTATATCACATTTTATCCTTTAAGTACTTAACCTCTTATGGGAAAAACACATCTGTTGTGCTTTTCAGTGAAATTTTCTTTTGTTTCTGTTACAGGTATTTAAACAATCTGGAGTATGACTAATTAGTCTGCTGAAAGAAACCTGAGACTTTGTTTTCCTCTTCATCTTGAAATAGAATATCATAAAAGTAAAGAAAAAGAAGCTGGGAGAAGTTGACAATGTGCTCTCTAAAATCAGGCTACTTTTCATTAATTTTTATCTCAAAAATATATCGACCTAAAAGATGGAAACTATTTTAGCACATTTATAGTTACTATTCATTACATATGTTATTTGACAAATATTGATCAAAATACAAAATATGTCTTCATTCAGTCCTTCCTTGTACTTTCCAAATAGTTTTTTCCCCACTAAATTACATACTGCTTTAACACACACATTCAAGTAGTAATGTAAAAAAAAAAAAAAAGCCCTAAAGTGGATTGGTCATTAAATACATCAATTTGTGATGCCCAGTCTCTCAACTACCAGACAATTTCTTGCTTATTCCCTTTAACCATCTTACCACATTCAGGAGGCAATGGTTTTTGACCTTCTTTTGCATTTTTCATCTTTCTCTCTAGTTACAGTGAGAAAAGTGTGAAGTAAAGTCTGCCTCACTTAATTTTTTTATTACATTGGTTTGTGCAATACTTACTGCTGTGCCCATGCAAAGAAAATTTTTTCTTTGTATGAAAGCCCTTCAAAGTTTTAAGAAAAATACCATGACATCCAGTCTTTTCAATTGTCTTTTTAATGTAGTTTCTAGGTACTTCACCACCCTTTCAAATTGCCTCCTAATATTCTCCAATTGACTATTTTATACCTTTTAGTGTGTGGCACTCAGAACTAGAGGAAGCATTCCAGGGACATACAATGACCGTTGAATTTCATGGGAATAATATCTCACTTGGTCTGAAGTCTATATTTCAAACAGTGCAGTTTAAGATGGCATGAGTATTTTCATAGCACCATTCTCTATATCTGGTTTATTATGGGATTGTGGTTTCTAAAACTCTCAGACCTCAGACTTGTCCTCCTCCCTCCCTCCCTACCTCAGTCCCTCCCTCCCTCCCTTTCTTTCTTCCCACCTTCCCTCCATCTTTCCCACTTTTCTTCCTTGTCTCCCTGTTTCCTTCCTTCCTAGGCCAAGGTACTGGACTAAATTTAGGTATGCCTTCTGCTGACTTCTTACTTCACTCCAAATTCTTACCATGATTTCTAAAGTCTTACAGATTCTAGCAAATCATCTTACTACAAATAAATTCAAGAGTTTTGTAGAAATAAGGTTAAGTGATTAATGGTAAAGTCAATATTCTTTTTGATCTTTTCAGCCCATCTTCCGAAATCTTATTGCAATTGAATTGATAACTGTGTTCACCGTACAGCTAGAACTGGAAATTTCTATCTGCATGCTCCTGTGTTTGCCATTTTTCCCTTTTTCCTTATTTATTCAATAGTTTCTCAGATATGATTTGTGGAAAATAAAAATAAAACTACTAGCATGTCTGAAATGCTTTTGATTTACCTTCACATCATAGAGTATTTGGCTTGGTTATAAAATTAATTCTCTTTCTTTCCTTTTTTAAAATGTTTATACCCCTTGGAAAACTTTTTGTGTTTTCTCTATTCTGAGAGATGGTCTTCTATTTTGTCTTACAAAACATATTCTCTTTCATTTACTCTTTTTGCTATTAGTTGATCAAAACTACTGACCTGGTAATTGTACATCTTTATTTTCCTCCCTCAATATTTTTTTGTATCTGTATCATTTATCCTTTGCTTTTGCATGTTTCTTTAAAATTATGTCATAGATATTTATTTAATTACTTTAGCAATCATATTTATAGTTTCTAAAGTGTATTTCCCATTCATTGAATACACTTTTATCTTAGAGTCTTTTTCATCTTCTCAAAATTATACTGAAGCTATGTATTAGAATGTTTTTAAAGTTTTCTTCCATTCTCTAAATAATTTCTTGTTTACCAAATTTTTTATTTCCATAGTCTTTATTTTACCCAATATTTTACTCCTTTAATATTGTGATGATTCTTGGCAAACAGTTAAGAACATGGGATTTTGCAACAGTAGTTAAAAATTAAGAACTGTTTCATAAATTTTTCCAGCTATTTTTCAATTAGGCTTGTTTCCCATTAGGTTTTCTTCCTGATGAGGTTGAGATTATGGTGTGAAGGAGCTTGGTGGGATGGTAGGTATATTAGTCAGCCAAAGGGGTACTAATGCAAAGTACCAGAAATCTGTTGGCTTTTATAAAGGGTATTTGTTTGGGGTAGAAACTTACAGTTACCAGGCCATAAAACATAAGTTACTTTCCTCACCAAAGTCTTTTGCCACATGTTGGAGCAAGATGACTGCAGACATCTGCAAGGTTCAGGCTTCCTCTTGCTCTTAAGATTCTGTGGTCCCATCTTCTTCCAATATCAGATGTAGGCTGGGATAAGTCTCCTCTCTCTCCCAGGGCTAATTTCTCTCCTGGCTCAGCTGCTCTGTTCTCTCCACAAGGTCAACTGTAGATATCAGGCTTTCTCTCTTCCTGGGGCCTCTTTTGTGTCAATGGAACCATCTCTATTCCTCTGTGTTCTTCTCCTGTGTGTTTACTTTGCAGGGCTCTAGCATCCAAAAACTCCAACTACAGCTCTGTCATTTGTTTTCTCCGTAGTCCCTGGACACCAAGGAGGCAGGGACCCAATGTCCTACTTACATGGCCCAGTCAAAGCTTTAATCATTATTTAATTAAGTAAAAGTGAAACCTCTGAATTCAGTATATTCTAATACACCCAGAGGAACAGACCAATTAACAAACAATCCGATATCTATTTTGGAATTGATAAACAATATCAAACTGCTACAGTAGGTTTACTTATATTATGAAAAGAAAGGGAGCTAATTCCTGAAAAATATGCAAAAAGTCTTTAATTTGACATACAGAAAGCCTTATCATGGTGTTTATTTTGTGGTAGTGAGGATCTGCAAATAACCTAGGAGTCCATCACTAGAGAGAATAAATAAAATGTCTTTGGTATGCTCTATGGGTGCCATATAGGATTTAGGAATAATAAAATAGACAAGCATACATAAACATTAAGATAGATCTGTTAAGATAGAAGGTAAACACATAGTGCTGAATAAAATTTAAAATAAACTGCAAAAGTTTCATTGCAATTTCATTTATGTATAGGAAAATACAGACAAAAATTTCACTAATTAATTTTTAAAGACTCAAAATCAAAGTTACCAATACAGGTACCCTATGGGTAGAGAAGAATAAGAATTGGAAATAAGGATAAAAGAGAATAAAACATGGATGAATAAAGGAATAGTAGTGTCTTGGAAAGAGAGATGGTGACAGGGAACAATAACTTGGAAGTGTATTTAACTCTTAGCCTGCCGGGTTTCACACTTGAGAACAAAGAGGGTAAGAGCTATGTGTCTTCACCAGAAGACCCCCAAAAACCAAAAGGAGAAAGGGTTATTTTCCCAAAGAATAACTAACCACATTAAATCCTCAGCTTTCCCTAGGTTTAACACTTCAGTTTTTCTTGAGAGGCACCCTCCAATATCACTTGTTTGCTTTAATGCCTAGGCCTAAAACTGCATCAACTTTTACTCTAGCCAGGGTCATCAATAACAGGCCATCTGGAACAGGTGCTTTGTGGACAATTGGTTAATTTACCCATTTTCCTCCATATTTGCTACTTTGGCTGTTGGTACTGCAGAATCTAAAACCACTGTTTCCAGCACCCAGCACAGGGCTCTCTTATGGTGGGTTCTGAGTGGTAGCTTCCTTTGCTTTCTTCTCAGTACTCAAATCTACTTTCTGTAAGGTAGGAATTTGATAGAAAACTCTCACCCTTTGTTAAGCACCACACTCTCCTCAACAATGCCCTCCACATAGAATGTCATGTGTACTTCTTTAGTCTCATTTCAGTAAGAACTTGTGAAGGATATGTAGTGAATGCATTCACACAATAAGCTCTTTTGAACCTTTACTACTTCCTGCTTTTTAAATGCTTCAGCACAATTTCCTTGTTAGCTAGAATAATAAGGTTTATAATCCTAATATCTGTACTCCACATTTTGTTTCCCAGATTTTCTCTGTCTCCAATAAAACAAACAAAATACTTATTTTCTGTGCCTTCTCTTGACAACATATACATATGTCTAGAGTATCAGGGGTAAATTAGGGGCTTTGAAAAGCCTCACAGGGAGGTTCCTCTCAGTAGAAGGGAAACTCTTCTCCCATAACAAACTTTGATTGCCTAAGTGCAATTTGTAAGGGCATGCAGTAGATTAATTTTCTCCCCACCCTCAGGTTCCTAGAGTGGTGATAGTCGTAAATGCAGTGTCACTTACATAATCATCACTCACTACTTAGGTCCACCTTCTTCCTTATACAACAATAGCTTATCCAGGTTCCAGACTTATTCAAAAGAGAATGCTTAAGAGACTTCTGATGTTTCTGGAGAACAGTCTTAATATTGAACAGCTGAAGTGGCCAGGGTAACAGGTCTATTGACATTAGAAACATGAATTACCACTCCATTTTCTTATTGCCAACTTTAGAATAAAAGTAAAATTCGATTTTTGTTCTTTATTTGACCATAATTCTGTAATCAGTAACTGTGAAAGAACCATAGGGAATGACTTATTTTGGAGAGATATTGTTTTACAATTCTCTTAAATGATAGTCTTTCTCTCTCATTTTTACTCTTTCTCTTTCTTCTTTATGTTCTACTCTACCAGATTGGAAGACAAAATATATCACCAGGAAAAATGTGCTTTTAGCTGTTTTCTCATGCATCAAGGATTTTAAAATTGGCAAGGGCTACTGAGGGCCCCTGGTCGTCTCATTTTTGCACTCTCCCACACTTGTGGAAAACGAAACCTATAGCATTAAATAAAATAAACACCAGTTTCAACTTTTATGTGTTTCTCTCCTCTCAAATTATCAGAGGCATGTTTTCTGTTAACAAAATAACACAAATTTATAAATAACATTTGATATTGCTGCTGTCTTCCCATTTTTCTCCCACTTATTAACTTTGTAAAGAATATTTCCTTGTGGTAAAGTATATGCTAATATATGTCATTGGTGATCCTTGTACTGGTAACTTTTTCACAATACTTGCTTTCCTTTGTTCTCCATTTAGGGATTAAAAATCCTCATCAAATTATGCCCAAGGTTGAGACACAGTAATTACACTTTGAACGATATCTTTTGTTTCAGTAGCCAGGCTCTATTTACTCCATTACTTACCAAAGACATCTCTTTTGTATGCTATTCATGACATCCTTTTCTCTTTTTCTTCTTTACTTACCTTCTTTTTTTAAGAACTAAATTGGCTGCACATTCTAAGCTTAATGAGGAGGTACAGGTTGTCAGGCAAGAGAGAGCCATTTATCTAGAGGGCACAACCAGCTGCGAGGTATGGAGCTTTCATTTCATCTTAAGGAAATAAAAGCAGAAGTATTGGTGGCGGACTTGGCCCAGTGGTTAGGGCATCAGTCTACCACATGGGAGGTCCGCGGTTCAAACCCCGGGCCTCCTTGACCCGTGTGGAGCTGGCCCATGCGCAGTGCTGATGCGGGCAAGGAGTGCCGTGCCACGCAGGGGTGTCCCCCACATAGGGGAGTCCCACGCGCAAGGAGTGTGCCCCATAAGGAGAGCCGCCCAGCATGAAAGAAAGTGCAACCTGCCCAGGAATGGCACCGCACACACGGAGAGCTGACACAAAAGATGACACAACAAAAAAAAGAAACACAGATTCCAGTGCCGCTGACAACAACAAAAGTGGATAAAGAAGATGCAGCAAATAGACACAGAGAACAGACAACTGGGGTAGAGTGGGGTGGGGTGGGGAGAGGGGAGAGAAATAAATAAATAAATTTAAGAAAAAAAATACTAATATTATACTAATCCTTATGTTCACATGGGAATCATGTTAGGAATCTTTGGAAAATATGGGATAGATTAGGACCACCATTAAAGTTACAGGTGTACATCAGTGGTGACACCTATTGTGAAATTGTGTTCCAAAGAAGTAAAAGTAGCTTGTTGAAATCTGTATCACACGGATTATATTAAAGAAATTAGTTATCATGGTGAAGCAGGCTAGTAAGATAGGGAATCAATAGACAGATCTGGAACCTGGCAAGAAGTCCATGTGAACATTGGTAACCCCAAGATGGCTGCTGGCAGACCCTCCCCAAGATTCTGCCACTCAGAAGACTTCCTCTGGAAGCCAGGAGAAGCCTGGATATTCCCTAAGGACTTTATCATTGGGCCCTCCTGGGAGATTGATGGAGGATATAAGCAATCAAAATGGTAAACAGCTGGAACTCCTCCCCTGCCATTACCAAAGTGGCGGGATAATTAACAGTTCAAAAGCCAGGTGCAAGGCCTGAACAAGCTCTCTTGATCTCTCATGCTCTCTTGCCTCTAGCCCTGGACTCCAGCTGCCTTCTCCCCCACTTAGATCACCATGCAAATAAAACCAGGGCACTTATAAACTATAATGAGAAACTGTAGCCTGTAAATCAACCTGCTTTATCACTTTTCAACCCCTTCCTCTCTACCTGGAACCCCTCTCTGTTATTTTCTCCCATTTCTCTTCCCTCTCTACCTGAATAAATTACTGGCCTAACTCACCTGGCATGCTCTTGAAATTCATTTCTGCAGCATAGCCAAGAACCTAAACAAAATACAGTAACACTGGAAAGATTCTGTTTGTTTCTATTCTTATTCAGGAGTTGTGCTTCAAATTTTTAAGATGAAAGTATGTAAGAAGAATAACTACAAAATGATTCAAGGTAGGTCTTAGGGCTAAGGAAAGTTTATTGCAGCAGTCTGTTTTGCTACCAAAGTGACTTTGTTTCTTTCTTCCCAAATGATGTTTTATGATAAGTTTGTACTATTTTGATTAAGGAGAAAATATTTCTATTTTAGATATAAAGGAAAGAGAAGTCAAGAAAGATAAAACCAAAAGGAAAGAATGGAAAATTCATGTAACTGATCTAGGCCAAATACATTATCAGAAACAGAAAACAACTTAAACAAGTTATGGCTGACTCTATTACTATTTTTGCATCCATTTTTTATAAGATGATGAAGCATTAATACCTATATCAAGAAAGTAGATATCTGGCTACATATTTTAAGTCCCTTCAAGCAAATAATGCTATATATATTAGATAGCTACAAGTTACCCTAAACCCCTATTCTAGCCTTGACATTAACTAGTCTGATCATGCCTACATGAATGCCTGATAATTCATTAAAATCTGGGAACAAAACTTCTTATTATGTCTTGAGGGACTGGTGGGAAACTGACAAATTACATTCGCAGATGCTCTCCTTCCTATTATATAATCTAATTTAACTTAATCTAATCAATTCCCATTGAATTTAAGTTGAACATATAAGAAAGTGTTAAAGAGAATGACAGTGAAAATTGGGAGCTCCTTAACCCATCAGACCTTGGTGATTGGTGAATTTTATTTGACATGTATGCTAGGTCTTAAAATAAATAAATACAAGTATCAATTGTTAAATCCAAATATCCACCCCTCCACCCCATCCCCAACTACTTCTGCCATCTGCTTTCCTAAGTCTGTAGTCAGCTGTCAGCTCTACTTGTTCTCACAGGTTTGTACTTCAGAAAATTGGTAAAATTATTTCATTGCACTTTTTAGTTGTCTCTGAGCTTTTAAAGATCAGACTTTTCTAAGTGTCCTCATAAAGTGATAATGAATGCAAGGATATGACCCAAGTAACTGCAATATATACACCATCACCACTTTTGTTGGTGACTAAGACATTAGTCATCAGGAGAACACTACATTGTTTTATTGCACTTGCCAATATTAAAAGTCAGTTCTTTTCATCTTCTTAAAATACCATCTCAGCCAGATATGGCCTCCGCTCAGGAGAAATGTAACTAATCAATCATGGCCTTCTTTGAGAATTCTCTGTGACATAATGTTCTGAGCAGTCAATTGTTCAAAACTTCTAAAGAATAAAGACTATTTGGGGGGAGAGGATGTTGTTCAAGTGGTTGAGTGCCAGCTTCTCATGTACGAGGCCCCAGGTTCAAGACATGCATTCCTCCTAAAAACAAAATAAAGCAAAACAAAACAAAACAAAAAACTGTTTGGCATTTGATCTCTAAATAAAGGCAATTACTGGGTATCAGAAGATACAGGTTTTTTGATTACTACAGGGTTAGTAAGTCTGAGCTATTTTCAGTGACTCTGTTTCCCAGGTCTCTCTGCATTCTAACCCTATTTCCTGGCACTCCTCAAAATTAGCTCTTTGAGACTCTGCCACTCTGGCTGAAGTGTTGAAACGTTGCTGGAATGGGAATGAAGCAAACCAGCTTTTTAGGACAAATTCTAATTTCTAGGCCTCAGCCTTTTCATCTGTTAAGTAAAAAATCTATAGTTAATATTTAATGATTATTATGTTGCTGGATAACTCTACAGCACCACAACTCAATGCCAAGACAAGGGCTTCTGGGAGATATAACAAATCAGGCTTTAAGTATTTTTCTTCTGAGATTTTAATATTCTGCTGAACTTTTAATGGTTTAATAGCATGCAGCTTTCACTAAAACAATTTTATAGTTATTTAAAACACATCATAATTATCATGATGATGTCTCTGCTAATGTGATGATCTGTTTGTGATGAAACAGAGTGGCTTTTACTCCCACACAGCTCTCCTGAAAGGAAATTGTGCTTGTGGATGAAATTACATTTTTGTTAATAAAGTATTATAATCACTACACATATATATGTCTAAATAATTCTGTGCTACACACAGGCAAATATAGTGGTGAATTAAAACAACAAACTGATAAATTCAAGTCCAATTGACTTCTACTGCTTTCGTGTTCCTTCCTTTTTTTCAAAGAAAAAGGTTTATTGCTCCTGAATTCTGAAGGCAAATGTAAATAGAAGGAATTGTCATTTCATTTTTATCAATTATTTCCTGTTGTTTGGAATTCTTCATGGGAAAATTTATATGATATACTATCAAAGTAAGAGTAAAGCATAAAAATTACACCTGTATAGACAAATGCCTACAGAAAAAAGATGTAAAGAAAATACATCAACTGTAACAGTAGCTGTCAGTGACGTTAACATGGGTAATTTGTTTCTTTCTTTCATCTTTCCTGTAAATTTTAAATTTTCCTCAACTAATACTTTAATGATTTTTCAATAACTTGCAATTGTAAAATGAATGATAAATAATGTATTAATAAATTCATTTCAATGAGTCTTACTAAGGAAATCTGAGGACTTCTAAAGGAAAGAACAAATGAACAGGGGGAAAGTCTGTAACCTGAGTTTTCATGGGATAGGATTCTAGGTAACTCTAAACACAGCACATTCTTTAAGGCCAGGCTCAAATGTTTTCTTTTCTCTGATTCTTTCTGTCCATTGCTTCTTTATCCCTAATTCAGAATGTATTTCCCTCTTTCTCTGTGCTTCTGCAACACTCTTTTCGTTTTCACTTATGTTTCTCTTCCTATTCTACCTTGTGAGAAATTTTGTGTTTGCTTATTTTATTACTACAAAGAGTGAAATCCCTTTCTAGTATTAGTCAAGTTTTATCCATTTTTTCATATCTCCAATGTGTTTAATTTTAATTCATACTTTACAAAATTTTTAAGAATTGTCACTTTACATGGTGGTTCATATTTTCTTCCTTTACAATATCAATGAAAGAGAATGAAGAAACAAGCACAACTGAAAATTTACATTTCTAACTAAATTCTCCCCTTTTATATAGGTAATAAAATAAAGCCTTGACATACTAGCAACACTCCAAATTCTTCTTTTACTGCATCATCATCATATTTTCCCTTGAATGACATATATGTTACCCAACCTGCTTGCCTTGTTTAGTTCTCTTACTAAAAGGTCTTGATAGCCATTTATGTTGATAAAAATCACAGCAATAGAAATGCTAATGAGCCTTCCCTCAGAAAGTAGTACCAATAAATATTAGGAATGAGTGATAAAAGTTTGGTAGTACAAGGGAGTCTTTCCTGAATGGTGACTCTAGGTTTATTCAAGCTATGAAATAAGGAGAACTTACTACCATGCTCTAAGAGTTTTCTCAGTTCAAGGATGAAACATCTACTGTGGAGAATATTAAAATATTCCTGACAGCATCATGCAACATGTTTAATCTTAGTTAGGCAAGGCAACTTTTTCAAACATTTATACAACTTCCTTAGAAACTGTAGCATTGAAACCAAATACCACTCAGGCAATTGTATTCCAGATATTCAAATCTATGCTACTATACATTACAACTAATGACATACAGTACTGTGAGCACTGGGAAAATCCCAGAAGGTCATAGAAAAGTCATTATTTCTTGATCTTGGAATTTTTTTCTTTAGTAAAAGATTGAAATACTTAAGCATTAGTGTACATTATCCAGTGAAAAAATATAATTTAATTCTGGTCCTTTAAATTTATAATAATATAGGCAATATTTCTTATCTCACATTTTAATATTTCCATATTTTATTATTTATGTTTACTTCATATTGATATTTCTATAAACTTACATTTAAAAGATTTAGAAGTTCATCTTTTTTTTTTACCCAATTCCCTAAATTATTTCAGTTGGAAACACTTTATGCCTTTTTTTCCCTTCAAGTCTTAATTTTATCAGTTTTTTTTTTCAAAATTTTCATCTGTAATACATAGTTGTATATCTCCTGCACAATTTTATGGGCATCTTTTTTTTTTTAAGTATAAAAATTGTTATAGCAATTAAAAACCTATTTAAAAAGGCTATTATAATGGTTTAGGATGTCTAGGTATCCATGCTGATTTGAGTCTTTCGTGGACTGCAGAAAATCCTGTTCTTAAAGCAAAGCCTTTACTGTCCCTGCAAATCCATTGTACATGGGACCTTTTGATTAGATTCAGTTAAGGAAACTTTCAATCAGATCACTTAAATTAAGGGTCTTTGATTAGATTGCAGGACCCATGGTGGGTCTTAATCCTCTTGCTGGAGTCCTTTATAAATGGAAGACTGAAAGCCTTAGACACAGAAAAGAACTGCAAAGACAGAGAAACCCTGAGAGGCTGAGAGAGAGGTCCTGGAGACTGTAAACAGCAGAGCACAGAGGCACAGTAAGGCCCCCAAGAGGCTGAAAGAAAAGAGGCCCAGAGGAGAGGGGAGAGAAAAGCCTTGTGCCTCATTGCCAACAGCTGAGCTCAGGAGAAAGTAACCCTAGAGGAGAAGGCAGAGACCAGCAGAGCCATCATTATACCCTGCCATATGCCTGAATGCACAGAGCTGCAACTTGATGAGGCAGTATCTCTTGATGATTCTTTGATTTGGACTTCCATAGTCTCAGAACTGTGAACTTTTAAGCTAGAAAATTCACAAAATAAAAGCAAACCCATTAATGGTATATTGCTCCCAGTAGCTTTTAGCAAACTAAGTCTCAAATCAATATCATGGTTTGAAAAAACCAATTATTCATTTAAAAA
Organism: Dasypus novemcinctus; assembly: GCF_030445035.2. NCBI lineage: Eukaryota > Metazoa > Chordata > Mammalia > Cingulata > Dasypodidae > Dasypus > Dasypus novemcinctus. The sequence continues at coordinate 110,245,957 of NC_080674.1, read as the reverse complement.
AAATAATTTCCTAGTTCATACTTTTGGTTTCTTATCTAAGAAACATTTTCTTAACTGAAGATGTGTAATATTCTCTTCTTTATATATGTTTTTATAGATTTAGTTCCTACATTTAGGTGTATGATTGATTTTACATTTTGAATTATAATGTGTGGTAAGGTCAGGTATTGTCTGTTTGTTGTTGCATTTGGATATGCAATTGTTCCACCACCATTTATTTAACAGGCTATTCTTCCCCGTTGAATTACCTTGAGAATTTCTTTTCAAAAATCATTGACTATGCTATCTAGCTAGCTTGCTAGCTATCCATCATCTATAATCTGTGAATGTGTCACTCTATTTCCAGACTCTCAGATCTGTCCTAATCTATATGTCTATCTTTACTCCAATGTCACACTCTCTTATTTACCATAACTTTAAAGTAAATCTTGAAAACAATTGGTATAAGTCCTCAAATCTTATTCTTCTTTCTCAAAATATATTTTGATAATGTAGTTCTTAAGCATTTCCATATAAATTTCAGAATTACTTCACTATTTCTACAAAATTCTGACTGAGTTTTTGATGGGAATTGCATTGAATCTGTAAAACCATTTGGGGGAGAATAAGTATTAACAGTATTAAGTGATCCCATCCTCCACTGGAGGCACAAGTCACCTTGGGAGCTGTTCCATAGCTGGGATTGAAAGCTCCACATCCAAAAACAAGGGAGAAAGAGATGGTTGGGCACAAATTTCAGCTACTGATGGGTAAATTCAGCTGGTTAAAGTATAATCCTAAGTACAGCTATAGTTTGAGTCTGTCCAAGTCAGAAAGAAGCCGGCAGCCACCATGTTAACTCCATGTCTGGCATGAGGGAAAGCAGGGCAGACCAGCTGCTTTCCATCCAGTTCAGATTGCAGCTCTAGTCTAAACCTCAGCCCCACCTCCAGCAGAGAGGAGGTTGGGGAACCTGCACCAGTCTCTCTGGGAAATTACCAGCCAAGTCATGGAGGCCAGTGATTGTCCTACTATGGTATCTCAAGCTGCCCCAGGAGCTATTCTGTGACTGGAATTGGAAGCTCCATTTCCAAAAACATGGGAGAAGGCAACAGTTGGCCACTGATTTTGGTTACTGATTATTAGGCTTGGCTGGCTAAATTATAACCCTAGGAACAGCTAGGGTGTGAACCTGTTCAAGTCAGAAAGAGGCTGGTGGCTGCCATTTTGACTGCACACCATGCTTGAGGGGAAGCCAAAACCAAAAATTAGTGATGGTAGGAACCAGTTTCTTTCACCCAGATCGGCCTGCAGCCCTAGCATAGGCTTCAGCACCAACTCTGGTGGGGAGGAGGCTGTCAGGCCCTGCACCAGCCTATCCAGGTAACTGCAGGTACATTTGGCTAGCACAAATCAAATAATTGGAAGTCTACTGGGGCAAATGCAGGCGTCTTGGACACGCACTACATAGATTACTACCCAAACCTCCAACTGCATCCTTGCCCCAAGCAGGGGAGAAAGGGGCATGAAGCTTCATCAGTCTCCCTGGTCAACTACAGTTTAGACCTGCATGACTTGGATTATTCCACACAGTTATGACTCTGTCCTATCCCTGGCAAAGAAAGTTGGGAGAAGCTTCATCAGTTCCTGGCAAAATGAGAGCAGCTTGAGCCTCCACAGATTATAGCACCAACTACATCCTTGGTTCCTACTGCACAACCAGCAAGGGAGAAAGGCCAGGAAGCCATAAATTAAAGAGAAAAACTGCACTCAGAAAAATACTCTAGTAATCCACATGCCAAGACACCAACAAAAAATTACAACCCACACCAAGAAACAGGAAGCTAGCACCCAGTTAAAGGAACAAGATAAGCCTCCAGATGACATAAACGAATTGAGACAAATAATCATAGATGTTCAAACATATCTCCTTAATAAATTCAATGAGATGACTAAAGAGATTCAGGATATTGGATGAGCACAAAGAAGAATTTGAAAGCATACATAGAAAAATAGCAGGTCTTATGGGAATGAAAGGCACAATAAATGAAATTTTAAAAGTATTGGAATCATATAATAGCACATTTGAAGAGACAGAAGAAAGGATTGGTGAGCTTAAAGAAATGGCCTCTGAAAGTGAACATACAAAAGAACAGATAAAAAAAGAATGGAAAAATTGAACAAGTTCTGAGAGTACTGAATGACAGGAAAAGACATGCAAACATGCAAGTCATGGTTGTCCTAGAAGGAAAGGAGAAGGGAAAGGGGGCATAAAGAATATTTGAAGAATTAATGATAGAAAATGTCCCATGTTGAAGAAGCACAATGTACTCCCATCCAAAAAAATCCAAATAGACCAACTCTGAGATACATACTAATCAGAAAGTCAAATGCCAAAGAGAAAGAGAGTATTCTGAGAACAGCAAGAGAAAAGCAATGCATAATATATAAAGGGTACCCAATAAGATTAAGTGCTGATTTCTCACCAGAAACCATGGAGGCAAGAAGAACTGGTCTAATATATTTAAGATACTACTAGAGAAAAACTTCCAGCCAAGAATCCTGTATCTGGCAAGACTGTATTTCAAAGATGAGGATGAGATTAGAATATTTACAGATAAACAGAAACTAAGAGAATTTCTAAGCAAGAGACCAGATTTTCAGGAAATACTAAAGGTTATGCTAGAGCCTGAAAAGAGTAGACAGGAGAGAAAGGCCTGGAAGGGAATCTAAAAATGAAGATTATATAAATAAAAGTAACCAAAAGTGTCAAAATAGTGGAGAAAATAAATATGACAGATAAACCTCAAATAGGAATAAACTTAACCACTGATGTAAAACCACTGATGTAAAACACTATTCTATGTTAAAAGAAATTTAAAAAGACCTAAATAACTGGAAAAATATTTCATGCTTGTGGATTGGAAGACTAAACATCATTAAGATGTCAGTTCTACTCAAATTGATATACAGATTCAATGCAATCCTGATAAAAATTCCACCAGCATTGTTTTTTTTTTTAATTGAAAACAATTATCAAATTTACTTGAAAGGGTAAGGTGTCCTGAATAGCCAGAAACATCTAAAAAGGAAAAGCAAATTCTCATCTTCAGACTTTAAGTTATATTACCTAGCTATTGTGGTAAAAACAGCATGGTATTGGCACAGAGACAGATGCACAGATCAATGGAACCAAATTTATGGTTGGTCCAGAAACAGACCCTCACATATATGGTCAAGTAGTTTTTGACTAGCCTGTCATATCCATATCCATAAAGCTTGGGCAGAACAGTCCAGTCAACAAATGGTGCTGAAAGAACTGGATATCCATAGCCAAAACAAGGAAAGAGGACCCCTATTTCACATTTATCCAAAAATTAATTCAAAATGGATTAAAAAACCTAAAAATAAAAGCAAAAACCATAAAGCTTCTAGAAGAAATTGTAAGAAAATATCTTCAAGCCCTGGTAGTAGGTGGTGACTTCTTAAAGGAGATAAGAGGAGGACTGAGATGGACTACCGATGTTTAATGTATGTAGAAGTTTTAATTAGTTTTACTGTAAAAGTATGGAAATGCATAGAATGGATGATAACAAATAATGAGTAACAGCTATTTTATAAATGGGGATGTGGCTATAAATGGTAGTCTAGGGATGTAAATGCCAATTGACAGAATGATAGAGAATAATCTAGGAACTGAATAGCACAGTAAACCAAGAGGTGAATTAAAATTTTGGTTGATGGTACAGATGCAAGAGTGTCCTTTGTGAGCTAGAGCAAATGTACATCACTACTGCAGGGTGGTGGAAATGTGGAGAAGCAGGGGGAAAATACAACTGGAGTGACCTATAAACTGTGGTTAGCAGTAATAATGTAATATGCTTACATCTATGCCAAAGATGTACTGTGTTGATAATGGGGCAGTATAAGAATGTGTGCCAAATGTACCTTATGGTGCCAAATGTACCTTATGGTAACAATCAGATGATATTATTTTATCTATAACAAATGTTTCATCACAGTGTGGAGTGTTGATAGATGGATGCTGTTTGGGAATTCTGCACATGTGAATGATTGTTTACAACTTCTGTCATAAAAAAATATATTTGAAAATAATAATATGTTGTGTTGGGTGAAAAATACACCAAATGTAAGATAAGGACTATAATTAGTAGTAAGATTTAGACAATTTTCTTTCATAATCTATAACAAATGCCTCATGATGACGCAAGGTGTTGGTGGAGGATTGATGTATGGACCCCTGTATAATGTTATGCATGTTTGCTTTGTGAGTCTACAACTTTTACTATACACTTATTGTTTATGTTTGTTCATATATAAATGATATAAAGATAATAATAATAGGGTGGGTTGGGGGAAATTGGTTAGTAGAAATATTTTGACAAATGCTATTTAATTATTAATTCTAAATGTTTAACAACAATGCAAGTTATTGGTGTTAGGGTGAGTTACGAGAGTCTGGTATGATGCTATGTATGTTTGTTTTGTAAGTTCACCATTATAATTATACCCTTATTGTTTATGTCCATTTATGTACCAGTGATATACTTCAATAGATTAAAAAAATAAGGAAGAAAGTTTAAAATATGCATCAGATGTACTGTAATTATAAGCATTAAAGAAAAGTAGAGATTACCTCAAAGAAAAATAACTAAGCCCCGTTTTGTCATTGACAACCTCAGCCGCTAAAACCAATAGTGTACAACACATGAATTTGTCCTTTAAAGAGCTATTTTGCAACTATCATGCCCTTTATTTCTCTATATATTTACTCAAATTATAACTTTCACTGTATTGTGTTTCTGTTTGTTTTACATATTGACAAGTACTGAAAATTAACAATTAGAACATTGAACAATTTATTAACTGAAAGTGATCCTTAAATTTCTAGCAATTGATTGAAATAACAGAGCATTCACCACTATCCTGCAAAATCTACATGCCTACAGAAATTTCACTCTTTTTCTTTTTTTTGGTTACATGTTACTCTCCAGTATTAGCAGTATATGTCCATGAAATTGACACATTCTAGATTGATATAATGATTAGCATGTGTCACATTCTCAAATTTTGAAAGGAGGCATTCAGTAGAAAATATACTGCAGGGAAATTCACTGTTTGAAGATTTGGAGAAAATCTATGTTTTTGGAGGCATTTACAATTTATAAACTCAATGCTGTTTCAATTTGGCTCAGAAAGAAAGCAACCTGTAAACTGCCAAGATTTACATATTTAATTCCATTGCTTCATATTGCAGTGATAAAACCAGTTTGAGAATACATGAGGAAGAGACCCAGGGAAAACATTAAAATTCAACGGAAAATTAAACCATGTATTTTGCAGCCATGTTTGATTATAAACTCCAGGTTATTGAGCTCATGTGTTAGTGACTCTCATATCAGAGAAAAGCACAATGATGGAGAAGCCTGGGGTGGCAGATTCAGAATTCTATCACAGTTGTTTTCTTAATTTTCAAACTCAAATAATGGTGAACTATTGATTCTCTTATTTTATTCTGGCTTAAAATCTAATTTTATTGTCATGTTAAAATATCATTTCACGATAACCTCCATAAATATTCAAGAACAGTCATGTTATACCATCAGATAGCCGTTATTCAATATTCAGTAGAGTAGATTCAGGTAAATGCAATCATTGGCAACTCTTAAAAAGCAACATTTTCTTAATATACAGAAATGTCGTATAATCTATGTTTCTACCTTCTTATTCTTTCTTAATCAGCAGATAAAAATTACTCTGTCCTTTAAATGTTAATAATATGCCATCACTTATTCAGTAAAAAGTTTGAATTGATAGTAAGAGGTAGAGTCTAGGTATGAAAGTTATTGATTATTGCAGTTGATAACTTTTCCTAAAATACTATGTAATTAGACTTACCTAAATTCAGGAGAATGGCTTACATAGTCATTTTCTGTTTCTAAGATTGTATATTTTGCTTTTATATTTCCTTAATGAATGAGGAATTATCTATACTTTCATACTTCGGAAGCTAAAGTAAAGTTATAATTAAAATAATGGGTTTTTATCAAGGGGTCTTAGTATAGAATGGGAAAAAGTCATGATTGCAACCTGATTATTTGCCTAGGCATTGACTTTTTCACCCAAAATGAATAGTATGTTCGGGAAAAGTTAAATTGAGATTAACAGAAAAAACAATGCATTTTTTCTTCAGTGCAACTGATGCCAATAAGTAAAAGAAAGTACTTGCTTTTCTTTAAATCTGAAAATTCAATTATCTAATATTTTTTATTCCAATCATTTCAAATAATTAAAACAATATTTTCTAGTACTTACAATCTGTATGTAAATTTCCTACTTTTGCCTATCTTTCTTCTTCTCTTCCTGCCTTCATTCCTTACTGCCTTTTCATCTTTCCATCTGAGAAAAATTACAATTGCCTATTGAATTAATGTATGGCAAACTATATTCTCATAGATGCCAGATATTTTTCTGTTATGATTCCAATTTTATATACAAACTTAAAAGTATAAAATATAAGACTTATATATGGTAATATATCAATATAATAAATTTATCTGTAATTGATTTTATATTTATTTTTCTTTTATTTATCTATGAATATCTTAGACTGAATTTTGATTTATAACATATTCACCTTAATGTATTTTATATTAGCAACAATTTTGATGGAGTTAAATCATCTGGTGGTATTGCCACTTATTTAAAGATAGCAGAGGCTAAAAATCAGTAAGACCAGAGCCTTTCCCATTGCTATGTGGCAAAAAAATAAAAAAGTAAAAACTCACTGGAACTTGAACCCATATTTATTAACATTTTTCATAAACCTTATAGGAATCAGTATGGTTAATTCCAGTGCTTTCTAAAATATGGCCCAGATATAGGAGATGATGTCCATGTAGTTGTCTTAGCTAAGATTATCTAGAAAAAAGGCCTGGCTTGACTCAAGAGTTAAAGTGATAATGTTATTTGGATGAGCACACCCAACATTAAGAAAAAGCATAGTGAGTCAAGGAAGGGTGTGAACCAACACAAAGTGATGCATTACAGATGTGGCTAACAGGGTAAGAGAAGTTGGAAAGAGATGCAGTTGGATATAAGGCTGGTGCATCTGCTTGGCATTCAAGGCCTCTGGGGATCCATTACATCAAGGGGAACCATGAGTATTTATCTTCTGGGCTCCCTTCTGTCTCCCAGTTTCCATTGGCCAAAGCTTGCCCTATGGGGAATTAACTCCTATTTCTAGGTAGCATCATTTAGCAACCTAGAATTAGACAACACTAAGAAAGGCAGATATCTTGCATTATAGTTGGCATATCAGGAAAACTCAGAAGTGACATGAGGAGCCAGAGACTGATTCTGAGGCTGGTAGACCTGACTGTGTTACATGGGTAGTAACTGGTTGAACTCATGCAGCAGAACCCAAAGTTCTGATGAGGGGATCAGAAGAGACACAGGAAATGTGATTCCAATACAGTGCTATGTGGAGGTACCATTTTATTCCCATGTCTTTGCACTGAAGATTTTTCACAAGCTACTTACATTCATGGCCTGGCTAGCACCTTCCAGAGTCTATTACTAAAATCCTGTGTTCTCCCTTATACATCTCAATCTCAGCTCCTGCTCCTACGATGAAGCCCGCGTTCTCACTCCTTTAGAAGTGAAATTTTAGCTTGTCCCTATTTCCTCCAATACAGTCCCTAGTCATCTCTTTCCCTCATATTCCCTGGCTCTCCTTCCCTCAACAACCCCTACTTCAGCCTTCTAGGTTTGCATCCCAATCTCCAGCTCTTTATAGTTTCCTCAGTTCCCCCATCACTGCCCCTTCTCCTTAGATCCGGTTGCCTCTTGGTTTCAGCTCTTTGCCAAACCCTCGTTTCTTGCCAGAAAAGTGATTCTTCTTCTTTCCAAACCTACATCCATTGCTCATGAGGCTCCTGCCCTTTTTGTTAGGTTCATATTGTTCTTCCCAAGCCACTCCTTCTGCTTTGTTGTAATACCAGCCTGAAAAATATGCCCTGATCTCTAGTCTTCTAGACCTTCCTTGATAGTCAGTTGTTTTTGTCTCTATCTTTTCAACCATACTGTACCGTTGTCCCCTTCTGTCTAGATCTTCTTTCTTCTTTATTTGTTTGTGGGATGACTGAGAAAATCTTTTCTAAGATTTTCCAAATATTACCACCTGGAATTCTGATTTCTAAAACAAATGAAGTCACTCAAACTTCAACTCTAATATGGTATAAGGTGCATACTTCTACAGAACAATAACTTGAAGGGTCTAGAAAAAGGAGGAGTTGACTCTTCTATTTTGTCTGTGTAATTGTGTTGTCCCTGAGGGTATGCTTATTCAGCAACCCTGCTGAACCCATGCTGTAAGCCACAGGAGGCTATCTGTTTTCTGGAGCCCAAGAGGCACAGAGAGGTTTTTCCACAGAATTGGCTTATTGAGAATTATGAGTAAGACCTCTGTCTATGGAATGAGAGTGCATTCCAGGAGTGGCCATTTTACTTTACATTTGACATTTGGTAGATACAACTGCAGACCAAAGTCATGACAAATCTATCAGTTTGATACATAGCAAATGCCTCAGGTTTGGAAATACTGGTAATGAGGAAATACGGAAATTTGAATGGGACAAAAGATTCCGATGCAAGCCAAATCACTAAAAATGAGACAAATTCATTTATTTCATTTTACTAAATTTTGGTTTCCTAATATGTCAAAAAAGTTATAAAAATCATATCACTGTGAGGATAGTGAGGTACTAGAAGAGATGACATTATATTACTCACCTGAAATATTGTAGGCAATCAGTTTAGGAGCTCTATTCTCCCCAGTCCTTTTTCTACTGCATCAAGCACTTTAAATATGTATGTAGTATACAGCTGTGGTAAGGAAAATATGTTGTAACTCATTGCAAGAAAATGTATAGGAGTATTTAAATTACTACTGAATAAGTTCATGTGGAAAAGGCTAAGACAAACCTCTTTTCCTGGCTTTCATATATGTGAAAATAAATTCCCCTATGGGGAAACTGTGTTGTGACTGAGGGGCCTTATGCAAATCTCTGGCAGAAAGGAGATGAGGTGGCTCCACAAGACTGAAATGGAAGGAGATATCTGCAGGCCCCAAGGAGAAGAATCTTATATCTTTATATATGATGATTTGTGGTAGCTGTTTAGAGAGAGACCAGGTCTCTGATTATTTCCCGTGTATGTGGTATACCTGTGGAGTTCAAGCTAGGGCTACTGCCAGCACCTACAGCACCTACATGCACATTAGAAAAAGCTACGATTTCCTCCAGGATACTGCCATGCACAAGGGCAAATGACTTGGTAATTTTTGAAAATCACGTAATTCCCTAGGCCTTTGAGTAACTTCCCATATGACTGTGATTAAATGTTGAGAAAATAAAGTCTTATGACATTTCTTGTACATTTTCATTTTTAGGGTATGAATTATCAAGAGTTAACTTTTAGAATAATTAAACTACCTTCTTTTCTGTATTTTATCATCTTTATATATTGAAAGAGTTCTGAAAGAGTTGGTACAAGTTTATGTTAAATGATTATTTTTTAAATTGCTAAATCCATGGATTTTTAAATCTACAAGGAGAAACCATTAGTGAAAGAGGACATCCTACATAGAAATGGGAAAGAAAAGATATCAGTATGTCAATATAAATCCTTAAGGAATTTATAATATAAAATTGTATAAAAGATGAATTTATAATTGTCCTTTGTTTCAAAATCCAGTTCCTAGTTTATTTTCCCATGATGCTTTAACTAAAATTCAAAAATTAACCTGATTTACTCGACAGACTTAAAAGTCAAAAAAAAAGGAGTCTTAAAGAAGACTATTTAAGAATATTTCAAAAAAAATTGTTGTGTATATATATATATATATAATTACTTCAGTCACTGAACTATTGAATGTAAGTACCGTTTAGTACATAGGCTTTCCTTTACAAACCTCCAGATTTATCCTCAACTTGTCTCCAATATATAGAGTACTGTAACACAAGATAAAAAGATGCAAAATTTTCAGAATATCTGTACATGAATCTTATCATCTTAATAAGGAAAATTTTAAGATTTCTCTTAATAAGGAGACTATAATTGTCTTGGCAAAATCATTTGCTATAAATTCTATTAAAGTATAGCATATTTAAAAAATGGAAATTAGAGAAAAATATGGAAAAGTAACTTTTTAATTAGGTAAATCTGAGTTTGAATCCAGGTTAGTTGCTTATCAGGTGTTTAAACCTGGGCAATTTACTTTAAGTATCAGCTATGTCTCCAGTGATAAGAGGATATTTTCTACATCAGTTCTAATATAACGAGAAAACTTTGTAGGTCTTAATGCTCTTAACATAATAAACAATATGGCAGCTATAGTTCATTACTTTTTTATATCATTCCTAGAAATATCTATTTATATGAACAAAATTTATCAAAATTATAAAATATTAGTCTTATCTATTATGCAATTAGATATTAAAGTCACAATTTGTTTATCTATTTCAAGTTACTATTACCTTTGAAAATAGTAGGACTTTTTAATTCCTTTTCTCCCTGACACCCACCAATCCACCCTCATTGTTAATTTTTGGGGTGAGGGATATTGCAACTGTTAATGTTCATTGCTACCACAGGAGAGTACTCCATGAGAATGTAATGATTCCAGAGATAAATGGCTAAACGAAGCAGATAAAAAAGATAATGCTGTGAAGCGGACTTGGCCCAGTGGTTAGGGCGTCTGTCTACCACATGGGAGGTCTGTGGTTCAAACCCTGGGCCTCCTTGACCGTGTGGAGCTGGCCCATGTGCAGTGCTGATGCGCGCAAGGAGTGCCCTGCCATGCAGGGGTGTCCCCCACGTAGGGGAGCCCCACACGCAAGGAGTGTGCCCCATCAAGAGAGCCTCCCAGCACAAAAGAAAGTGCAGCCTGCCCAAGAATACACATGGAGAGCTAACACAACAAGATGACGCAACAAAAAGAAACACAGATTCCCGTGCCGCTGACAACAGAAGTGGACAAAGAAGAAGATGCAGCAAATAGACACAGAGAACAATCAGGGGAGGGGGAAGGGGAGAAAAATAAATAAATAAATAAATAAATAAATAAATAAATAAATCTTTAAAAAAAATAGGTAATGCTGAAGCCTGAATTTCAGCACCTGAAAAGAGAACATTTTTTTTAAAAAAAGAGTCACATAGACATATAAGTAAAATGTTTTCCTTTTTCTTAAAAATATGTAAATTTCTATAATCTAACCCATTAATCTAAAGTTGTGAGATATCATTAAGTAAAATTTTTGTTTTCTTGTACACTTATTTCCCTTTAATTGTGTTCAGTTCTATTTATTGACTTGAATTTTTGTAAGTGCTTAAAAAATCATCTTAGGTATGGCTGTTAATATTTTGTGATAGAGGTTCTATGTAATATCAACTCAAGACAAACAAATAATTTTACCAACAAACAATTTGATAAGGGTAACTCCTTCCTATTAATATAATGGGCTATGAAGAGAAATATTACAGAAGACTCCTTAAAAAATTTTTGACTTTTTTTACTCAATTTTACCAAAACTAATTTTAACAGCCATTACTGGCTATGTATTAACAAATATAATCCAAATAAGGCAAATGATTTTTCTTTGCCTTCTAAAAGAAAAGCCTGATGCTTACTTGTCTTTATCCTTAGCAAATGATTGATTTTAAATTGATATATTACTGAAAACATAATTACTTGAAAATATTATAAATATAGAACACTTTCTACTATTTTGAAATGTTTATGTTCTTGTATCACCTTGAAAAAATTGGTGGATAAGTACAGCAATTTTATCATTATAATGAACTAAATAAGACAAAATGAGCATCTTCCTATTTAGGTTACCATTGAATCCACAGCAAACCAAATATTTCACAGGGATGTTTTTCACTTAGCTCATTTACACAAGCATATTAGGCCTAATTAGCGTTTTGCAGTCATAAGTTATTCTTAATAACCTGAGGACTATTGCATTAGTTTAGTAATTTATAAGTTTATAAGAAAAGCAGGTTTGAGAAGGAACAATCCCCTAATTTGCATGTGCTAATTAGAAAGATATTAATTCCAATTTTAAAATTAGTAATTTAATATTTTTGGTAAACTAGGACAAGATAGTAATTCTAATTAGTTATACCAAATTGTTACTAAATGAAACAGATTTAATAGTCCCTTTGAACCTGTTAAGAAAAGTTTGGTTGTAATGAATATCTTTGTGTATTGTTTTGACCTCTGCTAAACTACACAAACCCAATTTGTTTCAAATGTTTTCCCAGGTACAGGAATCTATGATTAATATCTCTTGCTGTGTTATCTCTGCTGCTAATGAAAAACATTGGGTGTTCCTTCACTTCACAGAATGCAAACGCAGATGAAAAAATTTCACAGGTGAACTCCTTATGAACACTTCTAATTGCTTAGGAACGGTGTTTGAAAATCTCTAGTAATTTGCCATTATTATAATGAATAGCATAAACTGTAATTTTTCATAGTAATTAACTTGTGTCAGCACCATTATTTTTCATTAATTATAAATGAGAAAGAATGAAAGAACACCCGCAGGAACAGATGTGCGAAATTGTCTCTAGGTTCTGTTCTCGGATTTTTCTCTATTTTTTCTTTTTTCTATTTTTCCTTCCCAATCCACTGTTTGGGGTATACTATCAAGCTTGGATAAAATGCAGATAGATATACCTATTGGGGGCAGAATGTCACAAAGGGCATTTGATGATTTTATTGTCTATGAAGTCCAGTGTTTTAATAAAGGAGGAAAGTTGTTACTGGTAGGCCAGAGAAATCCACTGGAAAAAACATTTCACTTTTAGTAAATACAACTAAGGTAATTTGAAGAAATTTATTTTGACAGTCTTTTTCTTTTGTTAGGAAATAAAACCTACTATCTAGTTCGGCCAGATTTTAAGATTATGGTGTCCTTGAAGTCAAACTGGGAAAAGGAAGAAGGAAGGAAGGAAGAAAGGGTATGTATTACAAATGATTTGTGAGTTTGGGGTAGTTGAATGTCTTTTTATGATTCTATAACTGAGAGTTAAGAATTAAATGATTATTCCTAATGAATCATTATATAGATGTTTTTTCTCACTTTCTAATATATTACAGAAGAGTTAAAAGTTAATACCTGAAATTACTCACTGAACTAAGCCTCAGCTCTTGTTTATACTTACTGTTGTGATGGTAATCACTCCACCTTCCTTTGTTTGAACCCATAAAACCCTAAACTCTTTAGATTCTGAGAGACAGATTTCTAGGCCATGAGGTCATCTGATTTCCTGCTTTGCATTGAACAATAAACTCTTTGAAACCCCAGAGTCTCAGGAATTGGTCTTTGGAGCCAATGGGCAGACCCACTGCTTTTGCTCCGTAATAATTCTACATAGCAGCTTCCATGCTGCTGCTGAAGGGCAAAATACAGATATGTCTTGAGTATTTTCATATCAAATCCATTTCTTTCAACCTCTTATAAAATAATGAACTGCGTTGTCATTCTCATTTGTTTTCTTTTTTTCCTTAGGCTGGCTAGGGACATGGAAACTCTTTTTTGTTCTGTAAGTTTGCTGTGACTCAACAGTCCGTTAAGATGGAAACCTAATTTAGCAGAGATCTAGGAATATCATTCTTACCCTTGCCCCTCTTCAAGTTTTGGCCAGAACTGTCCTCAGAATCCTTCTTACAGCAGGATGTGAAAAAAAGGCTGAGCTGTCAGTTTTGCCCAAAGTGAGTTCTCAGGAAAACAAATGTTAACTGAAAAATGAAGTCTATTGTCAAATACATGGAAATATTAAGACTTGGAAATATTTAATAAGGTTTTGTTTTGTTTTGTTTTCCTTTTACTTTAGGATACTTTTAAATTGGTCATATTCACATGAATCTCTAGAAGGGAATTAGAATATTTAGTATTTCCAAAACTTTTGAATTTGGCAACCACTTTTTCCATAACTCCTACTCTTCACAGTACATTTTAGAAAATATATACCAATGGCATTCCCTAGAGAAAGGAACACTAAAAAGAGGAAATATTAATTCTTTTCTGTTATTAGTGGTCACTAATCCCAAAGCAATCAGAGATAATGAGTGCAGCAGTGTGAATTAGGGGCTCCCCCTCCAGCCCCTTTTTAAATCACAATTTTCTTTTTACTGACTCCTAAAAACTGTGGTTCACTTACTCATCTCTAGCTTGGTGAATCACTCTAGATTCATCTTATCGTTCAGTTATTTTTCTATCTACTAATCCCAGTTAAAGTTTTCCTGTCTTTTATTTCCTTCATTTGTGATTTTTCAAATTAACTAAAATAAATATTACACTAAAGCTTCAATACCTTGCAATCATTTAATGTGTTTAATGTGGTATATCTAAGACAAATACACCATTTTTATTAAGACGCCAAGAAATTTTGTGTTTCTGCTTAAACAAAACTTTAATAGTAGAACTTCAGATATTGTAGTAATGCTGGGTTTTTCTTTCTTGGAATTGCTCTGCCAAAAATTACTGATTACTGGCAAATAAGATTGTTTCAAATAATAAAAATGATATTTTAAATTGTTAGGCATATACCACTGCTTGTTTATACCTAGCAACTTGCTCATATTAAAGATTATCATATCATGAGAATTAAATGAGATAATATATAATATACGAAAGAATTTATTCATTAGGATTCAGAAGCAAATTGTTAGAATGCTCTGGGTTCTGGGCTTCTAGGTTCTTGGCTATGCCACATAAAAGAATTTAAGGACATGTTATAGGGTAGGCAAGGGAATAAAAAGTTTATTAAGAAACTAGAAAACTAGAAATGAGATAAGTACACAACTCAAGACATGGGTTGCGGCCACTGCAGGGTAAGACACACAGGTGGGGCCATGGGTTAGGCCTTTTAAGACCTTTCCTCCTCCCCTTTCAAAATGTTGGAGAAGATCCCTAGCTGTTTGCTGTTCTGATTGGTTAGCTCTCAGCGGGCCAGTGGTGAGGCCCTTTGTTTGAAGTTCTCTGGGGCTTCTTTCAGATAACTTCAAACAAAGATTGAAGTTCCCAAAAAGAGTTCCAAATGTATCCTTGTGGTCAGGGTCTCGATGGGGTCTTTCCTGCTTTGTTCTTTGTAGCAGGGGGTTTGTGGGCTGAGTCTCATGTACATGTTCTCTGCTGGGTCCCAGCTGTTTTCCCTTTTTCTGTAAATTAACCTGCCTCAAAAGGATTCAGAGGATATTTAGCAGACCTTACTCTATTTCAACTATTTTTCTTTTTTATTCTAGAGAGTATTCATGTTCCTTGAGTAGTTTTGATTTATAAGAACTGGTTAAATCTTTACAACCAAGGAACATGATTCCTTACTTTCTTTTCATCATCGATATCTAATTTTTTATTACCATACTTTTCAAATATTTCTGCCAAAGCATCCCAAAAAGTAGAAGAGAGGAAAGATGACTCACAGAGATCCATGGGCATTGTCTATAGGTACAAACCTACTGTGAAGTCTTCTCATTCATTCCAAAATTCTAGAAAAAGTATATTCAACTCCTAATGCTTTCATGATTGTTTTATTATTTTTACCCAGAATTTAAAGTAAATTTGACAATCCAAAAAGCTATAGAACTATAATGTCCTGTAGATAGGTGCTCTCAGCTACTTACCTGAGAAAGAACTTGTGGTTATCTTGAACAATTTTTAAGTAGGATCTAATGGGATGGATAACACAAATGCAAAGTGAAAGGTGCAGAAATCTTTATTAAAGATTTGATTCCATGTAAATAAATTTTTATTGCTTCTCTACCAAACACAGAATGGATGGAGAAAGGAAAAGTAGTTCCTTTCTGACCGTGTTTACCAGGGTGTAAGTAGGAACATTGCCATGTGTTTAAGGGAAGTGCTTAAGGTCAACTTAACTGTACCAAAAGTAACAAGTGAACACTTAGAGATGTCATTTATATCTCTTCTCCAAAAAGCCTGAACTCTCTAGAATGATATTTTCAAAAACTTGTTATACGTTTGTGCTAGAGAAGAGACTATGGTAGTTTTAAATATTTTGATACTTCTATAAATATCACAATTTAAAAAATGCGTTTGCTACACAGCAAGCCATTATGAGATGGTGAAAATTTGCTACCTTTTTTTGGGTAAACAGTTAAACTATATCTTTCTTCTAACATATATTATCATTATTTTAGATGGTACCAGGGATTTAACCCAGGACCTCGTACATGGAAAGCATGTGCTCAGTCACTGAGCTACATCTAGTCTTCAATGAGAGTTGGTTTTTTTTTTACGAGCTACCACAGATCAAACCCAGGACTCTGTACTTGGGAAGCTGGCATTCAACCACTTGAGCTACATCTGCTCCCAAGGTATAAAGATTTTTAAACGTGGTTTTGTTACCTATGGTTTCTATTATAGCCATGTTTTTTGGCAACTATGATTAAAGATTCAACTTCAATTAGCTAAGAGATGACTGGTACAAGTATATTTTTCAATAAATGCCATGTTTATTCCTATTTGAGTATATCCCCCAGTTTTCTCTCTTATCTCATTCCCATTAATCTCCCCTTGCTCTCTACTGGCCTGCTGCTTTATCCTGCCTCAGAACAATTGCTCTTCTTATTCTCTTTAACTGGAATATTATTTTCCAAATATTTTCACAGCTCGTTTCCTTTCATTCTTTGCTTAGATACCACATCATCTCTTTATGACCTGTTGCTATAAAGTGTGTTGCAAAAACTCAGGCTCAGGCTCAGGCACAACAGAGATCTCAACAAATGACCATTTCATTGCTTGTGCAAGACAAAGCACCCAAAACAGCAGGAGAAGAGGTCCCAACGTGGGTAATCCCCCAGGGAGGACAACTGCTCTTGTCAGGTTTAGTGGATGATAGCTCCTCACTCCCCACTTCACACAAGAGATGAAGGATTTTGTGCTGCCTGAGTACTGGGATTTTGTACACTCCAGGGGGAGGTGGCCCTGCCACTGAGCCAAAAGCATGTGTTAAGCAAACAATGCTCAGAGTTTCTGCCCTGATAAAACTAAGCAGTTGGGGCTGCCTGGTTTTAGGTTCAAGTTATGGTCAGGCAGTCAGGTCTTAGGGTTCTTCCGTATCTGCTTATTTTTCATGACTTATATCTGATGTTTTCTTGGGATACAAAATGGAAACATATCAAAACACGTGCACTAAATCAAGCAAGGGGGCTGTATGGAGGGATTAAGCAAGAGTTGAGCAATGGCTGCTAATTCTGCAATGTTTTTCCTAGCACTCCATCCCTCAGCCTCTTGATCAGGTACAGTTTACTTCTCCGCATTAGATTCCACAATATAAACCTACCTCCCATCTCAGACACAAAGGTGGAGATAGGTCATACCTGTAGACCTGTGCTATCAACAATGTTGGCAGTAAAACTATGGGAACACCAGCAGCTTCAGCACATTAGAAGGGCTTTAATAATTCCTATGCATACCATAACTCCAAGAAGGGTGATCAGGACTGTCTGGAGTAATGATCACATCCATGGCACCTGAACACCCAAGAGTCAGCTAAAGAGGTCCCACATAGAAACTGCACCCTTTGCAGACAGTGAGCTTACCATTGGATTTTAGGCACCTCCTGCTCCACCCCTCTGACATATTAATCCATGTATAGCAGGAGGTGTTAGCAAGAATACAAATGCCTCATTTGGGCTAGGAGGAATTCTAAAGTAATGCCTTATCAAGGACTACTTTGGCTAGAGAATATAATGATTTTTTCCAAGACAGAAGGGCTTATGCTGTGAATGTCACGATGTCAGCCAAGGTGGTTGACACACTGTGTGTCATGTTTTCCTTAGCTCTTACTTTTAGCCAGGGCAATAATTATCTGCCAAAAGAGGTAAATCCAAAATCATGGGCCCCTCCCTTTCCCCTAACAAATCATATTTTGCCCAGGATAATAAATTAATGGGAGCAATCAAATGAGAAGTCTCAGATTGTTTAGGAATTTTCAAGGGGACAGTAAGAAACCTGAGGATACATTTTTTCATGATTGTTCACTGACATATGTCTGGAGTAGCCCAGCCAGTGGAGCTTTTGTTTCCCCCACCAAAGAAAATAAACCCTGGAGAGGTGCAGTTCACCCCTAGAGAGTTACAAATGATTTTTGGATGCAAGTGGAAAGATGACTGAGTCATTTGCCAGTTTCATTATATCAGGAGCTTTTGAATCACAGGTTGTCCAGGGGCATGGACAAATGTGAGGCAGGGAAAATCAGCAACTTGAGTGACAATCTGGACTCAATAAAGAAAGGAGAGGAAGCAAGGGGCTTGATGGCAGATTCAGCAATTGGACAGGTTCCATGCCACTGCCAGGGCCTGGGTCAATTGGGCAGAGGTGTTTCCTTTCCAGGTTGCTCCTGATGGAATCTGTAGAAAACAAGAAGGGGGAGGAATAATCACCTTCACAGGGTGGTTGTGCAACCACCCCTGATAAGACACTTATCTCAGCCTATTTGCAGTAACGTTTTCCCTTTAATGCCACCCAGCCTGTCTGCCCTTTTCCTTGAGCTCACCTCTTTCCCATTGATCTGACTACCTTACCCATCTTTTGGCCCACTTCCATCCCCTCCTGATAGATGGGGAATGTCAAGAGTTCTTGAAAGTATTCTCTGACCATTCCCAAGGGGCCTGGTGGCCCAACCAGGGGTAAGCATCACCCACTAACTTTCAGTATGAGTCTACAGGCTCTGTGGGTCCAGTCCACTGGATTGTTGCCCCATGTGTTAAGAACTTTTAGGCCCACTTCTATCATCTCACCCCTCTGTCTGTCAGTCATCTTGGAAATAGTGTGGAAGGGATAATGTGGTAAAAAGCAGGATGACATCCTGACAGTGTCTGAAGAGTCCTAATTAGTGTGTCCTTGGTGCCTCTTTCTCCTTGTGATCATGCTGCAAAGCCTGGGTTCCTCCCACAAAACCTGGGTTCCTCAAACTCTCCCTGTGCTTATCCTGCTATAAAGCAGGATAAAGCCATGTTTCCCTTCTGGGGAACTGTTTAGTTCAGCTTTCAGAAGGATGAGTAAGGTTGATGATCCATCTAGTAAGAGAATTGTCAGGTTGTCGACATTAAAATGCCTTTGTTAGGTGGCCATTAAAATTCTCCACAATGCCAGCTGCCTCTGGGTTTTAGGGTACATGGAAAGCCCATTTAATTCCAAGAGTCTGTCCCCAACACTAGATTGTGCAGTAAAGTGGGATCCTTGGTCAGAGGAGATGTCATCTGGGTAACTGAAAATGTGGAAGAACCACTTTTTCAAGGTGTTCCATGTATATACTGTATCCACATGATGAACTGGAGAGGTAAGACCATAGTCAGAAGAGGTGTCTACTGTGACCAAGGTGTAGGGGATACCTTAGGATGGTGGGAAAGGACTAATGCAGTTCACTTTTCATGAGCTGTCTGATGCAGTCCTTCTAGGAACAGCTGTAATTTCCATTTTAAAACTCTTGCTTACATTTGATGTTTCTTACATTGGTAAATGGTAGACTAAACCTCTTTAAAGAGGAAAGATACTCTATGTTCCTGGCTTACCATGTCCGATTTGGTGGTGGATCTGCCCAGTGATGGAAGCAGCTATGGGAAATTCAGCTATTTCACAGATGTCATTACTGAGGGAAAGTTCACTGTCCTCACTCTCCAAGCAGGAGAATGTGCCTCTTTCCCAGGAGGATTTTGGCCTAATCAGGGGTGAAAAGCAACTCAGTACATCCTTTATAGGTAGGTCATTCCAATGATGTTCATCTAGTTTTGGGCCCTTGCCATGCCCATCAACATGGATAACATACACAGGACCTTTCCAAATAGCCAATTGTTTCCAAAGTTCTCCTCCCCACACTGGAGAACCTTTAATTTTATAATCATATTCCCTCTATGAACTTGACAAGACTGCTAAGCTGTTGGTGACAGCTGATGTGTCAGTAAATAAGTGCATGGGATGCTGGTTCCAAGAGTTCCAGGGCTAAGAGGACCATTTGCAGTTCTGCCCTTTGGGCACTCTTTTCAGGGTGAGAGGTGGTAAAGAATCTGCATGAGGCAAGGGAAACCACGACTGCTGCCCAATGGATACCAGATGGCTTCAGCTTGGTTGATCCGTCAGTGAACCAGAACTAAGCATCTGGTGGGGCATCCTTGAGTCAAGGTCCCCAAGATGCTAATACAGGGAAGGAAAAGCCATTCATCTGATGTTGTACCAGTATTAAGTTGCCACCCACTTATGCAAATGTGCCATGACATGGGGGCCCAGACAAGTGCAATGTTGAATATAGCATTTCCATTTGATGATATTCTCTTGTTGGACATTGCCTGGATAAGTGTTTTGATTGCCCACAGCTCAGGAGATTATGGAGTTTCTAGCCTCAGGAGGACTTGGTAACTCTCAGTAATCCTTTGTATTTCCACCAAGGCACAGTACCTCACCATAAGTTGCCTCTCAAAGAGAAAGGAGCACCAAAGTGTGTCTGGGAACTTCTTTGTCCAAAAACCCAGGGTTCTGCAAATTTTGGTTGTTCCCTCCTTCTTAGGGGGGCGAATTGGAGATCCAAGCTCTAAAGGTCCTAGAAGCAGGATGATGGAAATGGCTGCCTCTTACTAGTCCTCTTCTTCCATTCCCCAGGGGAAAATACATACTTTCCATGTAACTAGAAACAGAGGTGCCAGGAGGATACTGAGTTGAAAAATATGCTGGTGCCAATATACAAATAACTCAATCAATTGCTTGGCCACCTTTTTAGAGGTGGGTGACTTTAGAAAAGTAATTTTTCCAGAACTGCATCAGATATCTAGTGCTGGGCTCCAGTCCATATGCTACTTAGGAAAGTGACCAGCAAGACTGAGCCTTGTATCTTTGTAAGGATTTATGACCCAGCTGGACTACCAAAGCAGTTAGCAATGTGTGCTAATCCCTGCATGGTTTCCTCCTCAATCCGGACTTCCAACATAATGTCACCAATATAATAGGGCACTTGGAGTTCTTTGAGCAGGGGCAGCTCACTCAAATCCTGTGCCACCCATTTATTGCAGATAGTAGGGGTGTTTAAATACCCCTGGGGTAGTAAAATGCAATGAAGGTTACTGTAGGCTTTGGCCCAGGAAAGCAAATTGATCCTGGTACTCCTACTCTAGTGGGATGGAGACAAAGGCATTCCTGGGTCAATGACCACATACCAAATGCCAGTGAAGGAAATAATAGCTTCTGTGAGTCACAATTTCTGGTAATGTGGGCACCAAAGGGGACATTTTTGCATTAAAGTGCTATACTCTGTAGTCAGCTATCATGCTCCACTCATTTTTTTCACTGGCTGTACTTGACTACTATAGGCAAAGATAGTGGAGTGGAGGACATCCACAGGTAAAAAATCCTTTATGAGTTCAGTAATGTCCTTGATACTACCATGTAGGCAGTACTGTTGGTGTTGGTCATTGCGGTTAAAGAGATGGGAGCATTGGGGAGTGTGAGTCACTGGGTCAAGGGAGTATATCCCTGCGACCATTGCTGGGATGTGCAGCAGTGCAGGATATCAGTCCCTATAGTGCATGCCATGACAGGAAACAAGACCACAGGGACAGCCAGGAGGACCAAAGGAACCAACCCAGAGGGGCATAGTAACCTCTAGTCCTCAGACCTGTGTGGAATGCCTGAAATCTCTGGGTGCCTGTATCCAAAAGTGCCATAAAGATTTGTTTAGTGCCCACAAATTGTACACATACTGTGACTTATGGCCTTTGGTCTCCAGGGTTTGGATCGGACCCTTGGCATCACCCCTAGGCCTTTTCCAATTTCATCAGTTCTGGTAAAGAGGTCCTTCCCAGGTGCTAGACTCCTCATTTGAGGTGAAAGGGAGATATGGGCAATCTTTAGGATCCCTTCTACTGCTGACATCTGGGGATTATGGGGAGGTAGTTGGACAGGGGCAGATTGTCCCTGTCAAGGTGGTGGCCCACCTTCTAGTTTACATTTTTCACAACCTTCTCCATGAAGATCCCATCTGTTGCTCTTCAGGACCCCTTGTTCTAGTAGTCACAGGACATAGCTTGGTGAGTGGGGACCTGAGAGGAAAGAGTGGCTGCTTATCTATTTAGCGGGTCTCAGGATTTGCTAAATTAAAAGGTAGGTGCCTGCTGCCCACCTGTCTGGCTCTTTGGTCAGTTATCACAGTGGCCATTCTCCTAATATGGGAGCTACTGCTCCAAGCAGTGAGGATACTATATGCCCACTCAACAATATCTCCCAGAGTAAGTCCTGGGGTGAAGAGAAGAAATAGCTGGTTGTCCCATTCAGGGGTCCTCTTTGTAATGCAATAACCAATGCCCTGCTATGAAATGGGAATCTGGGGAGGGGTTGAATCCCTTCAGCAGGAGTGGAATATCCAAGAACAAACACCCAGTTGTCACAGCACAACCACAGATTCCTACAGGCTACTCCAAGTCCTTGTTGGAATTTGGGGGAGGTCACCCAGAATGGAAAATATTCCCCTGACTCCCTGAAGAATCAAGTCAAACAGAGGCTGTGGCTGCAGAGTGCCTGCAGCTACATCATGAGCGGCTCTCCCCCCACCCTGCCCTGCCTCCTCCCTTAAATCCAAGTGACTGTTAAAGAATGGGGTTGGACAAAGGCAGCCAAGACTCCTTCATTCAGTCTAGTTGATCAGGCTGGTAGTTGCAGCCTCATCATAAAGTCAGGGCAACCAATAAAGGAGATCCTCTCCAGCTTCTGCCCAGACCTATATTTCATATTCCCTAACTCTTTCTCTACAAAAGTTTGTAATTTTTGTTTTCACCTCCAGGTCTCCATCTTTTCTAATATCTCCTGGATAATGACTGTCCTCACAGTAACCTCAAGATCAATTTGGGTGTCCTGGGTACAGGTTTGCTTGAGAACAGATGCAAGAGGCCATGAGGCAGGGAGTGTACGTTGGACAGTGGAAGCTCCCAAACTCATTGATCTCAGTGTGAAACCAGCTAGTAACTCTCTGGCATTCATGGGGGATTCTCAACATCCCATTTATCACCATCCAAAGGAGGGAGAGAGCACACGTTAGGTCTCCCAGCCATGGGTTGTTACCTCTACTTGAGCTGTTAGGGCAGGGGTGCCCCTTCAGTTTAGTCCACAGTCCTATGAGTTCTGTGTTTCCCAAAATGCTCCTGTATAAAAGGAACACGAGAGAACCACCAAAATTCAACCCATTCTATAGTTCCCCATGAACCCTGCTTGCTGAGCCAAATCGTGAAAAACACACTCAAGCTAAACAGGGATTCTCAGTAAATGAATACTTTATTACTTACACAGCACAAAGGACCCAAAAGAGCATGGGAAGAAATCCCATTGTGGTCATGCCCACCCCTCACCCCCCTGCCTGTGGCCAGGTCAGTTTTGGTGGATAACAGTTCTGCACATCCTGCTTTGTGTTTGAGAGACCCTGTGCTGCCTCAGGGGCGGATATTTATACAAACCAGAGGATGGGGACCTGCCATGAAATGAAAGCATGTATTAAGCATCCTTTTTGCAGTATTCTGTCTGCTTATTCCTGGTTACATGCCCAAGGTATGGTCAGATGGTTCCATTTCTGGGTAGCTTGTTTTTCATGGTGGAAACCTAATATTTCCCCTGAGCTGCAAAATAGAAACATACTAAAACATTTATATTCAAATCAGCAAAAGAGAAAAATGGGAGATGGCCACTGAGCATGACTGTGACTTCCCCAGCAGTTATCTCATATTTAAATTTGCGGGTCTTCTTTCTTTTTTTCTCTCTTTTTGCTTTTCTTATATTATCTTTTTCTCTACAGTATTTACTATTTTCTAATGCAGTACAGTATATAATTTATTGTCCACCACTCTCCTACTAAAATGAATGTTTCTTGAAGGTAAGGAATTTTTGTTGCTTATTTGATCCCTAAAGTAGTCCAAACACCAGGAACACACCTAATACTTGCTAAGTCTTCAATAAATATTTGTTGAATAAATTTACACAAAATATTGAATTGAACCACTAGTTCAGACTCTTGATGCACTATTGCTTTCAATTTCATGCTATTTTTCAGCTGCCTGAAGAAACATAAGAAAAACTCTTAATTTGGTTCTATATATATTATATGCTGCAGCTAGCTAAAATAAAAATACATATACCTGGAAAGCTTGTACCATAGATATTTCAAATTAACTTATGAATAAGTATGCTTAGCATTATTTTGAAACTTTTCAAAATGATACCAACAATAATTAAGTGCAATTAAACTTTCAAATTGCCAAAAGTTTAAACAATTTTTTAAAAATAGGAAATAATGTGATAATCCCTGCAGGTCCTCAGGGATATGGGATAGCTCAGAATCAGTATGCCGTAATTCCCCAGTGTTTGAGTTGTTCCCAGTCTTCAGTGTAATTTAGTGATGGGAAGAAGGAGATTCACAGTAAATGTTTGTGGTGATTTAAGGTTTCCTTCCTTACAGCACCCTGGCAAATGCTCACTTAAATACTCTGAGGTCCTGAATTTACTCTGGTCTTTATAATAATAGGAGTGTGCTAATTTCTGATTTAGTGGTGTTAGTCAGATATCTGGGTATTCATATATGTGGTTTGTTCCTTTCTGTTGTTATCTGTATATTTTGATTTTTGATTACCCAAATCGCTTAAAATGTCAGAGAAATTCTTAATGATTTTATTCCTGGGAACCTCACAATTAATTAATTAAAAGAAACCTCCATGAATTAAACCATTTCCAAAGATCCTACTTCTTCACCCATCCTGATTCTTGTTAAGCATTTTGTTCTTGTAGTTGATTACTGCCTTCTGTGCTCAGTCTCAGTGGGTTTCTCTCACCCTGCTGATGTCAGAGAATCCATTTGTTTATTGCTCTCTGTCTTAGTTTCCCAGCTGCTATGACAAATACCACACAGTGGAGTGGCTTAAACAATGAGAATTTATTGTCTCACAGTTTGGGAGGCTGGAAGATTTGTTTCCTCTAGGGGTCAGTAGCGTTTTGGCTGGTCAGCCATCCTTAGGCCCTGTGGCTTTTCCATCACAGACAATGTCCACTTCTTTCCCTTCTCATTATGTTGACTTCTGGCTTCCCGCTCTTCTTGTTGGCTTTTTCCTTACAGGCTTCCAGCAATAGGATTTAAGACCCATCCAGAATCAGTTGGCCACAGCATAACCAAAAGTAACATCCTAAAAAGATTCTATTTGAAAAGGGTTCGGGAATGGATTAAGATTAAGAACAGGTCCCCACCCCACACCCAGGACTCATAACTTAATCTGCCACACCTTTTCACCATCTTTCTAGACCTAAAGCAAATTGCAAATTTGACTTTGTTGTTTATTTAGATTGTGTCACTACCTTCATTGTACTAGATCTTAAGGAAAGGAAGATACGAAAGTGCTTAGGGAGATCTATCAGGAGACCCAAAGAGAAAGTTAGTAGGAGGAAAACTCTTAATGAGTCAGTCCAGAAACCTTGCCTCCCTAAGTCTTCACATTTTTTCCACTGAGACCAAGAGATTTCTCATTTCTGATGCCACTTAGCATGGGTAATTTAAAATCCAATGCTATTTCATATTGGCTATTCCAAACACTACAAAAATCTAAGCCAGCTTCCAGAATATCTGTTGAGTGATTTAGTGTCAATATATGCAGTTTGACTCAAAATTTTGGTCCATTCTATATGCTTGAACTCTTCCTTCCTACAGATACTCTTCAGATTTCAGAGATGTTACTAACCAACTTCAACAAACATCTCAGTTTTACCCTATTTGTTCCCTAAATGTTCTGCATTCTACCCTGCCTCTCCATCCCAATAATGACTGAGTTTAAATTCTGGTTACCAGTAAAATAAGGAGTAAAGAATAAGGGAGAAGATGAGCTTTCCTTTATGAAAGAAGAGACATTTTTACAAGAAGAGACATGCTTTGGGTAGCGTTTCAAAGGAGTTTAGTTATTCTTGTTATCCATTTCCTCCAAAGCTTCTTATATATTATTACAATTGATAGGTTCACATAATTCTCCCAGTAGAGAAAGAATGAAGTTTAGATTTAAACTAGTGAGCTATTTGGCAATTAGAACACATATATATGTATGTGTTAATGTTTCTGAGTGTTTGTGTTCTCAGTCTTAACACCACAGATATTAAGTGAATCTTTCAACGTGGTCATGTCTTGAGACAAAACTTTGCAATGTGAACTCATCACTGTAAGTTATCCAATGTTCTTGTACACCCAAAACATGCAACCTAATTGACAGTTTCTGTGTTATCAGCCTTCATAAACTGGTGCAGGAAGAAACTATCTAATCCTTGTGAGCTTCACTTTCCATCATGGTGCATGATGTGATGAGCTTTTTACCACAATATGCTGTGGGCTGCAGGGTTCCCATTCCTTGTCTTTTGCCAACAAGTCTAAATACCCTCTTTTCCTGGGTCTGTTTTGCCTACAATCTGCGATGGTAGCAATTTGGTGCCAATTAGTATTCTTTAATGCAAACAATAAAATCTTACCACCAATAATTATTCTATTAAAAATAATTAAAAATATGATATTGAAAACACACTGGGTAGTTCACAGAATTGAGGAAGGTGCCAAATCCTGATTCAGGCACACATGGAAATGAAGCAACTTTGGTTGTCTTAGCAGTAGAGAAAGTAAATGACAGTGTTTAATATACCATATTTTGAGTGACTCAACTCAATAATATGAATTTTGTATTTCCAAATAAGATACCAATTGCAAGAAAGATAGCAAGCTAATATACTACTTAACTGTAAGCTCCTTGAGGACAGGAATTTTTGTCTATTTAGTTTACCACTGTATCTTTGGTGAAGTTAGCATATTTGTTGAATGAAGGAATGAATTGGCCTAACCTGGGGAGCATATCAAAAACTGAAGTCAAAAGTCCAAGAGAATCATAAGAAAAAGGAATGGGTCAGTTCTGTAAAGGAAATGACAATGGGCAGAGTAAAGCAAAATATTTTTAATAGTTTTTTTTCTTTTTCTCTGAGAACAAGACAATCTATTTGACTTTTCTTCTGATTTTCTAATTAGATTTCTTCAGTAAAAATATGTTCTTTCCTGTGTCTATTAAATGTTGTTTGCTTGTTTTAGTTTGGCAACCATATTACAAATCCAAATATGCTTCCTTTTTGGAAGAATAAATTTAAATTTATATTATTTTCCTAATATAACCACTTATCAAGTTTCATTGATGCTGTGAATCAGAGCATTTTCAAAATTATTTTTTCTTCCTATCAGAAACTGATTCACTGTCTTACATCAGCTTCCAAATCACAGATTGAGTCTCAGATTGAGTCATTTTAATGTTTGATAATTCTCTCTTTGAACACGTAATTATAATATGAGTAACTGCAAAGAGCTCTTTCAGTAATTCTGTATATTTCCTTTAAAGACAAAGTATAAAAGAAAATTTTAAATTTATTGTTAATTACATTGGCAACAATCAACCCAATAAAGTAATGATACAGGCAAGGAAACTTTCTAAGCATTTTACAGATTTATCTCAAATAATATTGAAAATAAACCTCACAAGGGAAGTTTTTATTACTGTCCTCATGTGATTGAAAAGGAAATGAAGCTTCAAGAGGTTAAGGAATTTACCTGAGGTCAAATGACTAGGAAATAGTGGTGCCAAGAGTCAAACAAAAGTGGTTGCTTTCTGCTCTGGGTACTGTAAGTCTTTTATGTTGTAAATACATTGACTAGAACTGTATTTAGGTTTTGTTGCTTCTATTTTTCTGCAGGAATGTGGATGCTTTCTCATTTTGTTTGCTGGGATCTTTGACAACATCACAAAGCTCTTCTTGTACCTTCAAGAAGGAAGTCGATTCTGCATTCAACAGTAAACTTCAAAACAGTAATAATTTTTCATAATGTGGTCTGAGAGTATTGCCTAAATATTTCTTTTTTCAAATAATTTATTAAGATTTTCTGTTGCTTAAATTACTATAAAAATTACAAATGATTCAAAAACATTTGAGTGAAAGGCAAGATCTCACTTTGTAGGATAAACGTTTTAACATGGGTCCATTGAAACAATACCATATTAATCAAAACTTTTGGAGCAATTTATTTATTTTTGCCCTGATGAGGAGTAGGAAAAGTCTCTATTCCTATTATTATCAATTTCTTCTAATGTGTGTAACATTTTTTTTTTGCCTTCTGTATTTCATATTATGCTTTTTACTCAATTTGTTATTTCTATTAAGATGGACCTTCTTTAATCACTTCCAAATACTTTTTATCCTTTAAAATATTGCAGGCCAGATGCTATTCCTGCCAAATCTAGTGTCTCAGAAAACAAGCATTTAATCCTTTCCTGTGGATAAGAATCTCCACAAAAGGACCTTTTGAAGGTGTTATTTTTAGTTGAAGTGTGACCTAACTAAATAATATGGTTGGACCTTAATTCTATTACTGGAGGCTTTATTATGATCAAAAGTCATGGGAATAAGATGAAACTGGAAGCCAACAAAACTCAAAGAAAAAAAAAGATGATCTCATGTATATCTTCATGTGACGGGAAAGTCAAGGACCGAAGTATCTATGGCAAATAGCTCCATATGCCCTCGTCTTCAGGTAGAAAGTCTTGCCTTGCTGATGCTTAGATTTTGGACTTCTTTTAGCCTCAAAACCATAAGCCAATATATTCCTGTTGTTAAACCAACCCATTGTGTGGCATTTGTCTTAGCAGCTAGGAAACTAAGACATCTTGTTTCTTGATTTTTGCATTTTCTTGATAATGCTTTCATTTTATTTTATTTTGTTATATATAATAGGTTCTGCATTTGTTGTTGTTTAAAGGACTCAAAAAATATACTCAGAAAGTCTAGATCATGAAGGAATAGGGTACAGAGGAAAATTGTAGACAGGTGTCAGTTATCTAGCTTTGTAGGAAAGGAGCCAAGGATGCACTTTTGGAATTTTCCCCACCTCATCTCCATCGACTTAAGGGTGTTATAGCTAAGTCTTGCCTTGAGATAAAGAGGGGGGAACTTTTGTCACTCCCAAAACACTTTGCTTATACCTGCGTTAAAATAGTTATGACTTTGTGGTACAATCTCTTCTGTATCCTCGTATCCAGTCCATCAAAAAATCACGTCAATTCCATTTCCAAAATATCTCTTGAATCTGTTCATTTCTCTCCATCTCCATTGCCACCATTTATATATAAGTCACCACCATCCCTGGCCTAAACTATTGCTGCAGTGGCCTTCTGATAGGTTTCTTAGCTTTCATTCTTATTTTCCTTTTAATTATCCTTCCCTTAACAACTTGGGTAATCTTGAAATATATATTTTTTTGTTTATTTGTATAACGGTTTACTATTTGTTTCTTCCCAAGCTTCTGAGGCTGAGAATCTAGACCTTTGCTTTCTTCCCTACTGCTCTCTTCCCAAACCCCCATTTTTCTCATGTAGTTTCTCTTCTCTCTTTTTTAAAAAATAGGATTTTTATTTATTAGAGATGTTGTAAGTTTACCAAAAAAAGCATGCATAGATTAAAGAGTTCCTATCTATCACCCTAGTATTAGCGACTTGTATTAGTGTGCTACAATTTTTACAATTAATGAAATATTTTTTATAATTGAATTATTAACTATAGTCCATCACTTATAATAGGGTTCCCTGTTTGTGTTGTAGAGTTATATGTTGTTGTTTTTAGTTTTTATTTTAGTAACATGCATATAACCTAAAATTTCCTCCCTTTTAATCATATTCAAATAATTCAGTGCTGTTAATTATGCTAGCAGTGTTGTGCTACCATTGCCCTAAAGTAGTCAATATGACAGCCTTGAGATAGGTGGGATTTTAAATCTTTACCTTACTAGGAAGAGTGATATGGTTGCTCATATTGGTCTTTTTTTTTTTGCTTTCTATTTCCTAACTTTCATTTCTGGGGTTGTATTTTATTAAATTTTTTAACGCAAGATTCATTTGCTTTTATTTAAAAAGTTACTAAGAGTTTTCATTCTTAAAAAATTTTCTTTAAGTATAAAAGTCAATAATAAAATAGCACTTTTGGCACATGCTACCACCATAAACCATCACAAGAATATGTGAAAATTAGTACTTGTATTAGTCAGCCAAAGGGGTACTGATGTAAAATACCAGAAATCTGTTGGGTTTTATAAAGGGTATTTATTTGGGGTAGAAGCTTACAGTTACCAGGCCATAAAGCATCAGTTATGTCCCTCACCAGAGCCTGTTGCCATGTGATGGAGCAAGATGGCTGCTAGTCTCTGTGAGTGTTCAGCCTTCTTCTTCCTCTTAAGGCTCCATGGTCCCAGCTTCTTCCAATATCAGCTGTAGGGCATCAGGCTCTCTAGGCTTTGTCTCTCTCCCTGGGCCTAGATTCTCTCTGGGCTCAGGCTTGCTTTTCTCCACAAGGTCAGCAGTAGACTATAAGGCAAATGCCTCCTCTCTCTTCCCAGGGCCTCTGTCATGTTCAACTAGCCTTCTCTCCTTGTTCAAGTTTCTGCTTTTCTACATGTTTACTTCCCAGGTTCCAGGATCAAAACTCCAACTAACTCCTGTGCCTTGTCATTTTCTCTGTGAGTCCTCACCCACCAAGGGGGCAGGGACTCAACATCCTACTGATGTGGCCCAATCAAAACCTTAATCATTATTTAATCAAGTAAAAGTGAAACCTCTGAATCCAATACAATCTAATATGCCCAGAGCAGTTCACAAACATAATCCAATATCTATTTTTAGAATTTGTAAATAATGCCAACCTGCTGTAATACTCTATATCCTTCCATCATCTTCTACTATGTTTTGCTGAATTATACATTTTTGAAGCCTCCATATGCCATCATCGTTAAAGAAAATATATTTTATTATAACCTTGTTTTTGTTTTACTTAGATGTTAATAATAATGATAATGTCACCAGTATAGTAGTTACCGAAGAAGCATTGTAAATATGAGCTATGAATTAGACCAAGATTTAGCAAATTATGACCTGTTTATATATGGCCTGTGATGTGAGTCATGAAAGGTTTCTATATTTTTAAAGGATTAAAACAATAAGAAGAATACACAACAGATACTGTATGTGTCTTGCAATGTCTAAAATATTTATCATTTGGTCCTTTTCAGAACAAGTTTCCTGACCCATAAATTAGACCCAAAAATAATATGTAAGTAAAATTTTCTGATGTATGCAGATAATATTCAAAGGAAATACTTAACCTTGAATTTCTGTACTAGATGAACATTAAACCTTGTTTTTAAGCAGATAAAATGGCATTAATAGATAAATGAAATATTTTAAAGGAAAAACTAACATGCAACACACTAGACCTCACCCTTACTGGGGTTTGATCAGTATGAGTAATATATGATTATAGCTATAGACTAGAAATATAAATCACATTGTAGAATTTCATCGTGTAGAAATTAAATTTCCATGTTTCTTGATTTATGAATGTTTCATGGAACATTTTAGGGATGAAATATCTACATAGATTTCACTTATACAACTTTTTTTCATTTAAATGGCTTCTGTCACACACAATGACTTGTCCTCAATTGTATTAACAGGATAATTATCATTATAACCATTTTCCCAAAATTTACATGCAAAAGTTTTTGAGGCCCACAGAAAGAATTTAAAGGAATTTTTTTCCATCTGCCTCATCTTATTCAAGATATGTTCTTTCCTCTGGTCATGACACATTTGACTTTAGGGAGATTTTACACCATTTTCTCTGCATTGGTTACAATACCCTAGTGAAAATACAGGCGTTGCAGGTATTATTTGCCATTGTTCATGACAGCTAATTTAATGTAATTGCCAGAATGGGATTTAACTTATATAAGTACCTGTACTCACCCATTATCTGAATTAGTTTTTATCACAGATGAAATGTATATTGACAGCTGTAAATTTGTCAGATCAACTTCATGACTAAGGTTTTACCCTTTATTAAATTACAAGAGTCCTCATACTTTATTAATCGATCCTTAGTTTAAAAGGATAATAGAAGGTATTTTTACTAAAAGCAATATACTAATACACTGTATAAGCAACATTTAGCAGAAGATGACTCTAAGAAAATTCTAATAGAGAATTTTATGTGAAAAATCCACAGATGCTCACATTTGATGCCTCTTCATATTTATCCTTCTTCCCCACCTCTGACTTAGTAATACTACTAACCTGAATAATATGGTATGTTTAGGGAGCCTAACACCTTTACAACATGTGTAATACCTGGGAAACAATGTCCTTAAAGAGTTTGTAATCCAAATGAGGAAGATAAACATGAATACTAATACAAATTTAAAGCAGCATTTGTAAGTATTATAAGAGAAACACCAGGTATTTGCTATCTAGTGTAGATGACAGATGAACGAACTCATTCTGGGATTGGGGGAAAGTCCCATTCAAGACATAAGAGTCCAGGTGTTTCGAAGGACAGGCAGGGATTTGCTAAGTGTGAAAACATGGGTAAATCCAACTTGAAAACAATGTGAAATACTTGACTATTTGAAAAATGGCAAGAGTTTCAGTGATACTGACCATAGATTCCAAGAGGCAGGTAGCAGGAGAAGATATTATGAGGAGTCTGCTATGTTTTTCATATAAACAAGAGGATACCAAGAGGTTTTTGTTTCTTTGTTTCTTTTTAATCATTGTACTGACATAATTGGCTGGAGATATGGAAGATGTGCTACAATAAGATGATTAGGGAGAAGACTATTACAGTGGTTTTCAAAGGCACCAAAGGGTCATTATCTAAGATAGTAGAATTCTGCGTAGATATAAGTAGTAGCATTCTACATTTAATATTAAAGATGTTAGAGAATAAGAATGGAATGGAAGACTCTGGGTTAAACAATAAGAATTATGGATTTGGGACAGAGTGGATGGTAATTAAATTAACAAGTCTAAAGTAAGAAGTACAGAATATGTTTTTGAAGACAGGCAATAAGTTCAATTTTGGACTTGCTAATGATAAGATTGTGCAGTATTTTCAGAGTGGATGTACTAAAAAGCAAGAATTATGAGCTCAGGACTCTGAAGATAAGTATGGTATAGAGATGTTGTTCTGAATTTAATAGACCTAAAAAATGTGATATACTCTATGAACCTCTACTGCAAAGAGCATATAAACCATACATAAATAAGAAAAGTGGCCTACAATCTTAGTGATAGCTGATTATGTTTGGAATCATGCAGATAAATCATGCAGATAAAATAAAGATTTCTGAAAGAAATATTTTGAGAAAAAAATAGAATATTTACTATATTCCCATCTTTTTTTTCCCTTATAAAAATTGTCCTACTCATGGTTTCTGTAAAAGTAAACATTAATTTACTAGGTGTTCTTACTTTGTGCATAATTGGCCATGCCCAGAATGTGAGCTAATTAACTTTGGTGGATTAAACCGAAAGGTCAGGTAAATGCAGGAGTAGAGTTGCCATTTTGGGTCAGAAATGATGGACCTTGTGCCAAAACCAATTGGGAGGGGATGAAGAAAGAGAGAGTGAGACAAAGAGACAGAGAGGAAGGAGAGAGAGAGAGAATAAGCTAGAAGATAAAAAGTAGAGATCCCAATTTTGGTAGATCCAGTACTCATAAAGCTTAACTATCCTTCCTGCCACTGAAATTTCTCTGTGTCTGATCAATAATTACCTTATTATTTGAATTAGTTTGGTGTATTTCTGTACCTTGCATCTAGAGACAAAATTACATCAAAATGCATGGTCTTGAAGATCCAAATACATCCTACCAGGAATTCCACACAAAGTTCTGGATAAATAAAGGAAAGACACTAATGGTAATTATATGAACACATTTAAGATGATCCTGCACTGCCCCAGCTTTGGGGATATTTAACTCCTTCTATTCCCACTTTTCAATGGAGAGAAATTGAGTAGTTCTGAGAAGTAAATGGTTTACCTACTGCTTAATTCACTTGTTATTCTTAACCGACTCCCTTATTTCTACTCAAAGGAAATGGGTGCTAATCATTTATTCCATTTTGCCCCCCGCCCTTTTTTAAAAATTCATGTACAGTTTAGCTTATTTCAGTGAAGGGAAATTTTCACATTTATGTACACATTATCTTTGATCTAATTGTTTATCTTCCTTTTCAACTCCTCTGGAGTGATTCCAAAAGGTTTATGTTCAACTTTTCTTCTTGTCTCCTTTTATCTTAGTTTCATTTGTGAGTCAAAGAAAATCTGACTTATGGATAATAAATATAAAGGAAAGTTAATAGTAAACATCTATCAAGGAAAATGAAAGTCACGTATTTTAAGAGAATTTAGTTCTAAAGAAAATCATGTGACATTAAACTTGATAGGCTTTGAAATTGTTTAGAATTTTTCACCTGAATCTCTACAAACTTCCATTTATCTTTTTGATTTTCCTTTAATGAAAACTTTTTATCCTCAAATATCAGAATTCATTTGAACTTTTTTTTGTCTTTATTTATTTTTTTAATATTACATTAAAAAAAATATGAGGTCCCCATATACCCCCCACCCCACTCCTCCCCTCATAACAACAATCTCCTCCATCATCATGAGACATTCGTTGTGTTTGGTGAATACATCTCTAAGCACCGCTGCACCTCATGGTCAGTGGTTCACATCATAGCCCACACTCTCCCACATTCCACCCAGTGGGCCATGGGAGGACATACAATGTCTGGTAACTGTCCCTGCAGCACCACCCAGGACAACTCCAAGTCCTGAAAATACCCCCACATCTCATCTCTTCCTCCCACTCCCTACCCCCAGCAGCCACCATGGCCACTTTCTCCACACCAATGCCACATTTTCTTCAATTACTAATCACAATAGTTCATGAATAGAACATCAGTAAATTCCATTCAGATTTTCACCTTATTTCTTTTATTATATTGTTTCCAATTATTTACCTGAAAATACATGGTTTAGAGCAACTTGGAATAAAATAAACATTTCTTTTACTCTTTTCTGAAATATAACTAGATTCAAAATGAGTGCTTCATTCAAGTTTTTTAAGAAAAAACACATGTGAACTTTGAAAACAAATCATTTTTTAAGTTGGCATCTCCTGTTGTTGTAGCACATTGAAAAAGTTTTAAAACATTTTGCGAAATAGGTCAAGGAAAAAAAGACACCTGAATTATCTGAGCTCAACATTTCCATTAGTGTATCTTTTCTTGGATAATAACCAGTTTGTTCATCAAAGTTAACATTTTACCAGGGGTGAGCTAGTTTTCCCCATGATTAGAAGCATCTAAATCTGAACAGCACACTTTGGCATAACTCTAAATTATATGCCATTTATTTAGCAGTTACTGTGTAATTAGTGTGTCTTAATTTGAGCATTAAAAATGTATTGAGTTCTACATGCAGCATGTATAATTACAAGAACAATTTGTGGTTAACTGATTTTGCTGCTAAGATTTTTGTACCTGGAATATTTATATGCACTTCCAAAGTTGCCATGGTAGAGAATGCTGTGTTGAAGAGTACTTCAATAAAATAAATGACTTGGATTTTACAATGGGTTAATAATAAAACATGCAAAATTCAAAACTCATGAAAAAAACAATAATGCACTAGAAAGAAACTATTATAAAGGAAATCACATGTATATACATGTATATTTGTGTGTGATGCCCTATTTTGGAAAAATAAAGGCTTCATTAGACCTTGCTTTGAATTCTTCCAAAACTGGGCATTTTAAGTATGCTGGTCTGACTTTTTTTAAAAAAAATCTGATTTTATGATCCCTCTAAGCAAGGTTATGAAAATATTCCCATAACATATTTCATTGTAGAAACATTTAGTCTCATACATTGTGCAAGTTCCTATGCCGCTTGATCTACTTCAAAATAATACAAGCTTGACTTTCACCCCACATTGAACATAATCATGATTACCTTAGTGGATTTTGTCATGACAGAGACATGTTTATTCTCTGGCTACAGTTGATAAACTGATTTTACAGGAGGAAAAACTGAAAGTTTCAGAATGCTATTACTTCGAATAGCAAAACATTAAAGAGCTATTTAAGAGCATACATCTGGAGAACAGAACAATCTGCTGTAGGAAAGCATAATTAGATACTTAGTTTGGGTACAAAAGTTTGCATGAATGACCCTGTTAATTTTTTCCCCTTAAATCAAAGCAAACAAAACAAATCCACTGAAAGGCTTATCTTAAAAATGCTGATCCAGCAAAGTTGAAATGAAGTGTATTGTGATTGCAAATGAAGTACTAGGTTACCTGATCACATAGACAAAAGCACAGAAGAGCAGAAAGAAAAATAATTTTAAAAAAGAAGAAAGTTTTAATTAGAAGCTTGAAAACAAAATCAAAACAATAAAAATATGTATAAAATAATGCAATATTTAATATTTACTACCTGGGACATTTTTTTTGGAAATTAATATAATTTAGAAATGAAATGGGAAATCTGGAGACGGTGTTAAGAAAGATACAAATTTAACAGGGTATTAGTGGCATATATTTGTCTTTGGTTGGTTGCTTTGCAAAGTTCATTTTACCTATTCTCACTCACCTTTTCTTAGAAATGTGACTTGTGCTTTCCAAAGAAGCAGCCATTTAAAGTAAAGTGATATTTTCTTTCTGGATATATCCTAGTGAAGACATCTGACCCAATTTGGACTAATCATATTTTCATTTGCAAGCATTTTGGAATCTGGAGAGAAAGAGTGAGAGGCACAGATAGAAGGGAGAGACAGAAAGAAAGAGAAATGAAGAAGAGATTGGTTTTGGGAGGTTGGCAATTACCTAAAGAGATAAATCAAGAGAGAAAATTCTGTCTCTAATGTTTACAGTGGAGAATAATGAGACTTAGTAGCTACTCTGCCAGCTATAAATGAGTTAGAGGTAATTTTCTGCAGCATGTGTGAAGAATGATGCAGATATGCATATAGAAAAAAAATGGAGGAAAATTGTCTTGATGACATTTTGATGTCTGGTTTCCATTAACACTAAAAGTGAGTTGTACTTCAGTCTTAGGTTTTATCAGACACACTATAATACTTTCTCCTTAAGCTAGTTTGAATTGAGCTTCTGTTACTTGCAACCCCAAGAGTCTTCACTTTGTGAAATAAAATTAGGAAAGAGAAAATGATAATTGTAGAACAAATGTTATGAAAGCAAACTAAGACTAAAGAATATGAATAAAGCTGCAAATGAATTAGAAAGTGTCAAAGCAGTTATGGTTTAGATATAAATCATGAAAGCAGTTTATATTTGAAAGCAAACCTGAGATAGAAGTTCCTATCTAAAACAGTAAACTAGAACAGATAATTAAGTATGACAACTGAAAGATACTTAGAAGTAAAGAATTTTCATCCACCTATAATTTACTACAGACCACTCTTGGGTGTACAGTCAATGCTATAAATTATGGCCTGTGAAGTACTGGATTAGGGATTGAACATTTTTCAATCCATTTTCTCATAATGACATCCCATCCACTTCCAATTTCAATCTGTAAGTATTATCTAAATTTGTTTT
Source organism: Dasypus novemcinctus (assembly GCF_030445035.2). Taxonomy (NCBI): domain Eukaryota; kingdom Metazoa; phylum Chordata; class Mammalia; order Cingulata; family Dasypodidae; genus Dasypus; species Dasypus novemcinctus. Next base: position 110,208,384 of record NC_080674.1, on the reverse strand, counting down.
ATATTAATGGTCTGGCACAATTTCATGCTTTAATAAAATCCTTACTGATATCTTCTCCCAAAGAGCTTTTGGTCTAAGAATGCTGTTTTGATTAATAAGCACTCAGGACTGTGTTAAATGTCCCTATTAATAATATACCGAAGGTGCACTAAAGATAAATGTTGGTGGTTTTTTGTTTGGTCAACACTTCATCTTATAAAAATCCCTTGCCTCAGCTCATGCAGAGATACACTATCAAATAAGCAGGAAGACGGTAGTTGAATACCTGTCCTGAATGACAGTGAAAAGATGCATATGAAATTTTTAAAGAAAATAGTTTGTATTTTCATTGCAAATTTAAGGCTATTTCATCTCAGGGATTACAGATGTATTAAAAAACGTAGAGATTATCTTCTTTACTTCTCTCATCTTTGGAATTCATAAAAGGATTTCAAACTGCCACAGGAGGTATTCAGAATTTGGCTATTTACACGATTAGTATTAAACATGAAAGATTTTCTGGAACAAATCAAAAATTGAAAATGAACTGGACAAAAATCTCTCATTTACAATTGCAAAAATAAATTCTGAAAGATAATAAAAAATATGCAAAGTTTAAATGAAGAAAACATTTAAATGCAAATAAGGGACATAGAGGAAAATATAGGAAATGATGTTGTCATACTTTAAGCATCCATAAGTAGAATAAATTAATTAACTATATACTTAATTGGCAAAATGATACAAGTATTCATCTGAAAAAGAAAACTTGGACAATGGGGAACACAATTTTAGAAATAAAATTAACCGAGGGGTTTAATTCTACCTCATATAAAATATATTATCAAGTTAAATCAATTAACCAGCTTCACATAGCAAAAAATGTAAGAAATGGAGGAAAAATTTAAAGATTGAACAATTCCCATGAATTTATGATAAAAATTTCATTTTGAAAAGTGGAGAAAATTGGTGTTGGACCAATTAAATGCTTAGGAAATTCAAAATAAAATTTTTTCTGAACTGTCTATTTATGTACTTTCATTCTCTTCCAATGGCTTATATATTTTTTTCTACCTTTAACTTTTTTCTACCTTTGTTTAACTTTTAAAACTAAAATGTCCATGGTTTTGAAAAAATAAAATTTCAGTTCCTTGAATTTAATCATAATAAATTGTTATTTGTCCTCCTATAAACTCCTAAAAATCTTGACTATTCTGTACCACTTAACTTATTTGATAATCTCATTTACTTTTGCAAATAATTTTCATTGTGAAAATACAGGTATGAAATTTGTGTCCGGTATTTCTTCCCACATCCCTTTTGACATTCATTAGTGATCAGTTTTTATGAATAATCTTCTATGAAATATTTTCTTTCCTCCTTTCCTTACTTTTTAAAAATTGATAAAATTATATAATTATTTATTAAATTATTCTAATTTTGGATTGTATACACTTTCTGACATAACCTTCACAATTTGGTATGTAACCAGATAAGCATTCGTCTTTCTTGTATTTTCTATATGCTCTTGAAAATCAACTTTTTATTTAGTGATATACAAGTTTATGAATGGTTACTCATTTACAATTTATAACCCTCATTTCCACTGGATTAACTATGAAACACCTGGACCACCTAAAGAAGACTTCAGTGATTGAAGAGATGGATAGGTGTAATTGATACTGTGAAGATACAAACTCTCACTAAATTTACCTGTACATTTAATTCATTTCCAGTGGAAATAACTTAAGATTTTGGGAGAAGTTGAGAAATAAATCTAAACGTTAAATCTAAGATTATACATGTAAGAAAAGCAGGGATAATTTTAAATAAAAAGTAATGAGGTGAGACTTGTCTACCATAAATAACACAACTATTATAAATTTTGAAGTAGCTACCTCTGATGAAGGTAGATATACAAAAAGGAAGAAAAAGTCAGGAAAAAAACCTTTTGCGGAATGGAAAAAAATGCATTCAAAAAATATCTCAGGATTGTGGGAACATGACCGACAAGATAGATGGATAAAGCTTAACTCTTACTAAAACAAATGAAAGGGAGTCTAGGGCTGCCTTGGTAACCTGCTTTGGGGGTACAGCAGACCAGCACACTGCTTCATAAGTAAAAAGAGAGTCAGGGACAGAGGGGAGGAAGCCAAAACAACAAACGGTGAGTTATTGATTCTCCAGGTCCCTGGGAAGGACTCCCCTCCCCCATCCCTGTGGTATTGGGCATGAGTAAAACTCCTGGCAAAAGGTATCTAAGAGGAGAACAGACTTCTTCCTTTCTGCCAGTACCTCAAGATATTTATAGAATATGGTGGTGGTGGTGGTGGTGGGGTGCTCTGGGTCGTATTGGAGGGTGCTAGAAAGAAAAGGATGTTGTTGAAAAATATTGAGTTTCTCCTGACTGTGGTTGGAAGTGGTGCTTATACCATCCCCTCAGGACAAACAGCCTAAGTGGAGCCTCTGGCTTCCCCCTCCAAAAGAAGTGTGGCAGCATCCTCCCTGGGAGAAGAAGGGGTCTGAGAGGGTGGAGAGTGTTCTCTTTACAGTAATTTTAGCCAGTGAGTTCTTGGGTGGAAGGGACTCTTATGGACAGGGATAGGGGAGGGGGATCTCCTCAGGCAGGATGCCAAGCTCTGCCATCTAGGTAAAGAGAGAATTTACATCAGAAAAGAGGCAGATATAATAGGGAGGGAATAGAGGCTGATGGGTTTCAGAAAAGCCTTGCTAACCTAAGAAGGCAGTTAGCTAAGAGGAAGAACTCCTGCCTAGACATACAAGGTCTCTGGTCTGACCCCTGGCTCCTCTCTGAGAAGTGATAAAAGGATATCAAGCATCCAGTGAAAACTTATGACAGGGAACATATTGACAACTTCTTTGTATTAGCTTATATTGGATGTCTTATTAAAAAAAAGTTCCATTTTTCTTTCCTTATTTTATTCACTAAAACCTGTCTTAAAACCTGCAGAGGACAGACTGCAGAGTGCTTGATTGCTGAATAGCAACAGCCTGGGAAGATCACTATGGGGTCCAAGAGAAAAGTCTGTTTTCCCATGTTTATCTTGGCTTTTTGACCCTTTTTCTGCCTTCTTCCTCCTTTTATTTAAAAACAAAAACAAAAATGAATGGCTGTTGTCTTGATTTCTTGTTGTATTCCCACTTCCTTTGACTCTTATTTTTTTTCTCTTTATTTCCCAATTTTCCCTACCCAACCTATTTCTTTTCCCTCCTTCAGCTTTATATTTTCTGTTTTCTGTGGTTCTTTCATTCCACCTCTTTGGGCTTTGTAGCACTTTGATATTTTTGATGAATTCCAAAAAGAAATATTGGATTATATTTGTGAACTGATCTTTTCCTCTGGGCATATTAGATTATATTGGATTCAGAAGTTTGCTTAATTAAGTAATCATGTAAACCTCTTGTGCCAGTAGGGCATTGAGTCCCTACCCCTTAATGGGTGGGGATTCACAGATAAAAGGCATGGCAAAGGACAAAGTTGAGGGATTTTAAGGTTGGAGTTTTGATGTTGGGGTTTGATGCTGAAACTGGATCCCCAAGGAGAGAGACAGAGTTTTGCCTGGTAGTCTACAGCTGGCCTTATGGAGAAAACAGAGGAGATGAGCCTAGAGGAACCCAGGAAGCCTGAACCCTCCCAGATGTCAGCAGCCATCTTGCTCCAACACGTGAAAATAGACTTTGGTGAGGAAAGTAACTTATGCTTTATGACTTGGTATCTGTAAGCTCCTACTTCATGTAAATACCCTTTTTAAAAACCAACCAATTTCTGGTATTTTGCATCAGCACCCCTTTGACTGACTAATACAGTTTTGGTCTTCAATTTTTCTTTTATTCATTCTCTTTCTCTTACTCTCTCCATGTTTTATTTTCTCTTTTTTTTACTTGTGTTCTCTTTCCTTCTCTCTTCTACTTTTTCTTTTCCTCTCTTCTCATCATTCTCAACTTTCAATTAATTTTATATTTTTCTCCATTCTGTTTCACGTTTCATTGTTTCTATTCCACTTTTTTAAAACATATTCCTCTGTACTTCTAACTTGGGTTAATTATTCAATTACCAGCATCTTGTATGGTCCCTCTCTTACCTTTTACTATTATCACTACTGTTACTCATTTTCTCTTCCTATCTTTTCCATTTTTTCTGGTACTAACATTTTTTTTCCAAGGGAACATAGACAACAGCAATGAAATAAAACAAAGGGAACAAAGTAAAACCATAGAGCAGGACGAGAAGCCAATGAACTGAATAAATGGACCAAGATAAACAGATGACTAGATACAAAAATACAAAAACAAAAAACAAGCCATACTAGGAAACAGGAAGACGTGGCCCAGTCCAATGAACAAACTGAAAACCAGGAGGAGATGCAGAACATGGAACTAATCAGAGCTGTCCAAACAAATATCATGAATCAACTTAATGAAGTGAAGAAAAAGATTAATGACATTAAGAAGGTACTGGGAGAACGTACTGAAGAAATTATAAACACATATAAAAAGATAAAGGATCTGACGGTGATAGATGGCACAATCCAAAAAATCAAGAATACAATGGAAGCACACCAGCAGATTTGAACAGGCAGAGGAAAGACTTGGCAATGTGGAAGACAGTACCTCTGAAATCAAATAGATAAAAGAACAGATAGATAAAAAGATATAAAAAAAAAAAAATCCGGCAAGGACTCAAGGACTTGAAAGACAATGCGAAATGCACAAACATGTGCATTATAGGCATCCCAGAGGAAGAAGAGAAGGGAAAAGGGACAGCAGGAGTTTTGGGGGAATAATGGCTGGAAACTTCCCAACACTATTAAAGGAGATGGATGTACATATCCAAGCAGCACAGTGCACCTCAAACATGATAAATCCCAACAGGCCTCCTCCAAGACATGCTTGTCAAAGTGTCCAATGATCAAGACAAAGTGAGAATACTGAAATCAACAAAAGAAATAAGAAACATCACATACAAGGAAAGCTCAGTAAGATTAAGTGCTGATGTCTCATCTGAAACAATGGAGGCAAGAAGGCAGTGATATGACATAGTTAAGGTGTGAAAAGAGAAAACCTCCAGCCAAGAATTCTCTATCCAGCAAAACTGAAATTCAAAAACGAGAAAGAGGTCAAAATATTCACAGACAAACAGAATCTAAGAAAGTGTGTAAATAAGTAACCTGCATTTCAAGAAATAATAAAGGAAGTTCTGCAGATTGAAATAAAAAAAACGGGAGAGACAGAGTAGGAAGAGAGTGTAAGAACAATGGAAAAGACAAAAAGAATAATAAAAGCAATATATGACATACATAAACCAAAAGAAAATATGGCTAATCTACGTAATTCCATGACAATAATAACATTAAATGTTAATGGACTAAACTCACCACTCAAGTGACAGAGAAGGGCAGAATGAGTAAGGAAATATGACTCATGTATATGCTGTCTACAAGAAACACACATTAGATCCAAGGATTCAAGGAGGCTGAAGTGAATGGATGGAAAACATTTTACAAGCAAACTATAACCAAAAAAGGGCAGGAGTAGCTATACTAATATTGGACAAAATATAATTTAAATGCAAATATTTTAAGAGACAAAGACACTATATATTAATAAAATGGGTAATCTTTTAAGAAGAAAGAACAATCATAAAAATTTATGCACCTAGCCAGGGCACCTCAAAATACATGAGGCAAATATTGGAAAACCAAGTGGAGAAATAGGTGCCTTTATAAGTATAGTAGGGGACTTTAATACATCATTATGACCATGAGACAGAACATCTTGAAAGAGCATTAGTAAAGAGACAAAGACTTTGAATAATACATTAGAGGAGCTGGATCTAATAGACACATATAGAACACTACTCCCAAATATAGCAGGATATACATTCTTCTTGAGTGTACATGGATCATTCTCTAAGATAGGCAACATCATAGGCCATAGAACAACTATCAATGAATTCAGAAAGATTAAAATTATACAAAATAATTGACCACAATGGAGTGAAGCTGGACATCAGTAAGAGCCAGAGAACCAGACAAGTCATGTAGATATGGATGTTAAACAACACACTCTAGACAAAAACAGTGGGTCATGGAGAAATCACAAAAGAAATCAGTAATTACCTTGAAATGAATGAAAATGACAACACAACATAGGAAATACAGCAAAAGTAGCAGTGAGAGGGAAATTCATAGCCATAAATGCATATATCAAAAAAGAAGAAAGAGCTAAAATCAAAGACCTAACTGCACACCTGGAAGAATTAGAAAAAGGATGACAAGCCCACCCCAAAGAAGTAGAAAGAAGGAAATAACAAAAATTGGAGCAGAACTCCAATTTTTAAATGAAATTGAAAATAAGAAAGCAATAAAAAAAAACTAAACAATGCCAAAAGCTGGTTCTTCAAAAAGTTCAATAAAATTGACAAACCCCTACCTAGACTAACAAAGAAAATGAGAAAGAAGATGCAAATACACAAAATAAGAAATGAGGAATGGAATATTACCACTGAGCACACAGAAAAAAAGAGTATCCTAAGTGGATGCTTTGAAAAATCATATGCCAACAAGAAGGATAATTTAGAGGAAATGGACAAATTCCTAGAAACACAAAAGCAGGCTACATTGACAAAAGAAGAATTTGATGAACTCAACAGATCAATCACAAGTAATGAAACTGAATTGATCATCAAAAACCTCCCAACTGAGAAGAGTCCAGGGCCAGATGGCTTTATAGGTGAATTCTACCAAACATTCCGGAAAGAACTTATGCCAATGTTGCTTAAATTCTTCTAAAAAATAGAAGTGGGGGGAACATTTCCTAACTCATTCTATGATGGCCACATCACCCTAATACCAAAGCCAAACAAAGATGCCATGAGAAAGGAACATAATAGACCACTCTCCCTAATGAACCTACATGAATATTTGCTAATCATATTCAATAGGACATTAAATGAATTATACATTATAACCAAGTGGGCTTCACTCCAGGTATGAAAGAATGATTTAATATAAGGAAATCAATCAATGTTAAACACCACATAAACAGACTGAAAGGAAAAAGCACACAATCATTTCATAGACGCAGAAAAAGCATCCAAAAAAATACAGCCCCCTTTCTGTATAAAAACACTACAAAAGATAGGGGTAGAAGGAAACTTCCTCAACAGGATAAAAGATATGTATGAAAAACCACAGCTAGTATCATATACAATGGTGAAACCCTAAAAACTTTCCCTGAAAGACTGGGAAATAGACAAGGATGCCCACTATTACTGCTCCTATATAACATCATGTTAGAAGTTCTTGCTCAAGCACTTAGGCAAGAAAAAAGATATAAAAGGCATCCAAATTGGAAAGGAAGAAGTAAAAACTTCACTATTTATAGACAACATAATCCTATACATAGAAAGCCCTAGAAATCTACAAGAAAGTTTCTAGAGCTTATAAATGAGTCCAGTAAAGTTGCAGGTTTTAAGATCAATATACAAAAATCAGTAGCATATCTGTACACCAATAATGAGCAATCTTAGGAGGAAATCAGGAAAAAAAATACCATTTACAATAGCAACTAAAAGTATCAAATACCTAGAAATAAGTTTAACTAAAGATGTAAATGACTTATAAGCAGAAACCTACACAACACTGTTAAAAGAAATCATAAAGAGTTAAATAAATGGAAGAATATTCCCTGTTCACAGATAGGAAGACTAAACCTCATTAAGATGTCTATTCTATCTAAACTGATCTACATATTTAATGAAATTCCAATAAAAATCAACTCAGCATTTTTTTCTGAATTGGAAAAACTAATTATGAAATTTATTTGGAAGGACAGGAGACCCCAAATAGCCAAAGACATATTGAAAAAGAAAAATGAAACTGGAAGGATCACACTACCTGAATTTAAAACATACTGCAAAGCCACAGTGGTCCAAACTGCATGGTATTGGCACAAGGATAGATATACTGACCAAGGGAACTGAATCAAGAGTTCTGATATAGATCCCCACATATACAGTCATCTGAAATTCAACAAGGCCACTATACCCAATCAACTGGGAGAGAATGACCTCTTCAACAAATGATGCTTGGAGAACTGGATATCCATATCTGAAAGAATGAGAGAGGAACACAGTCTCACACATTATACAAAAAGTACCTCAAGATGGATCAAAGATCTAAATATAAGAGCCAAGACCATAAAGTCCTTGGAAGTTAATATAGGGAAACATCTATAGGACATTAAAGTAAGAAATGATTTCATGAATTTCACACCCAGAGGAAGAGCACTGACAGAAAAAAATAGAAAAATGGGACTGCCTCAAAATTAAAAACGTTTGCACTTCAAAGGAGTTAGTCAAAATGCATTAGAACTTACACCCATTAGACTGGCAGCTATTAAAAAAACAGAGGACTACAAATGTTGGAGAGGATGTGGAGGAATGGGAACCCTCATCCACTGCTTGTGGGAATGTAGAATGTTGCAGCCATTGTGGAGGACAGTTTGGCAGTTTCTCAAAAAACTAACGATAGATCTGCTGTAAGATCCAGAAACTCTGCTGCTGGGAATATACCCAGAAGAACTGAAAGCAAGGACATAAAACAGATATATGCACACCAGTGCTCATTTTGGCATTATTCACTATTGCCAAAAGTTGGAATCAACCCAAATGGCCATCAAATGTGGTATATAAATACAATGAAATATTGCTTGACTGTAAGAAGGAATATAGTACTAACACATGGGGTAACATGGATGAATCTTGAGGACCTTATGTTGAGTGAAACAAGCCAAGCATTGAATGGCAAATATTACATGACCTGACTGATATAAATTAAGCAAACTGAGCAGACTCACAGGACTAGAGTCTGAAAGATAGGTTTACAGGAAGTAGAACAGGAGAAGAAGGTTGTGAGCCAACACCCATACAGGTCAAATCTATGACAAAGTGAAAGCATGTAGTTGTGCAGTGAAGGGACATTACAGGTATAGTGATAACATTGGGTGGTGCAGGTCTGACAGGAGTTAGGGTGGGGAGAATGGGTTGGATGGTCCATTAAACTGCAGGGAGGGTTGAGAAGGGAGCATTTGAACATTGAGGATTGGAGGGTGTGTGGTTGAAATTGCAATGTTGAGAATGCTCATTTGGTGATATGACAAGGAAGAGATACTGGTTTAGGGTGTTGGATGAGGGGCAGTCAGGTCAAAACCTAGGGCAGGCTTCTAGGGAGTGTGTGAGTGATCATTTTGGCGTAGTGTGTTGCCTCAGTGGGTAGAGTCTCATATAATGAGTAGGAAGGTGTTGGACTCCCATCTTAGGGAGGCCTGCTATGTTCTCAAACAGGGACAGGAGTCACTTGAGAGCATTGGCAGTGCCTTATAGGGGAGGACAGACTAATGTAACATGCCCTCAGTGAAGATACAAGTAACTATGAATATTGTCCTTCAAGGAATTAAGCCTGGTGGTCTCCAGGCCTCATTCCTGAAGATGGAGGGGGAGGGCAGAATAAAATAGATGGGACAGGAGGCATTTTGGGGGTGATGTAAATGTTCTTCATGATCGTGCAATGATGGATACAAGTCATCATTTAAAATTTTCTCAAATTTTATAAAAATATATCGGCCAAAATGTAAACCATAATTTGAAACATTAACGATGGTTAGTAGCTATGTTTCAATATTTATGTATCAATTGTAAAAAATGTACCACCCACACATAAAATGTTATTGATGGGGAAAAGGGAAAAAGGGGAAGGATGTTGGGTATATGGGAATCCTGTATTCTGTACATGACTCTACTGCGTCTGAAAACTTCTTTGAAGAAAAAAATGAAGAAAAAAACAGACATGAGGGAAATAAATGGAAAAAAATGTTACTGTACATACAGAACAGTCTTACAGTGATGAAAGGGAAAATGTAAAAAAAAGATTTTTTTTCCCTATAAATAAATAAGTATAATATAATATGCTTAAGAGTTAACTACTGGGAACCTCCTTTTTGCTCAAATGTGGCCTCTCTCTAAACTGAATTCAGCATATGAAACAATAACCTCTCCCCAGTGTGGGACATCACTCCTGGGAATGAGTCTCCCTGGCACTGAGGGATTGCCACCAAGTACCAAGCAATGCATCTGGAAAAAACTAAAATGAAAACAAAAGGTTGACCAAAGGGGGGAAAACTAAAAACAAATGAGTTTGTATGGCTAAGAAACTTCAAAATGAGTCAGGAGGCCATCCCAGAGGTAGCATCTATGCATATCTAAACAGGATCTCATTGACAGCCAAAGTAGATACTACCCCAAATAGTGAAGCTCCTTAGAGATATGGAGACATCCAGACACTACAGTCAGGGCAGATAGCTCAGGAATTTGAGCCCTTGCTGGTGGACCTTAATCTGGAATTTATGCTCCCCAGCATGACAGTGTTAGATTCAGCAGTGGTTTCCCTATGCATGACTCTTCTGTCCTTCTCTTTGAACCTATAATTAGTAATAGAGTTGGTATGTGTACATCCAAGAGACTTAAATCTTTAGGCTGTCCATGTGCCAACAGAGCCCTGAATCTCAATGGAGTAGCAACACCTACTTTCCAGTTCGATGGACTCACCCAGGACAACTAATGAGGAAGAGATAATGGCCAAACAACATAATGAGGAACCAAGATTGCTTAAACTACAAGCAAGAGAGTCCCACCCATCATGTATGGGACTGAAGACCTCCCCATCCCCCCAATTAATGGTGGAGTGGACATAACCATCCCAGAGTTCTCAGGATTTGGAAATGAACTATGGACTAAAATAAACTTGCTAGTATTCTGCTATAGACTTACTGTGATTCTAGCAATGGAAGAAATGACATTGTTGTGGAGGCAGTGACCCATAGATCTCCTGGGGTTAGGGAGAGAGAAAAACAAGTGCAATAGGAGGACATTTTTGGGACTTGGAGTCATCCTGAATGATATTACAACGGCGGATACTTGCCATTATATCTGGCCATAAACAACAGAGTAAAATGGGAAAAAGTGTAAACCATAATATAAACCATAATCCATTCTTAGTGGCAATGCTCCAAAATATGTTTATCAATTGCAATGAATGTACCACACTGATGAAAGGTGCTGCTAATGTGTGAAAATGTGGGAGGTGTGAGGAGCAGGGCATATGGGAATCCCCTATATATTTTCTGTAATATTTATATAATTGAAGTATCTTTTAAACAATTTTAAAAAGTGGAAAAAATATCGCAGATTGAAATAAAAATTTGGAATAAAAATTAGACCATATAAGTGATATAGGATACAATCTTGGGTTGGGGAATGTCTTCTCCAGAAAAGTAGCAAAGATTGGAGTTTTATATATATATATATATATATATATATATATATGCTGCTCAATTGCATACATTAAAAGTATTTTTATTCTAGAAGAGAAACATAAAGAGAGCAAACAAAAAAATAAACTAAATCCCATAAAATAATTGAGGGACAAATCAAAACTGTTAATATGAGTTTTTAGATATCTATATATTTATCATTCTTATTAGATAAAATAATATTATCAAAGTACACATTAAAATACTTATATGAAAAAATAAAAAAAACCTAAATTTAGCCAGACAACTAGAGTTGAGGATCAAAGGTTGGCATGAAGAAAAACTTATTACTTACTGGATGTGATGAATAAAGATACATCTATATTTTTAGAGTTGTTGAAACTTGACTGGACTGAGGAATGTGCCTAGTCAAGATGCTAAGACCAGCTCAGCAATAGGTTTGCATAAAGGGAAGATGACGCAGAATTGAAGAAATAAAAGGACAGAATGAAAGACTTATAATAAGAGAAGAAACAAAGATGAGACCAAGGGACTTCACAGCTTCTGAAACTGAGAGCTTCAACCCTAGTTTCCACATTTTATTTATTTGGAAACTAACCGGCAGTTGTTTGCTATCAGAACTGCAACATTTACAATAACAGGAAGCAACAGCAACATCATCTACAATAGCAGGAAGCAACTTGCAACATCTGTAATAAGGTAGCATTTACAATAACAGGAAGCAACAAATAGGTAAGTCAGTTTCCCACAACAATCAAGGTAAATAGGAATGAGACGCTGCAACTTTAAAGTGAAAAGTTGTTGGAGAGAGGATGAAATTCATCCACACCCACAGTTCACTTTATTGTTCCTAAAGAAAAGGCTGAACACATCACAATCACAGTCTTCTCCATTTTTTTTTTTTCTATTTGCATCTTTAGGCCTAATCAAGACATCATTGCAGTAGAACTGGCCATCACCTTCCAAATACCTCAAAAGAGAAATTCGCAAATGCTTTAGAGGAAATTAGCAAAACAATACAAAATGTTCTACAAACATCATGGAAAATTAAAAAAAAAAAAAGTGGACCTCTTTAGAGATCAAAGAAATATATATTTCAACAATAAAATATTATTTTTTTCCTTTACCTTAACTAAGATTAAAATAAACTATAGTGACATTGATGGCCCAGGTAAACAGGTACTTAATTTTAACCTTTTTAAAGAGCTGTTTGTGAATAATACAAAAACAAAAAATAATTAATAGGTGTATTTTTTGATTTAGGAATTCTATTGCTAGTAATGAATCCTACAGAAATCATTCTTGGTGTACTCAAAAATTTGACTACAAGAGTACTCAAATCATTTAAAAATAATGCAGTAGAATATTGGAAACAATGTATTACATATTTTATATAATATAATGATGTTTTTAAATAATGTGTGTGTGATTATAATGCACTCAATGAAAAATAAAATCAATACAAAAGAGCATGGTCTCATATCTACATTTTTTAAAATGGTGGGGAAAAAGAGTGCATTCATATACATTATTCTGGGAAGAATGTTTATAAATTCAACAGATTACCAAAGGCAACAGTCATTTCCAAAATTTTAAAAGCACATTAAAAGATAACCAGGATGATCTCTCACTTTAGAGAACACTGGCTATATAAAATTTCTTCTTGTTTGTTATTGAGTTGATTTTCTACTAAATTTTAAATCAAGGACTTATTAAAAATTTTGAAGAATGGCATACATAAATAACTCTTATTGATACAAATAATCATTAAGTTAAACGTTGGAGTAATGCTGAATGTGCTTATAAAAATTCCTTCAGTATGCAGTCTTCATCGTATTAAGTAACTTTTTCTGAAGTGTATTAATCACTTATTAGAAAACATTTGTGGCTCCTTTTCTTACAGGTTTCCTTGGAAATACTCTGATTCTGTTTTAATAATGATGTATATAAACTGTTAGTGGTAAATGTGAGACTATATACTGGGATTTAGTCCATTTCCTCAGAAAAGCACATAGTACTAGAAAAACCTAGTGTACTTTATATATTAATGCATTATACTGAACTTTTGTAACTGAGGGTTAATTAAGAATGAACAAACAATTATGTTTATAGAATCATTATATTATAAAATAGCAAATGGTTAATATCTGAAATTGCTGAAATTGACAGGATTTAGCCTAAACCTGCTACTGAAATGGCCTTTCTAAACAGGTCTCACCTCAGTTTACGGTTACTTTAGACTTAGGCTCAACCCTGTGCATACTGATAATTCTAGACTGAACTTACCTTTGTTTATGGTTATTTCAGAACTAGGCTCACCCTTGCGTATACTTGCCATTATGTTGGTAACCATTCCACCTTCTTGTTTAATACCCATATGGAAAACCTTGTGACTGATCTCTACTCTGTACTTTCCTAGCCCAGAACCTTGATCTCTGATAATGATTGTAACTTTGTAAGTCGCCCTGGTTTGATACCACCCCATCATGTTCAGCCCTTTAATGCTTATCAGTGAAGGAACCTGTTTCCAGTACATCTCAATTATTCATTAGCACCCAGATGGTATAAAATATTAGAAGTTCTGCAAGTGGAGGAGGCTGGCTTGAGATTGTACTTCAGTGAATAAACCTAGTTTGATGTGTCTGTCTATTCTCCTGCATCCAGTGATCAAACCCACCCAAGGGCCTCTCTGACCCCTCTTCAGAAAGACACCAGTGACCCACTGGGTGGACTGGGGGAGAGTGTAAACTACAATGTAAACCACTATCCATGTGGTGTGCAGTGCTCCAAAATGTACTCACCAAATGCAATGAATGTGTCACAATGATGAAAGAGGTTGCTGATGTGGGAGGAGTGGGGTGAGGGGGGTGGGGAGTATATGGGGACCTCATATTTTTTTAATGTAATATTTTTTAAAAAGCCTTTGGAAAAAATAAAAATAAAAGTAATTGAAATGATTTTTTTAAAAAGACACCAAAAGGTAATTAAATATGTAAGAATTTTATTAGAGGAGCTTCCTGTGTGAAAGAAAATAGGAAGGGAGTGGAATAGCTAATAGAACTATGCAAGTCTTGCCCAGAGTGAAAGAGAGGGAAAGAAAATTGGATGGAAACATCCTAGAATGTTGTGTAGTCTAAGAAAGGTTCAGGCAAAGTCATTAGGAAGTCTTTAAGCCACAATTGTCCATTAGGTAAGTTTGTGCATGTCAGGAACAGGTCTGTCTTAACATCTTTGAGGTCATCAGTCCTGGCTGAGAGCAGACCTGTGGGAGATATGGGTTTGAAAAAATGTGGTGATATATTCAAAGTGTGGCATCTGAGTCATCAGTCAATTATAGTCTCAATAGTCTCAAAGCTGCCACAATTGGTTAGTAAATGTTAACACTTATTTTAAAAGTATTAATATAATTTGTTATATTAATAAATCATTTATACTTTTATATATTTCAATGTTTTATATATTCTTTTGTTTTTATGTATTTATTTATTGTTATATATGTATATATTATGCATATGTAAGTACATATTAAGGTATAGGTATATCTATTCTTCTCAGATACATTTACTTAGTGCTCTAGTACTCTGCCTGAAAACTTGAAAAAGCAATGCATCCATAACTCATTACAGGTTTCAAAATATAAAAGCAGATTTTATACACTGTATAAATTCAAAATAGTTACAATGGTTAATATCTTGCCTACTTTAGAATTTCAGTTTCTGTTGGAAAAGTATTTATTATAAAGGGAATCCATTGTATAAGAAAAGGGGAAATAGGATTGTGTTAACACATAGCAATAGTAGTAATTTTGTTATAGAGGTTCAGATTTACTACAAAAATTTCTTTTTGGCTTATAATTCATGCATATTTCTTTTTATTCTTACTTTTGGCACTTCATCTACAAGAAATATATCTATTTCAACTAGCCAGATATATTGGGCATATAAATTTCTTAATATTCCATGTTTTAAATTTCCATTTTGTCATAATCCCCACCCCTTATTTTGTTCTGTACTTTTTCTTCTTCAGGTCTGCTGAAATAACACAAACATTTGAACAATTCTTATTTCCATCCTCCATTCTCTTGATTTTTTAAAAAAATTTATCTCTCTCTTTTTCCAACTTCTTGAATTACTTTAATTCTTTCTTAATTTCTTATATATTGAGAATTATGTTTTCTAAATCTTAATTAATATCTGTGATTTTCATGTCATCATTGTATGTTTGCATGTTCACAGGCTGGAAAGATTGCATAAATATTGTGTCTAGCTGAATAATGGAGAAGGTGCTTTTTGGTAATGGATGTTGGTGATGGCCAATATTGTGAATGTAACTCACAGTACCAAATTGAGTACTTCAAAGTGGTTAAACTGTAAAATTTGGATTATATATAAGTTACCAGAATAAAAATTTTAAAAACAACACAGGACTATATATCACAGAGTTGACCCTAAGATAAACTATGAACTATAGTTAATAAGATAATTATAATAGTATTATTTCTTTAATTGTAACAAAAGTACCATACTAATGCAAAATGGTTATAATAGAAAAAACTGTAGGGATGGGGTAGGGAGGGTATATGGGAACTCTGTACTTTGTGTCTGATTTTTTGGTAAACCTACAATTGTTCTAACCTTAAAAAAATTAGGGAAGTGGATGTGGCTCATGCAGTTGAGCACCTGCCTCCCACACTAGAGGTCTGGGTGCCTCCTAAAGAAGACAAACAAACAACAAGCAGACAATGCAGATATTGAGCAAAAACAATGAGCAGATGAGCAAAAAATAAAAATAAAAAAGAGCAGACAACAAACAGATAATGAGAAAAAAAAACAATGAACAAACAATGAGCAGACAATGAGCAGACAATGAGCAAGAACAAAAAGCAAAAACAATAAGCAAACAGATGAGGGAGTCATCTGTGGTGGGGGGAAAATAAGGAAAGAAAAAAATAAAAAAATAGTCTTTTAAATGCATATAAGATAGAATATGATCCACTAAAAGATTTTAGTTATCTTGTGCTGACCTCTCCCAACTCTAGGCACCAAGTCAGGGCAAGTGTGTGGCTTTTATGGTACTTGGGTCTGGATAGTTTTTCATCATCTCTGATGCATTTAGAAGGTCAGTCAGTCCCAAATGGCATACATGTGATAATTAGTGAGATCAATATGAACAGTAATTCTAGAAGCCCCAGAATATCCAAACTATTCAAAAATTTTAAATAGTCCATATTTCCAGAGTTCAGAATAGGGAATAGGAGTCATCAAATTGGAAAAACTTTCCATGCTGAGGTAAAAATATTTGGTTGGTGAATTTTAAGTGTTCATATTTGGAGTATGAATCTATATTGCATTGGAATAGAACCAGAACCCAATCCTTTTTGTAACCCGACATTCTTACTTTGGTAGTAAAGCCAATGTCTTTGAAATCCAGACAGGTGGAAATGCTACTGATTCAAAAGTAAATTAGATATACTTTATCATTTTTGGCAATTTTTTTATAGAACTTGTATCTTGGCCTTAGCAATTTCCTTCTCCTCCTGTGTTTCAAGAAATGAAAGCAATTGTAGCATGTGGTTACTAGAATGCATGTGCAGCTATCTCCTGATGAAAGTGCAGTGGAACAATTTGATTTGTCATCAAAATGGAGAAATCTTGAGGGAAAAGTGATTTAGTCAGTGACAAACAGAATATACAAATGCAGGTTGTCCTATAAGCTAACAAAATGAAGTTGGTGGCAAGGTGATACCATGCGTATGTGTATGTGTGTCGGTATAGTGCTACATATACGTTTC
This sequence comes from Dasypus novemcinctus, assembly GCF_030445035.2. Classification (NCBI taxonomy): domain Eukaryota; kingdom Metazoa; phylum Chordata; class Mammalia; order Cingulata; family Dasypodidae; genus Dasypus; species Dasypus novemcinctus. The sequence continues at coordinate 110,191,262 of NC_080674.1, read as the reverse complement.
TTATGTGAGAACTACATGAGAAGATAAAACAATTTATAATTGATATGTGGTGAAGAGATTGCATTTCCTATATAGAATGAGCATATATTAAAATTCTATTATTTCCAGTTGTATTTTGTAGTATCAACTTCATCTTATCATATTAATAGTTATGGTGTTTTGGAACTATGTACCTCAGAAACAAGTTCTTAAACTTAACCCATTCCTGTGGGTGTGAACCCATTGTAAGAAGGAACTTTTAATAAGGGTGCTTCAGTTAAGGTGTAGTCCAACTCAGTCAGAATGGGTTTAACCCTATTACTGGAGCACTTTGTTAGCAGAATGAAATTCACTGGGAAGAAAGCATTGCCTTGATGATGACTTGATTTTGAATTCTCCTAGCCTCAAAATCGTAAGTTAATAAATTCTCATTTTTAAGCCAAACTATTTGCATGGTATTTGCTTGAGCAATCAAGGAAATTAAAACAATACTATAAAAGTAATTTACATAGTTTTCATAATTAATAAAGGATTCTCTTTTAGAAGAGAGAGAAAAATCCTAAGCAACCTATCATTTGCTCTTTCTGTATCTATTACTAAAACAGATAACATTTCAAGAAGGCTTTATTTACTGATCAACTGTTTCAATGCTAAGGACAATGTGAAAGTGCCTGTGAATAATTTCCAGCACTCTAACCCTATGATTATGTGGTTTGAAAATACAGAGTTCTTCAACTGGGGTTTTCTGTGTTCTCTATAGATTATTTTCATAACACTGATGTTATACAGAAAAAACTTGTTTTCAGTAAACTGAAATACCAAAATAGTGTTTTCTCATTAGAGCATGATTAATTTTTGTGCATAGACTCCTTAACTTTAAGGTCATATATTGTTATTTTTTGACGTTTTAACTTTTAGTGGAAGAAAAGAGGTCAAAGGATGATTGATAAAGAGGGGTAAACATGAGAGCGGAGAAAGGGATTTAAATTTTTAGTGTACTAGGCAATTGAAATCATAAAGGAGATCTGAATTGACTTATAGATCATTTATTGTTTAAAGATTGCAGACATTCTGTAAATCAAACTCCTTTAGTGCTCCTCTTTCGCTGCTTTCAAAAGAGGGCAAAAATAGAAATCTTATCTTTTATAAGTTAAAAAATTCTCTTAAAAGAGTTTCCAGTTGGAAGGGATTTCTGCCTCAGAATCTTACATAACATATAGACATTTAATTGAAGATATTAATTCCTTTACTCTAGCTGCTGACACAAAACCATTTAACATTTCATGTCATTGACAGATATTTATTTCACCACCGCAAGCTGACATATAAAAATTTAATTGTAGATATTCATTTCCTTTCTTTAGCCCTGATATATACCCATTTAACTATCACATCATTGGTACATACATTTTTCACCAATGCAAGGAGTGAAATGTTAATATTTAATAACAAATATACATTGACTTATTTTAGTTTCATGCACATAAAAACAGCCATCAAATTATAGACAGATTTTTTTCCTATCAAAATGCTTGTAATAAATCATTAGTAAGTAGATAGTTAATCTTTCAAAGGTTAACTATAACTTTATATTTAGATATAAATAATTGTCTAATAGAAGATAATATGCAAGTTAGCTCATATAATAAAACTTCAAAAAATAAAACTTCAATAGATTAATGATTTGGGTGAAAATGAAGCATATGTTTTATAGAATGACAAGAAATAGAGAAATACATATGGAAAAATGAAATATTCACAAAATTAAAATACCTGAGGATATCTTTGCCAAAGTCATTTAATATTATTGAAAACCTCTCTATTGAACATAAAGGGACAGGTATAGATAGATACATAGATGAGAGATATAGGTAGAAAGGAAAATAGATGATAGGTAGACAGATAGGTAGATAGAAAGATACAGATAAATAGAACAGTACTTTAAGAAAAAATGTTTTTAGTAAAATTGATTAAAATGCCATTACCTGTAAACAAAGAAAATGAAGCTAAAGACAAAATAAGATAAAATTAGAGAAGTAGGCCAAGAATGATGAAAATGATGAGAGACCTTATGGAAAGAGACTCTGTGGGATAAGAAACCATTTAGCATGTTCCAATTTAGACCAGGCTCCCAAAGGAATCAAAGTGCGTGAGTGATCTTAGATACTCCATATAGAGCAGAAGAATTTCTCAGCTGAAAACAGTCAAACCACAAAATTATGAGAAATGATACATTCTTGTTTATACAAACCACCAAGTTTTAATATGGCTTGTATTGTATAAGTAGATAAGTAAAATTTTAGGTTTTTTTTTTCTCTTTTCATAGTGCTCTTTGGTGAACAAATGTTTTTAATTAATATAGCCAAATGTATCAAATTTTTCCTTCATCTTGTATATTTTTGTGATCTAATTAAAAAGGTCAGTAGTTCCTAAGATGCTCTATTATATCATATTTTAATTATTTATAATTCTATATTTCACATTTAATCCTTAAGGAATATGTGTGTATGTGTTTGTATTTGTGTGTGCTTGTGGTCCAATTTTATTTTTTTCCCCTTTGGGTAACTAATTTTACTAAAATTGTTTATTTTTTTATTTTATTTTATTTTATTTTTTTAAAGATTTATTTATTTCTCTCCCCTTCTCCCCCCCACCCCAGTTGTCTGTTCTCTGTGTCTATTTGCTGCATGTTGTTCTTTGTCTGCTTCTGTTGTTGTCAGTGGCACAGTAATCTGTTTTTCTTTTTGTTGCGTCATCTTGTTGTGTCAGCTCTCCGTATGTGCGGCACCATTTCTGGGCAGGCTGCACTTTCTTTCATGCTGGGCAGCTTTCCTTACGGGGCACACTCCTTATGTGTGGGGCTCCCCTTGCGGGGGACACCCCTGCGTGGCAGGGCACTCCTTGCACGTATCAGTACTGCGGGTGGGCCAGCTCCACATGGGTCAAGGAGGCCCGGGTTTGAACCATGGACCTTCCATGTGGTAGACGGATGCCCTATCCACTGGGCCAAGTCCGCTTCCCTAAAATTGTTTATTTTAAATAAAGACCAACATACTTATGTCCAATACCAAATCTATCAAAATTTAAGTTTCCATGTGTGGGGGTATATTTCTGGGTTCTCTATGTTGTTCCATTGGTAGTTGTTTTTTAGCCCTGCATCAATACCATGCTCTCATAATTAATATAGCTTTGAAATACTAGTTTATATCAAGAATATCACTTTTTTCCAGTTTATACTTCAAGAGTGTTCCAAGTTATCTTTGACCTTTAATCTTTTCCTCTAACTACTGTTCACAAAAAATAAGTCATTCAAATAGGCTCTGCACTAAATTAGCAGACTACCCTTGGTCATGGTGTCTTCTTTATAGTTGATCTTCTAATCCATGAGCATGGGATATTTTTCTATTAACATAGTGCTTCTTTAGTGTCCATCAATGAAATTTTATAGAATCCTGAGTAAATGTCTAGAAAATATGTTAGATTTTTCTTAGAAAATTGTTATACTATTACAAGTGATGAAAGGAAATAATAAGGCCTTTCCAATAATAAGAAAACTCTAAGGACATCAGTTTCATATCTGGGATTATAGGAAATTATTTTAGGTTTTTAAGAGGAGGAAGGGTAATTTGATATGTTTTAACACAAATGTTAAAAATAGACCAAACCATTTTATCTAACTTCCAAACATTAAAAAAAGAATTGGGAGTCAAAGGCAAAAGCAGGGAGTCATATTCATTTTCACAGTAATTAAAATATATTTTCTTTAAATGCTTGTGACTATCCCATAAGATATTTAAAAGAAAAGTTTTGTCTAGCATATCTATGGTATTATCTGTAAGTTTTTTGTTGTACTGTACTGTATATATCTTTGGATAATTTTTCCATAATTATTCCTTAGTTCCTCTCCTCTTGCTCCTTCCCAACGCCCTACAATGCCCATTTTGATTAATGTCCATGAATAAACTCTGATACTTCATTAAATATAGTTTTGATATAGAAGGAAGGGAGAGTAGGCTGAGATGATCCACAAACATTGCTTTGGCATGTTGTCTCAAACACATGCTCACCAAATCCATTATTGCTTTAGAATCATGCCTTCCTTTCAATTTTCATGTTATAATAGGCCTATCTAACTCAAAACAATGAGCAATGAAATGGTTTTCACTCATTCCTCTAGCACATTTCCCACATATGGCAAAAGTCCAGGTAGGGTTGATAGAGATGGTTAATAAGTATAGGTTCTCTTTAAGTTCTAATTCCTCATTTAGTGGGCATTTTGAATTGGGTCTACTTGCTGCTAGGAAACCTGGCTTACTAATCACAGGTTCATTAAGAGATGTTTAAATTGGTTTGATATAAAAAAAATTGAATACTTTTGCAGATATAGGTGGCATATATGACACTTAGGCTGCTGACATGCTTTGTATAGGTACGTAGAATTTGGCTTTGACATTTGCTTTGCTTCATCAGTAGATTGTACCAAAAACACAAACAACAACAACAACAATGAAAACAATAGATAAATTTGACCTCATCAAAATAAAAAATTTTGTGCATCAAAAAAAAATTATCAAGAAATTGAGAAGACAACCTATAGAATGGGAGAATATAGTCGCATGCCATTTACTGGATAAGGGTTTAATACCCAAAAGATTAAGGGTTTAATACTCAAAAGATATAAAACATTTTATAATGCAATAGCAAAAAGACAAACAACCCAATTAAAAATGGTCAAAGGACTTGAATAGATATTTCTCCAAAGAATATACAAATAGCCAATAACTATATAAAATTTGTTCAATGTCATTAGCCATTAGGTAAATGCAAATCAAAACCACAATGAGATACAACCTTACACCAGGATGGCAATTACTAAAAAAAAATATAAAACAAATAGAAAACAATAAGTTCTGGGGAAGGTGCAGAGATATTGGAATTCCCGTGCATTTTTACTAGAAATGTATAATGATTCAGCCATTGTGTAAAGCAATATGGCAATTCTGTATAAAGCATAAAATTATCATACAATCCAGCAATTCCACTTCTAGACATACACCCAAAGAAAATGAAAACAGGATCTTAAACAGTTACTCTAGCAAAAATGCTTATAACTGCATTATTTACAATAGACAAAAGATGGAAACAACTCATGTCAATAAACAAATGAATGGATAAAAAATGCAATATGTACACACAATTGAATATTATCTGGTCCTAATAAAGAATGGAGTTATGGGACGTGTTATAACTTATTGAAAGCACCTTGAAAAAAATTGTGCTCAGTCAAATACACAAGACCCATAAGGAAAAATATTGTTTAATGTCACCTATAAGAGATGACTTGAAATAGCAAAGTTGCATACACAAGTATATTAGAGGTTAGCACAAGAGTTAGAGAGTGGGTGAAGAGGATGTGTTTGGGAAAAGTTTTAATTTTTTTAAATTAAAAAAATTGTGTTTCCCTCATCTATCTGTTGCTTTGTTTTTATGTTTGCATCAGGGTTCATGGAAGATGAATGCAAGAAACATATTTCTATATTTGTATTTTTAACTGGAATTTTACTTCCACTTTTTAAATATAAATTGTGCTTTAAATTGACAAAGTAAAATATAAGTGGAAAACAAAGGTGAAGAAAAAATTAAATTTGAAAAATTTTAATGATTTTCTAGGTAATACCAAAAATGACTCTGAGTGATGTCAGCAAAAATAACAGAGTAAGGACTCATGACATTTCTCTCCTCTATAAAAGCAATAAGAAAACTGTCAAATGTCAAAATCAATTGTTGCATAACTTGAAATTAACCAAACCTTGCATCAATCTAGAACATACTTATCAAAAACAAAAACAAAACAAAACAAAAAATGTGCTGAATCAAAACTCTGGAAGAACTTAGTTTTAACTTGCACAAGTCATCCCCTGCTTTCCAACTGTAAAATAGCCTGGAAAACTAAGAGGCCACATGTAGCTCCTTCAGAGCCTCATTCCCAGGCAATTATTATTCAAAATTTTTGTTGGCAGCCATTGAAAGTCTGTCTGGATTTGACTACATTATACAAAATTCACCAGTGTGGAAAGTCCCTGGAGGGAGAAGGGGTGGATTTTTAATTAAAAGCAATTATTTAACTTTGTAGCTATTTGAGATGGTCAATAATAATTAGAGTAAATAGAGACTAACCAAAAAGTTTTAAAGGAAAAGCTGGGTTAAGAGATGTCCATAGAAACTTTGAGAAGTTCTTACATTCCTGGAATCAAGAAGGTCATATATATACATAGGGCTTTGGACAGGACCAGGTTTGAACATGTGCTCAGGAAAGAGTTAGGAAAACCTTTTCCTTGCCTCTGAATGACGTTGAGAATCTATACAAGTAGAAAGTGAAGATTAAAACATAGTTTTCAGTGACTGGCTGAGTGATGAATGTGACCACAGTACACAAAGGCAGGAAGAAGTATTGTCTCCAGGCACTTAGGGAACTCTCTGTCCAATCATCAGATTATCACTAAACTATTTGAGCATAGATTTCATGGTGAATACAGATATGATAAAATTAGGATATATGGGGAGGGGTGCCCTAGGGCATACATCTATGACATATGAATATGTTCAAATAGTCATGTGGCATTGTCTTGGTGGATGGAGACCCACACAGTAACCAAAATGATTGAATTCCCACCCTGGGAAGTCCTGCTACATTCTCTAATATAGCAGTAAGAATCCCCTGATTATATGGGCAGTGCCTAGCAAATGTAGACAGGCAATTATGCCAGGCCCTTGATATGGATGGTTGAATTTATCAACATTTTCTAGTGAAACTGAAACTTAGCTTAGTATTACATATTGCCTAAGAATCACATCCTGAAAGCCTCCTTGTTGCTCAAATATGGCCTTTCTTTATGCCAAACTCAGCATAAAAATGCACTACCTTCCCCCCAAGCATAGGACATGGCTCCTGGGGATAAGCCTCCCTGGCACCAAAGGATTATTATCAAGCACTGAATAGAGATGAATCTCAAAAAAGACCTTGACCAAAAGGGGGAAATATTAAATGCAAATGAGTTTTTATGACTAAGAGACTTGAAAGCAAGTTGGGAGGTTATTCCAGAGGTTATACTTATGCATGTCTCAGCAAGATCTCATGCACTGCCACAGCAGATACTGCTTCAAATGGTGGGGATCCTGAGGGCTATAGAGGCATCATGACACTATAGGCAGGGCAGACAATCTTAGGAATGTGGTGTCCTGTCAGAAGGTTTTACTTTAGAATTTATGTTCCCCAGTGAAACAGAGTTAGACTCATTTGTAATTTCCCTACACATGGCTCTTCTGCCCCTTTTATTTGCACCTATAATTTGCACTATACTTGTTTAATGTATGTCCTAGAGACTTAAATCTTCAGTCTGTTTATATGTCAGTTAAATCCTGAATCTCAGCAGAGTTGCAACACCTACTCACTAGTTCATTGGACTCACTGAGGACAACTAACAAAAGGATGAACAGGAAGCAGAGAGTTTCTGCAACTGCAAGCAATACAGTTCCATCAATCTGCCCCATGGTATCTAAGCCCTCTCTCAACTGAAGACAGGGTGGGCATCATCATCTGAAAATGCTCAATATTGAGGAATGAACAAATGTAAGTGTGGAAAGCAGCTATGGACTAAACTGGAATTATGCTTATTTTAGCAATGGAAGAACTTGTATCCTTGATACATAGGCTGTGGTCACAAGTGATTTGAAGGGGTAGAGAAGGAAGAATAGGTGCAACATGGGGGCATTTCTGTGACATTGGAATTGTCCTGCATTACATTGCAATGATGGATACAGGCTATTATCCATTTTGTCAAAACCTATAAAATTGTGCAGTGCCAAGTGTAAGCCATAATGTAAACTATAGTCCTTTTCTAGTTCAATGCTTCAATATGTTTTCATAAATTATAACAAATGTACCACATTAATGAAGGATGTTGTTAATGTGGGAAATCATGGGAGGGGAAGGGGATGAGATATATGGGAATCCCCCATATTTTTTATGTAACATCTATGTAATCTAAATTTTCTTTAAAAATAAAATAAAGCAACAACAAAAACAACAAAAAGGGTAGCTAACAAAAACACAACACAACAATAAACAGCAACAAAACAAAGACTGGGTAAGGTGAAGATTCTGATTTCTAGACTTCGCAAATCATATTTTTAAAATGTCCAAAGTATGGCAAAATTAAAAAATATATGATACATGGAAAGAAATAAGAAAGTATGGTCCATACACAGAACATGATCCCCTAATTCATGAAGTAAGGTCAGAAAGGGTCTGTAAAGACTATTCTAAACATTTTTCACGACATTGCTTTTCTTTGTGCCATATTAAAGTTGGAAATCAAGTAAACAAAGCAGTCCTTACATGCCATGGAGACGAGGTATTTTTTTAATCAGTGAATGAATAAAAATTAAACTAAATTTTAATTCCTTTATTGACTTTAGTGGATAGCAAGAATCACTTTGTAGTGACTTTGTTGAATTTATAATTAAATATGAATGTTTTATAATAGTTGTTGACAATAAGAGTTTAAAAATAATTTGTGGACTATTTTTAGATTTCTCTTTAATTTCGGTGTAGAAATAGTGGGTGATTTAAGTGTGTAAGGACAGTTTCATGAAGAGTTACTATTTTATATTATAATTTAATTTGTATTTGAGGTTCTAACTTTAAGTAAGAGGATTTTACATTTGAAAAAAAAAATAATAGGAATTTCCCCTGAGGGAGCCCAGATATTTTGAATAAGTAATTTCAGTACAATCAAAGAAGGAAAGGAAATCAAATATAAGGGCCTAAAAGAAATATAAGAAAACTGTTCCATTAAATAGAGAATATCAGTAAAGAGAAAATAATTATTTAAAAAGTTCCAAATGTCAATTCTGGAGTTTGAAAAGTAAAATCACTGAAATGAAAATTTCACTATGGGAGCTTGTGATCATATTTGAATAATAATTGTATGCTGTTTATGAATGTGGAATTGATAACATTTTTCTGGCTGAAACATAATAAATGTGTTGCACATTCACACATTTACTTATTTTTGTCAGAGACATTTTAAGAACATACCATTTGACTAGACAATATTTTATTTAGGAATTTATCATTAATGGAAAACTTAAAAATTACAGAAAAACTTAATTATCAAAATAATTACTACTATAAAATATATAATAGTAAGTTAAAAACCATCTATATCTACTTATATAATATTCCTTAAATATATAATATAATAATCCATGTAAAGAATTTTAATTACTACCACAACTCGAAAATGTAGAGGATAAAATGTCTATTATTGACTTTTCAATTACCTTTTATTTTTATTTACCATTTTTGTTCTATTTTTATTTTTTGTTTGCTTTTGAGTTTACTATTAAAAATTAACTTTTGAAAGAGATAAAATTAAAATAAGCAGGGGTTTCAAATATATTAATAAATAAGCACTTTCATGAATTATTTGTGAAAAGAGTTGTTAAAACCTTATTGGAAATGTATACAAAATAAAATTGTAGAAGTTTAAAATTCTTAATTTCTCTGAGTGTAAAAATTTTATAAATTTGTGAAGACATACAAGACTGTCTCTTTCACAATTGTTTAATAATTAAAAATAGAAGCAATCTATAAGACTATCATGCATGGATTGGTTTAATATTTTTTGTATCCTTAACTTAAAAATTATAATGCATTTTTAAATTTGTAAGTTATTTAGTGCCATAATTGTTCTCAATAAATGTAAAACAGTTTGCCAAATAGTATGAGGAGAGGAATAAGTGACTGCACTGACTAAAAGTGAGAATGAGAGTAAGTGATGTGTAGATTTGTAATAAAGTGTGCTAATACTGGTTATGTTTACTTCAGTATTAGGATTTGGAGAGTATTTTCCATGGGGGAAAGTAGGTAGAGATGTATAAATATTTCCCTAGAAAATTATTCAGTTAAATAATTGCATTTTATTTTAAAAGGCAGAAAAGATAGTGTAGCAGTTTGGTATTATTTATGATTCCAAAAATAGATATCAGATTTTTTTTTTCCTGAAATTTCTTTTATTTTTTATTTATTTTTACATTTTTTTTTATTGATTTTGTAATAATATTACATTAAAAATATATATGTGAGGTCCCATTCAACCCCACCCCCCCCCCCCCAGCAACACTCGTTCCCATCATCATGACACATCCATTGGATTTGGTAAGTACATCTTTGGTCACCTCTGCACCTCATAGTCAATGGTCCACATCATGGCCCATACTCTCCTCCATTCCATCCAGTGGGCCCTGTGAGGATTTACAATGTCCGGTGATTGCCTCTGAAGCACCATCCAGGGCAGCTCCATGTCCCAAAGACGCCTCCACCTCTCATCTCTTCCTGCCTTTCCCCATACCCATCAGCCACCATGTCCACTTTTCCCAATCCTATGCCACCTCTTCTATGTGGACATTGGATTGGTTGTGTCCATTGCACCTCTATGTCAAGAGGAGGCTCAGATTCCACATGGATGTTGGATGCAATCCTCCCACTTTCAGTTGTAATCACTCTAGGCTCCATGGTGTGGTGGTTGTCCTTCTTCAACTCCATCTTAGCTGAGTATGATAAGTCCAATAAATCATATTGTAGGTGCTGGAGTCTGTTGAGGCTCAGGACCTGGCTATCACAGATATCAGATTTTGTTTGTGAAGTGGTCTGCTCCTCTGGGCATATTCATTTGCGTTGGATTCATTTACTTGATTAAATAATGATTAAGGTTTTGATTGGGCCATATCCGTAAGATGCTGAGTCCCCATTCCCTTGGTGGGCAGGGATTCACAGAGAAAACAACATGGCAGAGGAGTTAGTTGGAATTTTGGATGCTCAAATCCCAGGAAGTAAACACACAGGAGAAGAACACAGAGGAATAGAGATGGCTCCATAGACACTGCAGAGACCCTGGGAAGAGAGAGGGCCTGATAGCCTACAGCTGAACTTGTGGAGAGAACAGAGCAGCTGAGCCCAGATAGGAACAAGACCAGGGAAAGAGAGGAGACTTATACTAGCCTACAGCTATTATTGGAAGAAGCTGGGACCATGGAACCTTAAGAAGAAGAGGGAGGCTGAACTCCTACAGCCATCTTGCTCCAATACATGGCAAGGGAAGTAGCTTATGCTTCATGGCCTGGTAACTGTAAGTTTCTACCCCAAATAAATAACCTTTATAAAAACCAACCCATTTCTGGTATTTTGCATCAGCACCCCTTTGACTGACAAATACGGATGGTATATCTAAATTTAAATGCATGTATTTTGGCATATATATTTATAAATGTACATGTATGTGTCTATGTATATATATATGCATATATGTATGCATTTTATGTTTTTATCTATCTATCCCTCTATTCATCCAGCCAGCCATCTTTGTTAGTAAGTTATAACTCATGGAGAAATAGAGTCTTTTGATTTTGTTTATTTATTTTTCTATGGTATTATATTATTCTCTCATTCTTTATTTCATTTTAAAATTTTCTATGCTAAACACGGGTTATTTCCCACCCACCCCAAGATGAGTCCCTCATCTATTTGCTTGTTTTTTGTTAGTTAGTTTGTTTCTCATTGTTTTGTACTCACAGTCTGCTCATTTTCTGTTTACTTTTCTTTATGAGGTATCAGGAACCAAACCCAGGACCTACCATATGGGAGCCTCATCTGCTCTCTGCTTGCTTGTTTTTGCACTTTGTCTGCTCATTGTTTTGCTCATTGTCTTGGTTGTTGTTTTTGCTCATTGTCAGCTTGTTTTTTTGCGCATCGTCTGCTCATTGTTTTTGCCAAATGTCTGCTCAGTTTCTGCTCATTGTTTGTTTGTCTTGTGTAGGAGGCATTGGGAGCTGAACCTGGGAATATTTTAAAGGGAAAAAATAAAAGCTGTCTTTTGATTAACTCAAAATAAATTAATGTTTCTTTTTTTGCTAGATGTACAATTATAAGCAAATATCCTTTGCCATGCAACAACTCAAGAGATCATGAATTGTTTTAAAAAAGTATTGCCTTGGGTTAAAAAGTATATATCTACGCCATAATGTATCTAAGGAATTTTATTTTATTTTGATATTCTCTTTAGTACTCAGTAGAATATACATTTACCTTATAAAAATAAACAGATATCATTACAGGATTAACATTTTCTATAAGTTACATTTTATCATAGTCCTATTTTCCCATGACTCAATATTTTAATACTGATATTATTAATAGTGTATGCTATTGTCAATACAATAATATTATTATTATACAACATTGATAATAATTCAATTTTGTAAATGATGCCAACAACTCCACAGCTAATAAGTCAAAAGAACATGAGCCTAAAAGTGGTGGGATGTTTTGAAAATCCGTATCAGTCACTAACATGTATTTCATTACATTTATTCCATCAAGTCTTATGTTCTTGAACCTGCATGTGAAAAAACTTTATTTGGAATTACTTCTGGAATTACTTTTTACTCTCCAGAGTATAGTTATATCAGTTTCTTTTGCAGTTACTAGTAATGTATATGGAAAATTTCAGTATAAAAAAGGAAATACATGAAACACTAATTTATGAATATATCACATTTTATCGGAGAATTTTATAGTGATTAACAATGATGAGAAAATTTTTACTTCCTGTGTCCTCTGAATGAAGAGACTATGGTGAGTTTTGGCATTGTGTCCAAGATTAGACTATAAATCATACTTATATCTAGATAATGCTCCATTTAATAAATATGGTCTACTTTAATTCTACTTATATAGCTATACATAAAAATAAAGCTAAGTCAATTTGGTTGAATATATTTTAAAGGAAATGATATCTTGTTTGCAGGTCTACATGTAAATTTTTAAAAGAAAGCATAAAAGAAATAATTAAAAGATTAAAAACCCCAAGATATTGGTTATTACAATAGATGTGTATATGGTAAAGGTCCCTATCCAGAAACCTAAGTTCTTAGATTAGATTTATTTAATGTCAAATATAGACAGATCTTTATTAAGCACCACATTCAACTGCCTCTTAAACAAATATTAATTTAATGTAATATAAAGCAAACTCTAAGTGGAAAAAGACTGAAGAGGGATATTTGAGAACAATACAAGATTTCATTTAAATTTCTAAAAACTTGTCTTAAAAATGAAATAGTTTAAACTCCATTTCTAGTACTAAAGATAGTGTTGTTCTTATCCAATTACTAGCCTTTTGTTTTCTCAGTTTTCTCTCTTCATTGTGTAGTGGAGGGGATTAAATAAGTTAATCTGGGAAAAAAATCACACACTATAGCAATTAACATGTATTAAAAAGTGTATATATTTATAATAATTATTGTATTATGTATTACACAGTATTATATATCACAATTATTAGATATAACAGAGAATAATATAAAAACAATATATCATACCCAGTATCATATTATCTTATTAAAAACAAAATTGCATGGAATATTATAAATCCAATGTATGGAACAACATAACAATATATATCTTAAGGCAAAACATTTAAAAATAAACAAAAAAGGGAAAATGTGACTCAAGTGATTGAACCCCTGCCTACCACATGGGAGGTCCCAGGTTCTGTTCCTGGTGCCTCCTTGAGAAGACAAACAAGACAATGAGTTGGAGTGATGGCCAGGCATGGCTAGCTGACACAACAAGGAGACACAAAAGGAAAGACAATGAGAGTACAACAAAGCAGGAAGCTAAGGTGGCTCAAATGATTGAGCATCTCACTCCTACAGTCCTAGGTTTGATTCCCAGTGCCTCCTAAAGAGAAGATGAGCAGACACAGAGAGCACACAGCAAACAGACACAGACAGCAGACAATGAGTGTAAATGAAGGGGGAGGGGAATAAATAAACAAATCTTAAAAAAAAAACAGAATAATGTTTCAGGTTCTAGACGATTTGATTAGTATAATAAACTTGATTTCCTATTTTTATTCAAATCTATAAATTTGGAACAGTCATTATCCTATAAACAAAAGTATTTTAAATTTATGTTTCTTAAATGTTCATTAAAAAGATAAATTTTGATAAGTATTTTTTTCTGACCATAGTGCATTAAAACTAGAGTAAATAAAACAATAACCAATAAAAGTTATAAGACTAATAAAAAATTCAAAATACTCTATTTAATAACCAAAAGCTAAATAAGAAGGTCTTGTATTAAACCTTTGATATGCAATTAAAATTCCTTGGAAGAAAAGTCCGAAATACTTAAGTGATTATGAAGGAAATAAAAGATAAGTGTGCAACTTAAACTAAAAATGGAAACATTACAAACTAAAAAAATATAGAGTATGCAATTTATAGAGAGAAGCCCTGAAATAAAGGAAAGAGAAAGAAACAAAACATTTAAAATAATATATCAAATAATATACAGGTTCTTTGAAAAAAATCAATGCTATACAAATTCCTGGAAACATGTTTACATAAAAATATTAAATAGGTCAAACTAACACATTTAGTCATGATAGAGTAAATCATATGTGTTCCCTTCATATCAAATATAAAACTGGAAGACTATGTGAAATTATATTTAGACATAGACTATAGACTGGAAAAGACCCTGATCCCTGAGTAAAGGAGGCAAAATGAGTCCTCTGCATTCTCCTCTAATTCGTTGCCTCTGCTTGACCTTGGTGCAAAAAGGGTAAGGGCAAACAAAGTATGGCAGGGTAAAACAAGCTGAAAGGGAGGAGTTCCAAATCTGGGATGACCCAGGTGGCAAGAATTTGTGGGATAGGCCACTTAAGAGAAGGGAGGTTTAGAGAAAAAGAGCTATGGAAATTTGCAGATATTCCCCATAAGTCTTTTGCTGAACCCTAAATTATGTGTGCAGAGAGTGGGACTTAATGAGGCCTGGCAAAGAACAATTACTGGAGAAATAATAACTAATGGAAAGCTGTGAACTGAACAATAATTTGAGCTTGCACATGTAAAGGAGACATTTGGATACCAAATACCCAGAGTGGAGAAACCTGGTTAAACTGGTTTCTGTTTTAGTAAACATCTCCTGGTGTTAAGTTTATCCATAATTTATGTTCTCCAGGCCAGAAACTACCAAAATTTATGCAATTTTTTAATAAAGTGACAGTTGGCAAAACTTAAAAACCAAAAAAAAAAAAAAGAGAGAGAGAGAGAAATTGAAATATCAGACATACTCAAAATCAAAAATGCCAGGAAACAATGAATATCTGGGTAAAGTTAAAATGCTTTTATAGAAAATAAAAGTTGATTTTTCTTCTTTCTTAATTTTTAAAATGATAATTGCTTAAAATACAAATAAAAACAATAACATGTGTAGAAGTAAAATGTATGTCAACAGTAACCCAAGGAAGAAAGGAAGGGAAAGGATGTATGCAGTTTTTCTTCTATTATACATGAAGTCATAAGAGGTTTTTAGGGTAGACAATAATAAATTTAAGGTGTATATTATAAACCCTAAAGCCATGACTAGATGAGAATGGTGGAGAGAGAGAAATAGAGTGAAAGGAATAGAGCTAATAAGCCCATTGAGGAAAAAAAGAACATTACTAAAAGGAATTCAGGAAAAGTAAAGAAAATAATAATGATCAGAGGAGATATTTAGAAGAAAAAATGATAGAAGGTAGATTTTGGCCACCAGTATGAAAAACTACATTAAATTTAAATGTAGCAAACCCTCCAATTGATGAAAATCATTGTTACTGTGTATAAAAATGCATGATCCAACCATGTGGTACTGTAAACAAAGCTGTATTAAATATAAAGAGAACAGATGTTGAAAAGAAAAGGACAGAGAAAGATATAACATGATAATACTAAAAGTAAAAAGATTAGCTATGTAAATATCATACAAAGAAAACTTCAGGATGAGTATTTTCATAGGAATAAAATTGTCAATCTATTGAGAAGGCATAATAATGGGAATTGTATGCACCTAATAAGGGAATTTCAAAATACAAAGTAGAACTAAAACAATCATTGACAAACTGAAATTATAGTCTAAGATTTCAAGTCTTCCTCAATTCACAGAACAAGTAGAGCAAAAATTAATAAGTATATAAAGGATATAACAATCCTATTACCAATAAAAATTGGCTAAAAGAAGAACAGGCACTTTATGCAGGCAACTATGTGAACAGCGATTAAGCACATGAAAAAGCTTTCATCATATTTAGTCATCAGGGAAATGAAAATAAAAAATCATAATGAGATTCTACTACACACCAACTAGAATAAGTTTAAAAAACTACAGAAAGAAGGAGAAGGAGGAAAAGAATCTATAGCAGCAGCAAAAAAGACAGAAAAGAAAATTTGGACAAGGATGTGGCACAATTGGAATGTTCACCTTTTGTCAGTCTTCATGTAAAATGATATGACTACTTTGGAAATCAACCTGGCAATGTCTAGTAAAATTAACACTATACCTATTCTGTTATCCAGGAAATTTATTTCTAGATATTTACATTAGAGAAAAGAAATCAGGTATACACTAAAATATTGGAAGAAGGTCAGAGCAGCATAATCCATAATACCAAAAACGGGAAAACAAAAATTGTCCATCAACAGCAGAATTGATAATCTGTGTTATAAACATACAGAGGAATATAGCTTAATGAACAAAGAACAAAATGAATTATTGATACCAGCACCAACATAGATGAGCTCCAAAACATTATGTGAAATGAAAAAAGCTAAATACATTGTACATACTTAGTGACTCCATTTAGATAAAGTTCTAGAACAGAAAAAAGTAGCATATGGTGAAAGTAGCCACAACTGTGATTGTCTTGGTAGTAGGAAACAAAACAGGTATTGACTAAGAAGAGGCATGGGAGATCTTTCTGAGATTGTTGAGAAAACTTAATGCCTTGTTAAGAGTGCATATTACATACGTATTGACAATTGTCAATAGCCATCTAACTGTGCATTTAAGATAGGTACATTTCAATTCATGTACATTATACCACAACATACAGAAAAAGAATAAAACAAAAATAAATGAGGAATAAGAAAGTTATACAACTTTGTGACATTAAAAAATAAAATCTAGATATTAGATGTCCTATCTAATTACTCTTAAGAGTTAGAAAATTAAAGTGACTAATTGTCCCCAGACAAAATTGGAAGATAAAACCAAACAAGACAGACTACTGATAGATATTGAATCTAGGAGAGGCAAGAAGAGTGTGGGAAATTCAGAGAGGATGTTCCGATAGTTGTTTAACTTTCCATTTTTTTCTTTAATTTAAAAAATATATAAATAAATCTAGGATTATTTGTTTCCATAAATTAAAATAGATTTGATCTATAAAACCATTTGCATGGTATGGAGCAATCTGACTTCAACCTTCTGCCTTTCCCTGTGAATCACAAATAAACCCTGTGCTTGGTTCAAGAGACATTAGCCTGGCACATAGGGTGCATGAAAATATGGGCTGACTTCCCTTTCAAGAGTGCCTTGAGTTAAAACATACACTGGCAGAGTGACCTGCCTGGCATATTCCTTCCACTTTTGCTCCAAGCATATACAAACCGTCACTAGAAATAGCTTGTCTAAAGTGTGTAAATTTTATGGTACCTGGTCCACTCCAATTGCTATATCTGTTCCTAGCAGAGAGGGTGCAGAGTCTTTCAACTATTGTACAAGACAGGTATGCATAGACCATCTTCCTGTGCCAGTCATGGATGTGAAACATTTGCACATTTCACGATGGAAGTGAGTTTGGTCTAGATTATAAAGATTAAAAAATTGTATACATTTTAACCTTTTAATCTAATTGTCTAGATTAAAAAATTATATAATGCTTTAGGATTAAATGAGATAAAGGTACCCGGACAAATTTTTTAAAGCAATGCTTTCATATTTTGTTGAGCTGCCTTTTGTATGTTATTTTATTTTTTGGAGTTGAAATAAAGTTTACTTTAAAAAATTATATACAATTATTTATTTTTTTACAACAATTATTTTTAATTTTAAAAAATTGGGCAGATTCATTCCATAAAGAACAAATATTTATTTGTGTTATGCTTTGTAAATACATGACAGAACTCCTCTTTACACACAGATATACTAGTTTTAAAGACTTTATATGTGTATAGCTGCACTAGATTTCTTGCTTCTGTTTTTTGTTTTGTTTTGTTTTGTTTTTTTGTTTTGTTTTGTTTTGTTTTGGGTGTGGGGAATATACCAGGCCAGGGATTGAATCTGGCACCTGGTATGTGGGAAGTTGGCATTCAACCTCTGAGTTACACTGGCTCCCTGTCCCTCCAGTTTTACGACTTCATTCTCTTGGTTCAGAATCTAGGAAACATTGTGTATATATATATTTTGTTAGCAATAGTTGTTTGCTTATATATTTTATGAAAATCACCTGAGTGTGACATTTATTTCCTTGACATATAGCTGAAAAATTCAATCAGTATGCATTCAGATGGACAGAGAAAATATTGCTTATTTGCTAAAATTACGTCAATATTCCTCAAAAACTGAGAAAGTAAGTGAAAACAAAAATAAGACTTTTCAATAAGATAATTTCAGGCTAATCCTTTTTCCATTTAGGTAACTCAATATGTCTTGGTTAAGTGATCTGTTTTTTATTAATAGATATCCTCTACAAACTCTTTCTCTTCCCCGAGATATCTCTGCTTGAAAAAGGGAGTAACTGATCTTTATACCAAGTTCCCAAATTGTAGAACACTAGTAAACTGGCTCTCTGGAAAGAAAAATCATAATGTGTAGCATTTGCCAATTTCTGTGGTATAAATATTTTTACCATGGCCTATTTCAAACTATGAATATGACCTCACTGGGTATGGATTTAAGAAAGAGATGCATATAGTTTCTCTAACCTGATTAAATGCAGATGCTGGAGGAGAATGGGTTTGGTCCAGAACCATAAATTGAACAGTCAGTTAAAGCCGTTCACTTTCTTTTGGATAAATGCCCAGAATTTCAAACCTCTTCCCAATTTCCTGCCCTTTCCCAAGTTGAATTATAAGTGGATAAGAGAGAAGTGCTAATTTCTCTTTCTAATCCCCAAGTCCATTGCATAGTGATGAGGGTGCCATATGGAGAAAGACTAGATTCACCTTAATTTAGAAAATTTGATATATGTTTAAAATGTGAACAGCATTTTTTAGCACAAAGCAGCATCAGAGACCAGCTACAGCCACCCTCTAGAGCGCTGCTTTGATCTTTCTTTGAAAATAAGGCGGTAGCTACCACCAATTGTCAGGGCTGACTGGAGGGTAGGGTAGGTGTGGAAAACCTAGCAATACCCAGAAGTACTTCAGGGCCTTTCCAAAATGTCCTCTGGAATTAATACTAGAGGGTGGTGAGTGAAACAGGCCATGGGGCTAGCAAGAGACCAGGCTGTTTTTGCACAAATGCCTTGATGTTTATATCTATTGATGTCTTCTTGCTATTCTGGCAAGAAAAGATCTCTTGTCCACTTGGTCATTATTTGTTGTGATGGCATTCATACTGTACAATTGTGCACTGTTTAAGCATTTTACTTTAATGTTGGGGAGATTAGGCATCAAAATTGAGATATTCATTGTGCAGTGTGCTCTCTCTAGGCTGGGTCAGGGCCTGGACTCTGGCCCTTGAATATTGGTGACACTGTGACACTGTCTAATCACTCCTTTTTATACTTTTTTGGGCACAAACTACATCTTTAAATTGTAACAAGGATTTTTGTATACTTTGTATATATTTTAATTACAAATACTCTATTACAAATGGAAAATGTAAAAATTCTGACATTTATATTTATCTATACCATTACCTATACTCAAGGTCTTTATCACTTCATAGAGTTTTGAGTTACTGCCTAATGTTGTTTCCTTTCAACATAAAGGACTCCCGTTAGCATTCCTGTAATGCAAGGTAAATGATAATGAAATGCCTCAGCTTTTGTTTGTTTAGGAATGTCTTCATTTCTCCCTCATTTTTGAAGGACAGCTGTGCTGGATGTATTATTCTTGGGTAGCATTTTTTTTTTCTTTCAGCACTTTAAATATGTCCTCCCACTGCATTCTGGTTTCCACAGTTTCTAATGAGACATCAGATGTTAGTATTTTTAAGGATCTCTTATATGTAACACGTCACTTCTCCTTTTTTCAAGATTGTATCTTTCTCCTTGTTATTCACTAGTTCAGTTATGTGTCTCAGTGTAGGTCTCCTTGGGTTCAACCTGATTGGTGATCATTGAGCTTCTTGGATTTGTTTATTCATATTTTTCATTAGATTTGGGTTGTTTTCAGTCATTATTTCTTTCAGTTTATTATTATTTTTAATGCTCCATTATCTCTCTCTTTACCTTCTGAGACTCCTATGAAGAATATATAGATATGCTTGATGGTATCCCGTAGTTTCCTTAGGTTCTATTAATTCTTGTCATTCTTTTTTTCTTTCTGTTCTTCTGACTGAACACTTTTTAAATTGTCTTATCTCAAGTTTTCTGATCCTTTCTTTTGCTTGCTCCAATCTGCTGTTTAATACCCCTGTTGAATTATTTTTAAGATTTATTTATTTATTTTTATTTCTCTCTCCTTCCCCCACCCCCATCCACCACTTGTCTGCTCTCTGTGTCCATTTGCTGTGTGTTCTTCTGTGTCCACTTGTATTCTTGTCAGCGGCACTGGGAAACTTTGTCTCCTTTTTTGTTGCACCATTTTGCTGTATCAGTTCTCCTTGTGTGTGGCGCCACTCCTGGGAGGGCTGCGCTTTTTTTGTGCAGGGCAGCTCTCCTTATGGGGTGCACTCCTTGCATGGGGCTACCCCTACATGGGGGATTTGTAATTTTCAGCTCATAATTTTCATTTATTTCTTCCTTATAACTTCTATTAAAGTATTGAAAATTTAATGTTCATATATTGTTTTCCTGATTTCTGTTAGTTCTTTGTTCATGTTTTCCTTTAGTCTATTAATCTAATATGAAAATTTTTATCTAAAATCTTTGATTAGTAAACTGAGGTTAGCATATGCACTGGGCCCTCAGGGATCTGCCAGACTGAGAAACACCCACTCACAGAAGGAAAGGGAAAAAAAAAAAATACAGCCAAAGAAGATGGACTGGCCCTTTATATCTATGTAGATAAAGGTGAGAGGCTGAGAGCTACTCTTGCCTAGAGAGCCAAAACCACTGTACTGGACTTTTAAGGATCTGCCAGAATAAGAAACAGTCAGAAAGAATAAATAAAAGACAACCAAAGAAAGTGCACTTGTTCTTTGTGTCCAATATATGATGGTGGGAAGTCAAATCTGCTACTGCTATCCAGGAGACTGAAGCCAAGGCCAACATCCATAAGGAGTCTTCATGGATCCCTCATTTTAACCCTACCTTTCTGCTCCAAATTTAGGGAATAAGGATTTTTCTGCCTGCCTTGGCCCAAGCCAGCCACCCCAGTATCTAAGCATGTTTTGCAGCCAGCACGATTTCCCAAGCTTTGGCTATGGGACTGAAGAATGATGGTGTTAGTTGCTGATTTGCACTTTCATTTACAAAACCCTAATTCCAGGGTTACAACCCAATCAATCCCAATTCCTTTTTCTAGCTCATTTAGTTTCCTGGTGGAGGGTGTGATCTGTAAATCTTCTCACTTCATCATTTTATATCTCAGGGGACTGTCGTTTTGCTGACCTTCCACCAGAGTTTCAATCAGGAAGTAGAGCGAATAACTATGATATAATATAATCAGAATGCAATTTTCCTTTCTCACTCTTTATTCCTTTACAGAAAGCACTGGGAATGAGGAAGAAGATATTTTTTTGCTACCTTATAAAGTTGATTGTCTCTATTCTTATAAATTTAGATATAATTCATATAAAGTAAAATTTACTATAATGTAAAATTCATCATTTTGAAGCAATACAGTAATTTTTAGTATATTCATAAGATTATACAACCATTATCACTATCTTATTCCAAAACATTTCAATCACCACAAAAAGAAACACTATCTATTAACAGACAGCCCCAATTCTTCCCGTTTCAGGAAATAACCATTCTACTTTGTGTCTCTATGAATTTGCTATCTGGATATTTCAGATAAATGGAATCATACAATATGTGACCTGTGTGTTTGGTATATATTTTCAGTTTTCAAGCTATATCCATATTTTAGTATGTTTCACACCTACTAAGATATCTATTATTCAAAGGAAAAAGGGGGAAAATAACAAATGTTGGTGGGGATGTGGAAAAACTGTGTGCTTCGTAGATTGCTGATAGGAAATTAAAATGTCCAGCTAATGTGGGAAACAGTTTGGCACTTCCTCAAAAGGTTAAACACAGAATTCTCATATAACTCAGCAATTCTTCTCTTCTATATATACCCAAAATAAATGAAAAACATATGCTTACACATAGCTAATGCATCAATGTTCTTGACAGTGTTATTCATAACCCAAATGTCACTTAAATGCTAATGGATAAAGAAAATGTCTTATATCCATGTAACATAATGTTGTTTAGCCATAAAAATGAATTAAAGAGAATTTTTAAAAAATATCATGTTCTCTTGTCAAGATAATATTTGCATTCTCTCTACACTAAAACATATACTTACACTGGGGATAAACAGACTGATAGTGTATTACTAATATGACATATATAAATCAGGCAGATTTAAAATATATTAAATTCTATTTGTTGCAACAATTTTGAATGCTGGTAATGAAAATCCTAGGTCAAGGTGACTTAAACTACAAAAGAGTTTTACAAGTTCATACTACAGAGGAATTCCAGAGGAAAGATGGTGATCAGGCAAGATTGATATCAAGATTCCATCTCCATTTCAAGCAAAGTACTTTTTCCTATGTCTTTTCTTATGCTAACTTCAACCACAAGTTGACAGTGAGATATCCTTATACCTGTTGAATGGAAATTATACTTCAGAATAAGAATTATTTATTTCTTAAATAACAGATAAGGTAGGTTTAGTTGGAAGAATTTAGTTGAAAGTTATCAGACATAGATCATTTTAAGAAGGGATTATAAGGTTAAAACACCTAGTGGAAAAGCAGACAATAAGGAAAATGAAACTGAAGAATATTTACATCCTTGTGACATTTTTCAAACGCTCTTGTGAGAATCTCAGAATTTGACCAATTGAAATTGAGGAAATTTAACTGAGATAGAATCTTCACATTAGTCTCAGTTGTCTTAGAAATAGAACTTCTCCTTTCATCATCAAGCTAATGACAGTAACTGTGTTTAAGTAAAATAAAGAACAATTAAGATTGAACATAATGAGAACT
Source organism: Dasypus novemcinctus (assembly GCF_030445035.2). Taxonomy (NCBI): domain Eukaryota; kingdom Metazoa; phylum Chordata; class Mammalia; order Cingulata; family Dasypodidae; genus Dasypus; species Dasypus novemcinctus. Next base: position 110,167,993 of record NC_080674.1, on the reverse strand, counting down.
AGACTGAGTTAATTTGGGGGAAGTCCAAGGGAGGAATTTGGGAAAGATGGTGCAGAAATAAAAAAGTAGCCCACCAAGGGTAAAAGTTAAATTAGACCTATATATTTGATATTACAGGCTGAGTCAGTTGAATCTCCAGGTGACCATGGTTTACATTCATGTAAATAATAAGCTAAATTTAGATGTAAGTTGCTTCAGTGAAACTAATCCCAGAAGTAAATTGACAGTATCCCCATATGATCAATGTATAGGATTCCTTTCTGACATTTAGGCCTAAATGCAAGAGAACCCCTGGAAATGTTCTTATGTCTTTTGGACTGCATTAGATCAATGTCAATTCCTGAATTTATTTCTTCAGCCTGGGAAGTGTAACATGGTTGACTGGATTATGCTTCCTAATAGCTCAACCAATTATTAGGACACAGACTGTGATTGACTTGACTTATTATCCATTCTTATCCCCTAAATCTGCAGTTGTTCCCCCAGGCCTCAGTATAGAGCACTTGTTAAGGAGATTATTGTAATGCCCACTAGGTACTTTACATAAAGTATTAAGTAGTTTTCATATGCCTGGTACTGTAATAGAAAGTGATGGTACAGTAGTGAGTTAGTTAGATGAAGTCTTTTGCTCAACCAGAAGTCAGTCAAATATGAGAGACAAGCATGTAAAACCTTAACTAATATTAGGTAAAGAATAATACTCTACCTGAAAGTGAAGTAAAGAGAAAATACTACCTATGGCAGTTTGAGATTATTTTATGAATCTCAAAAAGAGAAAGATTATGTTTCCAAACTAATTGATTTCTCCGGTGTGTGATACCCTTAAATTGTATTAAATTCAGTTGAGGGAACTTTGATTAGATTACCTGTTCACATTGCTCTTAGAGCTTTTTGATTTGACTATGTCAGTAAGGCACGACTCAGGTTGAGTTACCACCCCCTTGATGGGTCTGAAATAAATTGACACTCACAAAAACACACAGGAAGAGAGATTTCTGTCATTTTTACCCTGACATGTGGCAGAAAGGAGAAGACTCAAACAGCTGAAGCCCCAAGGAGAGGGGAGCCATTTTACCTGAGAGTTTACAGCTGAAATTGAGAAGAGAACAGAACTACTGAGATTGATAAAGAAGGCCTGGAAAGAGGCAAACCCTATGCCAGGAGAGGATAACAGGATTGCTTAGAATGAAGCCTCATGAGGCTGAACCCACAAAAGAGGAAGAAGAAACCCGGAGGGGAAGGAAAGACCAGGCAGAGATCCTCTATAATGTTGCTTCAACTCCGGGCAGCGGACTTTGGTGAGAAAGCACCTCTTACGGTGCCTTAAGTATGACTGTCCGCAGTCTTGGAACTGCAAGCTTTTACCCCAAATAAATTCCCTTTGTAAAATTCAACAGATTTCTGGTACTTTGCATCAACATCTCTTTGGCAGACTAATACACTACCCAAAAGGCGACTCGCACGTACCTTGAAAATGCATGAATATTTATCAGCAGTATCAAAGAGAAGGGGCTGACATTCCAAGCAAAGAAGAAGTGCGTCTGCAAAGAAACTGAGGCATAAAATAATGTGTGGCTGAGTTGTGTAAAATGAGAGTGGGCAGCATCCATGAACAAATCCTGTAGGACCTTGTAGACTAAGGTAAGGAGTATAGGTTTGTTGTTACAAATTGTGGCAAAAGTGTTGCATGAGTAGATAAATAATTTGCTATCCAAACTAACATCTGAGTGAAAAATTTTGTGTGGGAGAAGGAAAAGGATGGAGTAGAAAAAAATAAATTCAGCTCAGAAACTGTTTATGACATGTTAAGTTAAAGGAATGTGAGGCATCTGATGGAGAGCAAGCAATATTTCAGTCGAGAGTAAAGTTCTATACTCTAGATATAGCTTTATGATTCAGTCAATGTTTATGAATTACTGGAGGAATTGTTACACAATGCAATTACATTACTTTTAGATGCAGACACTCACATGTCATGTTTGGGTTTATGGAAATTCAGCTCAAGTCATTTGGAATTTTACTGTACTGATGAAGAATTTACGGTCAAATATCTAATGAACATTCTGGAAGATTTTCCAATATTTTAAATCAAATTGAAATTCCAATAGTGTTGAAATGAAATCACCATATCTAAAATTATAAGTATTTTAAAATATAAAATGCCTTTGTGAGCTTTACATTGGCTCTAGACTTTATTATTTTATAGATAATACTATTAAGGCATAGAGGCACTATTTTTATAAAGTCATTCCATAGAAGTACTGATTCCTCTGAAAATTTTAGTTGGGCTCATCCTACTTGGATCCACTTTTTAAAAAAATACTTGGGCCTAGGATTTAAATTTGTTGAATTGCAGTTATCCTCATGTTTAACCTTTTGGTCTGCATTTATATATTTTTAATGCCTGTATCATAGTTAATTTGCATGTCTATTTCATATTTAACATTAACTCTTTTGGATGCATGGAGCTTTAGAGGAAGAATTCGTTGATGTATAATTCATTAGCATTAACTTGGAAGCTCCTACTCTTAAGATTCTAGGGAATATAAATGCTAGAATTAAAAGATGGCTTTTGGTATATTTTCTATATTAGGAAATATGCTTTACATTAAAAACCCATCAAATATGCATAGTACTTTATTAAGACCATTATTATTATTATTTACTGAACAAATATATAGAGTTGTCTTCCTTCAAGATGTACAATATACACATATTAAAGGTACAGTACTTAAGTCCATTGATAGCACATTGCAGCTAAATATTTCATTTAAAAAGTGTTTTTGTAAATGATTTTGCTGATTAGTGTTTTAAAGAATATAGAAGAGTGTTAGGGGAATAATATAAGGGAAAGACTAATGACCTCATTAAAAACTGTTTTGCAGATACAAAGACTACAATGCACATAGTAGCAACAATTACTTGAGCGAATGGGCAATGAGTTCTGATTCCTTTACTTCACCAGTAAATTCTGTCAGTGCATAAATTGTGAGGCTTAATGTTACATGTTATTTACTCTATGATAGAGTTTAGATAGATTTCTATAAAGGGAATCAATAACTTCAGAAAACATCTAGAAAACTTTGCTTAGATTGCTAATATGTTAAGCGTGGAGGAAAAATATATCTTTATAATTTCTTTAAGACCTTGTTTTACTTGTATAACAACTTTTCTATTAAAAAAATCCCTAGTGATTTCTATGATAAAGAACATGGTATCATTTTTCCACATGATTTTATTGTGGTGGTTGTATGTATAGTTTTACTTATTTATAATAATCACAAATGTATGGCTAAAGAAATAACATCTACAGTGGGCGACCCTTGCCCCCAAAACCTTCTATATTGCGTAGAAATATGATAGTTGCATAATACAGTTTTAAAGAGTCATATCCTACCTCCATTCCAGTACTCAGTTCTTTACATTAAGTTGCTGCGAGGGCTTACTCTCCACTTGGGTCTTGTAGCATCTCCTCCTAGCGGTGATGGATGAGCTTAGGTTTCCTCAGAGTCACACTCTTCCAGACAGAGTTTTGACTTAACATTGTTGCGAGGAATTTCAGATGGAGCCAGGGAAAGGAAGTGAAAATTCAGTAGTGTAAATTACGGTTTATCTTTACATTTTAATTTCCTGGCTTTAGCTGGTTTGAATTATAACCTTACTACCAGTTACAAGCAGATTTGGAGGCTGTGTGTGATAAAGAGGTATATAAGACTTTAAGTACTTTTAAATGCTGCTGATTCAAGTCAAATTTATTGTTGTCCTTTTAAAAGCAGTCATCTGTATTTCTGCCTACACATGCAGCAGGAAAATCATTTTGTACAGTCTGGTCATTTTTTTTCCTTTGTGTTTTATAGACTTAATTGGAATTCAAATATACCAATATAAAATATAATCTTAATCATAAATCTCACAAAGTCTTTTCACAGCTTTGCATTTAGAAGATTTACCTTTAATTTTGCCTGGTTCTTTCTTCATTGAGTTTCCTAGGAATCATTCAGTAAAGTAAATTGTCAACTTTACAGTATATCAGCCTCAGTAGGACACTTGTTAGATATTCAGAGCAAGATGACAAATTTTCTTGGAATTTTATTATATTCACTAAAAGGGAAAACTAATGACTTCGATAAACTTAACAAGGTTATCAAATACTTTGATAATACTTCTCTCAGAAAATCAATGTACCTCATGATTCTTTCTTAATCTTTAGAAAATACTAATATCATTCAATTACATAAATATTCAACAAATATTTACTGAACACCACCATGTTTCACCACTTATCTAAGATCAGAAACCCAGTGTTAATTAGGGAAAGTTCCATGTCCTAAGGTAGTTTCCTTACACATAATAGGAGGGAAAAAAAATTGAGAGGCAGCTAAAATAGTGTAGTGAGTGTGAAGGAGATACAGATACTATGGGATAACTCTGAGGATCCTCTAACCTGAGCTAAACAATCTAGATTAGACTAGGCTTTGAAATATTATCCTAGAGTAAATGATACCTAAACTGTGATCTGGATTACAGGCAATAGATGGATGGGTTTTGAGAAAGAAAATGACCATAAACGTGGGAAAAAATAGCATGTACCCTAAACCAGGATGAAAGGGTGGCATGTATGAATAACTGATGTTAAGTATGTAAGATGGAATAACAATAAAAAATGAGAGTGGATATGAAAATAAGAGTCAAATCATGCCTTATTTGAATGTCACCAGATGAGTGATGGGGGAACAGGGAATGACTTTTCAAATGGTGAGTAATTTAATCAAATTTATGTTTTTGAAGGCATCATGCTATATGTAGGACAGAAACTAGATTGAAGGGAAAAAAATAGCATTAGAGGGAGACTTGAAATAATACAAGTGAGAGATGACAGTTATCTGAACTAGTACAGTTGTTAAAACTGGAGAGTGATTTAATAAAATAAATTTATATAACTTGGTAACTGAAGAGAAAGAAGGAGAGTTGCCAGTCAAAAATAGCTACCACTTTTATTTTTAGTTTAGGTGGATGGGGTTACCAACAGCATTTTATAGTACAGGGACACAGAGGAGGGACAGATTTGCAGGGGAAGATAACGAGGTGTTGCTTTTGTTTTTGTTTTGTTTTAGATAGGTTAAGTTTGAAGTGGCCATGGAACATCCAAGTAATGCTGTTTAGTATGTAATTAGATAATTGGGTAAAATTCAGGGTTTCCATGGAAATCTATACTCAGTACTTACAAAACCATTGACTTAGGTTAAATTTGACAATGTGAGTCTATAAATCAGAAGAGATAAAAGAAAGGATGAGAGAGAAGCTATGAAAGACACAAAGACATTGCTGCTAGAGAAATTTTGAGGTTATAAGGAAAATGTCATTATAATGGAGCCTGGGTAAGAGAACATTGCTGTAAGGATAGTGATCAAATGCTATTGAGAATTAAAGAATTATAAAAATTAGTAAGTGTCCATTGGATCTACCAGCAGCAAAATTAAGTTTGCAAGAATATGTTCAAGGGTTGTAGTAGGGATAGTAGTCAAATTCTGAAGAGTTGTTCAGTGAGTGGGAAATGAACTCTTTGGAGAAACATTTAAATTAACATCACGTTGCATGAAATGTAGCTTCTTGAAGAAATTATCAGTATACGAAAATATAACCATTGGTGGGCTTCATCCAATCAATTGAAGGCCTTAAAAACAAAAGCTGAGATTTCCTCAAGGAAAAAAAAAATTACTTTCCCAAGATTTACAACATCAATACCTATCTGTGTTTCCAACCTACTGGTTTGCCCTATAGATTTAGGACTCAGGAGTGCAACACTGAATTTTACTTGAATTTCCAGGATGCTGGCCTGTCCTACAGATTGCAAACTTGCGATGCCCCACAGTCACCTGAATGAATTCCATAAAATGAATCTCTAAATATGTGTATGTACATATGTTTATAAATATAGATATACATCCTATTAATTCTATTTTTCTGGAGAATCCCAACTAGCACATATGCCCTAGAGTGGAGTTTTTTTTCCATATGCACATGAAATCAATATAGTTCATCAATATTATGGAACATGTTTTCTAGTTTACAGGTAAAATAGGTATTTTTATTTTTATATCATAATATAAAAAAAGCATGGATTATGGAATCTTACCCTTTCTCTCACTTATGTATCATAGAACAAGTTCTCTGAAAACCAGTTATTTAAAAATAAAAAAGGGACACTATTACTTTTACATAGTGGGATAGTGGTGAGAATGAAGTGAGACAATCAATGTAAAAAAAATCTACTATATGGTAAAATCTCAATAAATGTTAGCCATAATTATCCATGACTTTCCTCTTAGAAAAGGATAATTCTGTTCTTAAAATGTTGATAGGACCTTTCCCACATTTCCACCTAGACCAGACTTTCAAGTTTCCTTTAGGTAAAAATGGTCAAATTTGATAAGTTCACATGGTTCAAACTATTATTATCTGAAAATGAATTATGACAAGCTGAGGAAGGGAGAGTGTTTTAGGAGAATAAGTTTCCATTTTCTTACCATATTTAGGAGCCTGGAGAACTTTCCTAAAAGGAGGACTGAAGAAAAATATTATTTGTAGTATAATGGGAATAGCAGCCAATTTCTAAACATTTTTTCAGTGAGTGTTAAGTTTAAAATATCATTTATTTATAATTTTTAAATTGCGTTAACGTTTTTATTTGGGTTTGAGTTTATTATAATATTAAGTTTAATAAAATTTTTAGTACATAGTAAACTTTAGTTTTTGTGCTCATCTTTCATTATTTAAAAATCACTATTAGTTTATTTTAAAGTAATTTCCTTAATATCAATGCAACTTCTCCTGGGCAGGTGGTCATTTTAATTATGCTAAGCCTCATTTTAATAATGGCCAAAATGGAACTAACTTTCTTAAGCTTTTATATGCAATTAAGTATTAAATTGAGTAATTATAGGCACACAATTCTAATTGTTCTCTCTGAATATAGAATAAGCAATCAACTAATCATAACACTTTCAGGTATAAAGTAATGGAAATTGTAATTTTCAGTGCTTATTTCTCTGCGATCACAAGAAAGCAAAAGAGAAAAAAGGGAGTTAAACAATTGATTTTCTTACTGTGATTATCCATAATTAATTTGAAATCCCCTGTTGCTATATCTCAGCTAAGAAGTACATTATTGTACTGTCTACTCCCTCCATCTGTAAGATTCTGTTCAGGGAACCAAATTAATGTTAAAAATACCAAGTACATTTCCAGTCAAAATTTACTAGTATTATGGTACAAGAATACATGGGGAAGGAGAACCCTACAATTAAAACCAAATTTAAGTAGAAATACTTTGGGATTATTTAGAATTATGTTGAGCATTCTAGCAAAACACAAAAAACAGAAAAACGTTTAGCAGCTCTTTCTGATCCCTTTATGACAATTAACAAATTACTTAATCTCTTTGGTCTCTCATTTTCTCAATTGACTTTTATAGTGAAAGAATTTATAGTGCCCCCTCCCCCAAACTTCATAATCCTATAATCCAGAGAATTTTATAATGGAGACATATTCTTAAATTTAATTTAAAATCAGTTAATGTACATTTATTGGCTGTGTATTTGGTAAACGGTAGGTGCTATACACTGTACAAAAAAGTATTATGAAAGTATGCTGAAAAACAAATGCAATAGCCATAATTCAAGATTGAATATTATTTAGTATAAATGTGTGATGACACATCTTTTAAGAAATTTGAATCCATTGCTTTGTATGAAGACTTATGTACCTCTTATTTGGAAATTTGTTTAAGTAAAAAATTAAATATATAAAGCTATGAATGTATTGCAAAATGGTGCCTCACTGAGTGAAAGTATGGACTAAAAATTCATAAAAGATTAAGAGAGGTTTTCCTTCATGCCTGCGGACTACAAGGGCAGAAAGGTCTCAGTTGTCTGTACACTCAGTGGATAAATCAACCCCACTTTTAAGATGGATATTTTAACCTTAAAAAATCTATTTCTTTGCCACAATAAGTGGTTTGGGGATTATCTAACACTTTGGATTATCTGCACCATTAGTGAAGATAATAAAGAGCGGACTGCATTTTGCATCAAAATAGCATGGTCTGTTACACTCATGAATAGGCTGAGAAAGAAGGATTGGAAAATCTTTTTTGCTATATTTACTCACAACAGTTTAATCGACTGCAGCTTGCTTGATGGGGTTTTAGGTTGTTTACAATTGATGATATATCCATCACTTATTAGTTTCAAAATTATCAAAATTAATTATGGAGAAGAATTATGTAGATTTGGTGTCAAAAAGCTTGTGATTTCTATTCTTAAAAGAAATGTAGAATTAGTTCACAAATATGTTGGATTTCTGTTTCAATTACAAGACCTAGATATCAGTTTTCTTCTGCTGTTTTTTCATATGGCATCAAAAGGAATGATCAAAATACTAACAATTTTTAGGAAATATATTTTGAACAATGTAAAGAAATCCAATGTCAGTTTAAAACCCTGCTAGATTGGCAGAAATTCACTTGCTCTTGTATATTGCAAGTATTTATACTTATGGAAATCATAAAAACTTACATGAGGTCCCCTCCCACTAAGTGCTACCATATGTCTGGGACTTAAATATGCCTATCAAACTTATGATAAAGATAAAATTCCTTTGTATTCCTCTCCCCAGCTCTTTTTGTTATTTTTCCATGGTCCACTAATCATAGTGATGCTGAAGAAAATGACATTCTACACTCACTAAATCAGTCATGAATTTGCAATGGTATTTCATGCAGAATATGGCATAGATCATATTACTCTTTCTAATTTTGAAGTTTTAAAAATAACTGTACAGTTTCTGATTTTTCTTAAAGAAAATAAGTCAAGTATTATGATATCTTGCAACTACATTATTTATCTTACAATTATAATTAAAAACTTCCTCTGGTGCTTTTTTACTGCATGTATTTATTTATGTAGGAAATAACAAAAATAAACTCTTGATAAGGCTATCCCTAAAGAGATTAAGATATATAAAGGACATAGAAGATAGTTTCCCATATAACACGATTCATTCATTCATTCTGCCAGTTAACCTTATTATTATATTTTTTTAGTCCATAGTATCAAAAACTGTTATCAATTGATGGGTACATTTTTGAGAAAGGCAGAGAATTTTTTCTTCTCATAAAATTGACATTATGGTGCAGAAGGCACATAATAACAAGCAAAATAAACAAAAAACTCACATAATTATAGAGAAAAAGATAAGAGAAAAAATAATACATACTTTTAAAATATTGGAGTTTTACTAGGGAGTTTGAAGGGAGGAACTACTTTAGATAAAGTAGTCACAGGGAAGGACTTCTTGAAAAGTTGGTATTTGAAATGAAACCCCCTTGACTGAAAGAGCCAGTCAAGATAAAATGTGAGGGCCCTAAGCCAGAAATAAAGCTATTAACTTTTTTGCCCTTTTCTATGAGCAGAAAGAAATATTGAAATGAAGAAGAGGTGAGTATAGTGCTAGAATGCATCTACATAGAGATAGGCAAGACTCAAACTATAGCAAAATAACAGTTTGGATTTTATTCTATAAGGAAAGCGAGTGGAAGGCTTTTGCTTTTTTTTTTTTTTTTTTCTACTTTGGAGAATTAGCAGTAAGTAGTTGGAATAGATATTAAGAAAAGGAAGCCAGTAAATTTCTACTGCAGGAATTCAGATAAGAAATAATGGTAGATGGAACTATGGTGGTAGCAGTGGAGACAAAGAAGTGGTCGGATATAGAGTTTTATTTTTGATATTGGTACAATGAAATGATTTGATTGGTTTAGTGATAAGATGATGCCTATATTGTACCTTAATAATTCAGAGGATTCTAATATTTTAAATGTAAAAAAAAAATTAAGGGATGAATACATTGAAGAAGGGACAGGAGAAGTCAAAGTTTTATTTTGATCCTGTTCAGTTCAAATTACCTATTATACATTCCAAAGGGAAATGTTTAATAGAGAGTTAGATTTCTAAATATAGAGATCATAGGAGAGATCATAACCAGAAAAAAAGCATTAGGAAGTCATCAGCATGTATCAGTCACAGTTATCAATGCTACCGCCTACACCCCAGCAAAAAAATATAGCCAGAGAGATTTAAGAAAATAATACATTACAGAAAAAAAACCAAAACAGAGTAATAATGTAGCTTTTACTTGGAAAAAAATGAAAAGCAAAAAAATGAAATCAGAGAGTGACTTGCTTTGCTCTTTCCCATTTTATCCCACTACTATAAAGAATTACTGGGTTGGATCTGAATCCCAAGACTTCTTGGATTTACTCTCTCATTTTGCTAAAGTTCATCCTTGTGACGTTTAGGCTAATTATGTCAACTCAGCCAGGTAATGGTGCCTAATTCTTTGGTCAGGCAAGCACTGAGATAAACATAATACAAGATCATCCCATGTACTTTAATCATCAGTGAATTGATTGTATAGATAGCTGGCTACATCTCTACTCAACTGAGGAGAAGGCTGTCAGCAATGAGTGACATTTTATCCAATCCATTAGTGGTCTTCAGAGATGTGATTTCAGCATTCAGAGAAGGAATCCACAGCCCTACTTCAAATAGACAGTGTCTCCTGGAGACCTTCATCTGAATCCCTGACTTGCAGCCTGCCTAAGGAATTTGGACTTGTGCATCCCCATGGTCATATGAGAAAATTTTATAAAATCCCATACTATTTACATACTGTTTAGAGATATCTCTTGTTGGTTCTGTTTCCCTAGAGAACTCTGACTAATACAGCTTGGTACTAGGAGTGGTTTTTGAGAAACAGAAAAGTAAACGTGGGATTTCTAAATTGGTTCTGAGATTTTTGTAATAGGCTCTCAACTGTAATTAGATCCAAGGGTACTGATGACTCCTTTTCCAATAATAAGGAGTCTATTGACAGTCCATAAAATGAACTGGCAACAGAGATATGCAAAATATCACCACTGTATATGACAACTTTGATGCTTATAACAGGCCTGGATCTGGGTGAGAGTTTTGTGGAGAAAATTGGTATAATGATGTTGGTTGACTGTTTCTAAATATGTTGGATATGGTTACAAAAGAAAGGGAAGAGCTGAAGGCTTAAAATTTGCAACTTAAGTGATGCATGAATGCTGTGAATGTTTCTGTGTGCTCAGGAAGAAAATCTTGTTTTGTGTAGCTGCAGACTTGAGATCTCTGAAAACTAGACTCAGGAGTCTTATTGTAGGAGTAGCAGAATTACAATAGAAACTAAAATCTCAACCTTGCAGGATGTCAGCTGTTAAAGTGAGGACATTGATTGGAAAGGAGTGGAACCCTGTGGATTGGGATGGAGACATATGGGTTAATGATAATGGGAGTGAAGACATTGAAATCCTAAATTATACTGAGACTTTGCAATATAAACCTGTAATGGTCTACCTTGAAGAGAAAACCACCTAATGTCAAGCCTGCATCATCCAACCTCCAGTCTGTCCCAAGGAGTCCTGACCTCCTCACTGCCCTGAGAACTCTGCCATCCAAACCCCACCCAGAGAGATTAATTTTTGTCTCACCAAATGAAATTGCAAGGAAATGCCTGGGGATAATATTTCTCTTTATTCACCTCCATCTCCACCAACCCTCTTCTCTTCCATACCTTTAGCTAGTTAAAGTCACAAGTCCCCAAAGGAAGGTAAAGTACAAAGTGTGACCCAGGAGGAAGTTTGCTGTACTCTAAAAGAACTGCATGAGTTTTCCAATTTATACAGTCAGAAATCAGGGTAATATATGTGGGAATGGGTACTAAGGATATGAAATAATGGTGGAAGGAATATGAAGTTGGATTAGGAAGAATTTACTGAAAATGGGCCCACTAAGCAGAGATTCTTGATTCAATGCTGTAGCTCAAGGGGATCAAAAGGGCTCTAGCAGTTTGTTGGGATGGCTGGCTAAAACATCGACCACAAGATGGCCTGCAATGCTTAAGGTCAAGATGCCTAATTTACCCTGGTATACTGTAGATTAGGGGATCCAAAGGCTTAGACAGACTGGAATGCTAGAATGGATTCACTATTTAAGACCTGCTCACACACAACAGGAATGCCCATAAGATACATCTGTCACCAGGACTATGAGGAATAAATTTCTAAGACTAACTCCATCTTTCCTGAAGAGCTCTGTGGTTGCTCTTCTCTTTTGATCAGATATTACTGTGGGAACTGCTGTCATGGAATTAGAATCCTTAAACATTATGGGGATGATCAGATTCTGGGATGCCAGAAGCCAAGTAGCAGCACTTAATCCCAAAAAACAAGGTGGGAATGGCTACCACAAAGAAAAGCAGTCTCATAGCAGCAATCACAATAGTTTGAGTCACATATACCTATGGCATTGGCTAATAGATTTTGGGAAACCTAAAAGGAAAATAGGTGGACAGTCTATGAAATTCCTAATTGATCTACATAACCAGAAGAGTTCTAAGTTGAGTAAACAAAACTTAACTTGAACTACAGAAACAGATTATGTCAGAAAATAGGGCTCATTGTTGACAATCATTATCCTTTTGTTAGTTGTCCTGGCTGAGTCTGATGAACTGAAAAATATGTATTTGCTGTAACTTTGTTGAGATTCAGGGCTCACCTGACATATAAATAGCTGGAAGGTTTAAATCCCTGGGGCATATATTTCATGTGCATAGTGCTAATTATAGGTTCAAATAAATGGGTTAGAAGACCAATGTGCACAAGCCCCCTCTCAATCAGAAGTAGAGTTGGGCATCACTATCCCCAAATCCTCAGATAGAGGAACAAACATAATGGGGAAATACAACTACTAAAGCAGGTTTATTATTATTCTAGTAATGGAAGAACTTGTAATAGTGATATAAAGGCAGCGGTGAACAGAGGTTCTGAGGGAAGGGAGAAAGAACAATAGGTGTGGGAAACGGACTTTGGCCCAGTGGTTAGGCGTCCGTCTACCACATGGGAGGCCCGCGGTTCAAGCCCCAGGCCTCCTTGACCCGTGTGGAGCTGGCCCATGTGCAGTGCTGATGCGCGCAAGGAGTGCCGTGCCACACAGCAGTGTCCCCCGCGTAGGGGAGCCCCACGCGCAAGGAGTGCACCCATAAGGAGAGCCGCCCAGCTCGAAGGAGGGAGCAGCCTGCCCGAGGAATGGCGCCGCCCACACTTCCCGTGCCGCTGATGACAACAGAAGCGGACAAAGAAACAAGACGCAGCAAAAAGACACAGAAAACAGACAACCGGGGGAGGGGAGGGGAATTAAATAAATAAAAATAAATCTTAAAAAAAAAAAGAACAATAGGTGTATCATGGGGCATTTTTGAGACACTGGAATTATTCTGCATGATATTTCAATGACATATCCCAGCCATTATAAATTTTGTTAAAACCTATAAAATGATGTGGTGCAAAGTGTGGAACATAATGTAAACTATACACCATGGTTAGTAGCAACACTTCAATATGTGTTCATCAATTGTAACAAATAGATTTTTGATGTAGCAATTATGTAATCTAAAGCTCCTTTAAAAATAAAAAAGTTAAAATTAAAAAAATATAGAAAGGATTTCCATAAACACCACTGACTCCTCCTCCCCCTTTCCTTATTAAAATCATCTCTCATTAGTGTGTTATATTTGTGGTAAATTTGTAGTACAGTTGATGAAATCATATTGAATCATTGCTAGTAACCATGATCTATAGTTTACATTATAGTTTATGCTTTGCATGCACAATTTTATAGGCTTTGACAAAATGTATAATGACCTGTATCTGTCATTGCAATGTTATGTAGAATGATTCCAACGTCCCCAAAATGTCCCTTGTTACATCTATTCTTCCCCCTCTCTTCCATCAGAGTCTCTGGTGGCCACTGCCTTTATATCAATGATAAAAGTTCTTCCATTGTTAGAATAATAATAAGTCTATTTTAGTCCATAGTTGCATTGTCCCCTTACGTTTGTTCTCTCCTCAATATTGAGGATTTGGGGATGGTGATGCCAAGGCTGTTTTTCATTGAGAAGGAGCATAGATCCCATGGGGCAGATGGACAGAACACTTTTGATTGCAATTTTGGATACTCTCTGTTTTATTGTGATGGGTGTTGTCCATCATCATCCTTTTGTTAGTTGTCCTGGTTGAATCCAATGAACTGGAGAGAAAGTTTTGTGAATCTGCTGAGATTCAGGTCTCAACTGCATATGAACAGACCTAAAATTTAAGTCTCTGTGACATATATTTAATGACTATAGTACTAATTATAGGTTCAAATAAAAGGAACACAAGAGCCATGTGTAGTCAAATCATAAATGAGTCTAACTCTATTACACTGGGAAGCATATACTCCAAAGTAAGGCCCACTGATAGGGTGATGAATTCCTGAAGTTGTCTGCCCTGCCTATAATGTCTAGATGTCTCTAGAGCCTTCAGGAGCCCCACTGTTGAGGCACTGTTTACTTTGACTGGCAAACATTTATACTGTTTATCTTCCTCTCAGCTTTCCCCAAAGAGACCTATGACTTCAGAAATAGGAAATGATTACACATTTTATGGATTATTAGACATTTGCTCAGAAGTAACAATTCCAGGAGACCCAAAACATCACTGTGATCCATGAGTCAGAGTAGGGGTAATGGAGGTCAGCTAATGGATGGAGTTTTACCTCAGCTCCATCTGACAGTGGATCCAGTGTGTACCAGGACACATTCTGTGGTTATTTTCCCAGTTCCAGAATACATAATTAGAATAGACACACTTAACAACATGCAGAATCCCCACATTGACTCCTTAACTTGTGAAGTGAAGGTTATTATGGTAGGAAGGGTCTAGTAGAAGTCACTAGAACTGCCCATACCTAGCAAAATAGTAAATGAAAAACAACACTGGATTCTTGGATGGATTGAAGATATGAATACCACCACCAAGGATTTGAAGGATGCAGTCATATGGATTCTTACCACATCCCCATTAAACTCTTCTATTTGGTCTGTGCAGAAAACAGATGGATCTTGGAGGATAATAGTGGATTATTATAAACTTAACTAGGTGGTGACTCCAATTGCAACTGCTGTTCCTGGTATGGTATCACTGCTTGAGTAAATCAACACATCCCCTGGTACCTGGTATGCAGTTGTTGATCTGACAAATGCTTTTTTCTCAATTGCCATTAGTAAGGATCACTAGAAACAGTTTGCTTTTAGCTGGCAAGGCCAGCAATATACCTTCACTGCCCCACCTCAGGACTATATCAACTCTCTAACTCTATGTCATAATATCATCTGCAGGGAATTTGATCATCTCTCCTTCCCACAAGACATCACACTGGTTGATTATTTTGATGATATCATGCTGATTGGACCTAGTGAACAAGAAGTTGCAATTACCCTAGACTTATTGGTAAGGCATTTGTTTGAGAAAGGTTGGGAGATAAATCCAATAAAAGTACAGGGGTCTTCTACCTTGGTGAAATTTCAAGGTGTCCAGCGGTACAGTGCATGTTGAGATATCTGTACTAAAGTGAAGGAAAATGGTTTCATCTGGCCCCTCCTATGATCAGAAAAGTAGTACAATACTTAGTCTCTTGGGATTTTGGAAGCAACATATTCTTCATTTTGGTGTGCTACTCCAACCCATTTACCAAGTGACCAGAAATACTGTTATATTTGAATGGGGACCAGAACAAGAGGAGGTTCTGTGGCAGGTCCAGGCTGCTGTGCAAGCTGTGCTGCCACTTGGGCCATATGATCCAGCAGATCCAATCATGCCAGAAGTGTCAATGAAAAATAAGAGGTACTGTCTGGAGTCTTTGCCAGACCCTATATGAGACTCACAATGCAGACCTGTAAGATTTTGGGGCAAAGTCCTGCAATCCTCTGCACATAACTACTCACCTTTTGAGAGAAAGCTTTTGACCTGATACTTGGCCTTAGAAGAGATTGAACACTTAACCATGGGCCACCAAGTTACCATGAGAATTGCATTGTCTGTCATGAGCTGGGTATTGACTGATCCACAAAGCCAAAAATTTGGGTATGCACAGCAACACTTAACATATGAGACAGGGCTCAAGTGAGTCATGAAGGTATAAGTAAGTTATATGAGGAAATGCCCCAAATACTCAAGGTCCCCACTCTTGCCATGTTACCTTCTCTTTCCCAGCACACAGCTTCAGTCTCTTGGGGAGTACCTTGCAATCAGTTGCCTGAGTAAGAGAAAACTCAGACTTGGTTTACACATGGTCTGTATAATACGCAGGTACCACAAGAAAGTGGACCACTTCAGCACAGTAGTCCCTTTCTGGAACATCACTGAAGGTCAGGTGTTGAGGTTATTTTCTCCCAGTGGGCAAAACTTCAAGCAGTGTACCTGGCTGTTCATTTTGCTTGGAAGGAGAAATGGCCAGAGGTGTGTTTGTACATTGATTCATGGGCTGTTGCCAAAGGTTTGGTTGAATTGTCAGTATATTAGTCAGCCAAAGTGGTGCTGATGCAAAATACCAGAAATTGTTGGTTTTTATAAAAGGTATTTATTGGGGTAGGAGCTTACAGATACTAGGCCATAAGCCTAAGTTACTTCTCTCACCAAAGTAAGTCTGTTTTCACATGTTGGAACAAGATGGCTGCTGATGTCTACAAGGGTTCAGACTTCCTGGATTCCTCCCTTCCAGGATCTTGCTTCTCTCTGGTTTCAAGGTTCCTTTTTTCCTAGGGCTTGCTTCTCTTTCCTCTGTGTGCTTACTTCCCAGGGTGCCAGCTTAAGACTTCAGCATCAAACTCCAACATCAAAACTCCAACATTAAGAACACTCAACTTTGTCTATTACCATGCCTTTTATCTGTGAGTCCCATCCACCAAGGGACTCAATGCCCTAATGGCTGGTCAAATCAATGCCCCAATCATAACTCAATCACACCTGGGTACAGACCAGATCACAAATATAATCCAATATCTATTTTTTGAATTCATAACAGGGATTTTGAAAGAATATGATTTGAAAATTGATGACAATAAGTTTGGGGAAGAGGTATTTAGATAGGACTTTCTGCATGGGCAAAAAATAAGGGTGACCACAGCAGAGGAAGATTTTAATATGAGTGTATAATATGATACATTCTATAGATAGTAGTCAACATCTTTCTCCAGCCACTCACATCATTGCCAAATGGGCTCATAAACAAAGTGGCCATCATGGTAGTGATGGAGATTATGCATGGGCTCAGCAACATAGTTTTCCCCTTACCAAGGCCTACTTGGCTATAACCACTGCTGAATGACTAATCTGCCAACAGCAGAGAATGACACTCAGCTCCCAATTTGGCATCACACCCCAGGGTTATCAGACAGTTACATGATGGTAGGTTGATTACATTGAATCACTTCTACCAAGAAAGAGGCAGTGATTTGTTCTAACTGGAATAGATACATACTCCAGATAAGGGTTTGCCTTCCCTGCATACAATGCTTCTTCCATCCTTGGACTTACCAAATGCGTTATCCATCTCCATTATATTCCATACAGCATTGCTTCTGACCAAGGAAATACATCACAACAAATCATATGCAGGAATGGGGACATATTAATGGAATTCACTGGTCTTACCATGTTCCCCATTTTCCTGAAGCAGCTAGATTGATAGTAAGGTGAAATGGCTTTTTGAACACTCAATTATAGCCCCAATTAGGTGGCAATACCTTGTAGGACTGAGGCAATGTTCTCCAGGAGGCTGCATATACTCTAAATCAGCTTCCACTCTATGGTACTATTTCTCCCATAGACAAGATTCATGGGCCCAGGAATTAAGCAGTGCAAATGGGTGTGACTCCACTCACTATTACCTTTAGTGGTCCCTAGGAAAATTTTTGTTTCATGTTCCTGCAACCTTTAGCTCTGATAGTCTACAAAACTTAGTTTCAAAAGGAGTGCTTCCACCAGGAAACACAATAATGATTTCATTGAACAGGAAGTTAAGACTGCCACCTGGCCAATTTGGGTTTCTCATGTCTCTGAATCAACAGGCAAAGAAGGGAATTTCTGTACTATAAAGGGGAAATAGGACTGTATCTACACAAGGGAGGTAAAGTAGGATTTGCCTGGAACATAGGAGATCTCCTAGGGCATCTCTTAGTCCTACCATGCTGTAGCAGTTTGATATTGCTTATGACTTCCAAAAATAGATATTCAATTATGTTTGCAAACTGATCTGTTCCTCTGGGCATATTAGATTATATTGGATTCAGAGATTTAACATTTACTTGATTAAATAATGATTTAGGCTTTGATTGGGCCACACCAGTAGGACCACATCACAAAGAAGGGAGGTTGGAGTTTTTAATGTGGTGCCCTGGGAATACACAAAGAAGCAGATATGTGAGGAAGGAAGGCTTTATTAGACATGGCAGAAGTCCCAGGAAGAGAGATGAGTTGTTCATCTGATACTTTACAGGTGGCCTTGTGGAGAAAACAGAGCAGCTGAGCCCAGAAAGAATTGAGAGGAAAAAAGCTGAAGGAACTGGAACCATGGAGCCTTAGGAGGAAGGAGGCTGAGACCAACAGCCATCTTGTTCCAGCATATGGCAAAAGACTTTGGTGAGGGAAATAACTCATGCTTTATGGCCTTGTGACTGTAAGCTTCTACCCCAAATGAATACCCTTAATAAAAGCCAACAGATTTACAGTACTTTGCATCAGCACTCCTTTGACTGACTAATACACATGCAGAGTGATTAAAAATAAATGGAAATTACAACAATGCAATCCAAGCAGAATAATGGCAATGGTCCAGAATCTTTAGGAATGAAAGTTTGGTTCACCCCACCAGGCAAAGAACCACAGCCAGCTAAGGTGCTTGCAAAGGGTAAAGGGAACATGGATTGGATAGTTGAAGAAGGTATGGATAAATATGAAGTTCAACCACATGACCAGTTATAGAAATGAGGACAGTAATGTTCAAGAATATTTCTTCTTAGTTTTGTTATGATTATATTTGATTAAGTATGTTCTGAAAGGATTTAATGCATTTCTGGTTGTATGTGGTACAGTTGAGTATTGTTAGGTTCAATTTTATATATCTATATATACATATGTATGTGTGTATCTTCTAGAGTCATTTGATAACTTACTACTCTTTCATTTTTCTTGATGAATTTCCCACCCATGACGCACACACCTCTCTTCTTCAGACCTGAACACAATACCACAACTTGGGTTGGGGATCTTGCTTCTTGAGTGGCTGCCAGATGAGAGCTAACCCTATGAGGAATGAACTTCATTCAGAGGTAATTGGGGATGTTAAAAGAGTGGATAAACTCCCTCTCCTTTTTCCATTCCATGGACTATTACTAAAGAGAACAAAGCTAAGTTTAGATAAAGGTTGATATTTTTTAAAAATTATACAAAGGAAAACTGAGGAAATTTATTATCAACAAATTCTTACTAAAATTTTTTATGTCTGAACAAATGGAAAATGAAGGTAAAAATAAAGATTAACCTTACAAAAAAGAATAAAATAGCATAAAAAATCTCATATAGCTATTACTCAGCTTCAACAGATATCACATAATGCCAATTTTGTTTGACAAATAATCCCACCCAAACAAAATCCCCTTCAGCTTAATTTGATTTCTGTCTTAATCTCTATGGCATTTAACTCATAAACATTTTTGTAGATACTTTCAAAAGACAAGAATTTTTAAAAGTAAAATATCATTGTAATATCCAAAAATGGTACAATAATTCTATAGTATCATTAATTATCCAGTAAGTGAGATTCCCTGATTAATCCATACTTCCACTTTTAATACTTTATTTGTTTGAATCAAGGTCCAAAGAAGGTCCATTCATGGCAACTGGCTGGTAGATCTTCATACATCTTCTGTAACTTTTATATTATAGATTTCCTTTCTTGCAATTTATTTGTTGAATAAATGGGGTCATATATTTAACAGATTTTCTGGGGTTGGATTTTAATAATTGCATCCTTATCCCACCATTTAATATATTTAGCAGGTTTCTCTGCCTATCTAATTCATGTATATTGGTAGATAGACCTCAAAGCTTTGATTCTTTCACAATATTAATTCAAAGTGCTCTCCCATTTTTTCAATGTTAGTAAAAATTGATAATTAATCATGGTTTGCAAGATGGTGATATTCCACTTCTAAAATTCTTTTTTCTTGTATAGAGGATTACTTTTATAAAGAGAAACTATTTGATTTTATTGACTCTGGTTACCTTAGGTGCTATTTTTTATAGGAAAGGGAAGAAATAGTACCATATTTCAAAATGAAGAGTTAAAAACTTAGCATTCTCCTGAGGTGACTTTTTTTTAAGTATTATCATGAAGACATTTGATGCATTTAAATTCATTGAAATTGCTATCATATTAGTGATCATATTTCCTGATCTTTACTTAAAGGGAGAAAGCCACTTTAGTTCCTCCATTCCTCTGCTATAGCTCAGGAGTCTTTGAGAGCGTCCGTCCTTTCTTGTATGATAAGAGATTTTGTGATTATTGTGTACATTTTCTGCACCAAAGGTGCAATCAGTCTTTTTAACAAAATCCCTGATTAAATAAATTGATGAATTTTGTCCTTATTTGGATAAATATGCATGTTAAATGTCTGTTTCATTACAAGAAACAAAATCAAATATATAACTTGCAAAATAGTATAAAACTATGAAATTATAATAAGAGAAATATTAGTCAACACAAAATTTAAAGGAAATAAGGAATAAATGAAAAAGAAAATATGGGACAAGTGAAAATAAAAATAATGTAAAAGCAACAATCTCAAACATGTGAGGAAAAAAACACTTTAAATGGAATAAAATAGCTAGCAAAAAGAAATACTTGAGTGTGTATTTTTAAAATCTAATTCTTTGCTGTTTAGTTAGAGACCACTCCAAATCTAAGGATATAAAACCTTGGTATTAAAGGAATAGAAAAAGGGACATCAGGGTAATAGCTGTTTTAACTTGCCAAAGGACTGCTAATGCAAAGTGTCAGAAATGGGTTGTAAAGGGGATTTATTTGTGCTAAAAACTTATAGTTCCAAGACCTTGAAAAGTCAAAATGAGGCAAAGTCAGAGGTGCTTTCTCAGCAAAGTCACCTGCTACTGATTCTGTTGTCTGGGCACATGGCAGAGCAGATGACTGCTGATCTCTACCAAGGTTTGAGCTCAGTTGAAAGCAACGAGCTATAGGGTTTATCTCTTTCTGGGCCCCCTATTCATTCTCAGCTGCTCTAGGTTCTTCTTGAGGTTTGAGCTCAGCTGACAGCATCCATGCAGCAGGACTCATCTTCTCTTGAGCTGCTCTGTGAGCCCACCCTCTCTGAATCTCTTGGAGGTTTCCATTTTCATGCAATCCTCTCTCTCACATTGCAGAATGAAATATGCTAGCTCCCTTTCCCTCAGTCTATCTATGTGAGTTTCTCTCTGTCTTTGTTTTTATTAGCTCCAGTAAGAGTTATGCCTCACTGTCTTACTCAAAGCAAAAGCCCTAAATTGATTTCATCAAGTAATCTAATCAGAGAACTTGCAACTGAATTTAATGCAATCAAAGGGTATCAAACCAAGAGGGATAGATTAGTTAAAAAACAAAATCTTTCCCTTTTTGGGATTCATAAAATAGTCTGAAACTTCCACAGGAACAAAATAAAAGGTGGATATAGTACTATTCCTGATAAAATATATATTCTAAGGCAAAAACATTCCTAGAGTTAAGGTAAACTAGAATAAATATAACATTTACATCTAAGAGAAAACGTAAAATTCTTAAATTTTTATATACCCAATAACATATCCTCAAAATATAAAAAGCAAAAAATACAGAATTATAATGAGAATTCAAAATCATAGCAGGAGGATTTAAGGTGCCCCTCAGTAAATAATATATTAAGCAGAAAAAAGTCAATGCAATAAAAGAACACAAATATATAACCATATAAAACATTGTACCTAAAAGTTGAGTGGACACTTTCTTTTTTCACATAATTTTATCTTACAAAACTGTGTAAATAAGATAGAAATTAATACTAAAATAAAACATTTTTAAAAATCTTATCTTCAGATGTTTAAAACTAATGGCTCAAAGAAGAAATCATAAGGAAAATGTAAGCTATTTAGAACATGTAATTATAGCACAGCATAAAAATGTTTGATGATCCTGCAGTGCTATTAGAGCAAAATTTAAAGTTGTAAATGCTTATATTAGATGAGTAGCATGTAGTTTGCCAAGGGGCTGCTGAAGCAAAGTACCAGAAATGTGGTTGGCTTTTATAAGGGGGATTTATTTGGGATAAAATCTTATAGTTCTAAGGCCATGAAAAGTCAAAACTGAGGCATCATAAGAGGTGCTTTTGCACCAAAGTCAGCTGCCATGTGTTGACTCAGGAGGGCCACTGAACTCTGACAAGTTCTTTGTCTTTCTGTAGCTGTAAGCAAATCTGGCAAAAGGTGTCTCTTCCTGAGGTGCTTCCTGGGCCCAGCCTCTTGGGGACTTTGTGCTTAAGCAATCCTCCAGTCCTCTCTCACATGGCAGGATCAAACACGGTAGCTTTCTTTTTCTCTGTCTATCTGTGTCTCCCCATGTTTCCATTTATATCAGACCCGCAAGGAGGAAGAGACTCAATCTGAGTCATGCCTCACTGACATACTACAACTAAAAGCCGTGAAATGATCTTATCAAGTAATCTAATACCTCATTAAAAGGTATTAGAGCCAAGGGCTAGATTAGTTTACAAACATAATCTTTCATTTTTGGAGGAATTCATAAAATAATCTCAAACTGCCACAAGTAGAAAGACTAGTTTAATGAATTTAATTCTATTTTTAAAAGCTAAAAGAAGCATAACAGAATAAACCTTAAAATAGCAAAAGGAGGAAAAAAGCAGAAAAGATTAGAATTCAAATAAAAAGGAAATGAAGAAATATCACAGACTCAGCCAAAACCAATGGCTGGTTAAAAAAAAAAAAATTAAATGCTAATGATATTGCCAAGTTGTAGAAATATTGACCAAAAAGAGAAATATAAGATAAAAATAATAAAACTAAGAACAGAAAAAGAATGATTCTTTCAAATGTTATTAAAAAATGCAAAGATATCATGAACACCTGCATGTCAAGAAAAACTTGAAATTTTGTCTATATGAAAAATTCCTGGAAAAATAATCCATATAATCATTTAACCAAACTTATTCGTGAAAATTTAGAAAATCTGAATGTTCCTATAGCCTCTATATAATTGAATCTGTATTTATATTTTTCACACACACATACTCACACATATATGCACATGCAAAATTTCTAGTTCCAAATAATATTACAAGCAATGTGAAAAGAGGTAATTTATTTCTTCCACAAAATCGATCATCTAATCTATCTATGAACACATATCAATTAAACATACAAATATGCACATATATGTATTTGTGTATGTGTGTGTGCATATGTGTAAAGTATCTGGTACTCCAGAAGTAACCAAGAAGAGGGAAACAAAATTCTAGTATGATAGAAAAAGAAGGAGAGATACCTCTACTTTTATGGCAGAATTCGCTTATTCTGGTTTAAGGCAAATAGTTGAAAAGAGAACATGGGTATAGACCTATGCATGTACAATCATTCATTTTATGGCTCAGGTGACACAACAGTGAAGAGAGGAAGTCATGATCTATTCATTAAGTGGTGCTGAGTGGAATAGATATTGATTTGAAAGAAAAACAATTTTGACCAACCCTACCCTTATTTTATGTAGGAAAAGTCAATTTTGCATGGAATGGCAATCTAAATATAAAAGATGAGTCTATGAATCTTTTAGAAAAAATATTGGAAAATATTTTAGCCTTTTCTTGAACTTTGGGTAGACAAAGTTTTCTTAAAATATTTATTTGCAAGAGCTCTTATTATATAACTTTATATATTCTTAATTCAATTTCATTATTGATATACTGTCATTGTTTACCGGAATTTTAGTTTATCTTCTCATTCTCTTAATGATTTCATTGATGATAGAATTTCTTAATCTTAATAAATATTTATTCTAAGCCAAAACAATATACTGACTCTGAGATTCAAAAGAAATATAGGGAAGCAGATGTGGCCCAAGCTATTGAGCTCCTGGCTACCATATGGAGGGTCCAGGATTTGATGCCCAGGGCCACTTGATGAAGGCAAGCTGGCCTGCACACTCAGCTGGCCCATGTGGAGTGCTGGCCCATGTGGGAGTGCTGCCCTGCACAGGAATGCGGGCTGACCTGGAGGGCTGGTGGACATGGCAACAAGATGATGCAACAAGAGACACAGAGGAGACACAATGAGAAGACATAGTAGAAGAGAAAACTGAGGTGGCACAAGAGAAAGATATCCTCTCTCCAACTCTGGAAGGTCCCAGGATCGATTCCTGGAGCCACCTAATGAGAATACAAGTAAGTAGACATAGAAAGAACACACAGTGAATGAACACAGAGAGCAGACAATGAGGGATTGAGGTGGAGGGGAGAAAAAAAAAGAGAGTCTTCTATAAGACATTTCATAAGGACTTAATTCTAGTCCTTAAAAAAAGAAGACAAGCGAGACTGTGAGTTGACATGACAGGCTGGTGCTGTGAGCTGATGCAATGATACAATGAGGAGACAGAACAAGGACTCACAATGAGAGACACAACAAGCAGGGAACAGAGGTAGCTGCAGTGATTGGCACTTCCCTTCCACATGGGAGGTCCTGGGTTCTGTTCCTAGTACCTCCTAAAAAAAAAAAAAAAGGAAAAGATGGGCAGATGCCAAGTGCAAATAATGAAATGTGTGTATGTGGATAAATGAATTTTTTTACAAAAAGAAATGTACATTTTTTTCTCTCCTGGAAGTAAGCAAACTGCTCCTCTACTCTATAAACTAAAAAATAAAGAAGTAAGAATTTTGAGAAAAGTGCTGAGAGAAGAGCAAAGGGGAAAAAGTCTTTTACAATATATTTAGGGGGAAATCTCCCCTAACATATTCTAAAACTTCAACAATTGAAATCTGAATTTGGCACATGAATAGACAAACCAAACTGAACAGGGTAGAAAGTCCAGACACATTTATATATAGTATTTCAGTATTCGATAAAGGTATACCTGTCTCAAAATCGATGGGGTAAAATTAGACTTTTAAAATAAATGGTATTTAGACATGTGATTACCCATATGAAAAAGATCAATTTGGTTTTTACCACATTGTATATTAAGAAAACCTCCAAACTGATCAAAACTTAAATTTAAAAAAATCAAACAATGAAAGCACCAGAAGGAAATACAAGTACTTTTTTTTTTCCCAGCAAAGAAACTACCACCAGAATAAAAACTTCGGAATAATATAAGCTTTTTAAAGATACAACTCAATGCCTGAAAGCCATAAATAAAAAATTGTTAACATTGTCTACGTTAAAATATCTAAAAGGTAAAAATACTATAAGCAAACCAACTATGAATGATATATTAAGAAAAGGTATTGGCAAATCACAGCAGTCATAGGGCTAATCTCTTAATATATACAGGAATCCAGTAAATGAATATTAAAAAACATTCAAAATCCAATTAAAAGGGGGAGAAGTACATGAATAATAAATGGAGGAAGGATGATAAACAGCTTCTAAATGCATAAAATATGCTCACATTCAGATAAATGTAAAGTAAGTTACACTGATTTGCCATTTTTCACCTTATAGTTTGGCAACAATTCAAAGTTTGACAACATATTCTTTGGCAATGATGTACTTATACAGGCTGTTTCACTGATTTGGGGGGTGAGTGCAAAATGCTATAATGCTTGTGTGGCATATTTCGGAAAGATATATCAAAATTATAAATGCATTTACTTCTGTGACTTAACACTTTTGTTCTGAAAATTTATTTTCCATTTATATCTGCAAATTTACAAAGTAGCATACAGCAGTATTCATTGTAGAATTATGTATAATACACAGACCATTACCCTCAATAATATGGGTGGCCTTCATGCTATCAGTTGGATGTCTTTAAAGGGAATTAAAGAGGTTACAAGGATCTGAAGGAATTTTCAGTCAAGGCTAAATCCTCCACTCCTTAAGTTTCCAGTCTAAGGAAATCAGACTCAAGACTTTAAAACACTATTACTGGAATTTCTAGCCTCAGGTCCACTCTATAGAATTCAGACTCCCACAATTTCTTGAATCAATTCTTCATAACAACTCTAATAACTCTTATTTCTTCCTGTATTATATATCTCTATCTCTATCTAAATAGATCAAGATCAAGATCAAGATCTAGCTATATCTGTTTCTCTAAAGATTCTTCATTGATATAGATTTGGGAACCAGAATGAGTTCTAGAGGAACAGAATTTTAAGTAAAAGTTTTCTGAAGTGGTTCTTGGGTTTTGGGAATTGGTTCTTTAATCTGAGTGTACTTAAAAGCACTAAGGACTTTACATTTATGTTTTATTTTAATTCCTTATGACTAGCTGGAAAAATCACCACAATAACATGAATAAAATGCTTACAATTGTGGAGATGGAATAATTAAAACATTTTGATTTTTGAATCATGTAAAATATTTCCTATTTAAAAACCAAGTATAAATTTAAATTTATTTTATTAAATCAAGATTTTCATTTGTAATGAAAACTTTTACATTTATTTGCTATGAAGAAATTTCCACTATACTGGTATTTGAAGTTTTAAGATTTTTGCCTTTTGCACATACAAATCACCACAATTTTATTTTAATTCAGGATTTTTAAAAACCATAAGTGCAAATAAATTAGTGCTCAGATACTTTATTCGCCAATAGCACATATAAACATTTACTTGGATCCATAGTTTATATATTAATCATCTAACAATTGCTATGATGCTCCATCAGATTTCCTACTTTTAACCCAGATTCAACAAAGTGATAGAAGATTAAAGAATCATAAAATAGTGCAATGAATTGTGCAACAATCCATTATAAGAACAGACAGAAAAAAGTAATTCAAATAAATATTACTGACTTAGAACAACTATGTTGACATCAACTAAATCATTCCTTAGGCACAGAATAACAATTATAAAGACTACATGTTTTTTATATCCATGACAAACCATCATCAGTATTTTACTGCTATGATTCACTAAGGATTACACTACTACTTAGTTACTTTAGTTAAATCTTGAAGATACAGAATCTGTTTTATTTTAGAATTGAAAAAGATTTAGTCTTGATCTCATCACTCTAGTGAAATACAGCTGTTTTCTCCTTTGGCCTAAACTTGTGAGAAAAATATTTTTCCTATGCTTTGATTGGCACTTGATTAAAGACAGAATAGACAAATCTCTTGTATTATTTGTAATATCCACCTAATTCAAAAAGGGAAAATGAAAAATACTGTATTTTAACATTCAATTTTTTTCATAATATAATATTTTTTTATTTGGAGTTTATTTTGATTGGAAATATTGCCCTGTGATTTTCAAGTTATTTTTGTCAACATCAATCAGGCACATTTACATGAGAATATAAACTAGCAATAGTGAATGACCAAAGATATTTCTCTTCCTATCAGAATATTAAAAAGCAAATTATTAACTTCTGACTAATATTGAAGGATTTCTCTTCAATTATTCCAATAATATGGCAAGCTACCACTTCAATCAAGGCTTAAGACTGATAGTCACATCTGATACCTAAACATAAGCCCGATGTTGTCTTGTTTTTGTTGATAGAATTTAATGTAAAGATTGGTGCATCATTATGCCTGTAAATGGAAATGCATTCAGTCTGTCTTATTACTGTCACAGCTGCAGTGATGAAAGCATTCAGCATCTGCTTTTGGTAATCACGTCAGTTCTTTCATTCTTACTATATAGACTCAAATAGTAATCACTTTGAAATTCTAGAATAAAATGCTGATAGATAGGAGGCCTTGCCATCACTCTGGAAAAATCACCTGTCTCTTAGTAGCTGCCACTTAATTAAAACAGCTCTTATGTAATGGAAAGTGGGTACTGAACACACTCTTGGAAAGAAATGTTGCAGAGAAGACTTGGTGCTTGTGGTTAGACAGCACTGTTATTTATTAATTTATAGATTTTAGTGCCCATGTATGAGAGTATTTTATGATAACACAATCAACAATGTAGCCTTGAGAACAATAAAAATCCATGAAAGCATGCACTCCTCACACAGAGAATAACAGTAATGCCCTTTTGATATGATAGAGAGAAAATTCTAGAATCTCTGAGCTTCTTGACAAATATCATATCCAGAATTTTAAATTCCTGAGGAAATTATATTGCCTTAAATGACCTTCAATCAATTTTAAAAGGTGGAAAATTGTAATGCCTTAAGCCACAGGTCATCTTGGATTAGCACTGTTTATTTTAAGGCTTGATATTTCCTACATTAATATTTCTACCAGCTTTCTAAAAATGTACCTGCCATTTTTGTCAACATTAAATAAATAAGATATATTTATTTTTCAACTCAGAGTAAAATTGTATTATCTTTAAATATGAGGTAAAAAGTACCTTTTGGTCTATATTTTAAAGCATTCTGGATGTATTCAGATGCTAGGGAAAAATAATAGTGGAAAGAAAATTATTCTCTTTAAACAAAAATAATAAAATCACTAAAAAAATAGATATTTTAATGTGAAGATTATTTTAACTTTGTATATTAGTTGCAACTGATGACATTCCGTCCTTTTGGGGAAAAGGCATGATATAATAACTATTATCTCCACAAAGACCATTCAGGATGTGATATATGCCCTCTTATATCTTCTTAGGCCCTCTAAATATTCAACCCAGAGAATGAAAATATTTAATACTTCAAAAGAAAAAGAAGAAAGTCAGGTATGTTGACTGTCATTGGGAGTAAAAGTATGAGAGCAGAGCCACAGAACATATTAAAATGATATATCTATTCAAAATTTAATTTCACTATTTCCTTCAGTGAAATTACTGAGCTTGGTATTAAAACAACCCCTACATGTTAAAAGTTAGAGATGAACTAATGTCAAGGAGAAGGTGGGGATGTAGGAATATAACAAGTAAAATAGCCTAAAATTGAATATTTGTTGAAATACCAATGCCTGAAAATTACTAATGTTAATAAATACACATAACCATAACCTTTTAGAAAGTTAGTTTGAGATGTTTATTGAGCTGTCTTCTTTGTAACCAATCTTGCATAATCAAATATGATTAAAGCCAATATTCTTAAGTATCAAAGTCAAAGTTTATCTTCAAATGGCTAGATAGTATATATACCCTTCTTTAACTGTCTGATTTCTACACATTACCAAAGTATATTTTATCAATAAATTGAGATCAAAGTTGAACACTTGCACACAATAGCAGTAAAAATTGTTTTGAGGATTTTTTTTTTAATATTAGCTTCTAGTCTGATTTTTTAAATGGCTTACAAATAAAAACACTTGAAGTATATTTTCATTTTATTTTGAGTTTGGTAAGCAACAAAGTAAGTCCCTCTTATGAAAATAAATTCAGTTCAGTTTAACAGTACTATTTCTCTAATGTGTGAAGCTGCTAGAACTAGAAAAAAAATAAAGAAACCAATCAGATATGGTCTTTACTCTCAAGTTGATTAAAAGATAAAGCAACAGTTATAAATCAGCATAGTAAGTAAAATTTCAGTTTGTCTGTTTCCATGTAATTCAGGTGATGATTGGAAGTCTCTACTTCTGGTTTAATCTGGATAATGATGTTCATCTTTTTGGGAGGAGATTCTCATAGAAAGTAAATCACCTTGACACCAAGATCTCTGAGGAGAATGGGAAGCAGACATCTCATGCATGTCCATTTGAAGGAAAAAGTATGAATTTCACCTGGAACTGAAGAAATAGAAAATAATATACCTTGAACTAGAAGTTATAAAAAAAATTGCATCTGAGGTCAAATTCTGAAAATTAGAAAGAGTGTATGGATCTGTTCAAAAGATATTGAAAGATCTTTGAGACTCTGTGTAGGGAAAAGCAGTGAGTGTCCTGGAATTCAGCACTAGCCTTTTGTCTGAATCATGCACTTGCTAGTGGTGTAACTTGGGGCAAAGCTCTTAGATATCTGTTAATTAATGAAGTTAACTGTAAAATAGTTTTGCAATAAATAAATGCTTAAAGTGCATCTTTCTCTAAAAAATGCTATCATTATGACCCACATTAAGCCTTGTCAAAAAAAAAGAAACTTTGAAAATCTGACTTAGTATCCACTACACTCATGAGGAAAATTTAATAATAAAAAAGATTGCAAATAGCTTATGGATACACAAGCTCAATGCAGGATCATTTGTGAGGGGAATAACTGGATACAAATACATATACAGTAAAAGGAAATTGAATGAATAAATTCTGATATATCCATATAGTGGTAGTAATGTACAGCCATTTTAATTATATTTTCCCAATAGTAGTTAGGTACAAAGAAAATTTTTCATGGTATATTGTTTCACCAAATAAATGGTTAATTTATAATTCTTTTTGATACCATATGTTCTAAGTGATCTATATGTATAGTTACAACTGTAGCTAAATATATACACACATAAACATGTATGCATACATTTCTACACCTGCCTTTCCACAATGTAAATCCAAGAAGGAAATGTGAAAAAGTTAATAATATTTACCTCTAGGGAAATGGGTGTGGTTCAACCAATTGGGCTCCCATCTACCATATAGGGGGTCCAGGTTTCAATGTCCAGGGCCTCCTGGTGAGGGGAAGCTGGCCCATGAGGAGTGCTACCCTGCATGGGAATGCCACCCCATGCAGGAAAGTTGCCCCACGCAGGAGTGCCAGCTGACTTGGAGAGGTGGTACAGCAAGATGACTCAACAAGAGATACAGAGGAGAGAAAATAAGAAGCCATAGCAGAACAAGGGTCTGAGGTGGCACAAGAGAGTAATTGCCTCTCTCCCACTCTGGAAGGTCCCAGGATCTGTTCCTGGAGCTGCCTAACAAGAATACAAGCAGACACAGAAGAACACACAGAGAATGGACACAGTACAGAGAGCAGGGAGTGGGGGGAATGGGGAAACATGGGGAACTGGGGAATGGGGGACAGGGAAAAATAAATCTTGAAAAAAATTTTTAGCCAAAGAAACCATAGGTAAATTATATAATCTTCATTAAAGTTTTATATTTTTCACTTTACTATAATAGTATATATTGGTATTCTTTTTAGATAAAAAATAATGATGATTCAATTTTTTAGTCAGTAACATTTTTGAACATTTGGTCCATGGAAACATTATACTAGAGATTTTATATGCACTTCTTTACAACCAATTCTGGGAAATGTGACATACTATCACATTTTAAAGCAAGGAAAGTGAGGCTTAAGGGTTTTGTTAACAATCAAATGGCATAATGTCTGTCTTTCTGGAAAGCTGAGTGAACTTTCAATGAAAGTATTTGGTATTATAACAATATACCTACTTGTAAACATGGAAAAGAAAAATATTTAAAATAATAATCATGTCTTTCAGTTTTTCATATCTCCCTGACAGTCATTTCTGTTTTTAAAGTTGACCTCTTTGTAGAAAGAATAAAGCTCTTCATAAATCAGTTGCAAAAAGCATAGTTTATCAATATAGGACAGAGAGGATTGGAGGAGGAATGATCATTTGGAAAAAAAAAAGGAAAGAAAATGAATGGCAGTTGAAGTCCAATTTTTGTGTTACTCTGTGTGATGGATGAGTTAGTTCTTCTGACTAATGAACCAAGTCTTTATCTTGGCCAGAACTAATGACCTAAGATGTTTTGCAGGCTCATTATTGTAATGTAACCACTCTTCTGAAATAGACATGTGCCTTGATGACAGTGATCATATGTTAAGTAATGGTCATGGTGAAACCTTACTTTAAGTCACTTTTTTTTAAACTTAAAGGTGTGTGAGTGCTAATGGAGGCAGAGGATTAATGAAATACAACTAGAAAACAAAAGAGAATTACCTAGTTTCAGAAACAAAAAGGGTTACTTAATCATTGGGGAGGATCATAAAACTCAGGATGCAGTTTGACAATAGTATTCATATAATTTGAATATGAATAAACATACCAAGTGTGTATAGTAATCCAATAAGAGTAATATTTTTTCCATTACAAGAAGAAAATCAAATAGTAGAGAAGTCTCTGAGAAATATGATACAGGAAAAGACATTGGGATTTCTGAAGAATGACATGGTATTTGCAGCTTAAACATAATTCATAAAGTTTTCTTAGCATTCTCAGGGGTATTTCAACATCAAAGACACATGGATTATCAACATGCCTTTTAACACTATGCAGTTTCATTACTCATGAACTATATAACAATTATTTAGAATAATCAAAAGGAATATGATCAATATTGCAATGCTGTAAAATATTTCTTGAATTACTATTGCTTATTTATAATTGTCCAAGGCTTCCAGAAAAATGCTGCCTGCTTAACACTGGGATATAAACCGTCGTAGTTTGAGACTGCATATACACCAGAGAATAATGTTCTTAAAGCTGATCCATTTCTGTGAGTGTGAACCTACTGTAGGTGGGACCTTTTAATTTAATTAGGTTATTTCAGTCAAGGATCTTTTGATTAGTTTTCTTTAGTAAGTCATGGCCCAGGATGCATCTTAATCCTCTTACTGGAGACCTTCATAGCAGGATGAATATTGGGGGGGGGGGGGGAGGCAAAGAGAGAGAGAGAGAGAGAGAGAGAGAGAGAGAGCTACAGAAGCCAGAGAGGAAGACATGGAAGCCAGCAACTGAAAACAATGTCACCTGGAAGTAAATGCCTTTATTTGGACATTTCACAGCCTCAGAAGTATAAGTTTTAAAGTATTAAATTCCCATTGTAAGAGCAATGCCATTTCTTGATATTTGCATTTCAGTAGCCTAGCATACTAAAACCCAAACCATGCAGTCTGAATTTAGCTCCAGAGTTTTTGACCCTAGGTTTTTCTATGTCTCTATTGTTTTAGTAACATGCTAGTTTCATTCAAGCACTAGCAATACCACTAGATTTCAACCATAATTCTATCATTTTTTGCCAAATACTGTGTAAATTACTTAGCTGCTGTTAGGATCAGTTTCTTTAACTATAAAGTGGATACCATAATATTGATCTTTTGAATTGTTATTGGGATAAATGGAATAACATTATAGGAATTTTGTTTCTTAGTTTCCTCCTTCCTTTACCTTTGGAAATACTGGAAGAAAGGAAAATGGGATGTCTGTCTCTTGGAAAAACACATTATTGTATCTAGATCTTTCTCAAGTCCACCTCGAGAACTATTATTGCTATTTTTCATTAAGTTTATCAGATAGTTCCCTTAAGGGATGGCTGTCAGTGTGATGAGCATGTGAATTGTCCAAAGAATAGGCAGAATGGCTTTACTCTACTTAATATGACAAAGAATCATTACAAAATAAAAGAAACTGTGCAAAAATTATTACTCTGGAACCACAATGAACCAGGAAAATTGTGGCTATGTGTGATTTAAGGTGACTTTACTGAAACAGATGATTGAGCTCCAGCACCTGATCCCTACCTTTCGTGGTCTAGGTTTTAATTTTAAGGGGTCTCCTCCTAAAAAAGCTGAGGACATGTAGCCTACATCCTTTTCTATGGGGAATCTCCCCCGCTTATGTATAAAAGAGCATTATTAATGGGGTTAAAGCACTAATTTCCCTACCCTTCTCTGGTCTGCCAGGAAGTCCTGTAATTGGGACATTCACGGCCAAATAAGGAAAGGGAATCTTTGACTTTCTATATCCTTGCCAATGGTCTTTCACTTTTCGGTTGCATCTGAAGGTTTCTTTAGTTTCTTCCTAATCAATGAGTCTCTCCCATTACTGAGAAAAGAAAGCACTAATTTCCCTACCCTTCTCTGGTCTGCCAGGAAGTCCTGTAATTGGGACATTCACGGCCAAATAAGGAAAGGGAATCTTTGACTTTCTATATCCTTGCCAATGGTCTTTCACTTTTCGGTTGCATCTGAAGGTTTCTTTAGTTTCTTCCTAATCAATGAGTCTCTCCCATTACTGAGGAAAGTCTTATAGATTTCTGACTTAGTTTCATCTTTATCTATCTTATATTGGCTTTTTGGACCAATTCTCACTTGATAAATTATAATTTTCTACTGCTGATTTAACATTGTGGCTCTTCTTTCAATTAACCAGTACCTTCAGAATGGTCCTTTATAATATGATGCACTCACTTATCACAATTGTGACCTGGAATTTAAATAATTTATTTCATACTTACATGAATGATAGTCTTCTTTATGTGTTCTTCCTATGACTTGTTACATTTCCTATTACTATTCATCTCTTTTATTGATGCATATGCCTCATTATTTCTTAAATGGAATACTTTCTTGGTCTCCAAATGATGACATATTTGGGGAAATTTATGCTGTTGTTTGCTTTATTGACTTGTGTATTTCTTTTTTCATGCTCTATTGAGTAGTTTTACAAAATTATATTCTTTCATTCTCCAATATTATAGTGTGATATCCTGTTTGAAGAAACACTAAGCCAGCAGAATTATGTATTTCATAAGCCCTGTCTTTTTCCTGATTATTACCTACTTTTTCAGTAATCCACATCAGTAGACAGATTGCCTGCACTAGTCATTCCCTTCCATTTCCACTCTTTTATACTTATTTATGACAACAGTCCACATTTATTTACATACATCTTTTTCAAAGTATGCATATGCTTAAAATTGCTATTAACGGCTGGAGTTTTTTAATCTCATAAAACACATTTGGATTACTACTATGATTCATAAAATTAACAGTTCAAAGTGATAAAAATTTCCTTAGTTTTAGGAATAACTTGCATTTATTTTCTAACATTTTAAATATGCTCTCCCATGTGAAATATTCACATATAGAGTTTTGTAAAGTAAAGCCTAAAAATGGAATGAAATCCTATGTTATGCCCTTTGGAATTTGGCATCTGACACTCTGATCTCCAGTGATTCAGATGAGTGTGCTCATCCTGATCATTCATTCACTATGCATTTTATATGATTTTGAGGTGGTACTTATTAGGAAAATATTTACTAGTGTTGGGTAAATTTGATTCTGACATTTGAGTTAGGTGGAGAACTTATATAGCCTTCAATTATTCACCTGCATATTCATGGTCTTTACTCAAGTATCAAGAAAAACCTCTGACTCTAATCATCAGAGAATATTTTATTCATTATATGCCTCCTTGGTGTACATGCAATCAAGTGTCTCCCTAGAGAAGGCCAGATTCATGTGGTTTTCCATATCAATGATTTCACTACAATTCTGTAATTAATCATGTCTCTATATTTAATGTTAATATGTGAATGTTTTAGCTTTTAAAAAAATATAGAATTGGGGGCAGTCATGGTTTACAATTAAAATATTTTGTTTTACCATTACATAGTATGACTTTCTTTGGAGAGTCATAGTTATAATTTATTTATTAAAAGTACATCTGCAAAAACAGTCATATTGGGAGCACCATGAAATTTCTGTTGAAATGGAGGAAATAAGTGTGCTTAGTTGATCAATGAATATTTGACCATTTATTTTCTGTAAAGAATGATGTCTATGGGCAAGATTAAAAGTAAATGACAACAACCACACACACACAAAAAAACAATTTGTAGAGTTCTGTGACTTTATATACTTTTTTGATTATATAGGTATTTCTTTCTTTAACACTATGATGGTATTGATTACTGTCAACTCTTAGATATGCTTTGTTCCTTTGATCGGTGTCTATCTTGTTAAAATCATTATTTTAGTATAGAACAGATAAAACTTAATTAAATCAGACAAACTCAATCATGCCCTTATCATCTGAAAAATTTATATTTTCCATTAATGGGCTTTAGTTTTACTTTCAACTCAACTAGAAGAGACAACTAGGTACTGAACAAATAGTTTTCCCTTACCCATGCTTAAATCCATGAACTCTGTCTTAGAAATCTGTGGTGATAATTACCCTTAATAATATGGCTCCTCTCATCCATTCTGGAATTTGGGATATATAATCACAAAAACAAACTCAGCTTCTATTTAGTCATGGAAGTAAACATTTTGTGCACTTGCTTTCTGTCAGAATGTGTTACATGCAGACAACACAAATGTGATTAAAATAGAAATACTATATATTTTTCAAGAATGGCTGTTTTCTTAAAATGGATTTTTAAAATTTAGTCATAATCTTCAATATTTTCTCTGTTCTTTAGTGGTTAGAATAAAAAATCATACAATAAACTGTGTCCTTACTAACAAAGTTCTTATTGTATAAATGTAACCTGAATTAATTACTTTTATAACTCTTATTTGTCTAAATTTCCTACATTTGCTGAAAGCAATGGTTAAGTATGAACAGCAACAAGCCCCCAACTACAGAGTCAATGACTAGGGAAGAAGGATGGTCCATTGATGGAACCTTGATATTGATGACTATGTTTATGAACCTTTTGCTCTTAAAATTGCAACTTAGTCTGGTTGTAGGGTGCCTAAGAGCTACCTCCTCAGAGCTTCCAAGTTGCTCAAATGTGGTGACTTTCTAGCTAAACTCAGTATATAAATGCATTATCTTCCTCTCAGCATGGGACATGACTCCTGGGGATGAGCCTCGCTGGTACTGAGGGATTACTACCAAGCACCAACTGGTGATGCAAATGGAAAAATACCTTGAATAAAAGGGGGAAATGGTAAAGACAAATGAGTTTATATGGCTAAGAGACTTCAAAATGAGTCAGGGGGTCCTCAGAGAGGTAACACTTATGCACATTTCAGCAGAATCTCATAGACCACCAAAGTAGATACTACCCCAAATAGTGGGGCTCCTGAGGGCTCCAGAGATACCCAGGTCCTTTGATCTTGACGGATAGCTCCAGAGTTTGGTGCCTTGCCAGTGGGCCCTACTTTGGAGTTTTTGCTCCTGAGTGTGACAGAGTTAGACTCAGTTGTAATTTCTCTACACATGTCCCTGTTGCCCCTTCTATTTGAATCTATAGTTGGTGCTGGAGTTCGTAGGTTGTACATCCAAGAGACTTGAATCTTTGAGCTGTCCATGTACCAGGTGGGCCCTGATCCTCAGCAGAGTTGCAATACCTACTCTCCAGTTGTCCTACTCTCCATCCAGGACAACTAACAAGGAGGTGAGAATGGACACTCACTACACCAAGGAAAGTCTACAACTGCAAACAAAAGAGTCCCATCCATCAGCCAAATGGAATCAAAGCCCCCTCTCAATTACAGGTGGAGTAGACATCACCATCCCAGAATCCTCAGGATTGGGGAATAAAATATGAGTTAGAGTGGACTCACTAATGTTCTACTGTAGACTTACTGTGATTCTAGCAATAGAAGAAATTATATCATTGATGGGGAAATAGTGACCACTGGATTTACTGAAGGCAGGGAGAGGGAGA
Source organism: Dasypus novemcinctus (assembly GCF_030445035.2). Lineage (NCBI taxonomy): Eukaryota > Metazoa > Chordata > Mammalia > Cingulata > Dasypodidae > Dasypus > Dasypus novemcinctus. Next base: position 110,130,557 of record NC_080674.1, on the reverse strand, counting down.
AAGAGGTGTAGTGTGGACTTGGAATTGTCCTGAGTGACACTGCAAAGACAGATACTGGACATTATATATACTGCCATAACCTACAGAACTGAATGGAAGTGTAAAACAATGTAAACTATCATCCGTGCTTAGTGGCAATGCTTCAAAATATGCTCATCAATTGCAATGAATGTACCACACTAATGAAAGAAGTTGTTAATGTGGAGAAAAGTAGGAAGTGTGGGGAAAGGGGAATATGGGAATCCCTTATTTTTTTATGTAACATTTAATGTAATCTAAGCAGCTTTTGAAAATAAATAAACAATATATCCAAAAACAAAACAAAACAACTCCTCACAGACCTTCAACTAATCTCTGGATTTGATCCTGTAAAGTCCAGACATTAAACATAAGAAAATGCTTTTGTGGATTGATAAAGAGATTACATCAAGTGTAAGATGTTAAAGTGATCTTACCTGATAATGTTATCAACATTGATGAGAGAATAATTGAACAAAAAAGGAAAAACTGTTTTAAAGAAGTAGAATTGCTCCCATAATTGCATAAATTACTTAAAATGGAAGATCTAAATTTAGAGTTGTTAAATTAACAAATTAAAGTATTAAAACACTCAAAAGATGTAAATATTTGTTAAACCCAATACTCTGTCATGGCAGAATGTATGAACACACTAAACCCAAACTACAACTTTTTAAAATGGATAATATTTATTTGCTGAAATCCTTCAAAGGATCATACTTAATAGTGAAACAGGTGGAGTTCCTTTAAAGACATTATTAAGACAGAAATTCACATTTACTAATACTTCTATTCAATATTTAAATGAGAATTATATAGTTAAATAATACAGGATAAGAAAAAATATTTAAGGATTCAAAGACAAAGAAGCCAAAAATTCCATATCCAATTAGTGGATAGTTAATAAACAGAAAATCCAAGAAAATGTCAAGCAACAATTATAGATATGATTCATATGCAAAGTTTGATGGTATTACATATACAAAAAGCATAAAGTAGCAAAAGTAATTTTTAGAATTACATTTAAAAGAGTAATATAATTTCTAGGGAGCCTAGTGTACCTATGTACCTAATTTATTGAGAAAATTACAAAACTTTAATTAAGGGCATGAAAGATAGCCTGAATAAGTGGTGACATATGCCATATTCACCGTTGGAGAATTCTAAATTTGGGGGAGATATAAATTCTTCCTAAAGTAATCTGAATTATATTCATGTCCTACAAAACCTCAGTTTTTTTATGAAACTTGATTTGGTAGAGCTACCTGAATTTAACAGAGTGGCAGCAAACAACACCCCCATCTAATATCCCAAGGAAGGGAAGAGTCTATGAATGAGACAGAAGGCATTTAAAAGCCAAAGATAATGACTCTCTTTGGCCAATGAAATAAAGATAACGCTTATTACTCTAAAACCATCTGAACTTAACTTCATTGATATGAGATTTTCCTAGCCGATATGATTGTAAAATTGCTCTTCAACTGATCAAATTGCAATATAAATATTAGTACTAAAGAGCAAATACAATGACTGGTATGACTTGGGTACTGGGAAATTCAGGATAAGTACATGATATTGTTGTTTAAATATTCCAAGAATACCCTGGAAATTTTTTCCCCTAACCCCTGCAAGAATAACAATGTCTTTAGAGAATATAGACTAATTCCTAACTAGGTAAATTGCATTTCAAATTCCTAGGATGTTAAAAATCCACATTTTCCTTATGATTTCAGTTTTTAATACTGCAGCTTATCAGTGGACCTGGTGAAGAATACAAATCTTAAGGGTTTTTGCTTTTGTCGTTTACAGATTTATACACATGTAACTGTTAGCTAAGATTCCATCTTCTCCTAAAGTTTTTTCTTCACATTTTTTTTGTGATAAACAAGACTATGGTCAATCAAAATGAAATAAAAGAGAGTCGCTGGATTATCAAATGGATTTAGAGTGTTACAGATAGGAACCCATGAAAGAAATTTGAGTTTATTTTAGATATTAGACACTAGGGAATTATTAGTTTTCTTAGGAGTGATAATGGGTTTACTGTTCTGTAGGTGCACATCTTTGTTCTTAGGAGATACATGCTGAAGTTTTTAGGGGTGAAATATCTTGATGTATAAAACTATCAAATACTTCTGAGAAAAAGTCTATAGATTAAAACAAATACGGAAAATGTTAAATTATTAATTCTAGCTGTATAGTGTAAGAGTGTTCTTCTTTAAAAAATTCATATAGTTTAAAATTTTTTTTTCCAAAAAAGCCTGAAGAAATATTTTTTTAAAAATTCCTACTCAAAAGAAAAACAAAAGGCAAGTTCAATGGAGATTACATAATATAGAAATTTCATGACTAGGACTATTCTAGTAATCTTTAGTATTCTTTACTTTTATTCACTCAAGAAATATCATTTTCTGACCAAAAACTTGTATTGGATATTTCAATTATAAGCAATAATTACATAGGATTAATTAAGAAATTAAAATCATAATGGAGAAATAAGTTTGTAAATAATAGTGAAGAATAACAAATTTGTAAGATTTGAAATAAATTCATTTTTTGCAAATATAATTTAAAAGGAAAATTATTTATAATTTGAGCTATAGTTTAAAAATTGTTAGCTATTTGAGTATTAGAACACATGTGTAATTTTTAATAAGATAAATTGATCTTTGATTATACTTCTTAACTGCATCAACAAGAAAAGACAGAGTATAATCCTCCAAAAAATCAATTTATGACTTACCAAACATTCCCTTTTAAATCAGATATTTTTCTGTGTAATTAACAGCCAACTTCCATTCTTTTTATCTACTCTTATTTCAGCTTCTTAAATTACTAATTACCTGGAATAATATAAAACATAATTTTTCTATTTTTCCTTTCAGAATTTCCTCAGAATAGAGAGATTTTTAAAGTCTATTGATGTCTTTTTTAAAAAATGATTTTTAAGTTTAATTTGCAACTGATTAAAATGAAAAATTTAACATAAAAATATTGTTAACCAAATGATTATTGTACGTATTCATAACAGTCAGCAATTTGCTTACATATAAATAATCAAAATTAAATTAAATTAAGTAACTGGGTTTTATTAACCATTTTTAACATTCTTATGATGCATAATAACTAGGATGAATAGAAATATTAATGTTTCCTATACTGTTTCTATCCACAGAAAAAGTAACAAAATACTTATGTGTTCCTAATTCAATATGTCAGCAATTCAAGCATGCATGGTATATCTTCATCAAACTTTACATTAATATAACCATAAAATATTTTATAAAATAAAAATAATTCAACTACATTGCAGTGGAAATGTAAGTGAAAAATAGTGTTCATGTGTGTGGAGTTCATATTAATCATCATTGCTGATGATTTTTTTTAAGGAGTCAATCACATTCTCCCTCTAAACAAATTCTCTCAAAGGAAGGAAAATTTTATATCATATCCACAGTCAGCATTTAACTCCAAGATATAAGGGTTTTAAAGACCATCTCTCAACTATGGGAACTATTATGTAAGTAAAAAATTCCTATTCCTCTCCTCTTTCATTATCAGCAACTCTCTCTCTTTTTTATTTCAAATTTTTAAAGATCATGCATACCACACAGGATTCACATATATTACCCAACTACTAAGACCTTGCTTGTTGTAAAACATTTGTTATAAAAGATGAAAGAATACCATCGTATTACTGCTCTCTATAGTCCGTAGCTAATATTTGGTGTTTTTTCCCCCACAACCCATCTGATTATTAATACCATGTATTAGTATTGTATATTTCTTATAGTTCATGAGAGAACATTCTCATATTTGTACTGCTAACCATAGACCATCATTCACTACAGGATTCACCAGTCTTCCACACTGTACAATTCATCTAATGTATATACTCAATGCTTCTCAGTTTCATCAGTGTTGTGCTGACATCATCTCAGTCCTTTTCAGAACATTTTCATGACTCCAAAAGGAAAAAATCCTGTATCCCCTTATACCTCTCCTCATTATTGACCCTTAGCATTGATATAGTACCTTCTTTTCCATTGCTATAAAAATATTACAATACTACTGTTAAATATAATCTATATGTTACACTGTTTTTTTCCTCAGGTTCTCCATATTTAACACCTTACAAGAGAGAAATATTCCTGTATTTGTATGATTAACCACAATCATAATCCACAACTGAAATCACTGTTATTCAGTCCCTAGATTGTCCTATTATTTTCTTTCAATTGACGTTAACCTCCCTAGACTAGTCCTTTCAGCCACATTCACATTTATAAATTGGCAGTGTTGGTTATACTAACTATAATGTGTTACCATTAACTCTACCCATTTCCACACATTTACAATTCACTTTATTAAAAATTTTACATACATTCAGCATCAGCTCCCATTCTCAACCCATATTCTATATCCTCGTAACCTACACTCTAGAGTTTAACTCTGTGAATTTACTCATCGCATTTAGTTCATATTAGTGAGACAATACAAAATGTGTACTTTTGTGTCTGGCTTATTTCACCCAATTTACTATTCTCTAGGTTCACCTATGTTGTTTTATGCATCCTGATTTTATTTCTTACACCTGAATGATATCCCATTGTATGCATATTCCACATTTTCTTTATCCATTTTTTTTGGTTGATAGACACTTGAATTGTTTCAATCTTTTAGCAATTGTGAATAATGCCACTGTGAACATTGGTGTGCAAATGGCTGTTTGTGTTCTTGCTTTCAGTTATTCTGCGTATGACCTAGTAGTGGGATTGCCATATTATATGACAGTTCTAAATTTACCTTTTTGAGGAAACACCAAACTGTCTTCCACAGAGACTATACCATTTTACATTCTCACCAACAGTAAAGGATTGTTTTTATTTCTATGCATCCTCTCCAGCACTTAAAATTTTCTGTATTTTAAAATAATGGCCATTCAGTACAGAATGAAATGATACCTCATTGTAGATTTGATCTGCATTTCCCTAATAGCTAGAAATGTTAAGCATTGTCTCTTGTGTTCTTTTGGCCATTTGTATTTCTTCTTTGGAAAAATTTCTGTTCCAGTCTTTTGCTCATTTTTTAATTGGGTTGTTTGTCTTTTTATCAATGAAATTATGGTCTCTTTATATAACATGGAGATCAAACCCTAATCAGATATGTGGTTTCTGCAAAATTTCTTCATTTGAGTAGGGTGTCTTTTCACCCTCTTAAAGCAATTTGAGGTAAAGAAGTGTTTAAGTTTGAGGAGGTCCCATTTAACCAGTTTTTTTTTTCTTTCATTGCTTATACTTGGGGTGTAAAGTTTAAGAAACTACCACTTACCACAAGATCTTGAAGATGTTTCCACATATTTTCTTTTCGGTGTTTTATGGTTCTATCATTTCTATTGAAGGCCTTGATCCATTTTGAGTTAAATTTTGTATAAGGTGTTAGATAGGGGTTCTTTTTCTTTCTTTTATCAATGGATATCCAGTTCTCCCAGCACTGGGAGAACCATGCTTGCATACTTGGGATAAGACCTACCTGACTCTTGTGTATAATTATTTTAATGTGCTTTTGGATTCTGTAAGCAAGCATTTTGTTGAGGTTTTTGCCCCTATATTCATTAGAGAAATTCGTTTTAATTTTCTTTATTCATAGTATCTTTATCTGGTTTTGTTATTAGGGTGATGATAGCTTCATTGAATATTTGAATCTGTCAGCACTCCCTCCTGTTCAATTTTTTGGAAGAGTTTAAGCAAGATTAGTATTAGATCTTCTTTGCATGATTGGCAGGTTTTATCTGTGAGGCCATCTGGTCCTGGTCTTTTCAGTTTTGGGAGATTTTGCATGACTGTTTCAATCTCTACTTGTGATTCTTCTGTTGAAGTGTTCTATTTCTTCTAGGGTCAGTGTCATTTATGTGTATTTAACAATGTGCCCATCTTGTCTACATTGTCTAGTTTGTTGGTATACAGTTGTTCATATTATTCTCTTGTGAATGCTACTATTTATGTGGGGTCAGTAGTAATGCTACCATTTTCTCTTCAATTCATAAAATAGAGGATTCCCATATACCACCCCACCAACAACAGTTTGAATTATATGGAACATTTGTTACAATTAATGATAGCACATTTTATAATAATACTATTAACTAAAATGCATTATTTGACTTAGGGTTCACTGTTTGAATAGTATAGTTTCATGGATTCATTTTTTAATTTTTTATTCTCTTACCATATACACAATATAACCTTTCCCCTTTTAACTAGATTTAAGTATATATTTCAGAGCTGTTAATTACCTTCATATTGTTATACTTCATCATCACCATCCATTACCAAAACATTTTCATCATTCCAAATATGAACCTCAAACATTTTAAGTCTTAACTTCCCATTCCCTATCCCCACCTCATTCCCTAATACCATATATTCTAGTTCAAAACTCTATGAGCGTGCTTATTTTAATTGTTTCAAATCAGTAAGATGATACAGTGTTTGTTCTCTTGTATCTGGCTTATTTCACTCAAGATGATGTCTACAAGGCTCATCCATGTTGTCTCATGTATCAGGATTTCATTCCTTCATACAACTGAATAATATTCCATTGTATGTATAGACCATATTTACTTTATCCATATATCAGTTGAGGGACACCTGGGCTCCTTCCAACTTTTGGCAATTGTCAATAATGCTACTATAAATACTGGTATGCAAGTATCTGTTCAGTTCTCTGCTTTCAGGTGTTTTTTTTTTGGAGAATTATACTTAGTAGTAGGATTCCTGCATCATATGGTAGTAAATACTTAGAGGAACCACCAGACTGTCTTCCACAATGACTACAACATTTTACATTATTACCAGCAACAAATGAATGTTCCTATTTTTCCACATCCTCTTCAAGTTATTTTCCAATTTTTAAAAACTACCATTCTAATGGGTGTGAAATTGTATCTAATTGTGATTTTGATATGCATTTCCCTAGCCAACAATGATGTTGAGCATCTTTCATGTACATCTCTTTGGAGAGATGTCCATTCACATGTTTTATCCAATTTTATTGCTGACTTGTATGATTTCTTTATATATTGTGGATATTAAACCCCTATTGGATATGTGGTTTTCAAATATTTTCTCTCACTGAGTAGGTTGCCTTTTTACTTTCATGGGATAAAAGTTCTTTGATGCACAAAATATTTTAATTTTGATGAGATCCTATTTATTTATTTATTTTGATATTTGAGCATTGGTTGCAAAGTCTAAGAAAATATTGCCTAACATAAGATCCTGGAGATGCTTTCCTACATCTTCTTCTAGGGTCTTAAATTTAGATATTTGAATAGGAATCTGCCTTCTGATTTTCCCAGGCCCATTTGTTGAAGAGACTATTCTTTCTCAACAGTTTGGTCTTTACACCCTTGTCAAAAATCAATTGGTAGGAAGTGGTTGTGGCCCAACTGAAAGAGCACCTGCTTACCATATAGAAGGTACAGGCTTCAGTAACCAGGGCCTCCTGACCTGTGTGATGAGCTGGCCCATGCACAATGCTGTCACATGCACAATGCTGTCACATACAAGGAGTATTGTGCCATGCAGGTTTGGTCCCTGCATAGGGGTGCCCCACATGCAAGGAGTGCACCCCACAAGGAGAGCCACCCCGTGCAAAAAAAGTGCAACCCACCCAGGAGTGGTGCTACATACACGGATTGCTGATGCAGCAAGATGATGCAACAAAAAAGTGAGAGTTTCCCAGTGCTGCATGTCAAGAATGCAAGTAGACACAGAAGAACACACAGTGAATGGACAGAGAGAGCAGACAACAGTAGGGAAGGGAAGAGAAATAAATAAAATAAACCTTTAAAAGAAATCAATTGGCCATAAATGTGAGGGTTGATTTCTGAGCTCTCAATTCTATTCCATTTGTCTACATATCTGTCCTTTCAAAAGTATCATGATGTTTTGGTTACCTTTGTTTGTACTAAGTTTTTAATCAGGATGTGTGAGTTTTTCAAGTTCTCCCCTCTGCCGTATCTGTGGAGCTCTCTCTACTCCCATGTACCTTCTCCTGTTTCCTCCTTGAGTCAGTGTCCATTTATAAAGTCCACCAAGGGGGTGGGGGACTAAACCCTACCTGCCCTAATTATTTGGTCAAATAAAAACCCTAATCTTAACATAATCAAGTAAATGTAAAACTTTGGATCTAATACAATCAAAGGGCATCACTCCCAGAGGAACAGACAAATTTACAAACATAATCAATATCTCTTTTAGGAATTCATAAATATCATCAAATGATTTTTGGTGTTTACCTTATACCCTGTCATTTTGATGAATTCATTTTATTAGCTCTAGTCATTTTGTTGTGGATTTTCTGTGTATATCATTCTCAAATAGGAAGAGTTTCACTTCTTTCTTTACAAATTGGGTGCCTTTTACTCCTTTTGTTACCTGATTGCTCTGGCAAGAATGTCCAGTACAAAGCTGAATAACAATGGTGACAGAGATCATCCTTGTCTGTTCCTGATCTTAGAGGGAAAGCTTTCAGTCTTTCACCATAAAGTAGTATGTTAGCTTGGGTTTTTCATGTATGCCTTTTATCATATTGAGTTGGTTTCTTCTTGTCCTAATGTTCTCAGGATCTTCATCAATTAGAGGTGCTGGATTTTGTCAAATGCCTTTTCAATTGAGATTATCATGTTCTTTTTTGCCTTCATTTTTTAAATGTGGTATATTACTTTAATTTTCTTATGTTGAATCATCCTTTCATACCAGGGATAAATCATGATAATGGTGTATAATTATTTCAGTATACTGTTGGATTCTGTTTTCCAGTATTATGTTTTGAGAATTTTTTTCATCTGTATTCATAAGAGGTATTACTGTAATTTACTTTTCTTTGGTATCTTTATCCAGCTTTGGTATGAGGGTGATTATCAAACTCACAGAATGACTTAGGGAGTGTTCCCTCCTCTTGAGATTTTTTTGGAACAGTTTGAGAATTGGAGTTGTCTCCTTGGTAGGATTGGTAGGAGTCCCCTGTGAAATCACCTGGTCCTGGGCTTTTCTTTTTTGGGACTTTTTTGTTTGTTTGTTTGTTTGTTTGTTTGAGATATATATGTATATATATGCATATATATATTTAAATAGTCTTTTAAAATTTAAATATTCTTTTAAAAATATATACTTAGATTACATAACTGTTACATAAAAAATGTAGGAGATCACCATATATCCCAGTCCCTACCCCTCCCACACATTGCCACATTAACAGCATTCTTCATTAGTGTGGTAGGTTGGTTACAATTGGTGAACAAATATTGGAGCACTGCCACTAAGTGTGAATTATAGTTTACATTATAGTTTAAAATCTCTCTAGCAAAATTTTGTAAGTTAAGACAAAATATATAATGGTTTGTATCTGTCATTGCAATGTCATGCAAGATAATTCCAAATCTCAAAAATGCCTGCTGGGAGTTTTTTGATGATTGATACTATCTTTTTACTAGTAATTGGTTTGTTAGGAGATTTCTATTTCTTCTTTTTTATTTTTATTACAGAAGAGATTAAGGATATTAAGAAGACGTTGATGAACACAAAGAAGAATTTAAAAGTATACATAGAAAAACAGAAGCTCTTATGGGAATAAGAGATGTAGTAAATGAAATAAAAAATCAACAGAATCATGTAATAGACGATTTGAGGAGAAAGAAGAAAGGATTGGTGACCTTGAAGAAATGGCCTCTGAAAATGAACATACAAAAGAACAGATGAAGAAAAGAATGGAAAAAAATGAACAAGTTCTCAGGGAATTAAATAACAGCAAAAGGTGTGCAAACATACGTGTCATGAGTGTCCCAGAAGGAGAAGAGAAGGGAAAAGGGGCAGAAGGAATATTGAAGAAATATGGTAAAAAATATTTCCCAACCCTGTTGAAAGACATAGATATCCATGTCCAAGAAGCACAACATACCTCCATGGGAAAAAAATCCATATATACCAACTCTGAGACACATACTCATCAGAATGTCCAATGCCAAAGACAAAGAGAGAATTCTGAGAATAGCAAGAGGAAAGCAATGCATAGCATACCCCATGTTATGCATATCCCATCAGATTAAGTGCTAATTTCTCACCAGAAACCATGGAGGCAAGAAGACAGTGGTCTGATATATTTAAGATACTACAAGAGGAAAACTGCCAGCCAAGAATCTTATATCCAGCAAGATAGTCTTTCAAAAATGAGGGTGAGATTAGAATATTCACAGATAAACAGAAAGTGAGAAAATTTTTTAGCAAGAAACCAGATTTTCAGGAAATATTAAAGGGTTTGCTAGATACTAAAAAGAAAAGACAGGAGAGAGAGAGGCCTGGAAGAGAATCTAGAAATGAAGATTATATCAATAAAAATAACTAAACGTGTCAAAGGAGTGGTAAAAATAAAATATGACAGATAAAACTCAAATAGTCTGGAATACATAGTCTGCAACTCAATATTAGTATAAATTTTTTAAAAAGGCCTAAATAACTGGAAGAACATTCCATGCTCATGGATTGGAAGACTAAATGTCATTAAGATGTCAATTCCACTCAAAATGATATATAAATTCAATGATTATAGATTCAATGCAATCCCAATAATGATTCTATCAGCATTTTTTTAAAATCTGGAAGCATGATTATCAAATTTATTTGGAAAGATAAGGGGCCCTGGATAGCCAGAAATATCATAAAAATGAAAAGCAAACCCTCATCTCCAGACTTTACAACATATTACCTAGCTATAGGGATTAAAACAGCATGGTACTGGAGCAAAGGCAGACACATAGACCAATGGAACCAAACTGATTGTTCAGAAATAGACCCTTACATGTATGGTAAAGTGATTTTTGACTAGTCTGTCAAATCCACACAGCTTGGGTAGAACAGTCCATTCAACAAATGGTGCTGAAAGAACTGAACTGGATATCCATAGCCGAAAGAAGGAAAGAGGACCCCTATCTTACACCTTATCTAAAAATTAACAGAAAATGCATCTAAAACCTAAAAATAAAAGCAAGAACCATAAAACTTATAGAAGAAATGTAGGAAAATATTTTTAATACCTGGTGGTAGGTGATGGATTCTTAAAGGAGGGGACTGAGATGGGCTACTCATGTTAAATGTATGTAGAAGTTTTAATTAGCTGTAAAAGTGTGCTATTTTGTAAATGGAAATGTGGCTGAAAATGGTAGTTTAGGGATGCAAACGCCAATTGACAGAATGCTAGAGAATAATCTAAAAACTGAATAGCACAGTAAAACCAGAGGTGGTTGAGAATCGTGGTTGATGCTACAGAAGCAAGGGTGAACTTTGTTAGCCAGTGCAAGTGTACATCACTATTGCAGGGTGGTGGGAATGTGGAGAAGCATGGGGAAAAATGCAACTGGAGTGTCCTATGGACTGTGGTTAGCACTAATAATGTAATATTCTTCCATCTATGCCAAAGATGTACTGTGTTGTTTATGGGGCAGTATGGAAAATGTGAGCCAAATGTATACTATGGATGTGGTAACAATCAGATGATATTACCTTATCTGTAACAAATGTTCCACCACAGTGCCATGTGTTGATAGAGGGGTGCTGTTTGGTAATTCTGCACATGTGCATGATTGTTTTATTAGTTTACAACTTCTGTCATAAAAAAATATATTTAAAAATAACAATAGGGGGAGTTGGGGGAAAAACACACCAAATGTAAGATAAGGACTATATTTAGTAGTAAGATTCTGACAATATTCTTTCATAATTTGTAACAATTGTCTCATGACCTTGCAGGGTGTTGGTGAAGGGATGACATATGGGACCCCTGTATGATGTTATGCATGTTTGCTTTGTAAGTTCACAACTTTTACTATACACTTATTGTTTATGTATGTTCATGTTTAAATGATATAAAGATAATAATAATAGGGTGGGTTGGGGGAAAATACTTTGATTAATAGTAATCTTTTGACAATGCTCTGTAATCATTATCTAAAAAGGTTTAACAACAATGCAATGTATTGGTGGTAGGGTGACTTATGAGAGTTGTGTATGATATTATTTATATTTGTTTTGTAATTTCACAACTATTACTATCCTCTTATTATTTATGTATGTTTATGTATGAGTAAGATACTTCAATAAATTTCTTAAAATTAAAAAAATATGTAGGAGATTCCAGGAAAGAGAAATAAAATTTAAAAATTTACAGGGGATTCCCATATTTCCCACCCCACCCCCTCTCCCACTTTCTCCCATTAGCAACATCTTTCATTAGTGTGGTACATTTGTTATAACTCATGAATGCATTTTGAAGCATTGCTACTAACCATGTTCTAGACTTTACATTATAGCTTACACTTTGCAGCATATAGTTTCATAGGTTTTGACAAAATGTGTAATGGCCTGTATCTGTCATTGAAATGTCATTCAGGATAATTCCAGTGTCACAAAAATGCCCCATGTTGCACCTATTCTTCTCTCTATCCCATCAGAAACTCTGGAGGCCATGCCTTTATATCAATGATTAAAGTTCTTCCATTGCTCTAATAATAATAATTCTACTTTAGTCCATAGTTGTATTGCCCTCTTATGTTTGTTCCTTCCTCAGTCTTGAGGATTTTGGGATGGTGATGCCCAATCTGTTTCTGACTGAGATGGGACTTAGATCTCCTGGGGCAGATGGATGGAAAAGTCTTGCCTGCAGTTGTAGATACTCTGTTTTTGGGGACTGGCATTGTCCACCATCATCCTTTTGTTAGCTGTCCTGGATGAGTCCAATGAACTGGACAGTATATGTTGCAAGTTTGTTGAGATTCAGGGCTCAACTGGCATATGAACAGACTGAAGATTCAAGTTTCAGACATATATTTAATGAGTATAGTGTTAATTATAGGTTCAAATAAAACAGGCAGAAGAGCAATATGGAGGGAAATTACAAATATGTCTAACTCTGTTTCATTATATATTACATATTAATTATTGTAATTAATACATTATATATTACAAAGTAAGGCCCAAAGGTGTTGAATTCTTGAGATTGTCTGCCCTGCCTATAGTGTTTAGATGTCTCTAGATCCCTCAGGAGCCCACTGTTTGAGCCATGATTTACTGTGACAGTCAACAAGATCCTGCTGAGACATGCATAAGCATAACTTCTGGATTGACCACTTGACTCACTTTGAAATCTCTTAGCCATTAAAAAACTCATTTGTATTTAATAGTTTCTCTTTTTGGTATAGGTCTTTTTCTAAATGCCTCACTAGTTGCTACTTGGTAATAATCCCTTGGTGCCAAGGACGCTCAACCCCAAGAGTCATGTCCCATGCTGGGGGGAGGGGGAGGTAATGAGATTATAGGCTGAGTTTGACAGAAAGAGAGGCCACATTTGAGTAATAAGGAGGCTTTCAGGAGGTAACTGTTAGGTACTATATAACACGAATCTCAGTTTCCATTTACAAGAACAAGGTTCATAAGTACAAGCACTAATACTAAGTTCCTGACATACTAATCTGTCCTCCCTCACTAGGCACTGCTCATGTACTTTACGGATTCTTGCCACTCTATTAGAGAATATAGCAGGACTTCCCAGAATGGGAATTCTATATTCTTTAGGTTGTTGTGTGCGTCTTTGCCTACCCTTCTTGATCAGTGTAGGTAGCTTGTACATTTCTTAGAATTTGTCCATTTCATCCAGGTTATCTAATTTATTGGCATACATTTTTTCATAATATCCAATTATAGTCCTTTTTATTTCAGTGAAGTTGATAGTAATGTCCTCCCTTTTCATTTCTTATGATCATTACTTATATCATTTCTCTTTTTTTCTTTGTCAATCCAGCTAATGGTTTATCAATTTTATTGATCTTTTCAAAAATCCATACTTTGGTTTTTTTGAGTCTCTCTATTTTGTTTTTCCCCCCATATTCCATTTATCTCCACTTTAATCTTTCATATTTTCTTCTGCTTACTTTGAATTTACTTTGTTCTTCTTGTTCTAGGTCTTTCAGGTTGAAGTTTATGTCTTTTATTTAAATCTTTCTTCTTTTTTAATATGAGCATTTAGAGCTATAAATTTACTTTTTAGCATTGCCTTTGCTCCATCCCATAAGTTTTGGTATATTTTATTTTCATTTTCATTCACCTCAAATTATTTCTTAATTTCACTTCTGATTTCCTCTTTAACTCATTAGTTAATAATATGTTGTTTAATTTCCACTTATTTGTGAATTTCCCCTTTCTCTCTCTGTTATTGAGTTCTAATATCATTCCATTGTGGGAAGAGAAAGTATATTGTACAATTTCAATTTGTTTTTATTGAAACTTGTTTAGTGACCCAACATATCGTCTATCCTTGAGAATGATCTGATGCACTGAAGAAGAATATGTATTCTTGTTTTGTTGGAAAAGTGTTTTATATATATATATATATATGGATGTATATATGTATATATGTCTGTAGGTCTAATTGGTTTAGAGTATCAATCAAATCTTTTACTTCCTTAATGATCTTCTGACTAGATGTTCCACCTGCTATTTATACTGGTATATTTAAGTCTCCTACTGTTAATGTAGAACTGTCAACCTCTCTTTAAATATTTCAGTATTTTCTTCATTTACTTTGGGGCTCTGATTTTAGGTGCATATATACTTGCAGTTGGTACATCTTTCTATTTAATTGTCCTTTCTATCAGTATATAATGACTAACTTTGTCTCTTCTGTTTTTGATTAAAAATCTATTTCATTTAATATTAGTATTGCCACACCCAATTCTTTTTTGGTTGCTACTTGAATGGTATATATTTTAACATCCATTCACTGTCAACCTACTTGTGTCTTTGACTTTAAGGTGAGTCTTTTGCAGACAGCATATTTTTGGGTCTTGCTTTTTATCCATTCTGCCAATCTGTCTTTTGATTGGAGAGCTAAATCCATTTACATTTAAAGATATTGCTGAACTGATGGGATTTTCTTCTGCCATTATGCTTTTAGACTTTTAAACATATCTTTTTTGTCCCTCACTTCTGTTAATACCTACTTTTGTATTTGTTTGATTTTTTACCTTATTGGAGGCCTTCTCATTTGTATCTGGGTATATTTTTCATTTATTTTCTTAAATATATAATAATCATGTTTAGTTTGATACCAACTTTACTTCAGTGATACTTGCACATATACTTTTCTGTTCCTCTTTGTTCTCCTACAATTTTTTGTACTTTTTTCTGCATATATCTTTGTATATGCACAAAAACATAGATTTATCCATATTTTATGAATTTGCTTTTTAGCTTCTGTAGGAAGAAATGGAGTTATATACAAAATAATACAACACAATAACATTTATAGTTACCCAAAAGGTTACATTTCCTGCAGGTCTTTATTTCATGAAACTTTGAACTGCAGTCTTATGTCTTTTCCTTTCAGTCTGAAGAACTCCCCTTAACATTGTTTGTAGGTTAGTTCTAGCAGTGACTTACTTCCCCATCTTTGTTCGTCTGAGAATGTCTTTAATTTTTCCCTCATGTTTGAGAGAAAGTCTTGATGGATAAAAAACTTTTGACTTGCCATTGTTTTCGATCAGTGCTTTAAGTATTTCAATCCATTGCCTTCTTGATCCATGGTTTCTTAAGAGAAATCAGCACTCAGTCTTATGGGGACTTCCTTGTACATAACACATTGCTTTTCTCTTGCAGCTTTCAGAACTCTCTCTTTTCTTTTGGCATTTGATACTGTGATCATTATATGATGGGGTATATTTTCTTCATGAATATTTAGTTTGCAGTTCTCTGAGTTTCTTGGATTTGCATATTCATGCCTTTTCTTAAGTTTGTAAAGCTCTCGGTCATTATTGCTTTGGATATTTCTTCTACCCTCAAGAGGAATCAGGGAACCAGAATCCTTCCACCTTAGGCTTTCATCATCCACTAGGGCCTCTATCTCACTAAAATCATGACTACAAGAGTGACTAACTACTTGATTTAGCATCAGACTCATTCTTAATTTAGTCTTTTATTCAAACAGAAAAAAAAACTGTGACATGAGGCTACAATATTTATAACCATGCTTTTACTGCTCTGATAGTGGATGGATAGTATTTTGTGAATATTCAGTACCAGAGGAAGGGCAAATCCATTAAAGATGTAAAAAAAAAAAAAAATTAATATTAAATGCAGTTGATCTTACAGAATAATATATCTGGCTATTGAGTGACATAAAGCACATATATATTATTCATTTTATATAAACTGACTTCTAGCTTCAGTGTTTATAGATCTTTATTAGTTTAGATTCAAAATGTACTAAGATTTTTATATTAAAAAATCAGTGCTTATTTCTTATAAACCAAAGTTCTGAATGAGAAAATCACTCTGATATCAGTTCAATTGCTGTCTCTATTATAACAATCTATGAAGATGGGCCACCTATATTTGCATATAGCTGAATTAAATTATTTCAGACACTTCTCTGAGAAGACAGAATTGAAAGCGAAGCAATTAGACTGGTATTTTTAACTTTGAATATTTAAGATTCACCTCTATGACATTTAAACAAAATAAAATAATGGCTTTCAATCATGTGACACAAACACCTGGAAAGCCTATCAGCAATAGGTGGTCTGAAAAATATAGGCTTTGTGAGATTTATGGTTATAAACCTTACTTTTAAAAATGTGTTTTAAAGGGTAAAATTTGCTTACAGTGGTGATCAATTTAGGCCTTTCCTTACTCAATAATTACTGCTTTTACCTCACTGTAAGAACAAATCACTTTCATAAGGAAAGCATAAAAATATAAGAAAGGACAGTGTGGTGATTTGCAGCTGTATGTATTCCAGAAAAACAAATTCTTGAATCCAATCCATTCTTATGGGTGTGAACTCAGTTAAGTAGGACCTTTGATGATATTTTTTTGTTAAGGTGTGGCCCAGCCCAAAAAGAATGGGTCTTAATCCTATTACTGGAATCTTTTCAAGGAAATGTAATTCAAGCAGAGAGAGAGAACACAACGGGAAGCAAGAAGCTGAACATCAATGGAACCTGAAGAGAAGGAAAAGATAGACCAGAAGATCCTGCTATGCGCCTTGACTTGTGACAAGCTGAGGGCCAAATATGGCCAGCAGCCAGCCCCAGAGCACTACAGTCTTAGGGATGAATGCATTGCCTTGGTGATGCTTTGATTTGGACTTTTTCCCAGCCTCAAACCATGAGTGAATAAATTCCCATTGTTTAATCCAATCCATTTCATGTTATTTGCTTTAGCAGTGTAGGAAACTAAAACACGCAATATGGCAATTTCCTTAATAATTACAAGTCTAAATACTTCAACACGTGATTATTGGTGTTTAAACCAATGAAATTAATGGAGAACGAGATGATTCATTTGTCAAGAAAAAAAGAAGAAAATGGGATAGGTAACCAATCAGATATTTTAATTGTTGACTATGTGTTCATATATTTGTTAGCATTCGAAGGAAATCAAAAAACTCTAATATGTTCCTTGGCCTTAATTAATTGAAAAAAATTGTAAATAACTTTGTGATAGTTTAATACAAATTGATTCTATGTTTGTATACTGAATTTAATATAAATATTGACAGATGGCAGAGGATAGAGAAATAATAAAAGTCTACAAGAGTTAAGGAAGTCATTATAGAGAAGAGTAGAAAATATAAGGGGGTAAAATTTGCAAAGAATAAAGGAATTCAATGGATCCCACTTCTTCAGACTTAGAGGACGGGATAACCATGGTGTGTTCCCAGGTTGGCATTCAGGCTGGGTTGCATTTAAGGGAGAGGAGAGATTTGGAAGAAGGGGGAAATAAGTTTACATATATGGAAGAGAGCCCGATTTTGTTCCATGTTAATTTTATTTTTTCCATGTTAATATATTTTATGTTAATTTCATATTGACAATAATGATATGCATGTAAACTGCAAAATATAGTGAAAAAATATAAGTACAATTAGTAATATAAAAATCATTCATAGTTCCATCATAAATGTGTTTTGTTTTCTAATAACATTTTATTTGTATCCATTTACAAAATTGGTATCACATTATCAATCACCTAACAATTTATTTGTTCAGCTAATTATATTGTGGGAACTTTTCACACATAATTACATATTTTTCAGTCATAGTTTTCTTTTGAAAATGTAGTCAATTGCCTGATAGAACCACACTTTTTTGTTGTTGTTGTTAAATTTCAGACTTGGAAACTTGATTCTTAAAAAAACCAAACACTTTCTTTCTTTTCATTTTCCTCACTTCTTCCCATTTCCTCCCTTCCTTCTTTACTTTTATTCTTCCTTCCTTCCTTCTTTCCTCCTTCTTTTCTTCTAGAGATTATAAGTAATATAACAAGTATTTTCCCCCAATTTGTCTTTTCTCATTTATTTAGAAAGTTGTTAGAAGGTAATTACTAGGACAGATACCTTGTACTACAGAGGATCTAAAGAATCAGTAGAATGACAATGGCATATAGCATGAATTGGAGAGAGCAAGTATCTGGATTAGGGACATAAAGGGAAGTCTGGGTAAGCCACAAGCTAGGGCAAATTTTGTCTTAGAGCTCCAGCTCCATTCTTCTAACTGCATTTTCTCTATGATTTTTCCCCCCGTTTAATTTCAGTCTAGTAGTACTTTTAAAAGAAAAGTGATGGGATAACCTACATTAAAATTAGAAGAAATGATAAAATAGAGAACAGCCATTCAACTCAAAGAACTAGAATTCTAGATGTTGCAGAGTAGTTCTTGGAGGCTGCACAGCACTTCTCAAGTGCAATCTGAATATAGGGTTTATTCTGACTCTGTTTTATAATTTTGTTGTTTGTTTTGCTTTTTCCTTTTTCATAAGATATTTAACAGTTTCTTCTGTTATAGTGTTCCTTTCCTTGGAATGTTTAAATTAACCATCCCATCTTCCAGCAGAAATTGAATGTGAAAAAATAATTTAACAAATTATGGAAAGACTTTTATTTTCATTGAACATTCACAAACACAGGCACAAAGCATCCCTTATATAGACTCAAAGCCATTAATTAATTCTGCTCAATTAATTAATTCCACACTATTAATTCTGCACTGGTAACACCATTGAACCCTCTTTTTAAATGCACACTACTATTTGTAAATGTGCTCTTTCTTATGTCCAGACACACATGATTTTCGGTAAGCCTTATGAATCATCAAAGGCATCAAAGAGGTCCGTATGTAGAAAATCAACACCTCAAATACATTCTGCCTTTTGAGTCATTTACCTGTATCACTTTCATGTTATAGCAATGATTAATTATGAACTTTGAGTACTTTTCCACAATTTTTCTAATCACTGTTAGAATTGAAATACGTCTTTTACAGATGTCTTCAATCCTTTTTCTAGTTAACTTAATCTTTATTTCTTTAGCTTCTATGTAAATATATCACACCAGGTAAGCAAAACGAATACTCCATTTTGATCAAAAGACTTCTAAGTAGGCAAAAGCATAGACAAGTTGCCACTGCCCCTTCCTGCCTGGGGATTTGGCATTTGGAAATATGAGTAAGTAATATTTCTCTTTGAAAATATGTTGGATAGTGATTTCTATTCTTTCATTGTTCAGAGACCTTGACATATTTATTTGCATTTATAGCTTTCTCTTTCACACTCTTCATCATTTAATATATCTTTCTCCTGCATCGTATGATATGTAACACAAAGATGTCGTTGAATGTAAGACATTCTTCCCTATTGGAACCTCTATTTTCACCCATCCAGTGTTTGAGTCTATAAAATTTGCATATATTTGAAAAATCAATAAATTTGAAAAGCTTTGGTATCTGATAGCAGATTCTGGTGGAAAGGTGCAACCTATAGTAATATGATAGCCACTGTTATCAAAAGTGGTAGCCTAAAGAGTGGACTTTCTATCTTCCCTGTGACACCCATTCCCACACTGTGACCCCAATTTACACTACTTTCCACTATACAATGCTACTTAAAACTACTTTTCTCGGTGCTAGTCCTTCATATTTCACTTTGCTCCTAACTTTGTTTCTTTACTAGTCCACTTAGGCAAAAGGCATTGTGGCCCTATTGTGTGCAGTATGTTGGATGTTTGAGATGCAAAGAGGAATAAGACGGTGAATAAGAAAAAAAATAAAAACCAAAATTCAGTCATAAACACTTTTCTGCCTCTACAGGACTCTGTACTTCCGTTACCCCACCACCACCACCATCACCACCAAAAATAAAACAAAAAAATTTACTCTACAGCCAGAATTTTTGTCAAACCCTTGACTGGCTCAAATTACTTTCAGGATAATTTCCAAGTTCCTATGCATGACTATGCTGGGCCCTTCAGAGCACAGCTCCTTCCTCTGTCTTCAGCTTATTCCTTGATACCTTACACTTCACAATTTCCACCCGAGAATACAAACTGCTTATATTTTTCCATTCATTTTGTCCTTTTCATGCCTTTTGCTCATGTTCTTTCATTCCCAGAGACTCACTTTCCGCTTATTTTTATTATTCACCCCTCGGTTCAGCAGACTTTCCCTTCAAGACTCCTTTGTTAAATTCCCAGATTCAGAAAGTATTTTTTTCCTTTGCTTTCATAGCACTCTGTGGTATATATCTTAGCATTATTGACTATATAGAAATTGTTTATTAGTGCTTCTGCTTCCACCTCGTGCTTAGGTTCCATGACGGCTGGAATCAGACCTTCTTCATTTTTTGTACCCCTGCACTCTAGCTCAGGGGTCCGCAGACTGCTTTTTATACATGTCCAAATAGCATGGTGATTAAGCTTTCTCAGCCACACGCTCTCTGTTGTAACTACTCAACTCTTTTGCAGCCTAAAAGCAGCTACAGGCAATAAGTAAATGAATGAGCATGGCTAGATTCCAATAAAACATGATTTGGCTTCCTGGCCATATGTTGTGCTTGTCTTACATGATGCTAATATTATAATATAGGTAAATAAATGTTTCTGAATAAGTGAAGGAAGGAATGAATTCCCCTTTTTCCCCTGTGCTTAAATTCCTAATGGATAAACAGTTTAGTAATCTGTCCCCCCAAGAAAGTTATCTACACCATAAAGTTCTGTTCCACTAGATATTCATGCCCTGCCCTGGAATCCCAGAGAAATATTTGGAGCATTTTCACTTGTTAACATGGTGCTTTCTTTATATTAACCACCTATATGACAGTTATCTCCTCCACATAGCCTTTCTCTGTAGACATTTTGCCCATTTACAATATTGTCCCATTATCTGTCTGTTGCCAACATACTCTGTTGTCATTCATTTAGTAATGTTAACTGTGTACCTTCTCTGTGCCAAGGACTTGAAGAAAAATAAACCAGACATGCTCTATAGCCTATATGTGTTAGAAAAAATTTCAATCCAGTGCAAGAAATGGAAAAGCATATTCCATTGACTTAAACCAGGAAGAGTTTTATTTTCTCAAATATCAGTAAATTCACAGACTAGAGCTTTTAGCTGCTTAATGAAGCCCTTGAGTTCTAAATTTCTTACCATGCTCTGTTGTGACATGCTTAGATGAGGTCTTTTCCCTCATGTTCACAAGATAGCTGCTGCACACCCGGGTATCGCATTCACTTCCCAGGTAGGTGGATGGGAGAAAACTGAAACACTCACTTATTTTCACTTATTCTCATGGGTGAAAACTGTGCCATACCACCATTTCTACCTGAAAGGCTGATTGTTAAACTGTGGTAGCATCATTCCAACTTCTTTAATATAAGACAACAGGTATAAAAGGGTTGAAGGAAAGTTAAGTGAGTTCATGTGCAGTATGTGCTATATCATGTTACCACTATATACAGCTCTTCCACTATGGATATTTTAATACACCTGCAATTGGGTCTATAATCCTTATCTTTGATCTAATAATTTTTTAATTTTCTTAAGCACTGTGATACTTAATGTAAATTAGGAATGTTTCCTTTGTGCTCAAATAATCACTTTTTAATCTACTAGTTCTATTAACATCTTGATTATAGGACCTCTTGATCTAAAAAGAATTATTCACTATGCTTTCTAAATATTAGCACAATTTTGTTATGCAATTATACATGGAGAAAAGTAGATATTCTAGAATTTGATATCTGAAGAACAATGTATATTTTCGAAGTATTTTAAAACCACATATCCATTAATCTATTTGAATATTATATTGACCCACTTTTCCTTTCATTATGGATAAAAGACTTTTAGCAAAGAACTACAGTAATTGAATGTTATAGTTAAGAAGATAAAATATTCCACATTTATTTTACTGTAATGAAATGTCCAAGGCTCCATCTCTGAAAACTCCTACGTGAAGAAAATAATTTGGTTGTAATTCCACCTTTCATTGACATTTTGAATTAGATGTGTGACTAAAGAATTGACTGCTTTGTGGTAATAATTATTATCAATTATAAATATTTCAAAATAATGGAAATACAGTGATGAAATATAATGCTGTGGCACAACCTTCTGAAAAATATAGCATGGTTGAAAGCAAATAGAAGAAGCTAAAGGGAAAAGAGGAATTTTTTCTCTTTTAGACTATTACATCATCCTTTCTATGACTCTGTACAGATATTTTAAGAAGTCTACCTTAAGTTTTAATTCTTGTTATGTATGGATGCATGTATTTAATATTTATAAAGAATTTCTCAGATAAGGAATGTTATACAAATGATAAACTGTATTATTTTACTTTCAAGACAGTTACCAAAGATGCTTGAGAGTTACTATTAAAATCTCAATGTCGATTTATAATAAACCCATTTAACTAGCAAAAATGAAATTATGCATTCAAGAGAAATAGGAAGTTTTCAAACTGTTTCTTACATTAAAAGAGTAACATTATTTATTATTTGGTCTGCTTATGCCCCAAAACATTACAAATAATAAGTGCTGTATTCAGAAAACACCCTCAAATTGTAAGAGACCAAAAAAACACCTCTCTTTTTAAAATTCTCCTGCATTGCCCTAACTGGTTTCCCTTTATTGTAGGGTTAATGCATAGCATCCTCAAATCAAACTCTTGCCGAAATAAGAGTACAGAGTATTCCTGTATTCCCTTTGCCAGTTTCCTCTTATGTTAGCATATTGTAAAACTATAGCACAATTCTCAAAAATAAGAAGTTAACGTTCATGCAATACTGTTACCTGAACTAAAGACTTAATAACATTTCTCCTAATGTCCTCTTTGTACTTGTCTTTCCAGATTTCATTCCATGATGATTGGATTTATTTGCAAGACTTCATCTCCTTCAGTCTGTGCTAGTTTATCTTTATTCCCTTCCCTTTAATGATTTTGACATTTTTGATGAGTACTGAGTACTGGTCAGTTCTTTTGTAGAAAATGCCTTAATTAAGAGTTGCCTGAAGTTCTTTATGAATAGATTTTGTTTATGCATTCTTTGGCAAAGCTACTCCAGAGGTGATGTGTCTTTCTCATTGCATCCTATCAGGGGATATATGATATCAGTATGTCTTATGACTGGTGATGTAATATTGATCGTTTGGTTAAGGAAATATCTGCCAAGTACTCTACTCTAAAGTTACTATTTTCTCTCTTTGTAATTAATTTTTGTCTTGGGAGAGATAATTTGAGACTATACATATATCCTATTTCTTCCCAAACTTCTACCTGCAGGTTTAGTGTCCATTAGTAGAACTTGCCTGCAACAAATATTAACTTGCTGTACTTATGTTTTTTTTCTGTTTCCTCCATTCCTTCTATATTTAGTAATTGGAATTCTTTGGAAGGAAAAGTTAAATTCATTTATTTCTCAGTGCTAGAGTCTCTGGTAAAGCTAATTGTATTTCTGTGTATTATACATTTTGATATCAGTATGATCTCTTCCCTGTAGATTTTCCAGGAGGGAGAAGCTAAGGTATCTTGGGAACCACATCACCTGATGTCTAGGAATAGGTAGACTTAGATACCAAGTAAGAGCAGATAGTCTCCTAAAGATTTTAAGTGAACTCTAATGCTCATTCCTCAGAAAAACCTGGACAAATGAATACACCCTTAGATTCTCAAGTGTAATGGACTATAGAGATGTAAATTACTGTCATTTTAAAAATCATACTACTATGCCATATTGAATGACTTCAGTGAATTAGCATTACATTACAAGTGCTAACTTAGCAAGCATTTGAATAAACTATTACATTTTTGTGGAAAAATGAAAACGGAAGGAATGAGCAATATTAAATATGAAGGAAATGCATATATTTAATTATTAGATATTTAATGGATGGATGCTGACAAATTTTATTGCTCTTTGGAAAGATCAATTTTATATGAGTTTCTTTTTTTTAATTTATTTTTTATTTTTTTAAAAGATACTTAGATTACATAAATGTTGTATAAAAAAATATAAGGGATTCCCATATGGCCCACTCTCCACACCTCCCACACTTCCCCAAATTAACAACTTCTTTCCTTAGTGTGGTACATTCATTGCAATTGATTAAAACATTTAGAGCATTGCCACTAAGCATGGATTATAGTTTGCATTGTAGTTTACACTCTCTCCCACTCAATTCTGTAGGTTATGGCAGGATATATAATGGCCTGTATCAGTTATTGCAATGTCATTCAGGACAATTTCAAATCCCCAAAATGCCTCCATATTCCACCTCTTTTTCCTCCTCCCTGCCTTCAGCACCTCCCATGGCCACTATCTCCCCATCAAAGGTATAATTCTTCCATTGCTAGAATCCCAATAAGTCTATAGTAGAATACTGGTAAGTCCTCTCTAGTTCATATTTTATTCCCCAGTCCTGAGGATTCTGGGATGGTGATGCCTACTCCACCTCTAACTGAAGGAGTCCTAGATACCAGCTTACTTGTAGTTGTAGACTATCTTGATTCCTTGGTGTGGTGGTTGTCCATCCTCACCTCCTTGTTAGCTGTCCTGGGTGAGTCCAATGAACTGGAGAGTAGGTGCTGCAACTCTGCTGAGGCTCAGGATCCAGCTGGTGCATGGACAGCCCAAAGATTCAAGTCTCTGGGACATACACCTACCAACTCCAGCACTAACTATAGGTTCAAATAGAAGGGACAGAAGAGGCATGTACCCACTGGTGAGGCACCAAATTCCAGAACTGTCTTCTTTGACTGTAGGACCTGGGTGTTTCTGGAGCCCTCAGGAGCCCCACTATTTGGCAGTCTATGAAATCTTGCTGAGACATGTATAAGCATTACCTCGGGGATGACCTCCCAACTCACTTTGAAGTCTCTTAGCCTTACAAAATTATTTTTCTTTACCTTTCCTCCCCTTTCATTCAAGGTCTTTTTCCAGTTGCTTTGCTCACTGGTATTTGGCAGTAATCCTTCAGTGCCAGGGAGGCTCATTCCCAGAACTCATGTCCTATGCTGGGAGAAAGGTAATGCATTTATATGCTGAGTTTGGCTTAGAGAGACCACATTTAAGCAACATGGAAGCTCTCAGGATATAACTCTTAGGCATCCTACAGCACTAGGGTAAGTTGCAGTTTCAAAGGCAAAGGCTCATAAGCATAATTGTCAATATCAAGTGCCCATCAATAGACCATCCTTCTCACTAGTCATTGCCCTGCACTTGGGGGATTGTTGCTGTTACATTTGAAAATGTGGCAGAGCTCCCCAGGTTGGGAATCAATATTCTTTCAATTATTGTGTGACTCTCCACTCACTGTGACAAGTCCCATGAACATGTGAACATTGAACATTTATGTACCTTATATGTATTCCCAGGTGTACTTCTTCCCATATATCCCCATTACTGACACCCCTCACCAATGATCCTTCCCTACATAGGACATAGATTAGTGAAAATTTCCCCTTCTGAAGTAATCGTTATTGCACATTTACTTTACCTTCTTATAATACACTGGTATGAAAACCTAGTTTTCAACTTCTCCCACAGATATAAAATGAAATGATAGTATTAGTGATCAAGCATATGTAGAAAATAAAAAACTTAAAAACTTCCTTAGTACATCTGATAATATTTATGCTATTGATTTGGATTCAGCTGTTTTAAACATCATTGTCAATTCTACTTCTTAAAGCTGATAAGCTAGAAAGAATAAATCACTGATCATTCACAAAAAAATTCCTGATAGTTCCAACATTCAGAAAGAAATTGTTAAGAAGTTTAATTCATTAATTATATTTTATTTCTGTTTATGTGTGGGGCAATACAGAAAACATTACTTCTCTAAACCAGAAAAACTATATCATAAGATATTATATGAATCTAGTTAATTTGGCTATCTAAGATCCTTGAGAACATAATTATTCAGAAAGCCAGTTCCTTTTCACAGTAAAACATATACCTTTACTTAAACTTTTATTATTTTTTTAAAATTTTGAATGGAAATCCTCCTAAAATGACCTTATCTAAATATCTTTTAAATTCGCAAAGATAGAATATAAAACATAATCTCTACAAAGGTGCTCCTAATATATTTAAAAATATTAATTAAGTACCTACTTTGTGGCAGGCACTTTTAGCAGGGCTGGAAGACTGGAAAATCCAGACACGTTCCTAAGGCTTTCCTGAGCAACACCAGTCTATGGAATTGCTTGCACAACTCGAGAGAATGCCTTTGCTTGCTGTCTTCAGGAGTTAGTCAGTTCTGAGTTTAGCAAAGGTCATCATCTGAGAGGCTGTCAATTTAAGGAGACAATGCCAGAGGGGTTGTTAGGCAAAAGGTAGCAGATACCACTCATCCCCTGAGGCAAGTTGAGGTCCCTTGAAGGTGAAGTGTCCTTTGACACCAGCAGAGTCTGCTCAGAACTGGTCAAAGCTAAAGGGAGAATGACAGGTGGGCTTGGAGGAGGGCTGGGAAAGGGGAGTAGTGCATGTGATGATGAAGGGGAATCTGAGAAGGGATAAGGAAAAGGAGCTGACACACAGAAAGTTTCAATGTGTCTCAGAATATGAGGAAAATGTTTTCAAGGAGACAATACCTACTTCACAAAGTTTCTATTTGTGTTATATTGTTATTTTCTTTTCAAAAAAATGAAAAGAATAAGTATTTTTACATGTATATAATGCATACGGTGTTTTAGACACTATCCTAAGAGTTTTACAATTCATACTGTAATCCTGTTACGAGAAGAACACAAATAGGGAAACGGACTTTGGCCCAGTGGTTAGGGCATCTGTCTACCACATGGGAGGCCCGCGGTTCAAGCCCCGGGCCTCCTTGACCCGAGCAGCCTGCCCAGGAATGGCACCGCCCACACTTCCCGTGCCGCTGACGACAACAGAAGCGGACAAAGAAACAAGATGCAGCAAAAAGACACAGAAAACAGACAACCGGGGGAGGGGAGGGGAATTAAACAAGTAAAAAATAAATCTTTAAAAAAAAAAAAAGAACACAAATATTATTCCTATTTTATAGCAGAAAAATAAGGTACATGGAAAGCTTAACTTGCAAAGGTCACATAATTAATATGTGGTTGAGCTGGGATTCAAATCAAGGTGTTCTGGCTCTTTCCCACTGTGACACATTTTCTCTCAAATATTTTATCAACTAGGACTCCTTTCTCCAATTTAGGAGAGATGGTTTAACTCCCATTATCAAGAGTACAAAAGGGAAGGGGTGTTGTCCTGGATATTATAAAGAAGTGAATCCACAGCAGTGACTGATCTGTTTGTTAGGTAAAGAAATTCTGAAAAAAATTATGTGATAAATTTTGATACATATTTACCATAGTATCATTCTCACTCCTTTCCTCTCTCATTCCTTCCCTCCTTTTCTTCTTTCTTTGTTCTTCAGATTTATATAATTTTTATATATATGTTTTATTTTTAACTACTTGGTAATATTCTGTAAAGAATAGTAAAACAGGAAAAATAAAGATATGTCAATGACATATTCATTCATTAAACTCATTACAGCTGGATACCTCCAAAGAATGTGGGGTGTGTGTGCGTGTGTGTTTGTGACAGAGGTAAAATTCTGAATGGTTAACCAATAAACTCTAACAGCTAGAAAAAGAGAGATAGCAAAACTGCTTCAGTGTGCCTGAAAGATCAAACTTTAAGAATTTAGGCTCTAAACTGAGTTATTTTTTCCACAACATTGGTCAAAATTCCTACCCTTTTTCATCATCAACCTAAAATGTAATTAAAAGAAAAACAATTCATGATTTATTTCTCTTACTGCTCATAACCATTTTGCCATCCATCTTGTGTATATGTGAAAACACTTAAAATGGATGAATTCTCTCTTCTAAGGATTAACGTATACAATGTGACTATCCAAATACTAAGTCATTGTGGAGATTATGATATTAGAATCATTGAATTCCTGATTTTTCATTAAAAGGCCAAGAATATATTTTCTGCTAAGCTCATTCATTTTTATTGACAGGCAAGTTAATGCTTAAGAATGTGTCAATATAATTTACTAATGATCTAGGCAATTATGCAATAAAACTCATACTATAGTTTAATATAAATTTTCATTTAAAACATAAATTCTTCTTCTATCTACTTGTTGTGGACTAAATATTGTCAAAATCTTTCCTCCTGGGTTGATTCTTCCCTGCATACATGAAGCAAAGACTTGGGAAAAAAGAACACTCTAACTGGACTGCGACATTTGATCCATATCAGCTGTGGTCCGCTTCGCCTCATGATTTAGAAAATCAATGACAGATCAGCTTAGTAGTCACTGATCCATGAGGTAATTGCATTGTCTAATATCTTCAGCATAAAGTTTCTGAAATAGGCAAAGTGAATGACCAGAGGGTAATAATAGTTTATTTTTATTTTTGTGATAAATTTTAGAGATAATTATTTCTGTATTTCTGAAGGAAAAAATGCCACAGAAACATAAAAGCTACTATTAAAAAACAATTTTATCATGTGACAATTATTTTATCAAACAACTGGCTTTATCGTGCTGTAAATAACACATAAAAACCTTGTGTGTAGGCTTCTATGCTAATTCATTTTATTTTTAAAACAACACTCTGAATTTTAGTATAGAGCAGTTCATTTTGTTGTTAAGTATGGTGAGAAATTGTCCTCACTGTTTTTGTTATGCTGCTTAGAGACATCTAAACTAAATAGATAAGAATTCTACTTTAGGAAAGAGATGTGGGCTTAAGTAAAATACTAAACAAATTGAGTATTAACACACAGGGAGAAAGTAAGATTGATGACCTGACAAAACATTAATTAAAAGAAGGAAAGTTGCCAAGATTTTCTCGTATAATTCAATTGCATGTAACACAAAGGCAAAATTAATTTACTGTTTCTCATTTGACAACAGGTAGAGTTTGCATTGAATTTTTAAAATGTGGGTACATATAACATGGTAAAACTCTGTAATAGGAAACATAGTTGTGTAATCTCGAGGTTTGCACTTAGATTTCAGAACTCCACAGAAACAGCGGAGCATTTCTTTGAAATGAAATGAGTTTGCACCTATTTCTGTCGGTTTGGAGGCAGACACAAGCATCAAGCAACAATTTCTGTATTAATTAAAGGAAACAACCCTGAAACATTTGGCAATTTTTAGTTTGAGCAGTTGCCAGTTTTCAAAGTCCAACATATGCTGAATATTTTATATACAAATGATTTATTACAAAATTTTCCAATAATGGCTGGCATGCTTTTTTTTAAAAGGTTTACTTTCTTAAATATCAGCAGTTCTAAAGATTAAATACCATTATTTATTATAATTCTGAGTGTATTTACTAATTTAATCCAAAGAAGCATCTTTAAAATTTACTTCATGTCATTGTTGTTTCAAAAATGTGATTTCCAAATCATCTTTTCTTCTGATTTCTAGCCTTAATTGCTTGCAAATATTCTATTCTGTATGTCAGAGCAAAATGAATCTTTGTCCCATATGTATAATTAAATGGATAATCATTAAGTGATGCTAAAGAAAATACTCTTCAGAGTTCTAAAAATCTATATACAGAGGCCTGTTTGCAACCAACCTCTGCATTTTCAACAAAAATTGACTATGAGATACCTGATTACATAGCACGGAAATTGTTTTGAAGATGCGATGTCATAGAAAACCTTTGAACTTCAAATTTTCTACTCTGCAATATTGTTCTTGGAAAGAGTGTGTTAGAATGGAAAGAGGACCTTGGAAACTTTCTTAAGTTGACCCTGGCAGAAAACAGAACTAAGGCAATAGTAGGTGCTTTTAATTTATTAAGGTGGGAAGTTCCAGGGAAGCAGAAGTAAGAGAGAAGTAATAAAATAGCAAAGAAGGAAACCAATAAAAGAGTGTGGTACTGAGCGGCCACCACCTCGAACCAGGTGTATCTGATTGTTTACTCTCAGGAGTCTGCTTTTTGAGGGGCAACAGAATTTCTAGTCTCAGGGCAATCCATGGTGAGACAGAGAGGGTTGAGGAAGGAGGGATAGAAAGAATTCATCCACCAACTTTGCTGATGGCAAATAGGAAAATGTTTGTTTACCCTGGGTACGTCCTCCTACCTCCCTCCACCCTCTCACAACCCCTGCCTGCTAACATCCCACAGACACTGAAGCCAAGTTTCAAACACTGGTGTCAAAAAGAAAATCTTAGGACAGTGGTGACTGAACTAGAAAAATTACCAAAGGTCCTAGAGACAGGTGAGGCCAAGAATAAACTGAAGTGGCCTAGGAGAGGTGTTTGAAATAATAGCAGGCTTCATTACTCATACTTGAAATAAAACTTAAATTTTTGAGTTGGTTCATTAACCTGCAGAGCTATTCAAAAGTTGCACTAGCTATGCATGTAGCCACAATTTGTGAGTGAACACCTTAAAGTCAATAATGCAGAATATGGTTCATTTTCTTTAATTTGCTCCTTATTTGTTAAACTAGTGAAGATGATGATCTACATTGTAGAGTCATTTTATGCCTGACTTGTGGCTGAGCGGGAGGGTTTCAACCTCGCTCAGGCCCGAGAGTCGGGGGGGCTTGCTCCTGCCGATCCGCCGGCGGGGGTCCGGGGGTGCCCCGAGAGGGAGCACCGAATCTCCAGGCGTGGGGGATGCGCGGTTGAGGAAAAACCACGGAGACCGCTTGAGCGCAAGAACAGGTCTGCTTTATTGCGGAAGTACACTTAGCTATATAGGGTTGGGTAGAGGGAGGAGTATGAAGGGGAGAGCAGGGCGGAGGGGTGGCTGCGGATTGGCTAAAGCTGGGGGGGCAGACCTCTGGTAATACGCTGTAAGCAGTTACTGAGGAAGAGGGCAGATTGTAGGTTGGTAATATGGGCGGGACTGGCGGGAAGGGTGACGGGGGCTGGAAAGGGAGGAGGGGTGGAGAAGAGCGGTAACACTGACTAATAAAATGTTTTTGAAATTATTTGACATTTTAAGAGTGAAATGACATTAGATTTCATAATAAATTCTTTGATATATACCATTTGAAATAACTTTGTAATTTTTGAAAGAAGAAATTCTCTCAACTGTGCTTTCCTTTCAATGTAAATTAGTTACTTTATTTTCTAGGAAAATGTACTTTTCATTCAAAATGATGCTTCAGTAACTTCATACTGCTTACACAATCAAATCTATGGATAAGAAATGGCTATTTATCAAATGTAAAATAATGTTTGTATGTTTTATAGAACAAAGATAACAAATTAAGTGCCACAAAGAAAATGGTAAATTATGATATTATTAAATTCTCCTCTCAAAATTTGTTCAAGTTTTATTTTACATAGAAGATATCAAATATCCTCATTAAGAAAAGAAATAAAAAAGAGGAATCAGATGCATACTGGTGTATTAGCAAGTTCCCAAATGCTTAGTTTTCACCATGTTAAAGGGGTAAATCAGAATCATTGACAAAATCATTCATAGCTAAATGAATCACACTATTGGTTTAATTTGGCAGGATAGCTTTTTAGACCTGGAACGAAGGGGATACTTTAGTTTGTGTATTATCTGACAACTGAGACAACCATCTTTTCTAAACACAACTTTAATGCAATGACAAAATAATACAAATTCTGATGACAAATTGTCTAAATTTGAGAATGCTATTGAAAGGCTACAGGCTTATTTGTTTTCACAAAATGCATATAAAAAAATGAAATGTATTTCTGGATTTTTTGAAAGTCTAAACTTGTAAGAATTCAATATATATTAAGCAGCCAGAATTGTAACTCATTTTATAAAGCTTACAGTGCTTAAGGGGGAAAATGTACCTGGATTCACAACTAACATGAGATTTACAATACAAAATAAGTTAACAAAGAAAACAATGACATAAGCCCTAGGGTAATGCTACTTGTTGGTACAAAAGAATACCACATAATAATTCCAGAGGACTCTGCAACTACACAAAAAAGTACATTTAAAAAAAATGATAGCTTACAGTAATGCTGTCACTTCATGCAACAATTTTTCATCAGATTTGGCACATTTCATGTGTCATCCCAGTATATGAAAAACAAAGAAGTTCCTCATTCAAATTATTTAACTCCTTGTGCATCTGAAATTTTTAAAAAGCCTGCATTAATAGGAGAATGTTCTACTAGTTCTATGATATCTTATACCTAAAACATAGCCATTGGGCATTTGTTCTTAATTACCAGCTCTACTACAATAACATTTCTCATTAGTTAGGAAAAGAATCCTATCAAATCAGTATCAGAGAGAATGACATTTAATCCTTGATTGGGAATGTTACTTTTTTAATTTGTTTTCAAAATATGATGCCCTTGTTGAAAATATGCATTTACATTTACACTAATTTTGTGATACACTACTTTGCATTTCACAATTGCTAAAGCGTATACTTGGTTAATTAAAGATCTTACTGAGTACTGAAAGATGCAGTACTAGACTAGAAAATGATGCAAGAAATAAAAACTATATAATCACTCCGACATATCTACTTGTCAATTCCTCAAGAGCAGTGAAAAAAAATAACAATTATTCTGTCCTTTTCTCCCAGTGATTGCCCAATAACAGTGTTATTTTAATGGGCAGATTCATGAGTAATGCATCAATATATGATGAATTTTAAGACTTGATGTATGTATCATAAAACATGCTTTAGTTATAAATTTCTTTTTATTCATGCTTGTGACCAAAACCATTCTTCAAGCAACATTCTGCATGAAAATAAGGGCAAAATATGGTATATTACATTTACTACACCGAATAGTTCATTAAATACAACATTTAATAATGCTTTATGTAGCATTTATTCTGAGAATTTATATTAAAGTAATGATTGCATGTAAACTTAAATTAAGCATTTAAACAATTTCATAACGAAACAAAATACCAATAGCTCAATAAAAGCATTTGTAAATAAAAGGAAGTTTCTTGTTTTAATGATGAAGTCATATTCCATATATCCATAATTCACACACATTTAAAAGATGATGTAACAAAATTTTGTCAGTAAATTCACAAGGAAAATTCATAAACTCTTTCCTCAGTCTCCTTGTAGCAAGGATGCAAACATATGACCTAGATTCTTTGATTTATATTCGACAAAAGTGAATAAAACTCCGTCTTCTGACATTATGAACAGTCAGATATCCTCAGAAAACCCTTCTGCTGAAACTAACGAAAAATGTTGGATAAAATAGTTAGAACATACCTTAGGAAAAATTGTTGATTAGACAAGAAAATAAGACCTCAAAGCCAGAAATGTATTAATAGCTAAAAAAGTTATAAGGAAGAAAGGAATAAAGAAAGGAAACATTCAAGGCAGTTTTAGCTCTTTGGACAACCGCTGAAACCACTGAAGTCAAATAAACTTGATTCTCCTCTCTTTCTCATAAATAACAATCCTTAATGCAAACAGAAAAAGTTCTATATAGCTAAATATCATAAAACACAAAAGGATAAAGTAACCATGAACAAGAGCAAGCAGAATTAGAAGATAGCTGTATCAGACCTCTGAAGATTACAGATGTTTGAATTATCAGGCACAAAATATGGAAGTTCATTATTAACAGAGCTACAATTATATGTTTTTGAGAAAAAGGTGAACTATTTTAAAAATTTTGCTGAGAAACTAAGTATACAGGTTTCTAAAGAAATGTAGCTAGCGTACTCCCTCCCAAAATACATAAAAGTTATAAAACAACAACAAAACCCAGAGAGGGGTTCTGGCTACATCATTTGGTCTCTGAATCAAACCATAGTCAATATAAATCCTATTTATGGATTTTGCAGTTACATAACTCAATCAGTCCATCTGTTTCATTTGTTTTTTTTAATGTATTTGAGTTCAGTTTTTAGTCATTTGATCTGAAGATTCCTAATTCATGCAGCTTGTACTTCCAAACAACAGCAAAAATAACCTTTGAAATAAGTGACAAACCTTTAGAAACATGTAGAATGACAGGAAGAAATCACTGTTTAGTATAAAATTTTCTTTATTTTATAGGCATGCTATTCATGTGATCAGGAGATAATTGTACATATACTGGCAGAAATGACTATATGATAACCATACCCAATTGAATCTAGGGTAAATTTAACAAAATTTTTGCCCAAATTAGTACTGTGAGAAAAATGTCTTTATATAAATATATATTGCTATTGACTCATCTTTCTATTGCTGTATCTCTTAGCATTTGTTTGATCATTTCCTATTTGCAGATCATTCCTCATGGTATTTATTATTGCAACAAATTGGCATTTACATATGTCTACCTTACTTTATCATCTGTTTACAAAGTAATCCCAAGCAGGAGCCTTATTCTTATTGTTCCAATGATTTGTGATAAAATTGATGGAGCATACAGATCTACTGTTTGAATTCCTTTCTTCTACATAATAGGCAGTCACGAAGTATAGAGCCCTTGGAAATGCATAAGTCAGAATTCCTCTTAGGAGAAGCATAATTGATTGACTATCATAATTCCCGCCTTTCTGAATCCACCACTGCATTTGTTGAGCCAAATTGTAGGCTATTACAAAGGCTTGGCAAAACTCATGAGAGAAAACTGCCCTTCCAATATCAGACTTGGGGCATAGCCAGTGTATCACAATCTCTGAAAGGAGTTGCAATCAAGGACTCAGGTCCCTGTGGCCCGTCATGCTCTTATGGATATCAGCATTTCTAGCCCAGCCATTACCATTCTGAGGCCTCCCTCTCAGGGGCTTGAAAGGTAGGGCTTCCTCAGCACTCTCCTAAGACCTCCATATTAGGGAGAGAATGAGGAGGCCTTAAAGACACTTTTCTCCCTATCTGACTCAATACTCAGTACTTTTCAGTCATATCCCTTCACCCCCTTTCCCTCCCTCTGATCCCCAGTCCATAAACTAGCAGAAAACTTTTGTTTTCATTCCTCAGCAATGAGATACTTTCTCTCATCTGTGCTGATCCATTAGACCTTCACCCAGTAGCAAGTACCATTCTATAAGGAAACATGGAATTGGGGGTATGTGGGCTCTCTCCCAGTTAGCCTTCTTGTTTATGCTATTGCAGGATGACTGTTACTTTCATGTTGGCTTGTTGTTTTAATCAGCTACTAGAACAACTGGCAGCTTAGCTGTCTCAGTTCAGCTCTTCACAGATACCACAATTCGCATGTACTGTTCCCATTTCTTAAGTATTAGGAATACTAATGCAGGCCGATGGTTGTGACAAGGGACTTTCAACTTGGCAGCATTGACTCAAGTATTTTTCCTTCACAGGCATATTTTTCCCAAAACATCTCTTGTCTGTCTAGTCTTTTAGCATCTATTTCTGAGAGGATGCAAACTACTATACTGACTAATTATACAATGAAACTTTGAACTCAACTATGGCAGTCTGAGATTTTTTTATGAATCCCAAAAAGAGAAAGGTTATGTTGTAAACTAATCTATCCCTCTAGGTATGATACCCTTTGATTGCATTCAACTGAGGTGTCTTTGATTAGATTACCTGGTAAGGTTGAGTTAGGGCTTTTTTATTTGATTACACCAGAGGGTGTAACTCAAGTTGAGATCCGGCCACCTTGCTGAGTCTGGTATAAATGGATGCTCAAGAAAATGCATGGGGAGAGAGAGCTCTATCATTTTTTTATCCTGTCATGTGACAGAAAGAAGACTCGAACAGCTAAAGTCTGGGGAGTGATGAACCATTTGCCTGATAGCTTACAGCTGACCTGTGGAAGAGAGTCAAGACTGATATAGGGATAAACGACTTCACTTAAATACAAAGCTTAAAGAGGCTAGGCCCATGGAGGAAGACGTAGCCCAGAAGGAAGGCAAAGACCAAGAGATGGGCAACCATCTTGCTTTACTACGTGGCAACTAACTTTGGTGAGAAAGCTAACTTAAGTTGGACTTTTTGTAGCCTTGTAACTGTAAGATTTTACCCCAAATAAATGCCATTTATAAACACCAACAGATTTCTATTACTTTGCACTGGCACGTCTTTTGTGGACTAATAAAATGATTTTGGAAAATATTCTTAGTTCTGTAATAAAAACATTACACAGATTTCTGTATTTACCCCCTCCTAGCATAAATATTTGATGTGCGTATTTCCTTCTTTTTTTTAACATTGATCTTCCATGAATGTTTCCATTAACGTAATTCAATAATATTATATCCCTATATAGCAAGCCAATTTTCTTTTTGAGTTATTTAATTAGTAACTATTTGAATTCCTAAAGAGTCTATGGGCATCTTATACTGAATTGAAGGACATCTAAGGACTCAGTATGGTGAATTTTCTGCACTCACCTCTGATACATACATATCCAACACATAATATTTTTTCACTATTGTGGCTATTTTTCCCAGCTCATAGCCATGTTTATTTGAATACATCCAATTGTCTAATATTTATTAAGAATCTACCTTTTATGGGGCTGAGTTTGATTTTAGATTTAAAGACTAATATGCTACAACAATAATTGTTTTGTGGGGTAGAAAGATGTGTGTAAATATTTGTTCATGAAATAAAAAAACAAAAACAAAACAAGAGAAAAGGTCCATAGAAAATAATTCTATGGAACCCTAGAAGAGGTAGTACAAACTTGTCTTGTAGTTTTTAATATATAAAGTAAACCAAGAACAAAACAAGAAAAGTAATTCCATGTTATCTTGAAGTGGCATTTTAAGTGATCTTAAAAAGAATTAGATTATTTGAGAGTTATATTTCTTTCCAATGACAGTGTTATTATTTTTTTCCCATTCAAGTCAAACTATTTTTACAAGTATTAAAAATATCATTATGTATATATATTTTATGCTTTTCTGATACTCATGCTACATTTTTAACTTCTCAAATCCGTTCACTGGTTCTATCATGTCATAAATTCCTGTTACCTCCCTAATTCCAGATTTCCTCTACTTGGCCTTCATTTGATTTCTAGTTGCTCTATTAATTTTCCAATTTCAACTGTTTCATTGCATCCTTTGACATTCTTTTCAACCTTTATTCCATAGTCTGACATTTTACAAGGACCAGAGAAATTATCTAAATTCTTTTAAGTTTCCATTATATTAATACAATAAATGTATCTGTATTTATAAAAGAAAAATGATGAAGAACGATGAACAGAATCTAGAGATCTGTGTGTTGGTGGGAAATCCTTTTTTATCCAAAACTTTATCTCTAATAGATTTTGTCACCCCACCATGTACACACATGCAAAGAAATAGAAACACATACATATCCTAGATATAACTGGGACATAGACCTCCCTCAGAGATCTAGGTAAAATGACTTGAGCATCCAGTTCAATGAAGTGTAGAATACCAGGTACCATCTTAAGATTTTCAAAAACTGGCAGACTATGTTATGAATAAGAATTTATTTTCACATTTATGTGGCCTCATCTATCCTAGAGAGGGGAAAATGGATAGTGAGGAAAAGAGAGTGAAGGGAAAGAACTAAATTGTATTGATATATAAACACCGTATTTAAAATGACCCATCTGTAGCAGTTTGATATGGTTATGAATTCCAAAAATAGATATTGGATTATTTTTGTAATGTGGTCCATACCTGGGTGTGATTAAGTTATGATAAGGGCTTTGACTGGGCCACATCAGTAGAGTGTTGGTAAAGGGCATGGCAAAGGACAGAGTTGAGGGTTTTTGATGTTGGAGTTTTGATATTGGAGTTTGATGCTGAAGCCTTAAACTGGAGCCCTGGGAAGTAAGCTTATGCTGTGGCCTGCTGTTTGTAAACTCCTACCCCAAATAAATACCCTTTATAAAAACCAGCCAATTTCTGGTATTTTGCATCAGCACCCCTTTGGCTGACTAATACACCATCTAAAACCATAAATGTTGGTGTTTGTCTTTTTAAAAAAATTACTGAACATTTAGTCTTTTGTGTTCATAACTATTTCAGTTAATTAAGGAAATAGATGAAAATATTTAGGAAATACAAAATATATAGACATTATTATTGTCATAATAAATTTTATTTGAAACAGGCACTTGGCTTCTAAAGTTGAAGAAAATAATTCAGTATTTTCTCGTTATGACAATAAAGACAATATGTATGTTTAGTTTATTGGAACTTCCAGAATACATAAAGTACAAAATTTCTTAGAATTGTTTGCTTATAATTATTTTTTTATCAGCCTGTTCCTTTGGGTGACTATTTTAACTTAATTTTGACCAAATTAAATGCCAGAAATAATATATTATGTTTCATACGTTACTACCTTCTAAAATCATAATGCTGATTTATTGCTATGATCTCCTATTTAAAGCATGAACAAGAACTATTAAACTCTCATTCCAGAAGGGAATTTTTTATTATTAACAGATGCATTCTAACTGGGGAGTCTCAGGCTGCCATGAAATATGAGTTTTACTTCACGATAAATTTATTCATTATGTGTATATAGAGACCAAGAGGTGGATCAGCTCTGGGACCTGGCTGTATTCTTGGCTCCTGTTGTCACCATCTCCCTAAGTGATTCTTCCACACTTGTCCCTAGGGACCTGCCTGTTGTTAAATTTCTTCCTGTGTAAACACTGCTCTACCAGTGCAGATGAGCTCTCTCTCCTCCTCCCTACTTTGCTCTAATAAAATCCCCATTTTTCACAAACAGGAGAACATTCATTTTCCCCACTTCATTTTTCAAGTACCAAATCATGGCATTTTAAATTTTAAGTAAACAAAAAGTCCAATTTTTCATGGTGACAGCAATTGCATTGATGTATGAAACTGAAGCGCCAAATAACTTATTCCTGATGATATTTGAAGAAGCATCTTGTATTTTTAAAATATGTTAAAGTGATTTGTTTTGCCATTGCATTATATTCCTTGTTTATTTAAGTTCTTAATAGGCTGTTTCATTATAGAGGGTGTAGGTCCTTGTAAATTAGATCCTATCTGCTAAAATCTTCTCATTAGAGGCTCAAAGGACAGATAACACCATCTATTCCTTACTTTTAAGAAATCTCATAAGTTTGCAAGATAACTGATTGCCTTATGGAGGTCTTTAAAGCAGTAGAAATAATGATAAACATGAAACTTTGTTTTTTTCACCTTCATAGTGAACCACAATACAAGTATGTCTTGACAATTTCTAAGATGGACATAACCTGTTTTCTTATCTGGATATCCAGAGAGAGAAAAATATGTGTCACAACAATTGCCTTTTCTTTTTTGCTCTATCACAGAACCATAGGGATGTGTTTTAAGAAGAAAGTACTTGCAGTCGTCTATATAATGCTATACGCGTACCCTTTGCTACCCTGTGAGTAGACAGTGGTAAATGAGTATAGCTGTGAGGAGCAAGTGTTCACTTTAGATCTGAGGTTTGTACCTTTCAAGAATGATTTGCTAGGAAGCCATGGCTTAAAGGGTGCAAAAAATATTACTCATTTTTCCCTGTAACTGTAGTGGAATATAATGATATAGTACAGTGATGAAGAGATTAAGATCTAGGATTAGAATGCAAGACTGTGAAATCCTTCACTCTCAGAAAGGGCAAGGATTTCTTGACTCCAATATAGATATATTTGAATTGGAGGGTAATTGCCAAAATAACTGCATATGTTAAAAATATACAATTTAATTTTTGACATTCATACACCTGCGAAGCCATCACCATAATCAAGATAGTGGACATATATATCACCCCCCAAAAATTAGCTTATCCTGCTTTGAGATTATTCTCTCTATCTCCCTCACCCAAAATCCCAGGCAACCGCTGATCTGCTGTTACTATAGATTACTCTGCAATTTAAGGAATTTTATACAAATGGAATTATATATACAATATGATTCTTTTTTGGGGAAAGGGAATCTGGCTTCTTTTGTTCGTCATACGTCTTTCAATTTTACTATTGTGTGTATCACGTTTGTATCTTTATATTGCTCAGTAGTATTTTGTTGTGTGAATATACTACAATTCGTTTATCTACTCCCCTGTTGAGGATTTGGACGGTTTCAAGGTTTTTTTGCATTCCTATGCAAGTCTTTCCAACAACATACACTTTCGTTAATGTTGGTCAAATATCTAGTAGAGTGGCCAGTTCATATGCTAAGTAAATCTTTGTTTTAGAAAGTGTCAAACTGTTTTCCAGAGTGGTTATATTTTATATCGCCACCAAAACTGCATGAGAGTTCCAGTTTCTCCACATCCTTGCCAATCCTTGTATGAGCAGCCCTTTAATTGTAGGTATTCTAACAAGTAGTGCTATTTCCTTGCAATTGTAAGGTGAATTTTCCTAGGGTCTAGTGAAGTTGAACATATTTTCATGTGCTCATGTTCCATTCATTTATCTTCTTTGATGAATTGTCTCTTGAAATCTTTTGCCTATTTTTAATTAGGCTGTTAATGTTCTTCCTAAATTTTAACATCCCTTTAGATATTCAGGATATAAGCCCACTACAACAGATATATGCTTAGCATATATTTTTCTCCCTGTCTGTGATTGGGCTTTTCATTCACTTAAGAATATCCTTTGAAGAGAAGTTTTTAAAAATTACAATTTATCATGAATTTAGAATATCCAATAAGTATTTGTCTAACCCAAACTTCTAGAAGTTCTATAGGTTTTACATTTAGGTCTATGATTCATTTTGAATAAATGTATACATATAGTGCCAAGAAGGTGTTAAATTTCAGTTTTTGCATATGTATATCCAATTCTTCCAGCATGATTTGTTAAAAATACTGACTGTATTCATATTTGTCCACTTATAACATTTTTGTGTAAGTCAATTCCTGGACTCTCCATTCAGGCCCATTGGTATAATTTGACTTTTTCTTTTAATAAAACAATTTAGGATACATTTTATAGTAGTTAAAGATTTATAATGTGCTTCATAATATGTCTTAAAATCAGGTATTATTTTCTTACCAGTTCATTCTTCTTTTTGGAAATTGTTTTGGCTTTTCTAGGTCTTTTGCATTTCAATATAAGTTTTAGCTTGACAGTTTCTTAAAAAATTTTTTTTAAAAAGAGATCTATATATTGATTGGTTTTGTATGCAGTCTATAGATCAATTTTGGGAGAATTGACATTTAAAAGATATTGAGTGATTTCAGACCCATAAACAAGGCATTTATTTTCATTTATTTAAGTGTTTTAAAATTTGTCTCAGCAATATTATATAGTTTTCTGTGAACAGAACTTGTAAACCTTTTGTCATATATATTCCTAAGGATTTCATAACTTTGTTGCTATTAAAATGATATTGATTTTTTTACAGTATCCAATAGATCTTTGCTAGTATATAGAAATAAAATTTATTTTTATTTTGATAAAGTTGCTTATTAGTTTTATGAGCTTTTTTGTAGATTCCATTGATCTACATAGATCAAATCACATCATCTGTGAATTAAGACAGTATCACTTTTTCCTTTCCAAATTATGTGCATTTAATTAATTTTTCTTGCTTTTTTCTGGATTGTTTAGATTTTCTAAGATGATGTTATTAATAAATAGAAGTGGTGAGAGTAGACATCTATGTGTTGTTCCTGATTTAGGGGGAAAATATTCAGTCCACAATTAATTACAATTTTGACTTTTAACAGATGCCTTTATCAAGTTGAGGGTTTCCTTCCATTCCTAGAGATTTGGTCTGTTGAGTTTTCCTTTTTTGTAATGTGCCTGATTTGAATGTCAAGATAATGTTGTTTTCATATAAATCTTTAAGTTCTCTAGAAGAATTTGTTTAGAATTAGTGTTATTACTTTCTTAAATGTTTATTAAAATTCAACAGTGATTCCATTTGAGCATGTAGTTTTCTTTGTGGGATAGTTTTTAACTGTAAGTTATATTTCTTTATTAGATATAGTGTTATTCCAGTTATCTGTGTCTTGTTTAGTGAGCTTTGGCAGTTCTTTTATTTTGAGGAATTTTTAGATTTCATCTAATTTTCAAATTTATTAGCATTAGTTGTCCATAATAACCCCGTATTATCCTTTTAATATCTGTATATCTGACATGAGGCCGTTTTTCCTATTCCTGATTTTGTTAACATTTGCCCTTTTACATTTATTCCTCATAAATCTGACCATATCAAGGGTTGGTAAACATTTTTCTGTAAAGAGTCAGATGGTAAAAATATTTTTAGACTATAGGCCACATCAGGTCTTTTATATTTTTCTTCATTTTTGGTTGTGTTCTTGCTTTTTCACAGCGTATTAAAAATATAAAAGTCATTCTTAACTCATAGGTTATAAAATACAAAATCAGTCCAAGGGCCAGATTTGGTGAACAAGCATAGGTTGCTTAACACTTGGGCTAGAGGTTTATAAATTTGATTGATTTTTCTCAGAGTACCATCTTTTAGTTATCTCTATTTTCTCTATTGTTTTTCTCTTTTCATTTCCATTGATATTGACTCCATCTTTATTATTTCTATTCTTCAATTATTTTCAATTTAATTTGCTTTTTTCCCTAATTTCTTAATGTAGCAGTTGAGTTCTTTGATTTGAGATCATTTATCCTTTTTAATAAAGGTATTTATTGCTATAAAATTCACCCAAAGTACTGTTTTAATGGCATGTCACATGTTTTGACATATTGTTTTGTCATTTTCTTCAGATAAAAATATTTTCTAATTTCCTTTGATTTCTTCTTTGATCCATGTATGCTTTAAATGTACATTATTTCATATACAAATATTAAAGAATTTTAATTGATTTTTATTTTAATTATATTTTATTATAGAACTTCCTTTTTATGACTTGAATTATTTTAATTTTCTTGAGATTTGCTTTATGGCCCTTTCCATATTCCCTTCCCAGCTTTCTTTTGACTATTGTTAATGTTGTATATCATTTTCCATCCTTTTACTACTAATTTATTTGTGTCTTTACATTTATACTGTATTTCTTATGGGTAGCATGTAGTTAACTTATTCACTTTCCTTTCAATTACAGTCCTTTGAATACTTATCTTTAAATTATCAGTTTGGGCAGCCTGGAACTAACATGTTGCTACTTGTTGATTATTTGTTCCTTTTGTATTTTGTTCCGATTTTTTATTTTTCCATGACTTCTTAGGAATTGATACTTTCATGTCTGTTTTTATTTCTTTTGAGACTTGTAAATTATAACTGCTTGTTAGTTTAATGGTTCTTTAGAACATATCATACAACTTTAACTTATCATCTATCTTCAAGTAATAGTATGCCACTTCAAGTATGGTATAGGAAACATTATGCTTACAGTTCTCCACTCACTGTCTTTCATGTATCATTCTTATATATTTCACATATAAATGTTCTAAACGTGTAATACTCATATTTTTGTTTAAACAGTTATATTTTAAAGAGATTTAGATTTTCAAAAAATTAATGTATTTCCAATGTGGTATCCGTTTCTGGTGCTTTTCACTGTTTTATGTATACCCCACATATTTTTCTGATATTATTTTCTTTTTATCTGAGGTGTTTTGTTTAAATTTCTTTAGTCCATGTCAACTTTTGATGAATATTTTCAGTCAGGTATGAGACTAGCTTGAGGCAAGACAGGGTGCAAAATTTAAGAAGACATTCAATCTCACCTCATGCAAGTGTAGGATTAGCTACCAAGAGTGAGTACTTCCTTGAGTTTTGTGCTCTAAGTGCTACTTGCCTCACCTTAGTTCCAGAGATGATTTTAGGTTTTCTAGGCTTGAAAATGTCTTTATTTTGCCTCCTTTAAAAATGTGTTTTTTCAAATATTGTTGATTGTATTAATTAGGGTTCTCGAGGAAAATAGAACAAAAGGAGATATCTGTGAATAGTATGAGACTTTATACAATTATCTCACTTGACTGTGGGAATGCACAAGACATATTCCATACACAGGGCAGGCTACAAACCAGGGAGTCTGATGAAGGTCCTCATTGAGTTCCTGGAGACACTATTTGAAGTAGAGATAGTAGAGATGGGAATTTTCTCTCTGAATGCTGAAATCACTGCTCCATTTAAGGCATTCAACTGATCATATGAGATATCATTCATTGCTGACAGCAATCTACTCAGTTGTTTGTAGATGTAAGCACCATTCTATGCAATCAACTCCCTGATGATTGAAGTCCTTGAACTCTACTTGTATTACAATTAGCCCAGGGTTTGCTTGACCGAACAACTGGGCACCATTACCTGGCTGAATTGACACATTAGCTTGACAATCGCAGTCCACCCTTCCTCAATTTTTGGCAGCCATGCATACCACCTTAAACTATACTTAGTTTCTGATTAAAAACAATAACAATCATCTCTCTATGTATTTTTCTGTCTAACAATACTCAACTGTCCAGCACACAACCAGAAACACTAAATCCCTTTAGAATAGTATGCAAGTCCTTGTGTAATATTCACTATTAAACTTGACACCCTTAAATACTATGACATAAAACTAATACAACTTGTATCATATGATAAGGGGAAAGGTTAGGGAAGAAAACAAAGATATTCATTTTATGTGCATATGGAAACATACTCAAAACAAGGAAGAAATATTCATGATCATTGGAG
Organism: Dasypus novemcinctus; assembly: GCF_030445035.2. Lineage (NCBI taxonomy): Eukaryota > Metazoa > Chordata > Mammalia > Cingulata > Dasypodidae > Dasypus > Dasypus novemcinctus. The sequence continues at coordinate 110,085,645 of NC_080674.1, read as the reverse complement.
TCCTCCTTTATGTAACTGGTCATGTGGTCAAAGTCTGTATTTATCACTACCTTCTTACACTACCCATTCCATTCTCCCTTTACCCTCAGCAAGCACCTCAGCTGACCATGGTTCTTTGCCTGGTGGGGTGACACAAAATTTCATTCCTAATGATTCTGGACCATTGCTAGTCCTGCCTGGATTAGGTTGTTCCAATTTTCTATTGAATTTAATCACAGGGCATGATGGTACTAAGAAATGACCTAAGGAATCTCCTGTATTCCAGGCAAACTCTTTTTTACCGCCATTGTGTACATGTAGGCCTATTTCCCCTTGATAGTCAGGATCAATCAGTGCAGCCAGTACAGTAATTCCCTTCTTTGCCTATTGATTCAAAGGCATAAGGAGTCCAAAGTGGTCAGGTGACAGTCTTAACTTCTAGTTCAAAGGAATTATTGTTGTCCTCCAAGGAGAAATCACTCCTACTTTTTGGTATTAAGACCTGTAGAACAGCAGAGCTTAAGGTTGTAGGGACAGGAAGCAAAAATTCTCCTAGTAGCTCACTAAAGGTAATAGTGAGTAGTGTCATATCCATTTCCACCCTTACATTCCTGGACCAGTGGATGCTGATTTAGAGCACACACAGTCTCCTGGAGAACAATGCCTCAGTGTTTCGAGGTATTGCCAACTAGTTGGTGCCAGAACTGAGTCTTCAAAAGGCCATACCACCATTCTATCAATCCAGCTGCTTCAGGATAATGGGGGACATGGTAAGACCATTGAATTCCATGAACATGTGCCCATTCCTGCACATCATTTGCTATGAAGTGGGTTCTGTAATCAATAGTAATGCTGTGTGGAATAGCCATACAATGGATAAGACATTTGGTAAGTCCATGGATGATAGTTTTAGAAGAAACATTGTCTGTAGGGAAGGTAAAGCCATATCTGGAGTATGTTTCTTCCAGTTAGAACAACTCACTGCTCCTTTCATGATAGGATGTGGTCAGATGTAACCTGCCACCAGGTATCAAACTGATCACCTAGTGGAAAGGTGCTGTATTGGGGGCTGGACCTGTTGCTGAGTCTCCTTTTGTTATGGTCCCTGCTGAAAACCAGCAGCTTTTCTAGTCACTCAGTAAATGGGCTAGAATAGCACAACTAAATGAGGAATATGTTGTCTCCAAAATCCAAAGAGACTGACTAAATGTTGTGCCTCTTTTTCAGTCCTAGAAGGAGCCAGATACAACAGCTTGGCCTTAACTTTAGAAAGGATATCTCAATATGTAGCACATCACTTGACACCTAGAATCGTGCAAAGGCCTTACCAATAAGTCTAGGATAATTGCTACTTTTTGCTAGCTAGGTCCAATCAACACGATATCATCAATATAATGGATCAGTGTGAAGTCTTGTGGGAGGGAGCAATGACCAAGGTCCCTGTGGACATTATTATGACATAGGTCTGGAGAATTGGTATACCCCTGAGGTGGTACAGTATACTGGCCTTGCCAGCTGAAACAAACTGTTTCTCATGGTCCTTCAACAACAATTGAGAATAAAGCATTTGTGAGGTTAGTAGCTGCATACCAAGTATGAGGGGATGTGTTGATTTGCTCAAGAAATGATACAACACCTGGAATAGCAACTGCAATTGGAGTCACCTCCTTAGTTAAGTTTAAGATATAATCCTCTGTCATCATCCGAGATCCATCTGTTTTCTGCACAAGCTAAATTGTAGATTTGATGGGGAAGTGGTGGGAATCACCACCCTAGCATTCTTCAAAACCTTAATGGTGGCACTGATTTCTGATATCCCTCCTGGAAACCAGTATTGATTTTGATTTACTGTTTTGCTAGTTAGGGGTAGTTCTAATGGCTTCTACTTGGCCTTTTATCATAATAACCCTCACTCCACAAGTCAGGCATCCAATGTGGGGATTTAGCCAGTTCTGAGTATGTCTATTCCAATGACACATTCTGTAACAGGGAAACAACTGCAGAATGGTCCCAGGTCCCACTGGATTCACTCTGAGATGAACCAGAGTTAAAACTCACCAATTACCTGAACTCTACAAGCCCATACTCTGAATGGTGGACTACCATGACATTTTGGGTCTCCTGGAACTAATGTCACTTCTCTGCTAGAGTCTATAATCCCTGAAGTATTCGATCATTTACTTTTCCCCAAAGGAAATGTAAAAAAAAGTAAAAATTTTAAGCTCACGCAGTTCTTTTAGTGTGTAGTGTACATCCTCATGGGTCATTCTTTGTATTTCAACTTTGAGGGCTTGTTGTGACTATAGTTATAGGTCTGGAAGAGAAGAGAGGTCATAGGGGTGGGTAAAGTGAAGATTTAGAAATGTCTTAGAAGCCAGTTACCTCAGGGCAATTCACTTGCAGTTTCATCTGGTGAGACAAGATTAATCTATTCGGTTGGAGCTTGGATGGCAGACTCCTCAGGGCAAGGTAGAGGTTGGGTGATGGTTTCCTTAGGATGGGGAGGAGTTCAGGACTCCTTGGGGTAGGCTGGAAGTTGGGTGGTACAAGCTTGACATTGGGTGGTCTCCTCACAGCAGACTATTACAGGTTTATCTGGCAAAGTCTTAGCAGAATTTAAGGTCTCAGTGTTCCCATTCCATCATCATCAACCCATATGTCTTCATTCCAATCCTCATGATTCTAATCCTTTCCAATTAATGCCCTTACTTTGACAGCATACACCCTGCAAGGTTGAGATTTTAATTTCCATTGTAACTCTGCTATTCACACAATGAGACTCTGAGTATAGTTTTCAGAGATCTTGTTTGTGGCTGAAAGAAACAAGATTTTCTTTCAGCATGCACCTAGAGACTTTCACATCATTCGTGAGTTACTTTAGTTGCAAATTTGAAGTCTTCAGCTCATCCCTTTCTTTTGTAACTGTTTCCAAGGTATTTAGGAATAGCCAGCCGACGTCACTGTACCTTTAACTCCACAAAACTCTGTTATGGTGTTCAAAACACTCTCACCCAGATTGCCTTTTATATCCATGAAAGTTATATCCAGTGGTGATGTTTTGCATATCTGTATTGCTCAAACAGTATAGCAGTTTGATATGGTTATGAATTCCAAAAATAGATTTTGGATTATGTTTGTAATCTGATCTGTACTTGGATACGATTGAGTTCTGATTAAGGCACTGAGTCCCCACCCACCAAGGGTGGTGGATGGATAAAAAGCATGGCAAAGAACAGAGTTCAGGGTTTCTGATGTTGTAGTTTTGATATTGGAATCTGATGCTGAAGACTTAAACTAGAGCCCCAGAAAGTCAGCACACAGATGAAAGAGAAGCCAGCCCCAGGAAAAAAGGAAACTTGAACCCAGAAAAAAGCAAGCCCAAGGAACATAGGAAACCAGGAAACCTGAACCCTCTCAGATGTCAGCAGCCATCTTGCTCCAAATAGACTTTGATGAGGGAAGTAACTTATGCTTTATGGCCTGGTATCTGTAAGCTCCTACCCAAATAAATACCCTTTATAAAAACCAACCAATTTCTGGTATTTTGCGTCAGCCCCCCTTTAGCTGATACACACTTGCCACTAATACACACTTGCCACTGACTTCCAGTGGCCTCTTGAATACTGGAAAACAGACTCATTAGTGCCCCAATCAGAGTAGAGAGCCAATTGCAAAATTCTAGAACCAATTTAGAGATCCCATTTTTGAAATTCTTTTTCTCAAGAACTACTCCCAGTACCAAGCTGTATTAGTTAAGGTACTCTAGGGAAAAAGAACCAATAGGAGATATCTATAAATAGTATGAGATTTTGTAAAATTGTCTCACATGACCATGGGGATATACAAGTCCAAGTTTCATAGAGCAGATTGCAAGCCAAGCACTAATGAAGGTCTGCTTTGAGGTCCCCTGAAGACACTATCTAAAGTAGAAAAAGAATTGTCTCTCTGAATGCTGAAATCACTTCTCCTTTTAAGGCCTTCAGCAATGAGACTTCACTCTTTACTGATGGCAGTCTCCTCAGTTGTTATGTAACCAGCCATCTGTGCAGTCAACTCACTGATGATTAAAGTCTTTGAAATGTCCTTGTATTATGGTTAGCTCAGTGCTTGCTTCAAAATCAACTGGGCATGATTACCTGACTGTGTTGACACATTAGCCTACTCATCTCCATATAAATGTCCTTCAATGGGTGACTAGCTGAACAGTCTCTGATACATCTGTATCAAGAACCACTACTCAGAAATAAAAAAGGAACAAACTATTTATAAATGCAACAACTTGGAAAGACTTCAAGGGGATTAAGCTGAGTAGGGGAAAAAACTACTTTCAAAAGATCAAAAACTTTATAATTCTGTTTATATAGCATTCTTGAAATGACAAAATTATAGAAATGGAGAATAAATTAGTGATTGTCGCAGGTTTTTGGCACAAGTTATGTTTTTTCAAAAATTGTTGGTTCATTTGTTTTTCTAAGAAATATGAAAGAAATCTCATATACTCCTCACCTACGTTCTTCGAGTGGTTACATCTTGCATAGTTACAGTATGAAAATGAGGATATAGGCATTGATACTATCTAAAGAACTTACTCAGAATTTACCAGTATCCCATACACTTACGTGTGTTTGTATATTTAATTGAATGCACTTTCTCACTCTAAATTCTTAGTCAAGCAGTCAAAATATACATTTCCTTCAAAAATATCCCTCTTTCTACCCTTTCATAACCACAGTCATCTATACACGCCCCCCCCCCCCAATAATCTGTGGCAATCATTAATCTAGTCTCCATTTCTAAAATTTTATTTTAATTCTTCAATAAAGCTACAGAAATAGAATCATACAGTATAGAATCTTTTGAAACTACCTTTTTTACCCATTCAACTTAATTCCCTTGAAGTCTTTCCAAGTTTTTGCATTTATCAATAGTTTGTTTCTTTTTGTTTTGAGTAGTGTTTTTTGTTACAGATGTACCCCAGTTTGTTTAGCTATTCACCCATTGAAGACATTTATATTGGTGACTGGTTTTGGTTATTATGAATAAACCTTTTATGAACACCCATGTACAGGTATTAAAGAACATAAGTTTCCTTTTCTCAGAGTAAATACCAAAATGCCTAATTGCTAGAATGCTTGGGAAACACGTTTTGTTAGAAACGTCCATTGTCTTTTCCAAGGTAGCATTCTACCAAGAATGCTACTCTGGATGATCTATTTAATCTGGAACCTCATCAGCATTTGGTGTTATCAGTAGCTTCTATTTTAGCCATTCCCATGTGTATGTAGTGAGAAGTCAAGGTTTTAATTTGTGTTTCCTAGAGAGCTAATGATATTGGTCATCTTTGCATGTGCTTGTTAGGCATCTGTATTTTTTTCTTTGGTGAAATGTCTGTTCATGTCTTTCATGTCTTTTTCTCATTCTAATTTGAGTATGTTTTGTTTTAGCTTTTTTTTTTTTAACCTATTGTGCTCTGAGAATTCTTTACATATTCTGTTCATCCTTTGCAAGATATCTGTTTTACAAATATTTCCTCCCAATCTTCAGCTTCTTTTTTCTTCTTCTTTATAAGGTCCCTCATAAAATGTTTCCTATAATTGCTTTAGGTATCAATTATAAGAATTCTTCACCTAGACCTAGGTGTCCCAATTTTTCTTCTACATATTTTTCTAAACCTTTTGTATCTTCACATTTTAACAATAAGACAATAATCTATTTTCAGTCGGTTTCTATTAATGAAGTCTGAGGTTTAGGTCAAGTTCCATTTTTTGGCCTATGGATGCTGTCTTAGTTTACTTAACTGCTATGACAAATACCACACAATGGGTTTGCTTAATCAACAAGCTTTTATGATTTCATTATTTTAGAAGTTAGAAGTCCAAAATCATGGTATCAGCCTGGCTATTCTTTCTCCAAAGAGTCTGTACGTTCTGGTGTTATCTTACCACAATACTTGGGGTTCTTTAGATTGCATCTCAACCTCCCATCACATGGCAATCTTTTCCCCTGTTATCTACTCTTTTGTTTTTTTCTGCATTTTGGCTTCTGGCTCTTGTTGCTTTCTCTGACGGGCTGAGTTTTTAATTTCTTCTGTTTTAATGAACCAATCTAATATGAATTGAGCTCACTATGATTTAGTTGAATCACACCTTAACTACAAATAACATCTTCAGATGGGCCTATTTACCATGGTTCACAACCACCAAAAATGTGAGTTAATATTAAGGAGCTGTCTTTTGAGGAGTTAAACAATTCATTCTACCACAGATACTCATTGTTTCAGCACTACTTTTATGAAAAGACCGTCTTTCCTCTCTTGATTTGCTTTGACACTTTTGTCAAAAATCATTTGGGCATGTTCGTGTGGCCCAATTCATGATTTTCTATTCTTTTATGCTGATCTACCTGTCTATATCTCTGTTATGCTGCATGGTTTTGATTACTACAGCTATATAACAAAAATAAACATTCAGTAGAGTGGTTCCTTCTCCATTGTTCTTCTTTTTCAAACTAATTTTAGATATACTAGTCCCTGTGCCTTAATTTTAGAATTACTTTGTCTGTAGCATGTAAAAGCTTACTGAGATTTTTGAAAGGTAACGCATTAAGCATATAGATCAATTGGAGAAGAATTGCCATCTTTTGTACATTTGAATCTTCCAAACTATGAATACATTTTATTAACATTAAAAAAAAAAACCTTATTTTGTTTATCAACATTTTGTAGCTGGGTACAGATCATGTTCATGTTTTGTTAAATTTAAATGTATATTTCAGTTCTTTTGGAGCAATTTTAAATGATACTGTATTTTTTATTTCATTTTTCCATGTTTCTGTTTGTTTATAGAAATGCAATATATTTTTCTACATTGATCTTATATCCTTTGGCCTTTGTTGCACATGTTTTTAAGTCTAGGAATTATTTTATTTGTTTATTTTATTATATATTCCTTGGGATTTTATATGAAAATAACTTTGGGGATTGAATTGTGTCCTACAGAAAAGACATGTTAAAGTCTGGTCCTGTGGGAATAAACTCTTTTGTCATTAGAAATTTTGAAGATGTTATTAGTTAAGTCTCTTGGACATACACTTATCAAGCATAGTGCTAACTATAGGTTCAAATAGAAGAAGCAGAAGAGCCATGTGTAGGAAAACTACAAATGAGTCCAAATGTGTCACACTGGGGAAAATAAATTCCAAGGCAAGGCCCACTGGCAGGGACCAAACTCCTGAGCTGTCTGCCCTGCCTGTACTTGATAAGTGTATACCCAAGAGACTTAAATCTTTGATCTGACCATGTGCCTGTTGGACCTGAATCTCAGCAGAGTTGCATCACCTACTCTCCAGTTCATTTGACTCACCTAGGACAACCAACAGAGATTATGATGGACAATGTCCATCCATAGGAACAGTGTCTCTCCAACTGCAAGCAAGATAATTCCATTCATCTGCCCAATGGGATCTAAGGCCCCTCTCAATTAGAGGTGGAAAAGGCATCACCATCCCAAAATCCTCAAGTTTTGGTAATGGACAATGGGCTAAAGTAGGCATAATATTATTCTACTATAGACTTATTGTTACTCTAGCAATGGAAGAACTATTATCATTGATGTTCTGAGGGAGGAAGAGGGAAAAAGAGATGTAATATGAGAGCATTTTCAGGACATTGGAGTTGTTCTGCATGACATTGCAATGATGATACAGGTCATTATATATTTTGTCATAACTTACAAAATTGCATGGGACAGAGTGTTAGCCATATATAAACTATAATCCATGGTTAATGGCAATGCTTCAATATGTGTTCATCAATTGTAACAAATATACTACAGTAATGATGCACCTCATTGGCTATGAAACTGCCTCTGTGCAAAGCTTTGTACTACATTAATGAAGGATGTTGTTAATGTGGGAAAATATGGGAGGGGTATGAAGTGGGACATATGGGAATCCCCTATATATTTTATGTAACATTTATGTAATTTAAAGTTTCTTTAAAGTAAATTTTTGAAAAGATGTTGGGTTCTGGTGTTGGATGGAAGGCAGAACATTGAAGCTTGGATATTTCCTGCTAAGTGTGAAAGTACAGACTGGTTTCTCCTAGAAGCTTATACTAAAATATGAGGGAAAAGTTCAGAATTAAACTCTTAAGCACAAAGGAGCCAGATACTGGTTAGTTGAAATTCTCAGTCTATCCAAGTATCATATGCTCTGAGACCAGTGCCAGAAGCAGATCTATTAAGAACCTATCTGAGCTTTTGAGAAGTAACTCCACAAAGAACAGGACTGCATGTGAGGGTTTAACTAAAAGGTGCTTTCCTAAAAAAGTTTGGCTGAAAATGTATCCAGTCAGCTATTTCTGTGGAAGTCAAGATTGAAAATGTAGCTATCTAGGAAGGATCTGTGGAAAGTTCTAGTGTTTGATGATTTGAATTCCATGGAACTCCATGCAAAGCCAACAAAGTTTTGGGAAAATGTGTATGAACAGAAGCAATGCATGAAAGGAGCAGAGAAGGGATCAACTGAAGGGAGAATGACTTCAAGAGCAGAACCATGGAAGTCAAGAAGATCTCTTCAGTCCCTGCTAGAAGTCAATCCCTGCACTTGGAGAGGAGAGTCAGCTGCTCTTGTTCTTGGAGGGGACAGGCAGGCCTTACACTCTGTTGTTCAGGGAGAATGCCACCATCCCAATGCTTGAAGATTATGGAGTGTGTGCCCTGGCATTCACAGAAAGGTTCTGATGTTTGGGGAGAGCATGGCCCCTGAGTAAGTCCATGGAAGGGTGTAGCTTCTGTTCTAGGAGTACAAAGAATCAAGTCACAGATAGCTTTCAGATCTTGAGATCTAACAGGATTTGCCCTGCTGTGCTTTGGAAATTTTGGGGACACAACCCTTGTTTTCCTTGCAATTTCTTCCTTCTGAAATGGGAGTATTTACCTATGCTTAGTTCCACCATTATATATTTGATGCAGATATCTCATTTTCTAGGTTTCACAGGTCCATCAGACAGAAACTTTGCCCCAGAATGAAGTTCCCTTATGGCTGATTTTGATAATACTCAGTATTTAGCATTGTTTTAAAATGGTTCAAGGCTTGGGTGATGCTGGGATAGGATGACTATTTTGCATGTGAAAAGAATATATCTTTTTGGAGTCCAGAGTGTGGACTGATGGGTATTGAATCATCTTCCCCACAAAAGACATGCTCAGCTCTAGACAGGGGTCCTATGGGTCAGAATTAATTTATAAATAGGACTTTTGAAGATGTGATATAAGTTAAGATGCGCCCAAACTGAATGAGGGCAGGCCTTAATTCAATATAGTTTAATTCCTTAAGGCAAAAGAAATTTTAAACAAAAAGAAGTCACATGGAATAGAGAGAAGCTGGAGGTCAATGGAACCCAGAACTCAGAAAAGACAGGAGAAGATGCTACCATGTGCATTGCCATGTGACAAAAAAGAAAGGATCACTGGCAGTCTGTCTCAGAATATCACAATATTTGAGGAGACACATCACTTTTCCAGTGCCTGTAGTTTGGACTTCTCCCAACCTCAAAACTGTAAGCCAAAAAATTCCTTTTGTGTAAGCCAACCCACTGTATGGTATTTGTTTCAGCAGCTGGGAAACTAAAGCAATAATCCTGTCATCTGAAATGATGTTATCTTTGCTTCTAATCTGGAAGCTTTTCTTTCTTTTCCATGTCTTTTTGTAAAGCTTAGAACTTCTATCATTATGCTAAATAAAAATGGGCATCCTTGCCTTGTTCCCAATCATAGGAAGAAAACATTCAGTCTTTCACCACTAAATATGATGTCAGCTGTAGGGTTTTTGTGGCATTTTTTGTGAAGTTGACGAATATTGCTATTCCTAGTGTACTGAGAGTCTTAACATAAATGGGGTTGGATGCTGTCATATTCTTAATTTGTGCATCATTTGATGATATGACTTTTCTTTTTTAGTCTGTTGGTATTATAAGTTACATTGACCTCTGTTGAATGTTGAACTAGCCTTGCATACCTGGAGTAAATTCCACTTGTTCATTGTAAACTTATTTCTCTACATTGTTGGATTTTATTTACTATTATTTTGTTGAAGATTTTCCTTCTAAATTCATTAGTGATAATGGCTTCTAGTTTTTTATCTTCTATTTTTGTTTGGCTTACTTATATTTTGAAAAATATTTAAGCTTGGTTTAGAATTCTAGATTAATAGCTTTTTGTTGTTGTTGTTTTTTAGTACTTTGAAGATCGTCCTCAAGTCTTCTGTTTGCATTATTTTCAGTGAAAAAATCTGCTGTCAACATCTATTTCTCTGTATGCAACTTTTCACCTCCCTCTGGATGCTTTTATGATCATCTTATTATTCAAGCAATTTGTTTTAAGATATTCCTTAGTTTTGTCTTCATGTTTCTTTGCCTGAGGTTTATTTGCCATTCTTCATACTTGTTTATCAAATTTGGAAAATGTGAAGTCATTATTTCTTCAAATACTTTTTTCTTTCTCTCCCTTCACTTCTCCTGCAGGGACTTCTGTCATATATATTTGGATCACTATAAGTCCTGTAGACATTTAGGAGATTGAATCATGTTCTATAAATGACTGAAGCTCTGTTTCTTTTCTTTTTTTTTAGTTCTTTTTTTTTCTCTGTATTTTGTATTAAATAGTTTACCCTGCTGTGATTTCAAGTTTTTTTTACTTCTGCCATATCTAATCTGTCCTTAATTGCATTCTATGTATTTTTTTGCCTCAGATATTGTACTTTTTATTTCTAAGAGTTTAGTTAGGATCTTTTTTATTTCTTCCTTCTCTCAAATTTTAGACATAGACGATACAACCATAAGTACTGTTTTTATGTCCTGTTTTCTAGCTCTAACATCTGTGCTACCTAGATTCCATTACAACAGATTTTATTTAATCTCTTAAAGAGTCATATTTTCTTGCTTTTGTGTTTTGTTTTGTTTTGTTTTGTTTTGTTTTGCCTGGTAAAATTCTATTGGCTGTGAGACATTATGGATTTTATTTTATTGGACCCAGGAATTTTTTACATTACTATGAAAAGTCTTGAGTTTTTAAGGGAACAGGTAAGTTACTTGGAGACAGTCTGATACTAACACTTTTGGGTCTTACATTTTAGATTTGTTTAGTACAATTAGAGCAGTAATTTATCACCCTTGCTGAAGAAAAATGCTTCTGGGTACTTTACATTGAATTATGAGTTTTTCCATTCTGGTAGGATTTAGCATCAGGTATATATCCTTTTAATATTTTTGAAGGGCTTCTTTGTGCATATGCATTGACCAGTACTCTATGAGGTAATGAGGAGACCCTTTGCATATCCCCAGTATAATTTCTATGTGCACATCTCTCCTCTCCAGTTATCTGTGCTTCAAACATTAGTGCACTTGCTGTTCATGGCTTCTAAGCACTGTCTCCTCCACCGAGATATTCTGCAGTGCTCTGCCTGGTACCCCCTCCCTACATCATTGTTGAGAAACTCCCTCAAGACAATAATCTAGGACAATATTGGTGACCACCCTGTTTTGTTTTGTTTTTTTCCCAGCTTTTAGGGATCACTTTTTAAAATTGTCTGAAACCCAACATCTTGAAAGCTGTTGTGTCATATATTTTGTCCTTTATTCTGGTTGTTTCAGAAAGGAGGGTAAATCTAGTAGCTGTTATTCTACTTTTTAATACCTATGTGACATTTGTGCAAGTCACATCCCAAATTTCAGAATAATTCAGGATAAAAATAGTTCCTGTTTCACAGATATTCTGAAACCATGCAAGCAATAATATTATATATTACATTTTTTTGCATAGGGCGTAGAATAAAATAAAGGCTTGGTACTTGGTTTTATTATTTAACTATTTCAGAAAATTCTAGAATGTGTATTTCTTTTTATATAACATTAGTAGAGCAGTAATTAGAACTGAAAATTCTTGAGCATGATTACAAACTGAGTATCTGATGTTCTTCAAAAAGTTGGCGAAGGTCTGAAAAACAAAAATGCTTTTCACAATAGAGGGCAGGTAAATTTAATAAAATGACTCTGGAGGACAATAAATATTAAATAAGCATAATATTTACATAATGATTGAGCCAAAATTCTTATTTTAGAAAAAGTCCTAAATAAATAATCAGAAATGATCAGAAAGTTATATGTACAAGGCTGTCAGATGTTTCTCTTCAAAATATGGTATCTCTACTTATTGCTAAGTATCTAAAATAAGTTTGTCTAAACAAATTATGTCCCATTAGTTGGAAGTGATACTCTATAGTCATTAAAAATAAACAATGACATGGAATTTCTGCTTTTTATGCAGTAAGTGAAAACCAGGTTACAAATTTTAGATATTGAAATTACATTTAAAATGTAATCATGTGCCATGAATTTTCTGGAACTTGCATAATAAAATATTAAATTTTATTATATACGAATGGTAGAATTATGGTTAATTTCTTTTCCTTTTCCAGTCTTTCACCATCTCATATGTATTATTTCTATAATCATAAACTAAAAGTTAATAATTTCATTATGAAAATATAGAAGGAAATTAGTACCTTAGTGAAAGAATTCTGAGATAATGTGTTATTTGATAATAAATCTCCCCTCAATATAGCTCACCATGAGGCTTTTATTCTGATAAATTTATATATCAGAAACATATTAGGCATTTTCCTATAAAGAGGGGTATTTAGTTAAAGTTTCTGGGACAAATGGTCAAATAGTGTTCTATCCGTCATTTGAACATGAATGAAATTTTGAGTTACCAAAAATTGAGCAAATTCTTCATATAAAGGAATCTTCTGTTATTTTAGGAAAATCATTAAGAATGGTTGTCACCTGACTGAGTCTCAGCAGCATGCTTCAGAGAGGTAGTAAAGCCAAGTTACAGTCATGGCTCTTTTCTCCTGAGTGACCTTAGCAAGATACTTAGATTTAGTCAACTTCTGCTTCCTCATTTGTACACTTGGGATATAGTTTCTACATTATGGTGTGATGTGTGCTTTAAACTAATACAGCAAACACTTGATTTAGAGAATATTTTAATCTATGGTGGATATTATTATTAAAGTGCCCAATCTGCACTCAAAGTACCTGTCTCCAATATTTGTTTTAAGTAGATATTTTCAAACTATTCTTGATGAAGCCAAAGGAGTTGCTGGAGGCTCTTCAGGAAAGGGAGAGTTAAGGAAGGGCACTTCTTGTACAGTATCTTTAAAAAGTAAACCATTATAATTTTTACTTGTTCAAACTTCTGTTTTATTCCTTCCTTTCAAAATGAATTTTAAGAACTAAAATGTAGTTAGAATTTAACTTGGTTAAATAAGATTCAGTAATTTTAACTTAAAAAGTATTAAAATTACTGATTGTAGTTGATTCAGTTATGTACCCTGGGGGGTGGGTAGGGAAGAGTGGACATGTTCTTTATCTCAACCTGAATTCCTATGATTGTGAACCCAATTTGTACATAGAACCTCAGGAAGATGTAATTTTTATTTAAGGTGTGACTAATTGAATGAAGGTGGGTCTTAACACTGGAGATCTTACAAAGAGGACCCAGTAGACGTAGAAGCTAGAATGGAGAGGACATTGCCATATGACTAGAAAGCCAGGAAACAGAAGGATTGTCCACAGCAGAAGCAGCACACTGAAGTCTTTGGGGAGAAAACAAGCCTTACCAATAAGTAGATTTTGGACTTCTCCTGGCCTAAGAGTTGTGAGCCAATCAATTCCCATTGTTTAATCCAACCAATTGTGTGTATTTGTGGTGGAAGTTCTGAAAACTAAAACATTTATAATTATGCAGATTAAAATAAAACTATAATTAATAATATTAATATTAGCTGACTTTTTGAGCTCTTATAACATGGGGGACTGTGTGATAATAATTATGAATTTTAGAATTAGAGCGCTTTAGAAAATTTTGTGGAAAGTATACAGCTTCTATGTGTGATATTTCTCAGCCTTATCCCTGCTTATCCCACTGTGGTAGAGTGTATTTTCCCAAAATGGCCAGAGTAATAGCTACCATCCCACATGAACATTGTCTCACATGAATATTCTTGAATATTGTCGCATGCTCACACAACCATAAAGAGGTGGAGTGCTTTCTCTGCCCCTTGAATTTAGGTGGACTTGTGAGTTGGTTATAATTAGTGGAACTCTGCTGAAGTGAAACAGTATGTCTTCTGAGTCAAATGAGCTTCTAAATTACTCATTTGAGTATGTGTTCTTAGGTCTTCAACTGCCTTGTAAGAAATCTGACTGCCATGTTGCTGCTATGCTGCAAGGAAGCCCAAACTAGCATTTCCTGAGATCCATAGGTGAGAGGGAGCAAAAGATCTCCAGCTCGGCAGCAGCTACTCTAGCCCCTCTGATAGTCACTGTGAATGAAAACACCTGAGAGACCTTGAGCCAGAACTTTCCAACTGCATCCTATCTAGAACTGTGAAGTGGGGAGTGGGTGTAGCTCAGTGGTTGAGTGCTTGCTTCCTGTGTATGAAGTCCTGGGTTCAATTCCCAGTACCTCCTAAAAAATAAAAATGAAAAAATAAAATATAGCTGTGAAGAGTCTGAGATTTTCCATGATTTAAGCTTATAAGTTAGCTTACCACAGTTTCACTGATGCTGAAAGAAGACACAAGATTCCTGGATCGGAGACAAAAAACTTTATTGCTCATGGCACAGTAGGAGGCATGAGCTTCATGTTGGCATCAGTTCCTCTTGTTCCCCAGGACTCATATGAGCAATGTGGAATGACTTGCTTGGTAGATGTTGCCCACACTGTGGTTTTGAGACAGAGCTGAGTAACCCAAGTTTAAGAACCATCCTCCCCAATCTTAAAAGGTTACTGCTAAAACACCTGTTCAACCTTGTCCCAGAGGGAGACATTAACTTTATTGTCCTGATTAGGAAACAAATCTGTCCTATCTTCAAGGTCCCTTGCTATAAAAGCATCATTGAAAAATGGTCCAGAAAAAAGCTGTCTATGCCTCTTGCTCAGATGTTAGGCAGAAATTCAAGAGTCATATAGAGATTTGTTTCTCGACAAACCCTTTAAATTTCTGATAAGGAAGGAAGGAAGGAAGGGAGGGAGGGAGGGAGGGAGGGAGGAAGTTATTTTAAGCCATTAATGGTTAGGGTGATTTTTAGGTTGCTTGAAAATTGTTTCATAGCCCTAAAAAGCCCCATTCAAGTCACCCCCAATTCCCATTCTTAGTAAATATTCACTTTTCTGTGCAATTTGCTACTTCACTTTTATAATTTTGTCTTAATGAGAATTGTCAAATTATATTGGTTTCAGGCCAACAAAACTTGGATCCACCCTTGTATATAAAGATAAAATTTTAGATTTGAAGGGAAATAACAAAGTGCACACCTCTTCTGTCCACATTTTGGTTGTTGATCTTATTCCACAGAAACTATTACAAAGTTCCCTTTTTACAAAACATAAAACATCACTGACTACTTGCATGAAATCAAAACAAAAGAGAAGAGAGAAAGTTCATTTGGCTGATTATTTTGTCCCTTGACAAAAACTCATGATAGTAGATACATCTTGTTATATCATTGCATAGCTCTTGACCCCTACTTGAATAGATATACTCTTTAAAATCTTGAAAGATATTATTGCCCCACACTTTATAATACCCTATGATGTAAAAGAGAACTTAGATATTTGTTAATTTTAATATCCCCACTATAACATGCTTAAAGTACTGTTTAATTGAAACAAAAAAGGACATGAATACTAGGTGAAGTATTTTGTCAGATTTTTGTCAGGTAAATACACATAAGAGTTCTAATAATTTTCCAACATATACTTCCTTTCCATTTTTATAACAATTAGAACACTCAAAATTATTTTACCTCTGGATATGTGGATTGATCTCAGAATAACTAAGAGCAAAACAAAGGATCCCTGCTTATGTTTAATACTATGAATTCTTGACGGTTTCACATTGATCAAATTTGAAAGTATGGTCATGAATTTTCTTCTGATTGCTTAAACATATTATTCACCAATGATAGATCAACAATTATTGATTATTTTGAGAATTACATTGTAAGGAAATATATCACACAATCAAATCTCTATGCAACAAGAATTTTCTATACCACAACAAATCTAAAACTTCACTATGAAAAAAGCAAAAGAACTGACTGATTGTTAAGACAGAGCCAATGTTTTAAGGATGAGGAAATTTTTAAAATCTATATCCTTCTTTGTTGTCCTTTCTCAGCTCCCCGAAACTAAATTATGAAATATTTTAAATCACCTTAAAAGATATAAACACCTATTATAATAACATAGTGTATATATTTTAGGCATAAAAAGATTAATTCTTAGATAACTTTAAAAATTTGTTTCTATATTAGAGAATTTATGGGTTTACAGAAAAATCCTACATTAAAAAAAAGAAAACAGGATTCCTATATACTGCCCCACCACCAATATCTTGCATTGGTGTGGAGCATTTGTTACAACTGTTATAACACATCTTCATAATTTTACTATTAGTTAAATTCCATGATTTAACTTAGAATACATTGTTTGTGTAGTATAGTTCCATGGATTTTTAAAACAGTGTTTAATCTGGTACCATATATACAATCTAACATTTCCCCTTTTAATCATATTCAGGTATATATATATATCATTGTTGTTAATTGCATTTACAATGTTGTGCTACATCACCAGCAGCCATTACCAAAACATTTCTATCATTCCAAATAGGAGCCCTGCATATTTTATGCCTTAACTTACCATTCCCTATACCCACTCTGCCCCCTTGTATTGTATATTCAAAGTTTTGATTCTAAGAGTATTTATTCTAAGTGCTTCAAATCAGTGACATCATACAATACTTTTCCTTTTGTGTATGACTTATTTCACTCAAGATAATGTCTTCAAAGTTCATCTATGTTGTCACAATTATCAGGAATCCTTTCCTTTTTATGGCTGAATAATACTGCATTGTATGTATATACCACATCTACTGATGAATGCTGGAAGTGCTTCCATCTTTCAGCAACTGTGACTAATGCTGTTGTGAATATCAGTGGGAAAATACCTGTTTCAGTCCCTGCTTTTAATTCTTCTGGGTATACAACTAGTAGTGGGATTGCAGGGTCACGTGGAAGTTCTATACTTAATTTTTTGAGGAACTGTGGAACTGTTCTACAGTGGCTACACCATTTTACATTGCAACCAGCAGGGACTGAGTGTTCCTATTTCTCTGAATCTTCTCTAACATTTGTTATTTTCTGTGTTTTTTTTTTTTTTTTAGTAGCAGCCATGCTGATGGATGTGAAATGATATCTCATTGTGGTTTTGATTTGCATTTCCCTGAGTGTTAATGAAGTTGAGCATCTTTTCATGTGCTTTCTGGCCATTTGTATATCTTTTTTGGAGAGGTGCCTATGCAAGGCTTTTGCCAATATTTAAAATGAGTTCTTTGTCTTTTAATGTTAAATTGAAGGATTTCTTAATATGAACTAGATATTAATCCTTTATTAAGTATGTATTTTCTAAATATTTTTTCCCATTGTGTAGGTTGTCTTCTTACTTTCATGATAAGGTCTTTTGAAGGCCAAAGTTTTTTATTTTGATGAGGTCCCATTTATCTTTTATTTTTCTTTTGTTGCTTGTGTTTTGGGTGTAAAGTCCAAAAAACCATAGCCTAACAAAAGTCCTGAAGATGCTTCCCTATGATTTCTTCAATGAGTTTGATAGTTCTAGCTCTTAGATTTAGATCCTTGATCTATTTTGAGTTGATTTGTTAATATAGTATGCAGTAGGTTTCCTTCTTCTTTTTTCTAGCAAATGGTGATCCAGTTGTCTCAGCACCATTTGTTGAAGAGATTATTCTTTCCCAATCAAGTAGTCTCTGCCACATTATAAAAATTCAGTTGTCCACAAATATGATGGCTGATTTCTAAACTCTCAATTCTATTCCATTTGTCTGTTTGCCTCTCTTTTTGCTAGTACCATGCAGTTTGATAACTGTAGATTTGTAATATGTGTTAAGATCAGGTAGTGTAAATCCCTCAACTTCATTTTCTTTTCTGAGATGGTTTCAGCTATTCACTCCCCTTTACCCTTCCATATAAATTTGATGATTGGCTTTTCTATTTCTGCAAAGGTTATTGGAATTTTGATCAGGATTGCTTGGTGTGTTTTTTTTTAATTTTTTAAATTTTAAAATTTTTTACACTTTCTTAATTAAAGTCAATAGATCACAAAGAACATTACATTAAAAAAACATTAAAAAAACATAAAAAACATGAGGTTCCCATATACCCCACTCCCCACCCCATCCCATCATTTTTGTAAATTGTATTTTTTGAAGATATATACATCACATGCAAAAAAGTTACATTAAAACATATAAGAGGTTCCCATATACCCCTCACCCCTCCACCCCATTCCTCCCACACCAACCTCCTTTATCATTGTGGCACATTCATCACCCTTGGTGAACACATTTTGGAGCACTGCTGCACCACATACATAATAGTTCACCCTGTAGTTCATACTCTCCCCCAGTACATTCAGTAGGTTATGGCAGAATATGTAAAGTCCAGGAGCTGGACTCAGATGTGACCTTCCTACACATGCCTCTTCTATCACTTTTACTGAACCTGCAGTTGGTGCTAGGAATGGTGCATATTCAGGGGACTTGAATCTCTGGACTCCCCATGTGCTAGCTGAGCCCTGAGCCTCAGCAGAGTTGTGAATCCTACTCTCTGGTTCATTGGACTTACCCAGGTCAGCTAACAGGGAGGTGAAGATGGTCAAACAACACACCAGGGAATCAAGAGTGCCAACAACTGCAAGCAGAGGAATTGCATCCATCATCCACGTGGAATCTAAGCTGTCTCTTGATCTAGAGGTGGAGTGGACATCGCCATCCCAGGTCCACAGAATGGAGGAATAAAATATGGATTAGAGTGGACTTACTGATATTCTACTATAAAAACTATTGTGACTAGTAATAGAAGAAATTGTAGTATTGAGGTGGAGAAAGTGACCACAGTAGTTGCTGAGGGCAGGCAGAGGGAAGAAGAGATGAGATGTGGGGGCATTTGGGGACTTTGAGTTGTCCTAAATGATATTGCAGGGTCAGATGCTTGACTTTATTGTGATTGCTTTGAATTTTTCCATTGCTTTGGTTAGGATATGCATCTACCCATATTTTGTCCTCCAACCCATGAACATGGGATATCCTTCCATTTATTTAATCTTTAATTTCTTTTAGCAATATTTTTTAGTTTTCTGTGTAGTTCTTTTATGTCTTTCATTAGATTTATTCATAGATTTCTATTCTAATTGCAATTTTGAGTTGAATATTTTTACTGATTTCTTTTTCCACTTGTTCATACACTACTTATTTTTGCATGTTGATCTTGTACCCTGCTACTTGCTAAATTTGTTTATTAGATCTAGGATCTTTGTTGTGGATTTTTCAGGATCTTCTCATATAGGATCATATTATCTGCAAAGAGGAAAAGTTTTGCTTCTTCTTTTCCTATATGTAGGCCTTTCTTTTTTTCATGCATAATTACTCTGGGAAGAACTTTCAGTACAATGTTGAGTAACAGTAATGACAGAGGGTATCTTTGTCTTGTTCTTGATCTAAGAGGGATAGTTTTTAGTCTTTCACCATGAAGTATGAGGTTTGCCATGGACTTTTCATATATCTCCTTCTGTAACTTTCTTCGAAGTGTTTTTTTAATGAAGAAAGGGTACTGTATTTTGTCAAATGCCTTTTCTGCATTGATTGAGATGACCATGTGATTTTGTTTCCCTTCATTATGTTAATGTAGTATATCACATTAATTGATTTTCTTATGTTGAATAAATTTTGCATACCACTTGATGATAGTGTATAGTTCCTTTAATGTGCTGTTGGATTTGGTTTGCCAGTATTTTGCTGAGAATTTTTGAATTTGTGTTCATAAGAGATATTGTTCCATTGTTTTCTTATGGTATCTTTATCCTGCTTTGGTACTGGGTGCTGCTGACCTCATAGAATCAGTCAGGAAGTTCTCCCTCCTTCTCAGTCTTTTGGAAGAGATTGGGCATATAGGAGTTAAACATTCTTAGAATGGTTGGTAAAACTCACCTGTGAAATCATCTGGCCATGGGCTTTTCTTTTTTGAGAGTTTTTTGGTGACTGATTCAATCTCTTAAGTAGTAATTGGTTTGTTGAGATTTCTGTTTCTTCTTGAGTGAAGTAGGTAGTTTGTGTGTTTCTAAGAATTCGTCCATTTCATCTAGGTTATCTAATTTATTGGCATATATTTTTTCATAGTTTCTAATTATAGTCCCTTTTAATTCAATAGAATAGATAATAAAGTCCCCCTTTTCATTTCTGATTTTCATTATTTGTATTATCTCTTTTTTTCTGTCAGTCTAAATAAAAGTTTGTGAATTTTGTTGCTCTTTTCAAAGAATCAAGTTTGGTTTTGTTGATTCTACTTATTTTGTTTCCTCTTTCATTTATCTCCTCTCTAATATTTGTTAATTTCTTCCTTCTGCTCACTTTGGGTTTAGTTTGCTCTTCTTTTTCCAGTTCTTCCAGTTTTGAGGTTAAGTCTCTGATTTGAATTTTTTTTTCTTTTTCAATGCAAGTATTTAGAGATATAAACTTCCCTTTCAGCATTGCCTTCACTGCATCCCATAAGTTTTGCTATGCTGCATTTTCATTTTCATTTGCCTCAATATATTTCCTAGTTTCACTTCTGATTTCCTCTTTAATCCATTGTTTGTTTAATTTCCATGTATTTATGATTTTTCCCTTTTTTCCACTGTTATTGATTTTTATCTTCATTCCATTAAGGTAAGAGAAAATATATTGCATGATTTCAATATTTTATAAAAATTTAAACTTGTTTTGTGACACACCATCTTGTGTGTGCTGGAATAAACAATATGCACAGTTGAAGAATGTGTACTCTGTTTTCACTGGGTGCAATGTTCTATATATGTCTGTTAAATCTAGTTGGTCTAGTGAATCATTCAAGTCATGTATTTCTTATTGATCCACTAATTAGATGTTCTACCCATTTTTTAGAGTGCTGTATTAAAGTCTTTTAACTATTCATATAGAACTGTGAATTTCTGTCTTCAAATCTGTCAGTATTTGCTTCATATATTTTGGGGCTCTGCTGTTAGGTGCATATGTATTTATAAATGATACATCTTCCTGCAAATTGTCCCCTTTGTCAGTATGTAATCACCTATCTTTTTCCCTTGTAACAGTTTTGACTTAAAGTCTATTTTATCTGATATTGATATAGCTAGCCAAGCTCTCATTTGTTTACCAATTGCATGGTATATTTCTTTCCAACCTTTCACCATCAACCTGTGTGTTTCTTTGACTTTAAGGTAAGTTTCTTACAGAAAACAAATAGTTGGATCATGATTATTTTTATACATTCTGTCTATCTCTGACTTTTGACTGAATGATTTAACCTATTTAAATCACTAATGATAATACAGGTCTTTTCTGTCATTTTGCAATTTACCTTTTGTAAGTCTAATACCCTTTTTGTCCCTCACTTCCATTAAGCCTAATTTTATTTTTATTTGCATTATTGTGTTGTACCATATTGAGTGCTTTTTCATTTCTATATGGATATATTTTTCATCTGTTTTCTTTGTTGTTCTATTGGGTTAAAATTTAACATCCTAAATATTAATGATTATATTTGGTTTGATACCAACTTAACTTAGTAACATGCATATAGACTTTTTCTATTCTTTTCTATCCCCCTAACCACTTTTTATACTAGTTACCATACATATCTTTGTACATTGTATGTCCAAAAACCTACATTTATCATTACTTTGTATATATTTGCATTTTAGCACATGTAGGACTTAAGAAGTGTAGTTACATACCAAACAATTATCTAAATGGTTACCTTTACCACATGTCTTTCTTTTTATTGTTTGAACCACTACTGTCCTTTAATTTCAGTCTAAATAAATACCGTTAGCATTGTTTGTGGGATAGGTCTAGTGTTGATGTACTCCCTCAGCTTTTATTTATCTGAGAATGTTCAATCTCTCCCTCACTTTTGAAAGAGAGTGTCATTGGATATAAAATTCTTGGCTTGCTGTTGTTTTCTATCTGCACTTTAAGTATTTCTTTCCATTGCCTTCCTGCAACATTGATGTATGATGAGAAATCAGCAATTAACCATATTGGGACTCCTTTGTATGTAGCATTTTGTTTTTCTCTTGCAGCTTTCAGAGCTTTTGTCTTGTCCTTTGCATTGATAGTGTAAACAGTATATGGTAGGGTGTCCTTTTTTCATGTTTATGCTGTTTGTTTTTCTGAGTTTCTTGGATGTGCATATACATTTTTTTGTAAGTTTGAGAAGCTCTCTGTAATTTTTCTTTTGACTATTCCCTCTGTCTCTTTTTCTTTTCTCCTTCTGAGACTTCCATAACTCATATATTAGTGTGCTTGATGGTGCCACATAGCTGTCTTAGACTGCTTTAGCTTTTAATATTTTTTTTCCTTTCTTCTCATGAATTTCAAGTGTCTTATCTTCAAGGGCACTGATTCTTTCTTCTACCAGCTGCAATCTGCTCTTGAAACCCTCCTGGGCATTTTTCATTTCATTTATTATGGTCTTCAACTCTAGTAGCACTCTTTGGTTCCTGTTAAAAATTTCTTTCTCTTTACCCAGACTCTCATATTGTTCATTCATTGATTTCCTGATATCTTATAGTTTTTTCTCCATACTTTCCTTCAACATCTTGAGCATTTTTAAGATCATTTTTTAAAGGCTTTGTTTGGTATGTCCACTTTCTCATCTTTGTCATTGATATTTTTTATATTTTTATCCTCTACCTGTAGACAGGCCATCATGTTCTGTTTCTTGTTTGTATTGTACTCTTTTGCTGCACACTGTACATTTTAATATTTGAAATGTTAGCTCTAGTACTTACTCCTGGGGATGTCTGTTTTTTAGTTTTGTGACCAACTGGTGACAAGACAAGGAATTTCTTAAGTTTCAGTCCTCTTATTAGGAAAGTCTGCCAAAGATAAATGTACTGTGTAGGGTTTTCCCAGTCTTTCTGGCCCTTTGTCTTGTCTTGGACATTTACATGCTAATTGTTTTGAAGTTACCCTATTTACAGGAATTTGGTTGTCTTGTCTATTTCCTAAGGAACAAATCTCCCTCTTCCACGTATCTTAATCCAGCAGGCCTTTCTTCCAGACTCTCCATCTTTATAGATTTTACATTCCTTTTGTTTTCTCAGGCTGCTGTTCCCTGTAGGGCAAATTCTGGGAGGAGGGTTACCCCAGAGAAGACTTTCCCAATTCAGATTTTCTCAGCTTAAACAAGGCCAGTGACCCATGAAGCTGGAGCAGTCTGGTTTCAAAGTGTCCTGTGGAGTGGCTCAGGAAGGATGCCGACATCTTCTCCAAAAGCTCCCCAAAGCTGATCTTTCCTGGCTTGCAGCATTTCAACTAACTTTCCCCTATAGCTGAGGAAGCACTGTGT
This sequence comes from Dasypus novemcinctus, assembly GCF_030445035.2. Classification (NCBI taxonomy): domain Eukaryota; kingdom Metazoa; phylum Chordata; class Mammalia; order Cingulata; family Dasypodidae; genus Dasypus; species Dasypus novemcinctus. The sequence continues at coordinate 110,062,133 of NC_080674.1, read as the reverse complement.
CTTTAAATCTCTACCTCCTCTATCCCTGTCTGAGGAGAGTTGGAGTAATGGCTGCTACCTCCTTTGTCTGCTTTGGGGTTGAAGTGATAGCTGCTGCTGGCTTTTTGTGGGTCAGGTTGAAATAATAGCTGACCTCAGAGTCTGGACCTAGTGATTTGAAATTGCTAATCAAAAGCTGTGATGAATGATTGGCTACCCATACCCCTGTTTGTAGGTGAGAGGATTTTTATGTCCCTTTCTGTCAGCAGCAGCTTGCCAGGGACTGGACCCTGTGGTGGCCAACTGCAAGAATGGGGGATGAATGCTGGTAGCCCTGAGCTGTGAAAGGAATTTATAGTTCTTTACAATGATTTTTCAGCTTCTTCTTCCCACTCTGTCCTGAATGCTGTTTAGTGTTCTTCTGGCCTCCAGAGTTTCAAAATATTTGTTTCCAACAGTTTCTGTGTGCTTAATAATTGTTTGATGGAAGGACTGAGTTCTGGAGCTCCCTAGTCTGCTATTTTCCCTGGAAGTTCCCATGATCTCTCACAGGTAGATTTTGAAGGCATTTTAATGTCAAGCTTCTTTTCCTTTTAATGTATTTTAATAATCACTTGTATCATAATTATTGGGTGGCTTGTTAAACCAGTGTTTTGAGGGCCTACCTCCAACTACAATTGTCTAAACTTGGTCTCAGTAACATTTTTTATAGCAAGGTATTCAGGGCACTTTGAAGTTTATGAACCACCACTTAACTACAATCTCATTGCATTTTATTAGGAAGTGTTTAAAAATCTGTACTTGACTTTTCCTTTCTTACATTTGACTACAGGTATTGAAATAAGAAAGTAATCTTAGTTTAAAAATAAACAAACAAAAAACTTCATCAAAGTGCTAAAGATATTTGCCAAGTCCCTATTTCTCTATTTTTATATTATTATGTATTTCTTAGGTAATTTAGCATTCTTATCATTTCTTGAATGGATATGGAACTGCATAATCCCATTAAGATTATTATATTTTTTCATGGTTGTAATAGATATTTAGATATCTATGTAATATGCATTATTCAAAAATAATGACTCAAAATTTTTATTATGACAATTCCATAATTCCTACTATAGCAAGTATAGTTAAATTCATAATACTGCTGCAGACAAGTTAGTATCATGATTTGTGCACAAATCTGAGATCAGAAGTGATACTTGATAAATCTACTAAGTTGTGATAATGTGAGTTTACTTAATTTATAATGATAGTTAAATTTGAGTTATTCTGTAGAAAACATTAGTTTATATATGCAGTGATAACCCCAAAGATATGTATAAGAGTGGTATTTAAATATTCTCTAGGCACATCAGATCTGCCTATGAATAATTTATGATTGATAGAATTTAAGTAGAAATGTATTTCCTTACACCTTCACATATTATTAATCTAACCGTCTTCTCTGATTACCATTTCTCCCTTAACATTATTAGATTAACTGTAGATCAAAAATAAAAGTTGCCTAACAGTTTTTGAATCACAAATATACAAAGATCTAAAACGTGGAGAGATCAGTGACTCCCAGGTTAATGTGGGGTTGGTAAGTTAGGAGGGAGAAGTAGCACTGAATGCATTTTGAGAGTTTTAGCCCAATGTAGTCTGTCCTGTTCTAGACCCTGGGCACCCTTCCTTAGCTAGAGTCACTGCTTCTAGAAAGTAATTTTGGATTGAATTAGAGCTTTCTGAGACAGACAAAACATACTTTACAGTAGGCAAATTGAATTTCTCTGGTTCAGTTACTTGCTGTGCCACGGCGCCTCTCAAGATTTTCACATTATTGAGTCCTGGTAGATTTCCTTGTAAAATAGCCACGAGCAGCACACACACTACACAGCCTTTCTTTGTCTGCCATTCTCTCAGAAATATTTCTATCTCTCTTTCACACACATACAAAACTATTTAAATGAGGCATACAAAGAGATGATAAATTATTTTCTCTGTCTTTGAAAAGAATAAGCTTCAAGTGGTTACTAATTCATGGAGAAGTCTCAAAGGAAAGGCTTAGCTTCAGTACCTGGCATTGTGGAAATTCAAAATGTTTTTAATGGAGTGGAATGGGAAGAATATTTATTCATCATACATGCAATTAGAAATGGAAAATTGGAAATATCTGCATTGATTTGATTAAGGATACTGTGTGGTATTGGTTGTTGACGATACTTGTTTAACAGTTTGCAAAAGAATGGACTTCTTTTTTATTTTCCATTGGAAGCATTCCTGAAAGATACAGGCTGTTTTAACTTACAACAAAAATTTTATTTTCTAAATATTTGCCTTCAAATAAGAAGGAAATTTCTGTTGAAGTTTCAACATGTGATGCATATATATAGGGTTCTTTGTATTAGACAAAGTGGCAGCACTCATAAGAAATTTCATACCTATCAAATCTCATAGTTTACTAAGAATATTTTTTTCTGATTAAAATACTTCATGGAAAGAACAATATTTTTTTGACAAGCAAAAAAGACAAACAGTTTTCTATTTTATTCATTCTATTTTTTTTTTTTTTTTCTGTCCGATATTACCTTTCTTTTTCTTAGACACTTCATCTGCTGGTGATTTGGCAGCTACATGACCCCAGGTAAAGCAAGCCTACATATTTTTTTATCATTTGTACATAGCATGAAGTACCATAGTCTAATTTTTCCCCCTACACAGTGTCACTTTATACGTCTCAGGTAAAATTTCATGCTTGAAAACAATTTGTCAGGGTCATTAGGCAATAAGAAACATTCATTCTGACATAAGGGAGAGGATGGCATTTAACCAGAAATTGCAAAGTTCTCTGTGGTGATTCTTCACTCAGGAGTCCCGTGGGCTTGGAGCACTAGAAACAGATGTGATCTCAGGTCTCGTCTAAAGAGGAGGGAGCCATGGGCAGAAACATCTCCCTCCATGGGCCTGAGAACTCCTGCCAGAAGCAGCTTTCTTATCCGGAGGATCCTGGAATCATCATCAAATTAGAATCTGCCTGGTGCGAAGTCACTGGGCACAAAATCCCCAGTGATTCAGTGCTTGCTCACTGAGCAACCAGAAAGCATATGTGACGGATTTACAGAAGGGTGGTGTACATGTGCCATCGCCACTGGGGAGGGTGTTGGCGAGTCTTGTTGGCTTCCCTCCTGCAAGGACTTTCTCAAGGTTTGCTATATTGCTCAAAACCTCTGGCAAAATTGGGGTATCTGAAACATATGGGTATGGAAGGTTGATATTATGCACTTTTTATTTAATCCCCCTTGTCTCAATAGTTTTCGTTTGATTTTGTTTTGCTGGTCAGGGACAGTAACAAAACCATCTGGTTTCTATTTTTCTTTTTTTTAAGTATAAACAGGACCTTAAGAACAAATACAAAACCAGACTATAATAATACATAATATGTCTAGCAAGATATAAATGTTTCTATAAATAAATGCATTAAATAAAACAAGACTCATTATAGCTATGTTTTAACCCTTGCTTTAGAGAAGAAGCAACAAAATATTCATGGTTTTGCCTCAAATTCCAAAGTACATTGGTGTACAAGAAAAATAAAAGCAATTCAAAGAATTTGAAAGTGATAAACTTACTCATACATGTTTTAGTTTGCTAATGCAGCCAATGCAAAATGCCAGAAATGGGCAGGATTTTACAATAGGGTTTGATTAAGGCAAAAGTGTAAAGTTCTGAGACTGTGAAAATGTCCGAATCAAAGCATCATCAGATTCCTTCTCCCTAAAAGTCAGCTGCTGGCAGATCCTGGAGTCCCGCCACATGGCAAGGCAAAATGGTAGCCCTCAATCTGGGTATCTGCCTTCTCCTTCAGGCTGATTTCTCTTGGAGCTCAGCTGTGGGAATCAAACACATGATAGGGCTCCTCTCTTCAGCTTTGAGCTGCTCCATTGGCCTAGCCTCTTCGGGGTCTCTTTCTTTGCTTCTGTACTCTGCTGATTTAGAATATACCACAGCCTCTGGACTCTAGAACCTCTCTCAGCCTCTCAGGGCTTCTTTGTCTTTCTATAGTCCTCACTTTCACATGGCGGGGTCAAAATGGCACTTGTCTTTCTCTGTGTGTTTCTGTTTTCAATTGTTCCCTTACGTAAGACCCCAGCAAGAGAACTGAGAACTAACCTGGGTTATGCCTCAGTGATACAGGCCAATCGAAGATCCTAAAGTGAACTAATCAAAAGTAATCTAGTTAAAGGTCCCTTAACTGAATCTAATCAAAAGGCTACAACTACACTGCAGGCACAGGAATGGGTTAGCTTAAGAACAGAATTTTGTGGAGTTCAAACAAGACAAACCTGGACAATACAAAATACATTTTAGCAAACTGACTTTTTAACATTTTAGGTGCTTCTATCAAAAAGAATAGTTTAACATTTATTTTGGTTTTGTTTTGTTTCAGCAGCCTTGAGGGCTGTGCATTGGACAATTTAACAGCAAAAGTTATGTTTTTTATTGCTCTGTGTATTGATCAGTTATTGAGAACATCCTCGCTAAGAAATGTAATCATAGCCACACCACCATTTTAATGGGGCAGTGCAAAGATACCCTGGAGAATCAATTATAAAGGAGGCCAATGCATTGCTGGTTTAATTTTCATTATTTTATGGGGTTAAGAGGACAGTGGCTGAAGTAATGAAACCTGAAGCATTTCCAATATTTAAAAGAGAAAATAGAATTAAATTCAGTTCAATGAAAAGAATTGCTGAAGTCACTAGTTGGGAATCTTGGTCTCTATGATTCTGGAAGACAAGAAGCAGTCCTATACTCTGCCGTATTAATGAAATAAGGTAAAACACCTCAAATAATGTAAAACACCTCAAACAATTAGTATTTCAGGTCTGCAAGTTGGTTTTCAAATTAAATAAGTAAATAAAATACTCAGTGATGTCAAGTTCTGAAGTCCACAGAAGGAAACTATGATCAGAGCTGTTTGAAGAATGCTGGCAAGTAGAAAGTAATTTTGAGATTGCTAGGTCTTACCAATCCAATCAGAAATCTTCAGTCACTTGCCCAAAGCATGCTCAAACTTAAAGTTTTGGTGTTCTGTTTTCCTTAAGGGGCCCCCTAATCCTTCCAGCTGGAAGTAATTGTCAAAAGGCACAGTCTATACAGTAATAACAATTTATAAAGCTTTCAAAATACCAAAATACTTAGCACATTCTGCTCTGTATTATAGATATAATCATGCTTTCCCTCCCGTCTACCAGACTCTTATTCCTTGAAGAATAAGCGCACACTGTATTGATATTTATACTGCTCATAATATTTAAACACAGGTATCTTCAGCTTAATAAGTGCTTAAATATAATGTTAATTAAGTTAATAATGCATTGAAAACTATATAAAATATTCTCCACTTCAGTTTATGTATCCCTTAGCTGAAACAGAGAAGAAAATTTTCTTCAGAAATTTCATATTTAGAAAGTTTAATTAGTGACTAAAATAAATGTGGAAACTGAATAAAATTACAGAACATTTTGGGCAAAGATCTGTCTGGTCAGATGAATGGAAATGTGTACACATCACTTATAAAGCAACAAATAGCACAATTCCTTTTTGTCAACATTGATACAAGAAACATTATTATTGTATAAATTGAATCACAAAGATTAACATTTGACCTTTAGCATACTTTCTGGAAAGAAAATGAAAAATAAAATAATATGAATAGAAAGAGTCACTAGTCCAAAATTTGAATAGATTACTATATTTGAAGCCCATTAACAAATTCTTAGCAAAATTGGGAATCGTTCTTTAGAAGATGTCTGGAATTAGAGCTGATCAGTGAAAATTACATAATGGCATGGTGCTACTACTGTTTTGGGATTTCAGACATGAAAAAGGAAACATGTTTATATGAATGAGAATGTTATCACTTTGGATGTAGAGGCGATTATATAATACTCTTTGATTTTCTTAAATATACAGTACTTGGAATTACAATTTTTGAAATTTGTTTGATTTTACAGAATGCTTTGTGATATAGCATTTATACCTGCATAGGATTCCACTCTATGAATTCTTCATTATTTATTCTACAACACCCTAGAAACTGGACATTTAGAATGAATTAGAAAGTACTTCAGGTGTGCTTGAAGCCTAGGGCTCTTAGGGGCTAGAACAATTACCCTGGGAGAATGACTTGTTTGGGGAAGGGGGAGGCAAGTCACAGATACATGCTCAGCTGCCTTACCAAAGCTGGAGACCTGGAACAGGCAGCCCCAGATGCTCTTCAGGTGAGGGATTCCCAGTGGCTGTACTCTCTCCTCTTCCAGTGAATAAATACTTCACACTCAAGCAGCACAAGCACTCTTCCCTCTGAAGCAAAGATGGGCCTGCAGAGCAATTTAGCCTCCCCAGGAGACCAGCAATGACTGGATCTCTTACCCTGCTCTTTTAGATCCTTCTTACTATGTATGTCATCAAGTAGTCATTTGCTGAGTTTCTGTTGTGACTGAGCCTGTGTTTCTGTTAAGCACTGTGTGGTAACTCTCTTCACAGATTTTTGACACAGCAAGCATAGGGAAGTCTGTAGCAGGTTGGGTTTTTTGGCCATTCTTTTCATTACTCATGTATCCTTTTGTACAGGAGTATTCTGGGCAACACAGGACTCATGGTTTGATTTGTCAGTGGTGAGGGTGGGGTGGGGAGGAGGACTCCATGATTCTGGATTCACCTCTTCCAGCAGGCATTATTGCCCTGGCTGTGAGTAAGCACCATTGAATCCATGATACAATCTGTCAGCCATCTCTGTTGACAAGGCAATGTGAGGCTCAGCAACCATTTCAGCCAAAGCAGTGTTTGATAATTGTATGGCCCTAGACATCCTCCCAACAAGGAGGCATGTGTGCTATTGCTAACACCTTCTGCTGTATATGAGTTTATACCTCCAAGGAGGTGGAACAGAAGTAGACTGAAATTCAACAGCAAGCTCACTGGCTGCAAAAAGGTGCAAACAGACTCTGTTTGGGACCTCATCAACTGTCTCCTGGTGGGTAGGGGAGAATAGATGTCACCGTGACTTCAGACAGGCCTGATCATCCTTCTTAGAGTTATGATATGCATAGATGAAGCCCCTCTAATGTGCTATAGCTGCTGGTATTCGCAAAACCTTTACTATCAACATTATTGAGAGTAATGGACTGGAAGGCCTGCCCATCTTCTGCCTTCTTGTCTGAGGTGAGAGGTGGGTTTATGTTTTGGAAGCTAAATTGGAAGAACAGGCTAGATCTGGTTGAGAAGTTACGGGGTGAACTACTGGCGATATCACAGACAGAATCTCAGCAGCCATTTCCCAGCCTTTGCTTACCCACCACCTCCTTTTCTATTGTATGATGACGTTTCAGTCAATTTCCATTCCACAAACTTGGGGAATTGTTGGGTCTAATGAAAAGACCCAACCAGGCCTTAAATGAGGAAACTAGGAACAAGCAGTCCCAGATGCTTTTCCAGTTTGGAATTCTCAGTGTCAGGGCTTTCACTCCATGGAGTGGATAAATATTTCAGACTCATACAGCACAAGGTCTTCCCCTCCAACACAGAGCAGCACACAGGGTTCTGCCATCCACCAACCCTGACCAAAGCCATTTGACCTCCTCCAGGAAAGGACCATGAGGGGATCTCTTGCACTCCTCTTTGGGGCCCTTTGTGCTGTATAAGTCATAAAGCAGTCATTTGCTGAAAGTTTCTGTTGTTCCTCAGCCTGTGTTCCCACAACACACCATGTAACAACTTGCTTCATATGACCTTCATTTTTCATCACAAATGCACTCAGGAATTTGCTTGTTTTGTTACCACTGCCTGAGGCAAAGGACAGACAGAAACATAACTAGAAATTCCAGAGTACTATGAAGAACTGAACCTCTTCCCCACTTGCCCGTTTTCCCTCACATGCTACCCAAGCGTTTTGAAGTATCTGAAAGAAGGTGTCAGCTGTAACAGGTTGTATTTGTAGCATCTTAAAGGATAAGAAAATGTCTTCCCTCCATGGAGGATAATGCTGCTGCGTTTCTTGTTTGTAAAATTGTCTTCATGCAGTGAAATTTATACACACACACACAAACATGCACTTGGTTGAAAAATTTTATTTAGGTATTATTTTCTTACTTTAAATATGTATCTTTTCTCTGTGTCTGTTAATATTTTCTATCAATTAAATGACAAACGCCTAGAGTGTTTCCATGTTCTATTATATATGACATTATGCTTCTTTTGATCTATTTTTTAACGCTTTCATAGTTATGTCATTGAAATAGATTCCTAGGCTTAGAGAAGGGAATGGGTATGGAGAAGGTGAAGAGACATGTATGTATTGTTTTTTGTTTCATATGTCTCGTTTAAATTTATGGCTTCATTTCAGTATGCCTTCTGTAACATTTAAACATAGTTTGAACATAAATAATGTTCTCTATGCTTTTGAAATTATGTTTTCCTGTTCTTTTATATTTGTGTCTTTTCTCCCTTCTTATTTGAATGTGGCAAAGATTTTCCAAATTTTTTTATTGCATAAACTATATATTTTGTGGGATAAACTCTATAGCTTGCTGGCAGACCTGCTGGCATTCTACTGAAGATATGTTAGAAGCTATTTTTCTCTGCTGCTTTCACAAAGGCGACCTCAGGAATGTTCTTGGATCAAACTCTACTTTCCACAATGGATGGAAATATTGTTCACTCTTAAATGGACCATCGCTTGAAGTCTTATTTTGTTTTTTTCTACTCTGAGGTTAATGAAGTACACTTGACCCAAGTGAGAAGTCCTTTCCAGCATATGCTAACTGCAGGACTTTTCCAAACTTACTTGTGTGGCTGGGTCTTGGGTGAGGAACTTGTGCCCCAGAATTTAGAATTTAAAAGTTTGCATCTTTTAATGAGTCTTTTAGGGACCTAGGTCATTCTGTAAATACATTTGTCTTAGTTATTTGTAAATACATTCTTTACTTATTTTCTGATATAGCAATTCTTAAGTTCATCCTAAGTGTTTCCTTCATTTTATTAAATTTAAATGTATTTTATCATTATTTTTCTAGCTTTATGTACAATGCATGACTTTACCTTTTTGATTTGTTTATGGAAGTACCTTGGTTTTAAGCTTCTCCTAGTACAGTTACAGCTATTACTCATTTCTATTTTACTAATTTTACTTATTTCATGATTTTATTTTATTATTTTTTATATTTAATATTCTTATTTTCATCAGTTTCTAAACAGATTTTAGCTGTCATGATTTCTTTTTTGACATCAGTAATTAAATGAGGTGTTTCAAATGTTTTTTCTTGTTTTGTTTATCTCAATATTACTATCTAACATAATAGCATTGTGGTCAGATATTGTCTATGTGCAATATTCTTTTTGTATATATTGAGATATCACTGATAATAATACATTAGGACTTTTTGTAATATTCCATGGACATTTGAAAACATTGTGCTTCTCTTTGTTCTCTGTATGAAATAAACTATCTCTAATTCTCACACATTCATATTATTAACTACATATCCAGTTAATATGAGACTTGCGTAGTTTGAGAAATTTACTGAAATGAACTCTGCTCATGTTTGACAGAATTTGGAACTGGGCTCCCTGCCTGATTCAAGGCTTTGCTTTCATTACTGCTTCACATGGTCTTCCTCTGGGGTCTAGGCATTGGAAAATGCACAGAAAGTGAATTGAAAGGGGAAGCAGGAGTAACTGCAATAAAGCACCACATTACATGAAAGACATTAAGGAAAAGTAAACAAAAATATTGGTACTGTATTCATTTGAGTGTCAAGAGGTAAAGAACTGAGTTTTTCTGAAAGAATGAAATTATAAGAGGCATGCTTTATAGTCCTAAGTTTTCATATGTATCTTACTTCCTCTGTGTTTTTGTAAATGGTGATATATGGGAAGAGTTGATGACAATCCCCAAAACCAAGAATGCATTAGACACTAAAAAAAAACAAAAAAGTCTGTGGCCTCTCTATTGTCTTCTACAAATGCTTAAATATCTTCATTTTAGACCTAAAGAAGAAAAGTCAAAAAGCAAGCAAGGAATGTAAAGGTATTTAATTATACAGAACACTTTATTGGAAATAATTTTTGTTTAATAATATTATTTTGATAAAGACTTTCATTTTGTACTTGCTTTTTTTATTCTAATCTTATTTTTTTTGTTAAAAAGATGAAGTTCTTTTATCAAGTTTTCTTAACCATAGGGATTTTTATATCACATGGATTCATGAGGTTGAAGAGAAATTTTAAATGCTAGCTGCAATCTTAATATAATCTATTTTAATAGTAAACACTTGGGCATAGTAAAAATTTCAAAAGATACAAAATTATATATAGTGAGAAATTGACAGCAACGTTTTTTGCAATCTCAGAATAACCAACTGCTCGTAGATATCCTTTATTGAGAATGTTGTATTTTTAAATACCTATAATCTATGACTTATCCATTGTTGTGTGCTCATTTCTTATGCTTGTGGAAAGTGATAAAATTTTTCTCATGTACAAAAAGACAGCCGTGTAAGTAAGACAGATCTGGGTGAATGGCAATGTGAATAAAAGAGAAGGAAAAGAGAACACTGTTTAAGTCACAGAGGCCTCTGTCTTCAGAGCCAGCAGGATTCCTCAACAGTTCTGGCTATTAGTTTCCTATTTCCCATGGTACTGGATTTGGGATTGAGGAGAACTTTGTACCCCAGGAATACCTACACCAACCAGGTCTGTATTACCTGATACAGGTGAAGAGTATTCTATGTATGCATTATTAGTAACTTTGAAAGCACTTTGTTTATATTCCTTGTTTTAAAACTGTGGCATGGATGTCGTCTAAAATAGGGAAATTTCCTGGCTAACACAATCTGACTGGTTACAGTAAACAGTTCTCAGGACCAACATGAGTCTTTGTACTCAACAGATATTTATTTAACTATCCCTTATATAGTGCTTGCCAGGTTTTTTCAGCCTAACAACTTTGCAGGGATAACCACTGCAAATGAGATCTAGAGTCTTCCTCATCCTTTTAATTCCCTAACATTAAAAGAAGACTTCATTAATAATAAGCAGCTGCAATGACATTTTTTGAATTGACATCAATATGTAGAGCAATGTGATCCTGAAGAGGTTAACTGAAGTACATTTTGGCCTCCCAGTATTTTGGTATGCGTGAATCAAGGAAGGGATTCTTCGTGGGGCTTAGATATGAATTTATGGCATAACTTTGTTCAAATTCTACTGTAATGGGGTATTAGCTCCTAGATTGCTGCTTTCCCGATGTTATAGGAGCTGAGGCTATAGATGTGTATTTTGAAGAAATCCCTAGAGCAATATATATTTTTCTGTTATGATAATGTTACCATTAGTCTTGATTGCTTTTGATGATAGTTTTTGGTTACAGAATTGCCCAAAGAAAGAAGTTTAGTTTTGTTCACATTTTTCTCCTTAATTTGAGAAACTGTTTTTTATTTCACTTTTATTTGAAATAAGTTCCTGTGCTGTTATTATGGCATTTTATGTGACTTGTCATTGTAGTAATCAATTTTATGTTTTCTTCACGCCAGTTCAACATTCTGCTCTTGACGAGCACTTTGTCAGATTTACTAGTGTTCTTGTCATACATAGGAAAACACTTCCTCTATTTGTCTCCTAAATTTTCTTTTTCCCTTGTTAGTAATTTTGCTATCTCTATATCAATGTTCTGGCTGGTTGCAATTACAAGTTTTCCCAGCTGGGAGCTTGCAGCAGTTTCTCAGTCTCTGCAACATGCTGATCTACTCTGATATGAGTTCCAATTGTTTCACCTCCGTGTTCTGCATTTTTACTACACTTTGTTAAAAAGGAACTGAGGAGTTTGAGGGGTAGAATTTTTTGCGTGTGTATTTCACCTGAGACAAACTTTGTATGACTCAGATATCATACCAACTAGATGGATTCTACTTTTAGGCTGAGCTCTTGGAATTGCTGCCTAGGGATTCTGATTCAAGTTTAATCTATATAAATGTCAAAGGCAAAAATGTTTAAGTTCAAATCCTGAATGAGAAACTAATTGGCCTTGCCTATGTCACCCAACATTAAAAAATTCTTCCTTTTTACTCAGTCTTTCTGAAGACCTGAGGGTGTATGTGTGCACTGCCCAGTGGGATCAGAGGCTCAGAGTCTTAATTTGCTGCCAATTCTAAATTTTTTCCAAATACTCTGTTGAGAGTTAACATGATCCTCAAGGATAACAATTCTCAAATTTAGCATATCAGAATCATATTGACAGCTGGTTAAGGCACAAAGATACTAATTCAGTAGGTCTGGCATGGTGCCAAGAATCTGTATTTCTAACAAGTTTCCAGGTAATGTTATTGCTGCTTTTTGGGGGATTACACTGATCTAAGCAATGAAGCTTTTGAAATCAATGGGTTCTGAATTTCCAAGTCAACATCTCTCATAGTTTTAGGCTGTTATTGGAATGCTTCTTTAGGCATGATGACAGCCAAGGGGAAAATGATACCAGACAACATTAGCCATAATTTCAAAATTCAAAAGACAAATTTTAAATCATGCATATATTCCTCTTCTATGAAAAAAATTATTTATTTGGGTGATTGTCAAGTTGGTATAAAATTTATTTCTGCTTTAACATAGATTGAGATGAAAGAAGGAAATTTATCTGTAATATTCCAAAAGCACTACTTCAAAAACTATATCTAAGAAAGTAAATGCATAACAATTAAAAGAAAGTTAAATTAATTTGAAACGACCCTGAGGAAGATTTGATATTCTACTCAAAAACGTATTTTGGTTTGATTATTTCGAGTTATCAAAAATTGTCTGATAATCCAGTTTCAACACTGGATCTAATTAGGAAAAGCCAGAGAAAATACTTCTAAGCTACAAGGACAAGAAAAATATACATCTATATTTGAAAGCTAAATCCTTAGAAAAGTAAAGACATATTCCCAAATAATAATGGTTTCAAAATTAGACATTTTAACTAAGAAATACAAACAGGTTAAAAACAGTCATTAAAATAAGATATAGACGTGGTTTTAAATGCAGAGTTATAACCACCATATTCATAACATTATTTTAAATATCAATTTGGTCTTAAGTAACCTATATTTTAATGATAATAAAAGAAGCAAATCTTAAAGGTTTTGGAAAATGGCCTGAAACTGTCTTGAAAAAAAATGTTGAATAAAAGAACATCTCTTTTTTTCTGGTTTGGGTTGTTTCACATATATCTCAAAGGTTAGGCATACAAAGTACTCATTATAACTATTTCTAGTTATCATTTCAATTGCTTTCAATTCTTTCTTTGCTAACATCTATTATTTTTAACAGCTTATTGACATAAAATCAATATGCAATCCTCTGTACATATTTAAAATGCACAATCTGATTTTAATATATGCATATGCTTGTGAAATTGACACCACGATCAGGATAATAAACATATCCATCATCCCCAAAAGTGTACTGCTTTGTAATCCTTTCCACTTATCCCTCACCACCTCTCCTTCCTGTCCCCAGCCAACTATGGCTCTGTTTTCCCTCACTATCCATTAGATTGCCTTTCCTGGAAAGTTATATAAATGGAATCATACATTGCATACACTTTCTTGTCTGGCTATTTTACTCAGCTTAATTATTTGGCTCTTCATCCATGTTGTAACTTTTATTCAGAAGTTTTAGTATACCTTCGTATTCTCACATGTTCCCTTCTGCTATAGAGCATTGAGCAAAAAGGATGAAGTAGTGTTTTTCTGCTACAAAGTCATTTTTTCAAAAGTATCTATGAAAGTAATATAGAAGATTCTGAAATATACCTTCTGTTTTCTCTCATTTCACACCCTTTCTGTAAAAATTAATACTACCCAGTTTCCACTTCTCGACTCTACCCCACCTAGAAATCAAGTTCCCAAGTGGAATTTGAAAAGGGAATAGAGTGAGAGGGATTTCACAAAAATATTTTCCTATAAATAAGCCCTGCAGAAAATCAAACATTTTGAAGAATATATCAAAAATAAAATATACCCACAATGCAATATACTTACAAGAAAACTTTCCAACACACACGTAAAATCTTCATTCACCCCAGTCTTGCCTGACTTTCTTTCCTTTCCCAAACCCTGTTATTCCCAGGTGCCCTGCAGGGATCTGGTCTCCACGCCCCACAAAACTTATTTCCTCTGCACTGGATTTCTTTGGTTTTTGCTAAGTGAGAGCTATGAGAAGGAATATGTGGCAGAGTTAAGTAGAAATACCAGAGAATGTATGCATGTGTTTTTGAGATGGAATAGAGACCCGAGTTGGCATTCTGGTTTGTGTTCAGTGGCCCAAATCATTTTAAAGAGATTAAAAGAAATTAACTCAATGTTTAGATCAATGTGTAACTAAAGAATACTGCCTGTTCCAAATTGAAATCCAATATCCCTATTTTAAAATTTAAGAGAAGGTTTATTTTTCAAAGGAATTGAATGTTTACATTGAAAAAATGCTCTTGTGGAAAAGAAAAGGGAAAAGGTGAATAGTTAACATAAACATTAAATAAAGGTTAAACTGATTCATAAATCATAGTAAAGAGTACTGATAAATAACACCAAGGGATTTCTTACTGTATAACTGCTGTTTGAATGTACATATCATACCATGTACTCTCACTAAAGTCTCTCAAAGTGGATACTATTGTTTTCCTCATTTTTACAGACAAATAACTTATGATTTCTCTCAGGATCACATGGAAGACACTGGGTGTGATAATTAATTTCAAGTGTCAGCTTAGCTAGGTTATGGGGTCCAGTTTTGTTCATGCAAGCATGTTTGATTGTTATTGTGAAGGTATTTCATAGAGAGATTTTCATCCATAGGCAACTGATTGTATTTACAATTAATTCCATCTACAGCTGACAAATGACAAATGACATTGTCCTAACAACAGCAAGACTCTCCTTGCCCAATCAGATGGAGGTCTTAAAAACCAAAATTGAGAATTTCAGAAGTCATGATCAAATTTCTAGGTTAAGTGATATGTAGGTAATTACATAGCAAATCAAGAAGGGGAATAGACTTATGACTCTATACTTTTATATGCACTTTAAATCCTAGTAAAAGTCTAATGAAGATTGATTCTGAATGAGAACCATCATTCTTTATTCTGGTTCTATCTGTCTGTCTACCTACCTACTCACCTACCATTTCTCTAAGCCATATTCATTCCATTAAAAAAAAGTTTCAAAGTTTTTGAAGTTTAGGCAGCAATCTCTTTTTGTACCTCCAGGTGTAAGACTTTATCTGTAAGAGGCTAAGGCAAATTTAAGTATAAAAGAATACTATTTCTTTCCAGTTTCTCATTGAAATACTTTGTTAAACCCTAAATATAGGACCACTGAGTCATATAACCCCAGGAGACACCTTCACATTATAATTTATGTGAAAATGCTCCCTTGAATTGGCCAGGGCACTCATAGCCCTTCCTGTAATTCTCTGTGACTCCATTCATAGCCTCAATTTAAGTTTTGCTTCTTCTACAATTACTAGCAGTCTTTGTATACTCTGACATGTTTAATCTAAATGACTCACTACTTCTCACAATTGAGGCACAACCAAAAAATATGAAACATCATAAAACATAACATCATCTCTTCCTATTTCATTTTAGATTCTCCTTATAACAGATTGGCCAGACACATCCCTTCAATCTAATTAGATAAGTGAAGCAATTATATTAGATTCAGTTCCCTGAAAGGCCATCGACAGTAAATACAGCAGTGGGTTTCAATTTAAATTAAAATTGATTGCATGCTTATTGGTTCTTCTAAGCTTTGGAAGTGGAAAATTAAAAATTCAGACAGCAATTTTTATTTGTTTCTATGAGAAGTTTCTTGATTTCAACACCCAGCATGTTGCCAATAGGTAAATATAAAAGTGGAAAAACATATAAAAGTACTCCATTTGGGAGGTTATCTTAATTATATTGATAGAACTGAAAGTAGAAGCTATCTCTGGACTTCTTAAACAAGTATATCATATATTACTAGTTATTGTCATTCTTATTGTTTGATACACATCAGTACAATTAATGTACTTCTTAATTTTCTGATATATACCCAGTTTACATCTGCTGCCCCAGTATAATTTTTTCATAAACTCTTCTTTGCAGCAGCCCAGTAAAAGACTCAACAGCTTGAGACAGTGTTATTGCCCCTTTATTCAAAGATAATTTTTTTCCATTGGTAAACTGAGGTGGAACACTGTTGAATTTAATCATATAAAATTTTCGATTTCCTAAAGACAGTCCTCTGAAGGGTACTTAGGAACCTGAAGTTTTGTGATTCTACTAGAGTGGTCAATTTTTTCTGTATCTAATCTCAAATTTAAATGAAATGAAATTCAACACCAAATCTGCCCAATTATCACCCTGGCCACCCCTGTTTAAAACCAGGTTTTGGAAGAGCTGTACATAAGTATATGAAAAAAAAACTAAGAAATACACAGGAACAAAGATGCAAAGGAAACAAGAGGTCTATCTTAATGTAGTGTTTAAATAATAGAAGCAAAAGGTTAGAGTTAGCATTACTAAATAAATGTGAAATATACCACAGATACCTAGAGTGTCTTTATCAGAATATTTTATAATAATTCTGAAGATAATAAAAGCTAATATCTATCAGTAACTCATTATATGGTAGAGACTGTTTTAAATACCACATAAATATGGTCGGTACTGTTATTATTTTGCCATTAAAGATGATGAAATGGAAGTACTGACACTTCCGTTGCTTACTCAAGGTCATGCTGTTAGAAAGCAGCAGAACAACAACTGAACGCACACAGTCTGATTTAGAAGCTGCATTTCCACCATAACTCTGTAGTAAAAAGAACAAAGGTGTCATAGATTCTACAGTTTAAGTAAAGCCTAAAATATGAAAAGTGGTAATTATATCACATTAAGTATCAATTATATAAAGAGTCCACAAGCCTCTACATAAACATTTCAGTAAACTTGGTCTGGATTTCAACATCAGATTTATTGGTGTAAATTTACAAATCTATCTTTTCTCTTCAAAATCACAATAGTATCCCACATTCTGACATAAAATACTTCACCTAATCTTCATGATTCCTTCAGATACTGTGGAGAAGTCAGAAGAAGATTTTCTGTCTTTACTTCATCCTGCCATCTTTTCTTCAGGAATTCAAGTTGGGGTTATTTTCTTGTTTTGCAGCTGAATTATTTTAAATTTCTTCAAGGAATATAGCATGTTTGATACAAGGATCCTTGGAGAAGTACAATATAGTCTCTTAAAATCTCAACTACTATGAATGTCAATCCTTTCTTTTCAATATTAGTTTTACAATTTACAGTATAGACAACTTTATCCAACACAAAATAACCTGTAAATAGTGTAAGTTAATATGCCTCACTCTAATTTATACCATTTGATATAAATTATTTAAACACAAGGTCACCCCACCCACCCCCACCATATTTTGTTGAATCTTCTTGTTCTCAAATTGAATTAAAAAAGGTTATTTCTGTTATTTGTGTTTTTTTCAACGTTTATTTTGCCTCACAAAACTCACTATATTCTAGGCTTTACTTTTCTGGTCAACCTTAATAGTTTGTATCATCTTGTATTACCTGTTAATAAAAACAATATGACTCTTTTGTACTGACAAGAAATGAGGTGGAAGAACCTGGCAGTAAACAAGAAGTCAAAGTCCATTACTCTGGGGTTCCCAAAATTTATTGTTCCCATAAGGACCAAACATGCCTTCTTCAACCTAGTAGTTTATATCTCATTTAGTCTTCTCAACACTTTTATAGAGTAGGTATTACAATCTCCATAGATTGAATGAGAAGATGCATACTTTGAGGAAGTAGCCTTGCATAATGACACAAAATTAGCAGTATTGATATTCAAGATCCAAGCTCAGCTCTGCTGATTCCAGGGCCTGCACTCTGATGACTTTGTCACAGTGAACATCACTTTTCTGCTGGGTTTCCCTCTGCCACTCCTCTGCCTTTCTTCCTTAAGATCTCACTTTGATTCTCATTCCTTTCCCTCATATTCTAGACAAGAATTGAGAATCCAGGCCCCATGACAGTAGCTCCTCATCCCAAACGTCCCTATATTCCCAGACATTAAAAAGACCTTTCTGAAAGGGTAATTCCAGGAGATTAAAAAAGTCTCAAATTGAAAACAGTTATCATAAAGGATATTGCATGTTGTCTCAGAATTATTCATTATATAATAAAGTGATCATTGACATTTTTAAAATCTATTAATGCTTATATTTATGTTGGCTGAATTTCCAATGTTTATGCAACCTTGCTTTCCTTTGAGAAATTCTGCTTAGGCATGTTTAAAATATTTAGATAGGTAGATAAGTTGATCAATCAATTCATGTTGGCTATGGCATCCAGTTGCTTGGTCAAGAAAGCACTGACCTGATGGTTACTAAGATGATCATGGATTTAAATCATGTCAGTTGACTGCATCTATGACTAATTACATCTACAATCAACATAGAAGATTGTCTTCCACAATGGTAAGAGTGTCCTTATCCAATCAGTTGGAGGCCTTAAAAGGAGAAATGAAGATTTGGGAAGACAGAAATAAGAATTTCTATCTCTATGTAGATAGCCAACTTCTGTGAATTCATCCTCACCTTCATTGGAGCATTGGCGTTCCCAAATTGTGGCTTCTCCTGGGAATTCAACATCACTTTTATAAAGTTTCCCACTTATAACTTGCTCTATGGAGTTAGATTTGTGATGTGAGCCATGTCCTAAAATAAATATTTTAATATTAACATATTTATTTATATGTATACATGTATACATGTTTATATGTATAATATATATATATACATGCATATACATTGCATACATTTTTTGATAGATTGATAGCGAAAAGGATATGGATATATATTGTAATTTCTATTTCTCTGGAGAACAACAGTTTTGGTAACAGACTAGAAAATAGGGCGCTGGTATTACAAATACCTAAAAATGCGGGAAAATCTTTGGAATTAGGTAATGGATAGAAGGTGGAAGAAATGTTATCAATTTGATAGGCAAAGTCTAGATTGCTTTGGAAAGACTTTTGGTATAAGTATGGACATTAAAGTTGCTTCTAATGAGGCTGTAGAAAGAAATGAGAAATGTATTATTGGAAACTGGAAGAAAGGTGATCTTTGTTATAAAGTAGCAGAGAACTTGGTGGAGGTGTGTTCTGATGTCAGATGAAAGGCAGAACTTATAAGTAATGCATTGGGGTATTTAGATAATGTATTTCCAAGCTAAGTGTGGAAAGTACAGTCTGGTTTCTCCTTACAATTTATAGTAAAATGTGAAAGGAAAGGAATAAATTAGGAACAGACTCTTTTTTTAGGTACTGGGACCAGGGATTGAACCCCAGACCTTGTATCCTTGTATGTGGGAAACCGGCACTCAACCACTGAACCTCATCAGCTCCCTTGAGTGAACTCCATTAGATTGTTTGTTGTTTGTTTCTCTTTGTTTTTAGGAGGCACTGGGAACTGAACCTGGGACCTCCCATGTGGGAAGTTGCTCAACCACTTGAGCCACATCTGATTCCCAAGAATAGAACTCTTAAGTTCAAAAGAAGCAGCAGTGCTGATTTGAAAAATTCTCAACCTACTCTGATAGCATGCTCTGAAACTAGGACGAGAAGCAGTTTCTTAAGTTACTGGAAGGTAGGTCCCCAGAGAACACAAGGTATGGCTAAACAACTCTTTGCTAAAGAGAGTAGGGCTGAACATGGTTTCATTCAGCCATTTCAGAGGAAGCCAAGTTTGGAAATGCACTTATCCAGGAAGGATAAGTGGAAAGTCTTTTTGTCTGATGGTTTAGAATCCCTTGAACTATAGACAAAACCTACAAGTTATTTTTTGTTTGTTTTTTTGGTTTGCAAATTTTGTAAGAACAGAAGTACTGCCAAGCTGGATTTAAAGACAGGAAAGAAGTGAAGGAAGAATGACATCAAGGGCACAGCCATGAAAGAGCTCTATACAGAAAAGATTTCCTCTGGCTAAGAGCAGCCGACCCACTCACATATATGAAAAGGATTGGTCTGCACCTTCATGTGAAGAGGCAGGCCATCTGCTCAAATATTTAGTGGTGGTAGAGCTGCTGCCCCAGCCTCTAATCCAGTGCTTGGAGGGATTGTGGCCTACAGATCAGTTTTCAAGCAGAGCTAGAGTAAGAGCGTCGTTCCAGTGCTTGGAGATAGGGTCTTGGCCCGAGCATTCTGGGAGAGCACGGTTGTTGTGAGAGCACTTATCAAGTATTGGTCTGCCATTCCAGAAGGTCTGGAGGAAAAGTGTCATTTCAAAGATAAGACTCAGACCTAGAAATCTAACCATGTTTGCCCTACTGGGTTTTGGACTGTTTGTGCTCTGTGACCTCTGTGTTCTTTCTGGAATGGGAATGTTTATCCTATGCCTGTTGCATATCCTATGCCTGTTGCATATCCTATGCCTGTTAATCTAATATGGCTGAAGTCCTTAAAATCAAAGGAAATTGGACAGGATAAAAAAACCATAGGGAGGAGCCCAAAGCAAGAAGTGAACAGAACCCAGAAGAGAAAGGAGAGGGCATTGCCATGTCATTGGAAAGCCAAAGAACTCAAGGACCACCAGTCACCCAGAATGCTACCAACTCCAAGAAGCAAACCTCCTAGCCTCTGAAAGATAAGCCAATAAATTCCTGTTGTTAATCCAACCCATTTTGTGGCATTTGTCTTAGCAGTCTGGAAATTAATATCATATATATATATATATATTTGTATATGTACATGTGCATGTGTATGTGTATGTACATGTTGCTAGTGAAGTCACAGCCACACTTAGCATCCATCTCCCAGCCCTATCTAATATCCCCCTTTCCTCTCTTGTTTGATTGCATGCAGGAATTTGGGATGCTTCCATTTCACAAGAAACTGCAAGCAACCTGGGAGAAACATTAGATCTCACTCATGAAAAAACAGTACAGAAATGGAAACACCCTAATTTTACCTTGAACCTGAAACTAAGGAAAAACAGCACTAGATGCCTGCCAGGATAGACACTCTGCACAAAGTTTGCCTAATGCATACTTTTTCTCATTCCCCTTCCCCTGACATGTATAAAAACCAAGTACTTAGGGAGCACAGAAGCATTTATCTCTGAAGTTAAGCAGGGTATGTGCAGCCACAATCTATTGACCCTGGCCTATGCAACTGGCCTCCCCAGGGGATTGGCTATGGTAAGACATTTTTTCCCTGTGCTTTTGGACCTTTTTTGCTGGATAAGTAGTAAAGTAGTCATTTGTTGAAAACTCTGTTGTGCCTTAACCATGTTGTTTCTGATGCACCATAAAGCAACTCGCTCCACATATTTATAAGTAGTAGA
This sequence comes from Dasypus novemcinctus, assembly GCF_030445035.2. NCBI lineage: Eukaryota > Metazoa > Chordata > Mammalia > Cingulata > Dasypodidae > Dasypus > Dasypus novemcinctus. Next base: position 110,040,728 of record NC_080674.1, on the reverse strand, counting down.
TGGTAGTAGAAGACACAAGTCTCCTGCATTAAAAAAAAAAAAAAAGAATTCAATACTCACAGCCATAGCAGTAGTCAGATTATTAGTGTCTTGTCTCACTTTACCTGACTGTAATCCCCATATGGTGATTCAAAGAGGGCAAGATGATACCAAGATATCCAATTGGGTTGCATTACAGGAGAGGAACCCTGAGCTTAGATACATCAAATATCACTAGTAGGCAATATGCATAAATGCTCTAAAGGGAGACAATATTCTTTAATTTTGTAAGCAAACCTACCCTTTGCTCCATATGGAGACTCTATCTTCCAAGACATAAAAGCAGCAATAACAAAAAGAACAACAACTGGGAAGCAGACTTGGCCCAGTGGTTAGGGCGTCCGTCTACCACATGGGAGGTACGTGGTTCAAACCCCGGGCCTCCTGGACCCATGTGGAGCTGGCCCATGGGCAGTGCTGATGCGCGCAAGGAGTGCCCTGCCATGCAGGGGTGTCCCCCATGTAGTGGAGCCCTACCCGCAAGAAGTGCACACCATAAGGAGAGCCGCCCAGTGCGAAAGAAGTGCAGCCTGCCTAAGAATGGTGCCTCCCACGTGGAGAGTTGACACAACAAGATGACGCAACAAAAAGAAACACAGATTCCTGTGCGGCTAACAACAACAGAAGTGGACAAAGAAAAAGATGCAGCAAATAGGCACAGAGAACAGACAACTGGTGTGGGGGGGTGGGGAGGAAGGGGAGAGAAATAAATAAATAAATAAATAAATCTTTAAAAAAAAGAACAAAAACAGTATCATGAAAAGACAGTCCAGAACAAAGTCAGTGTCTGTGCTCATAATGCATGCAGAAACCAAAAAGACCAAAGGAAAATCATTTCCAAAAATATTTACCCCTCATTTCTATACTTTCTTGCTTTCTGGAAAAATTTTCCATGTATGCTATTCTGTTGGCCAATCTGATTAATGACTGATAGAGACAAGAATCAAATTCATTCACTTTGTCTTATTCAGCATTTTATTAAGAACACTATGAACAAGATTCTAAGAAACATTAGAAGCTAATCTTCAGTACTGACTTCAGTAATATCTACCAGCATCCTGAAACCAACTTGCTGAACAATTCCATCTCAAGGGTCAACTTGAAAAAGCTAGATGGATTTATCCTTAAGACCTCCTTGGTGATTCTTCTACTTGGTCCAAGGCTTTAATCAAGGCACAGCAAGGTATATTAGTGATTTCACTGATTATATATAGGCTCTTAAAGAGGAAATCTGGAGAAACTCTATTAGATTTTGTCACAACATGGACTAGTGAGTTGAGGCTGATCTGAATTACCTTTCAGGGATAAGGTGGTATTATTGATTGCTTCAGGTAACATTTATGTTCTTTTCTAATTGTATGTTCTAGGTGTAGGGAATAACTGTACACATGTTGTACAAAAATAATGAGCAGTTACCCCCAACCAGGAAGCTCACCTCAGTAAACTAGGGTTATCTCATTCTGGAGAGATTTCCAAATATTCTGAGGTCTACATGATAGTCTGGTGGAGTTTTCTTAAACACCCAAATCAAGGGCCCATTTGAGCCAGAAGCTTTGATTTAGGTAGCAAAGTACAGGATAAAGTTTCCTCAAAAGGGATAGTTGAGATGTTGGTGGGGTCAGGCCAGCTGTATTGAGTATACCATTTCATTTGACAAGCAACGTTTATTAGGTCCTTCCAATCACACCATTACATACAAATTGACTCACTTTGAAAAAGGGCAAATTCAGGTCTCCTGTGAGTCACAAGACTTCCAGGGCATAGGCATTCAGTTTTGTCAAGAACCCAAAAGCAAATTAATAGCTCTTTATCAAAATGGGTATATCTCCATGCCAGGGACGAACAAGTCCAAAACACCAAGGGGTGCCTCCCTTTGCCAGAGGCTCTGATAAGCAAAATCATTAGTCGCAGAGACTTATAGCTTAAAGGTTCATTACATTATTTTCCTGGAAGGTAGAGTATGCCACTACTTGCTGGAGAACTTCCAACACAATCTGTTGCTTTGGGCCCCAATCAATAGTTGCTGATTCATGGGTTAGCTGATATAAAGGTTTAATTATAATGACCCAGTGAGGCCCATTCAATCCCAAAGGACTGAATACAGTTGTGGAATTTTTTTGGTGATGAGGGGTTACACAGACAAAATTAAAGATTCTTTTTAACTGCTGGAAGGTTGGACCACTCTGATCTGCCCCCATAATCCAAAAAAAATTTTCTTGGCTAGCAGGTTCCTGAATAAATGTTTAGCCATTAATGGAGGTATAATACCATTACACTAAGTCCCATTGAGCTGAGACTTCTGACCTGCAAGCCAACAGCAGATCATCCATACAAAGAGAACTTGCATTAAAATCCTTATCCATCTGCTGATGGTAAAAAGCCAGGGAGTTTATGTATCCCTGGAAAACTGCTGCAAACATCTATTAGAGGATTTGCCACATGAATGCAAATCAGTGTTCATTCTTAGGTGCCAGTAGGTTATAAAAAATGTTGTTAGCGATGTCTAAGACAGCACAGGAAGTACCACCAATGTGGGAAATGAATTCAGTTACAGTTGTAATGTGTAGAGCAGGTAAGGCTATAGGATTAAGAATGAAATATTGTTAAGAAAAGAAATAAAGCATCCATGCAGTCCATTACTACTCTTAGCCCTAGAATTAATATTGATTTAGCATTTGTGAGTAACTGCAAACAAATTTGACTTTCTCTTTTTCCACATTTGTAGAGTTCCATTGTTAACAGCCAAAAGATGGCTGTCCAATCCACTGTAATCCTTCAGCTCCCATGAGCATTTTGTGCTGGCATATATGGCTGTATTGAGTATACCACTTCATTTGACAAGCAACACTTATTAGGTCCTTCCAACTACACCATTATATACAAACTGACTCACTTTGAAAAATCTCATCTCTTATTTCTCCTGCTTTCTTTTATACCTTAATCAGGGCAAAGTTTTCTCTTTCATCCCCCTCGGATTATATAGTGTGTGTGTTGTACAATGAGAGAGAGAAGAGGAAGATGGTTTAGGAGTGATTGGTTTATTGTCCAACTAGCACTTCTCTTTATCTCTTCCCAATCAGGAGAATGTTTCCTCAACTTTATGAAAATTCATATTGAAAGCATGTGAAACATTAATAACAAAAATTCAGTAATAGAAGTTGCAGCAAGTTGGAATCATCCTTAAGGACCCACACACAAGGTGATTTTAGTTTTCCCTCCCTGCCAAAAATCTTGTCTCATATCTGTCAGTTAATTTGAGTTCCCCCTTCCCAACAGGACTAGGTAGGGTTGTGCCTGTATCCAACAGAGTTATAACAGTTTGAGTTCTTCCCCTACTCAAAGTTTCCTAGTATACTCAGGTGGGTGTGTATGGATTTGGGGTTCCACTTGGAGATAGAGAGATCTTGCTTGTTATTCTAATCATAATTCTCCTTAAAGAATAAGTCAGGGTAGACTAGAAGGAGGGATCAAGGGTCATGAAAAGTGGATCAGCAACAATAAGCACAGTTTGCATTTAATTTAGGTTTGGGATTGCATGTGATGGCTTGTGGCTCAATAAAACCAACTTCTGATGCTTTCAGCTTGCCCAGTGCTCTGTATAATACAGCAAGATCCTTATGACTGACATTATCTACTTCAGATATGAGGACCCTTTGACTAAGCCATATTCCTTTCTGGAATACTCTCTTTGGCTGGATTGGACTTAACTAGCATATTCACAACTTTTTTTTTTTTTTTTTAAATATGTCCTCATTCATGTTTCTGTTACATTGCCGTAATAATATTTTTAACTTTTCACTGGTTTTAACATACGGGAATTTTCCAGAGTAATGATATTTTAGTTTGCTTGAGACTACCAATGCAATATACACAAATGAGTTGGCTTTTACAATCGGGATTTATCATGGTAAAAGCTTATAGTCCTGAAGTCCTGCCATGTGGAAAGGCAAAATAGAGGCCCATTTCTGAGAGGTCCCTGCCTTCCCCTGCGGGCTCATTTTCTCCCTGAATTCAGCTGTGCGCATTAAGGTGTACGACTTATCTCTTCTCCCTGCTTTGGGCTGTTCCACTGATTCTAGCCTCTTCTCTCTCTCTCAGCCTCTTGGGGTTTCTCTATTTTTCTGCAGCTGTAGGCAATCCTGGAGTCCTTTTTTCACATGACAGGGTAGACATTATAGCCCTCTTTCTCTGTGTGTTTCCTCCTTTTATAAAGGACTCCATTAAAAGAATTAAGATCCACCCTGGGTCCTGAAATCTAAAAAAAAGGCCCTTAACTGAAGGAATCTAATCAAAAGGTCCGTTAACTGAATCTAATCAAAAGTCCCCATGTACAATAAGCTTCCATGAACAGGAATGAATTAGCTTATGAAAGTAATTTTCTGCTTTCTGCAAAAGACTCAAACCAGGACAGATGGAGAGAGCCATGAAAATGTTACTATATTTTTGGGAACAGTTCCTCATTCTCCAGTAAGTTACCTTTATCAATATCATAACCTAATTTCTTCCAGCTTTTAAGAACCTCAGAGTCACATTTTGCATTCATAACTGGTAACTCTGGAGTATTTGTCTTCAACATAGCAATGTTTTGACATTTTGATTTTTATATGCATGTCCTATGTTTAAATTGTCCTTGGTTCTAATACTTTATTTTAATCCAAATGTTAAAATTATTACCTTAATTCATTCTAAGTCTCTTAAAGTTTCAGATTTTAAAAAATTTATTTGTAGTATAGGTACATAGAGATGTAATTCTTCACAGATTCCCAAATAAATTTTAGGATTTTTCTATACTGCTAAACTATTAATAATAGTTAGAACCTAAGTCTTTTCTTTGGTCATGGGCACCTAGCTTATGGGAGTATACATATATACTAAGTCCCCAGTTTCACAATCTAACAAGAATATATAGATAGCTCAACAACAGCTTATTTTCATTTCTGGTTAGATGATATTTTCCTCTGAAAGTGAGTAAGTGTAGTTGCTCTGTTTATGTGAACCAGAACTTACTGTTATAAAAAATGTTCACATTAAATTCCATCCAAACAAATGCATTTTTTTTCCCCTAATGGACTTCATTTTATCTCCAATTACTGAATGAATTTACATTTATCGCAAATAGCATCAAAATTCTTTTTGTTGAAACACCATCAATACGAAAATCTTTCCTTAATGTCTTTTGATTGGTTTATTTTAACTTTAGAATGATGTTTCTTTCCATTGTTTGTTCCAAATTTACTTCAGGTCTTGATTATCATCCCTGTGGATTTTCAACCAGATCTTCTAACCTTTTCTGATTGCTGAGTAGAAATCATGAATGTCTGCAGATATGTATTATACTTGCAACTGACACGTTCTTCAAAAACAGTATCTGGTAAGGAGTTTAATTGGCAAGAGAAAAAACAGAAAGCATGAAAGACTTGGCTCAGTATTACATTGCCAATTGGTTGGGGAGCTAAGAGTAGAATTTAGGACTACTACTTTTCCCCATCTTTGCTTAATCCACCAAAAGAAAATTATTGTGGTTAAATGGGAGGTGACACAAATATAGATGGTCTGCAAAGCCCTATCCTTCTCTAAAACTTCTGCACCTCATATAGCTTATATAAATATTCTTTTTCTTAGTGTATTTGTTTGCTTGTTTAATAACTATCTTTCTGACTCTCAAAGCAAAAACAAATGGATAAAATAAACAATGTTAACTCTATTCAATTTAACTACAATTCAAAAGTTGGCAAAATGTAATCACAATGGAAGATATAAAGAATAAGAACATTACATGGTTGATATGATGAAAACAAAATATAAAATGTTTTTTAAATAAATTGAATAGAGGAGGCAAAAATTCAATAAAATAACTTTATTTCAAATTAAAAACTAAAATAACAGAAAAAGGCAGCTCAAAAAGTTATGGAAAAATTACTCCTAAAAAGCTCTGTCCAGACACATTTATCTCATCTAATTCCAACCACTAACTCAATTGTTTCTCTAGTATTCAGAAAAGTACACAGATGAACACAAATTAGTTAAATGACATAACAAAGTCACCTTATTAATGGAAAAAAAGCTTAATCATATTCATATATCATAAAACCAAATCCCATATTCTTTTTTTTTTACCTTTAGCATTATTATAGTACCAATTTTGCTTTTGCTACAAAAACATTACAATGTTGTTGTTAACTATGGTCTATATTTTACTTTAGTTATATTTTTGCCATGTATCATCACATTCTTAACACCTTGTAGTACAAGAATATTCCTGTATTTATAGTCTTAACCACAATCCTCATCTACTGCCAAAATCTTTGTTATACATGATTTATACATAAGTAACTAATAAATGAAATATATTCATATGCTTATCCAGAGGATGAACAATTATACAGAAAATAAAGAAGCAAGGGAGAACTATCTTGATGCTGCTGTCTGTAAAGTCATATATTCCCTTATTTCCTTCCTCAAATGCTTGGTTTAAATAAATAAATTTAGTAAGGGATAAAGTACATACATGTGTGTATAACATATAGCAGCACTCATTAAAGTCCATGACTGCATTGACATGTTTTTCCAATACTGTCTCTTTTACCATATGTGTTTAGTTTTGATCATGCACCCCTAGAGTTAGAGCACAAAGTCTTGTGAGATATGATTATTTTCCTTGGGTGAAACAAAAATTCAGCATAATCTACTGAGTTAATATTGTTCTATATGTTCATTCATTAACATTGTTTTTATATTCCATCTAAGCCTTAAGTCAAATTTAATTTTATTGGATGAGCTTAAGCATATTTAAAAGGGCATTATATGAAAATTATGGCACCAGTTTCCCTCAACTCTGAAATAATTTAATTTTAAACACTAAGTAAACAAGAAAAAAGCATGTATTTCCTAATATGTCCATATAAAGAAATGTGCTTTGACAACTTTAAAGTTTTTGACTATTCTATTTTGTTATATGATACTTGCATTATTATAGCATTCATCTCTCTCTTTCTCTGGATAATATACATTATACTTCAGATCTTTAAAGAACTTTTAACAGTAATATCATGAGGAATTTCTTTCTATATTCTCTTCATCTAGCGGTGCCCTAGTAAGAATATTAACAAATTAAAAATAAAATACTCATGAGGGCACTAAAGATATAAATAGGCTGCTATGAAATTCATGTACAATTCTTTTAATGTATATGTTTCATTTATCTTGGGTAAATATCTAAGAGTGTAATTGATTGATCATATGGAAGATGTATGTTCAAATTTATGAGAAACTGCAAGACTATTTGCCTCTTTGCCTGAACCAATTTGCATTTTACCAGGATTATATGAGACTTAGCCAACACTTAGTATTGTCAACATTTTAATTCTTGTGGTTATATAATGACATCTCACTGTGGTTTTAATTTGCATTTCTGTATTGGCTAATAATGTTGACCATCTTTTCATGTACTATTTTCTACCTGTATATTTTCACTGATAGAGAATCTGTTCAAATATTTTGCCAATTTTCATTAGGTTGTTTGTCATATTGTCTTGTTATTGAATTGAAATAGTTTTAATATATTCTGGATAGAAGTTCTTTATTCCTTGTATGTTTTTCATATGCTTTCTTGTCTGTATTTTATGTAATATTAATGTATGTTTAGTCCCACTGATTTGTTCGTCCTAGAAAAAGTCAGATTAGCATTGTGTTACTATATATTTTTAATCAGTAGTCTAAGCTTATGGTATTGAGATTTAACTCTCTCCACTCCTTGAACATCTTTAGGAGTGCCTAAAGAATTTCAACAGAGCTAGATAAGTGTGTCCCTTTGACTTTCTGCCACTGCTGTTAGCCATAGGTAGACATCCAGAGCCTAAATGCCTGTTATCTGTTTAATCTATCTATTTATAAGCACTTTACAAATATTAACTTATTTAATGTTCATAAATAGTCTACGAGGTACCTACAATTACTATTGTCATTGTTAGGGATCTGAAGTACAGAGAATTTACTAAATTGTTCATGATCACATAGCTGGTACATGGTTTATGATGCTCTGTTGAGAAGAGACAGTTATAGACCAAGTAGAGTGTTGATCCATGATTCCCTGGCATTGGAACTTGTTTATTATTTTAGTGTCCTGACTACCACTGGATAGATCACAGCTTAATGTGTTTCCAGGGCCCAGATGGGACCACTCAAAATTTGTCTTTGCTTCAATCTTGACCTCTGAATTCCTGGATGGTTTGGTAGGTTTCTGTTGCTGCTATGGATTATTACCTATATATGTTTATCTCTGGCTGGTAGAGAAACCCTTTTCCTTCCAGTAGCCAGCTCCTTCACTGTAGTTATGTGACACCATATGCAAAGCTCTAGACCAACAGTAAAGGGATTAACAAAAGTATTGTGAATCAGAAAGCCCATGAGCAGCACCATGTTCTCTAGCTCTATTTCTTAACAATGGATATTTATCATTTAACCTTGAGCACATTCAGAAGAAGAAAAGATCCTAAGCCCATTCCTTAAATTCTAACAAACCTGACGATAAAATTGAAAAAATATACCCCCCAAAAATCTACAAATAAATTTCATTTTTGAGGAAAATTTAATATTTCTAAAAAATATTATTTAATCTATTATGAAATTGCACACCATTTTTAATAAGTTATATAGATCTTATATTCAGGAAGATAAAATCCATCTATTATTTCAATATTTGTTAATACAATTTATGCTAGTAGTTTAAAAACTTTAAAGAGATAAAAGAGAAGGGGCAAATCTAGCTGGGTGCAGAGGAATAGAGCTTGCATTAGTTTTGGTTAGTTTGTCTTTTCAGGGATGTATCTTCTCTCTTGTGGGTAAAAAGGTATCATCACAACAACCTCAGCTTTGATACTTGGAGTAGTTACCTATTGCCTTATATCATTTACTATCTCAACATTTCTTTAGGTCAGGAATTCTGGAATGGTTTAGTTGAATGGTCTTTCCTGGGGTTGTAATTGATACGTCACCTGTGGCTTCAGTCATCTGAAGGCTAGAGGCAGTTACTCCACATGGCTAGTAGAAAGCCTCAGTTTTTCAGTGGCTATTCGCAAGATGATACAGTTCTTTACCACATGGATTTCCCCACAGGCTGACAGTGTCCTCATGAAATGTTGGCTGGCTTCCCCCATAATTCATCCAAAAGGAAGGAAAAAGCCAAGGTATTCTTCATGATCTAGTATATGAAGTCTCATACCATCACTTCCACTTGATTCCATTTGTTCATTAGAAATGAGTCCACTAAATCCTTCCTATACTCAAGAGTGGAAGAATTAGGCTCTGGCAAAGTGACCAATGGGCTGACTATTCTACTTACCAAAGTGTCTCAAAGATGCTGATCAGTCAGGGACACTCAGATGCATTTGCCAGTCTAGGTACCTGGATCGAACAAGAACCAATTACCTTTCTGGACACAATAATATCCCCTAAAGTCTGACCAAACAGAACTGCCTCCACTGGATACTTAGAATCACTGATTTTGCTTTCTCATACACTCTTTGGGATGATATCACCATCCCTTCTAGATATACTGAAAATCCCATCAACCACTATAAATTTACTGGTTCATTACGGGAAGAAAATACCTGTGTGAAAAATACATGTATTTCTGACAATTAATCATTTAGGTTTTTTTAAAAAAACAATATAAAATTTCCATAAAGTGCAATCTTAAAAACCTGCCACCTGTTTTACATTAATGCAGTTTATAAGCATTTGAAAAATTTATCTAGGCTTTTGAGTCTGTGAAAGTGAAAACTATGTGACAAAATATTTTTATTCATGCCCAAACTAGTAGTCATGAAGATCTGAAAGTTCCTTTCTTAAAAGTTTGGATTTTCATATTTTAGTAAGTATTATATCTGAGGGCAAATATATTATCAGCTGTAAATTAATTAATTAATTAATTTTAATTTATAAATTTAAGATCAATGTTGTCTTATTCTGGTTATGCATAATATTTCTAAATACGGGAAGAGAAAATATGCAAAGATGCTCAATATTAAGTAGAGTGTTGTATTTTCTAATTATTACTAGATTACTGGTGTGAAATCTCCTGATATGAAAAGAGAAAAATAAAACCATTACTTGAATCAGTTTTTAATTAATATAGTAAAATCTGAAATAATTAAAAGCTTACATTCCTGAGGATGGAATAATATATAGTCTTTACCTCATTTTTGAAAGAATATTTGATCAGAGACTAAAATATAGTAATGACAAGGTAAAAGGCTATATTTTCATGTTATTTCATGCTGTTTTATTAACTGTCTATGACTTCAAACTTAGGCAAACACTCCACCTGATTTACTAATATAATCAGTATTTGACAGTGTCGCTAAATAAACATTTATCATTCAAAATTTTTAAGAAGTGCTCTACTTAACTGAAGTTAGGCTGCTGCAAGTTGAAAGAATAAAGAGATATGTTTTTGAATTAATAGATTTTTAGAAATTAAAGCAACAAAAACTAAATTCCAGCTTCTGGGAATTAAAAGAAACATTCTTTCATTGAACTGAGAGTTTGAATTTGTAAAACATCTTGAGGAAAAATTCTTTCTTATGTTTATTAAGATTAAAATTAGTCATACATTTTGACCAAAGAATCCCTATTTGGAGATCCTTGTCTATAATAATCAAAATATTAATGGAGAGAGGATTATGACAAAAACCTGAAACCTAAATAAATGTAAATAAGATAATTGAATAATACGTGATAAATTTCATGTATTATGCTTAGCTATTAAAAAGGGTTACTTCTATCTACTTTAAAGTTCTAGCAGGACGTAATTTGATTAATAAATATGGCTATATAAACTATTTCCACAAAGTTGTTCACATGTCTTTGTTTGCCAGGGCTGCTATGATAAATATGACAAATTGGTTGTCTTAACCAACAGGGATCCATTGTCTCACAGTTTTGGAGGCTAGAAGTACAAAATCAAGGCGTTACCAGGCCGTTTTTTCTCCCAGATACTGTAGTCTTCTGCTGGCAATCCTTGACATTCCTCGGCTTTCTCCTCTGTCTTCTCCTGAGTGACTGCCTCTGAATTTCCTCTGCTTATGAGTCCTTCAGTCATATTGGATTAAATCCTACCCTAATTCAATTTGGCCTCATCCAAATGCATTTTTTGTATGTCATATTTTCAAATGAGTTCACACCCACAGGACCAGAGGTTAGCACTAGAGCATCCCTTTGTAGAGGACATAATTCAATCCACCACAATAGGTATATACAAAGTGTTTGTTTTGTACATGAAAATCTGAAGGAAAATATTCAAGATATTATAAGATAACATTGTACTCTAAAAAGACAATTCGAAATTATTTTGAATACTAATAAATACTGAAGGAGGTAAAGGAGAAGATAGGTACATAGTGAGGTCTTGAAATCACCTGATTTACATAAGAAATACTAAACTTTGATGTTATGGATTTTTTTTCACCTATAACCCTATTATAGGTAGACGTTCACAGAAATTTATGTATACATTTTACGTCACATATTATGAGAAATTAATGTATAATTATTATCTATTAATATATAATTAACATATTAAAAGCAATTATTGATCATTTGGCATTCTAACTTATACCCATACTAGTATATATGCATTATAATTTTTATTTTCATGAGATTTGAAAAAGTAAACACTAAAATCTGATAATCAGATGAATGTTAAAAGCTTATAAATAGGTATCTTCATGTTTCTGTCTTAAGAGTATATCTTTGTTTTGCTATATTACTTCCCTTGGAGCAAAAGTAAAAAAGTGAAAAAAAAGGCACTAAAAGCTTAGTGTGGTGCCTGCTCCCTGTAATTAATTGAGTTAATAATCAAAGTTTCATTCTTCCATTGTCAGTCTTTCACATATTTCTCACAAGCCATGAGGGTCATTTGCTGCTGCCACTCTGTAATTTACACAACTCTACCTTGTACTTCTGCTCCACCACACCCCATAGTGTATTAGCTTTTTGGTGAGAGTAGACACTGGTGGACAGTAGAAGCCATCTACTGAGAAGCCATCTCATTTCTCACAAAGAATGTCTAAAAGACAGAGATCATCAGATTACCACTCCTCAAAAGAAATAAGAAACAATGTGAGCAAGCCATGCATATACTTTAAAGTTTTCTAGCAGTCACAAGGAAAAATAAAAAACAGGTCATATTAGTTTTAATAACATATTTTATTTAACCAATACATCCAAATATCATCATTTCAACATGTAAAGAATTTGAAATATTCAAGTGTTTTGTGTTCTTTCTTTCTTTTTCTGTCTCCAAAACCCAGGGAGCTATACATTCACATCTCAGCTCAGCGCAGGCACATTTTGAGATATTTGTCGTGGTGAGTGGCTCTTATATTGAAAGAACAGATCTAGATTTCCCCTCTTATCACCACCTGGCAGCCTAGGCTCCAATAATAGGTCCCTGCTACTCAGAACACTGAATCTTGAATAAGTCACAAAGAGGAAAGTAGCTATAGAGTTTTATTAAATCACAAATTTTACCTATACTGTGCTATGACACTGACCAGACTGTCTCAGATAAAAGATGATTTGGAGGCCTTCAACTTTTTGCTCCTCTGAAGCTGCCTTGTTTAAAGCATGTTTTCCAGATCTGTCTTTCCTCCCTTCCCATTGCTTCTTTGAGTCTGATATATTTCTAAATATTATTATAATTATTTTTTATACGAAACACAAAGTCAGATTCTGTTACAAGAAGTTGAGTTACTCCTAATTAGCACATAATAATTGTTTTGGATAAAACTAAAAATACTAACCCTGGCCTAGACTTGAACTTTATTTTTAAATATTAGGGATAGAGTAAAATTGGCTAGAAGAATTGTTCTTTAGTAATAAAAGCTTATGCTGTGAATTGGAGTACATGTTCTGGATTAGTGTCCAGATAATTAATTGCAACTCAGGAACTGCCTTCATTCTTTTATTTATTTGCTCTCTGTGATGGTTAGGCCAATGTATCAACTCAGCCAGGTAATTGTGCCCAGTTGTTTGGTCAAGCACGCACTGGGTTAATTGTAATACAAGGACATTTATGGACTTTAGTCACCAATGACTTTACTGCATAGATAGCTGATTATATCTACATCAATCAGGGAGATTGCCATCAGCATGAGTGAGGCTTTATTCAATCAGTTGTGTGCCTTAAAAGGGGAAGTGATTTCAGCATTCAGAGAGAATTTCTCGGTTCATCTTTGGACAGCCAATGTCTCCCAGAAACTCATCAAGGACCTTTTTTGGACTTTCATCGGAGCCCCTGGTTTGCAGCCTACCTGTGAACTTGAGCATCTCCGTGGTCACTGGAAAGATGCTTATAAAAGTGTATACTATTGACAGATATCTCCTGTTGATTCTATTTCCCTAGAGAACACTGACTAATACATTACCTTTTAAACTTAATCATTTTTCAGCAAATATTTAAAGAAATAGATAATGTTTGAGAAATGATGAGATATAAAGATTAATAAAAATATAGTATATTTAATTCAAGGGTTTATTTTCTTATTGGATTTGTGCCACATACACATATATAAAATATAAAGTCAATTCTACATGATTGTTATAAATCAGATTCTATGTAATTTCAAGGAAGAAAATGATAATGGTTTTACAGAAGAAATAATAAGTACCTTAGGATTTAAAGATGGAGTAGCATTTTATTTTCTAAAAATATGAGAAATACAATGGATAAAAGAAAAATGCACAAAGCCTAGAAATGATTGAGCATAATTTTGGACCCAATGTGACCAGTTTAACTTGAACATAATTGTGCTGCATAGGAACAGTGGGCTTTCTTTTCAGCGTCAGCAAACTGAGAGTTTCTGAATTTTAGAGATTCATGGAAGAGTTTATCACCTGGCCTCTCTTTTGTATGTGGAACACTTCTGTAAGATATATAGTCTGAGGAAAGGAAGTGGAAAAACGCTAATTGGCCTATGTGGGGATTCGGCCCTTAGCCTTGGCCTCATTAGCACCAGACTTTAAGCAGCTAAGGTACCTAATTGAAAATGGCTCAAAGTAAAGATTGTTCTGGTTACCTTCTTATCCCTTTATTTAAAAACAAAAATGTACTAAGAGCTGTCTAATTATAGCATTCTTTATAAAACATTGCATGGAGCAATTTATCTTTTCATGCTGTTATCAATATTTTTACAAAGTTGCCTAAAATGTAGTTCCATATTTATGTGTACATTAGATTTATGAGTCATTTACAACACTTTTTTTTCAAAAGTTTAGAAATTAATTTTTCTTTAGAATATTAGAATGCTCTTTTGGGCCCTTTAGAATTTAGGAACATGCTTAGCTGATACTGTTCTCTCTTTCCAACAATCCCAGTTAATATTTAACTTAGTATGATTGGTACTCAAATTAACTGAGATCTCAAAAAAGAAACCCATTTCAGTTATTACATGCAAATTTTCCTGTCTGAAGTCAAAATACAAAAATAGAAATTTTAGGAAATTTGGTGCAAATGAAAAAAACTTTATGGATATTTGTAATCATTTATTCTTCTTTATATTCTGTTTCTCCAGAAAAACAGTATGTTTAACTCTAAGTAAAAAGTTGATCTCAAATTTTCCATACCAACACAGCACTTATGAGAAAAAAACATGTGCTGTGCCGTGCCCCCATCCTCCAAAAGATTTCAAAAGTTCCTGTTTACTAATAAATTAAACAACTAAAGTTTTAAATGTTTGCATAGAAAGTTTATAGTATAGCTACTTTAAAATAGCACATAAATATGAAATAAGGTGAGTAGAAGCAGAATTTTTCTTTGATGGGTTATTGATGGAAGCAAGAAGGAAAGAGACAGTACTGTAGGTGCCAATTTGACATGGTTAGGGAAACTATTTATATTTTCTATCATTTTGGGAGGAATTTTTAGATAAGAGAGATTAAAATGCAAAGGATTATTTATTTATTTTGCTTCCAAAAGAACACAGAGTAGGTAATTTTTAATCTGTATTTTTAAATTAAATGAACGTAAACACTTATTAACCTAACTACATATATTTATTTTTTATCTGAATTCCATCAGTGTGCAATAATTAAATATTAATTATTAATAAATTTATTAATAAAGAAATAAATGGTTTCTTTATAAGAGATATGGTAGTCCTTGCTCTTAGTGTTTTTTTCAGGCTGAACTATCCATAAGCCATAGAGCCATAGTATTCTTAGTTTTGTTTTCCTTTCAAAATATTTTAATATATTAGATGAAGCAAATAGATAATATTGAGTGAAACATTTTATCATCAATTAGATTATAAGAAAGATGTTAAATTTCTCTTTTCAATCTTTATTAAGCCTCAGGTGTTTATTAAAGGAGAGCAAAGATCAAATTGACTCCATTCATATAACATTTCTTTCTCTTAAAGTGGAGACTGATAATGTTCAAAGAAAAATACCTGAGCTATGCCCCAGGGGATATAGGGCTTGCTCCAGAATCTGCTTTCTCAATGACTAATGATAATAAACACCTTTCTATTTCTTTATTTCTTATTTTGTTGCTTTAATTATTATTACTGAGTTACAGGAGTTATTTATATATTCTGAATACAAGTCCTTTATCAGATATAAAGGTTTCAAATATTTTTTGTCAGTAGTTTATCTATTTTTCTCACTGGATCTTTCAAAAGTCATTTAAAAATTTTGACAAAGGCTTATCATTTTTTCTTTTCTAAATCATTCTTATTGCTATTTAAGAAATATGTGCCTAATTCAAGATCATAAGGAATTTCTACCTTTTTTGAGAGTTCTATACTTTTAGCCCGTATATCTAGGTATCTGATCAACATCAAGGTAATTTTCCTAGTGAAAAATAAGGGTAGGCATTCACCTTTTGTTTTTATAGATTGATGACTAATAATTCCAGTAAAATGTGTTGAAAAGATTATCTTTTACCCATTAGATTAACTTGGCATTTTTTTCAAAATTTAGTTGACCAGATATTTGTTGGTCTATTTCTGGACTCTAATCTGGTCCAATGATTTCTAATTGTCCATTCTTACTCAATGCCACCCAATAGATTATTGTTGCTTTATTGCAAATCTTGAAATCAGAAAGATTCATTCATCTTTGTCCTTTCTCAAAATTGTTTTGGCTTTCTGGATCCTTTGCATTTTCATAAATATTTTAAAAGAACTTTGTCAGTTTTATAGGGAAAAGAAACTGCTTGCTGAGACTTTTATTGATTACATTAAATATATGCATTAACTTTTGACATATTAACACTATTGAGTCTTCTGATCTATGAACATATTTCTTCTATTTTTAGGTCCTTTATAATTTCTCTAAGCATTTTCCTGTAGCCTTCAGTGTAGCAGTCTTGCTCATATTTTGTTATGTTTATCCTTAAATACTTTGTATTTTGATGCTGTTATAAAATGGTATTTCTTAAAACTTTGGTTTCTGAACATTCATTTTTAGGAATGAAAATACTACTGATATTTGCATATTGACCATGTATCTTTCAGCTTTGCTAAGTTTACTTATAAGTTATCATAGCTGCTTATGGGTAATTTAGGACCTTTGACATAAATAATCATGTTAGTAAATAAAGACAATATATCTGTATGCCATGGATTTTTCTTTCTTGCCTTAATTCACTGGCTAGTACTTCCATTATAATGGTGAATAGAAGTGGTGAGACTCCATTCAGTCTTTCAATGTTAAATATGATATAAAATGTAGATTTCACACAAGTGCCTTTATTAGGTTGGGGATGTTTTCTTCTGGTTCATGGAGATTATTTTTTGTATGAATGGTATTCAATGTTTTTCTTTCTGCATCTATTAAAAATGATCATATAGATTTCCTTGCTTAATCTCTTCATATGCTGATTACACTGAATGTTTTTCAAATGTGAAAACAACTTTTCATTCCTGGGATGAACTTCATTTCATCATGAGGTATTATCATTTAATGTAATGATAAATTCTATTTGCTAAAATTTTGGTAAGGACATTTGCATCTATGTCCATGAAGGATATTGGTCTATAATTATATATTACCTCAGACTTTGAAAGGTTTTATCATAAGGATAATGCTGGCGTCAATAAATTATTGTTTAAGTATTATTTCCTCTTTTATTCTGTGCATAATTTGTAGAGAATTGTCATTATTTCTTTTTTTTATTTAAGTGCTTGATGAACATCTCTAGCGAAGGCAATTTGACATAGTATTTATCGATAATTTCTTATTTTTTTCTTATGAAAAAAAAGTTGCCTTAATAGATATATCTATGTTAATAATTTTTCTTGAATGAGCTTTGCAGTTTGTATCTTTCTTCTAAGATGTCAAATATATTGGCAAAAAGTATATATTCTACTGCATCACTATTTTTCTAATGTCTGTAAGAGCCAAAGTTATATCCTATTATTATTTTCTGATATGAGTAATTTTTTAAAGTAAATTTTTTTATTGATTTCTCAATGTATAGTTCATTGTGACACCAGTTCTTTTTTTTTTTAAGATTTATTTATTTATTTATTTCTCTCCTCTTCCCTCCCACCCCCTCACCCCGGTTGTCTGTTCTCTGTGTCTATTTGCTGCGTCGTCTTCTTTGTCCACTTCTGTTATTGTCAGCAGCATGGGAATCTGTGTTTCATTTTGTTGCGTCATCTTCTTGTGTCAGCTCTCTGTGTGTGCGGCACCATTCCTGGGCAGGTTGCACTTTCTTTCACGCTGGGCAGCTCTCCTTACTGGGCGCACTCTCTGTGCGTGGGGCTCTCCTACGCGGGAGACACCCCTGCATGGCAGGGCACTCCTTGCGCGCATCAGCACTGCGCATGGGCCAGCTCCACACGGGTCAAGGAGGCCCGGGGTTTGAACCGCGGACCTCCCATGTGGTAGACAGATGCCCTAACCACTGGGTGATGCCAGTTTTTAATGGCAAAATTTGGTTGCACTGAAACTGCATAATGCTACAAAGAGCTATCATTTATTCCAGAAAGTATGTAAACAGCTGGAAACAGAAAGCAAAAGTTTCTAGTAGCATGGCAACTTAAACTACAGACTTAACAGGTCTGCACATTTTACACTAAAGATTGTACAAACATTAACTGGTTACAGAAATGAGAAATGGTAAACAAGATGGGAATACCAAAAGGAGCAATCTATGTACTGTAAAGACCAAGAAAAACCAAGTATAGATACAGGATTTTAAAGGCTAATTACAGAAAAGGGAACAAAATATTTTACTCAAATGCTTTTTAAAGACATTCTGTAGAGATACAAATGTATATATTTATCCAAAATTATGTTTTATACAGATAAATATTTCTCAATTAAAGATGGGACCAAAGCTATGGTTTTATCATAAACCAGTGTTTTTCATAAGACTATTTGTCCACCTGAATTTTCAATGTAAGTTTAGTGCAGTAAATTTTTTCCACGTATAATTACCTGACATTCTTTTTATAGGTATAAATCAACTAGGCATTATTTTTCAATACAGTTTGTAGGTTAAACAACATTTTTTGAAGATGCTATATATATCAAACTTACAACAAGTCCTATTAAGAATCTTGTAATAGTCAATTATCACAATAGGTTTCATTAATTTTGTCTTTTGAGTGTGTGTGTGACACTGTATTTTATATTTTAAAAATTTTAAAAGATACTTAGATGACATAAGTGTTACATAAAAGATGTAGTGGTTCTTATATGACCCACTTCCTACCCCTCCCACACGTTCCCAAATTAACAACATTCTTCATTATTATGATACATTTGTTATAATTGATGAACGCATATTGGAACATTGCCACTAAGTGGGGATTATAGTTTACAGTATAGTTTAAATTCTCTCCTGCACAATTTTGTAAGTTATGATAAGATATATAATGTCCTGTATCTGCCATTGCAACAACATTCAGGACAATTCCAAGTCCTGAAAATGTCCCCATGTTATATCTATTTTTCCCCTTTCCTTCCCCTCAGAAACTCCAGAGGCCTTTACTTCCACATCAATGATAAAAGTTCTTTCACTGCTACAATAACAATAAGTCTATAGTAAAATAATGACAACACAGCATATCAAAATGTATGATGCAGCAACAACTTTACTGAGAGGGAAATTCATAGCCATAAATGCCTATATTAAATAAGAAGAAAGAGGTAAAATCAAAGACCTAATTTACATCTGAAGGAACTAGGAAAAGGACAACAAACTAACCCCAAAGAAAGTAAAAAGAAGGAAATAGCAAAGATTAGAGTAAGGCTAAATGAAATTGAAACTAAGAAAGCACTAGAAAAAGTAAAACCCAAAGCTGGTTCTTTGAGAAGATTAATAAAATTGACAAACCCTTAGCTAGACTAACATAGAAAAAAAGACAGAAGATACAAATTCAAAAATAAAAAATGAGGTACGGGATATTACCACTGACCCCACAGAAATAAAGAATGTCCTAAAAAGATACTTTGAAAAATCATATGCCAACAAAATGGATAATTTAGAGGAAATGGACAAATTCCTAGAAACACACAAGCAGCCTATATTGATGAAAGAAGAAACTGATGAACTCAACAGACCAATCACAAGCAATGAAATTGAATTAGTCATCAAAAATCTCCCAAATAAAAAGAGCCCAGGACCCAGTGACTTTACAGGTGAATTCCACCAAACATTCCAGAAAGAACTAACACCAATCCTGCACAAACTCTTCCAAAAAATACAAGTGGAGGAAACATTGCCAAACTCATTCTATGATGCCAACATCACTCTAATACCAAAGCCAAACAAAGATGTCACAAGAAAGGAAAACTATACACCAATCTCTCTAATGAACCTAGATGTTAAAATCCTCAACAAAATACTTGCTAATCATATCCAGCAACACATCAAATGAATTATACACCACAACCAAGTAGGCTTCATCCTTGGCATGGAAAGATGGTTCACTTAAGAAAATTAATCAATGTAATACTCCACATACACAGATCAAAAGAAAAAAATCACAGGATAATCTCCATAGATGCAGAAAAAGCATTTGACAAAATACAGCACTCTTTCCTGATAAAAACACTTCAAAAGATAGGAATAGAAGGAAGATTCCTCAACATGATAAAGGGTGTATATGAATAACCCACAGTTAACAACATATTCTATGGTTTTCCTCTAAGATCTGGAACAAGACAGGGATGCCCACTGTTACCACTCTTATTTTAATATTGTGTTAGAAGTACTTGTTCAAGTTCTTAGGCAAGAAAAAGATGTAAAAGTCATCCAGATAGGAAAGGAAGAAGTAAAAATTTCACTACTTGCAGATGACATAATCCTACACCTTGAAATCCCTGAGAAATCTACAACAAAGTTTCTAGAGCTTATAAGTGAGTTATTTATCTTTTCAAAAAATCTAGTTTTAGCTTCACTGTTTTTCTCTATTTTTATTCTGCTTTCTATTTTCTTGACTTTGCTCTATTTTGCCTTAAAATTTCTTTCATTTTGCTTTATTTAATTTGCTCTTCTTTTTCTAGGTAAATGGAATGTTAGAAGATTGTTTGAGACATTTATTCTTCTCTAATATGTGAATCTTCCATTATAACTTTGCTCTAAGTATGGCCTTAATGGCATTCCCTAAATTTGGATATGTTGTATTTTTATTTTTTAGTTCATTTTTTTCCTAATTTCTCTAGTGATTCCATCTTTGACTCATGGATTATTTAAAAATGTATAGTTTAATTTCCAAATACGTGGACAATTTTCAGATATCTTTCTATTATTGATATTTAGCTGGCCATTGAATACAAGTGGCATTCCAATTCTTTGAGACTTTTTAATGGCATAAAAGATTGTCATGGAAGGCTATCTATGTCTCATTGAAACAGATATATATTTTGTTGTTTTGGTATAGAGTGTTCTATAACTAGTTCAAGGTAGTTGATCATGCTCTTCAAATTTGCTATATTTCTACTAATTTTCTATTTGTTTTAGCAATTATGGAGATTGGACTGCTGCAAATTTCAAGTGAATTGTAGATTTGTCTATCTCTGCTTTTATTTCTCTCACATTTTGCTGTATGCATTTTGAAACTCTTTGAATCTTTCCCCTAATATATAAGATGGTTTGTCCTCTTGACAAATTGAAGCATTTATCAGAAATGTCCTTCTTTCTGATGGAAGTATTTATTTTTCTGACTTTTACATTATATTCTATTAATAAAGTCATTCTAGCATTCTTTGGATTAGTGTTTGTGTGAAATATTTTTACTCCACTCTTTCACTTCAACCCATCTGTGTCTTTATATTTAAAGTGAGATTCTTTTTGATCACATATATTTGGTTGTTGATATTATATTAATTCTGGGAATCTCTGAGTTTTAAATGTCATGTTTTAACTTTGTATAGTAAATAAATAAAATTATCAGTATGCCAGTATGTTTGGGTTTAAGGTTTTACTATCCTTATAGGTTCTTTGTACCTTTTTTTTCTTTTTCACCTTTTTCTTTTTTCCTTTCCTTAGATTGTTTTATGACTCATTTTTTTTTTGTCTACATTGGCTTATTAGGCATAAATTTTTCTTTCTCTCTTTTTCTTTTTTAGTTAGTTGCTTTGGTTTAACAAGTTTTACTACTACAGGGTAGCTTAAATAGTATTCTTCAACTTCACTTACAGTGATTTGGTAGAACATATATAGTATATATTCTTCAACATTATATTTATATTTATCTCCCTCTTCCTTTTTGCTTTTGTTGTAATAAATTTTACTTCCCAGTGTAGAAACTTCCAAAAAGTATTCTATTTCCTTGGAAAAACGATTAAATGGTTATGCTATAGAAGATGTGTTTTCAGGCATCATTCACGAAAGAGTTAAGCACTTGCTTAACAGAAGGCTTCACTACTCTGGTTTGTAGTGACAATTGTTTCTTTACACATGTTACTCTGGGAAATTTAATTATATATAAATAATTATATTATCTAAGATATTTAAAATTTATGGTGATATTTATTCTTTTGTAGATACAAATTTCAATCTGGTATCATTTTTCCTATCTGAATTACTTCCTTCCTTAAACATTTCTTATAATGAAGATCTGCCAACAATAAATTCTCTCAACTTTGCATATTTGAAACAGGTTTTATTTAGTCTTCAAATTTGAATGATTTTGGTGGAGAGAGGCAGGATAAAGAATTTTAGTTGACTATTTGTTTCACATTCAGTCCTTTAAAGATTTCTGTCCATCATTCTTTAGTTTAAAATTTTTTTCTGACAAGAAATCTTTTGTAATTTTTAATTTACTAACTTCTATGGAATGTGCTTTTTTATCCCCCCTGGCTGCTGTTCATTTACTTTCCTTACCTCTGTTTAACAGCAGCTTGAATGCAGTATGCTTTGGTATGGTTTTATTTTATTCTTCATGGGCTTTGTTTAGCTTCTTGGATTTGTGGAATTTTCATTAAATTTAGAAACTTTTTGGCCATTGTTCTTCAAATATTTTCCAGTGCCTCTTCATCCTCCTCCCCTGCTGGAATATATTTCCATGTATCTCATATTGCATGATATTTTCCCCCAGATTCCTAATGCTCTGTTCATAAAATTTTTAGGTTTTTTCCTTTATAAGCTTCATTTTTTGAAAAATTCTTTTGCAATTTCTTTAAGTTTAATGAACTACTTTATTCAGTGTCTAATCTACAGTTAATTCCATCCAGGTAATTAAAAAAAAAGTTCATCTCTAAAAGGGCCATTTGTGTTTTATAATCTCCAATTTTTTCTTTATCATGGTCAGTAGTCTTTATTTTGTTGCTAACTTAAATTTCAATACCTTCTTAAGAATCTACCTAGATCTCCATTCATTTTAAGATGCTTTCACTCTGGTTGGTGAGAGAACAAATTATTTCTAACACTGAGATGTTAAATTTTTCCTCCCCATGCCTTTTTGGTCATTATTTCCCCAGGTTTGCAAGTCTTTCTCATGCATGTGCACTTCAGCATGCAGCCCAAGACTCACTTCATATCTAGAGGTCCCTGAATATGCAGTAGCTTCCTGAACGCGACTTTGTCACTTTGATCTTTCTGAATTCCAGCCTCTAATTCCTTAACACAGAAAAATCACCAGGCTGTTTGGATTCCCTCTGTCAGAACTGAGGGCTGGAAACTAAATTTAAGCAGTTTCTTTAAGTAACTTGGTGTTATTGTAAGGCTCAGATTTCCTGTTTTCCTTCTAACTGAGATGACAGTTCTGCTCCATGTTTACATGTCTGAATAGAGTTGTTTCATAACTTTTTAGTTGTTGAAGATATATGTGGATGGAGGGCAATTTCAATACTACGACACCATTTTTCCTGGAAATGGGATTCTTTTTTAAAAAATGTATTAAAGTACAGTACATATACATATAAAGGTCCAAATCATAAATTTACAATTCAGCATATTGTCACAAAATGAACATATTCTTGCAATTAATATTCAAGTCAATAAATGGAATTTTTATACTTAATCTTATCTTTAGTCATAGACATTATTTAAAATGTATCCACACTTTCCTTCATGGGTAAAGTGTGTTTTTAAGTAAAAATTAATTAAAATACAAGTACACTGGAATGACTTTTCAAGTGTTTTTTCAAATTTTTTTACTTCTAGTTACCTTATAACATACTTGCAAAATGTGCATAAATTATGATTACACAGCTCAGTGAATTTTTACAAAGTAAAACTATCCTTGTAATCTACACCTATATCCCATTCCACAGTTTCCTTCATATCCTCCTGTCATTTCCCCCCAAATGCATAGCCACAATTCTCAATTCCTTTGGATATGCCAATTTTGACGGTTTGGGAACTTAATATAAATGGAATCATATAATAAATAACACCTCTTTACACTTGTGGTCTGACTTCCATTTTTCTCCTCAGCATTTTATTTTTGTACTCAAATTATAAACATTCTGAAACTGTCATCTTGTTTCTCCAAAGCTCCCATGCCCAACCAGGTCATGGAACTTCAAATCATGCTCAAAATATATAGATTTTATGAATGATAGTTTGAGCAGATAAGTCAAAACTATAGACCAAATATATGGATGAAAAATTATTTGATGGATATAGCCATATAAAACTATATTATCGGTAGGTACATGGCAGATGAGAGTACCTAGGAATGATTTTAAGATTCTGTCAAACTACCAAATTGAAAAGACTTTCATATCTAGGGTCCATGGTAAACAGAGGCAAATTCCATGAGACTTTTATAACTGCCACAGTTCAAGAAAGTGAAAAAAAATAACAAAAAAACAACTCCTATTGAAACTCCCCTCAGCTCTCCAAGTCCTTGTCTTTCACAAAGTACAAAGCAGAAAAAAATAACCTTTACCCAGGATTTTATTTTTTTCTTCTATTCTTAGTTGAGCCCTGAAATTCTTCCTTACTTACTGGCATACATAAATTGTGCTGAATTTTTCTATTTATAGTTGGCTCTGACTGTAAGAATATTAAGAATCAATGGTACAAGTAGAGGGAAGCGAACTTGGCCCAGTGGTTAGGGCATCCTTCTACCACATGGTAGGCCCGTGGTTCAAACCCTGGGCCTCCTTGACCCGTGTGGAGCTGGCACATGCGCAGTGCTGATGTGCGCAAGGAGTGCCATGCCACACAGGGTTGTCCCCTGAAGAGGGGAGCCCCATGCACAAGGAGTGCACCCCGTGTGGAGAGCTGCCCAGTGTGAAAGAAAGTGTAGCCTGCCTAAGAATGGCACTGCCCACACAGAGAGCTGACACAATAAGATGATGCAATAAAAATGAAGCACAGATTCCCGTGCTGCTGACAACAACAGAAGCGGACAAAGAAGAAAAATGCAGCAAATAGATACAGAGAACAGACAATCGGGGTGGGGGGAAGGGGAGAGAAAAAAAAATGGTACAAGTAGAAGAAAATGAAAAATAAATCACTCCTGGTGGTTGCAAAGCTTATGGTTTAGTTGTCAGTGAGTAAGATGATCTGTATTGGTGAAGCAAGAAATCTGGACCATGAGTTAACCTTATATAGAATGTTCACACATGTGTATACCCATAAGCACACATGCACACATTCCACTTAAAATTCGTTCACTTTTATATGTACAAGCACCGGTAAATACAAAAGACATTTTTAAAAAAATGTATATCCCCTTCCATTAATGAGGATATAAACTACAGTCATACCTTGGTACTCAACTGCTTTGAAACTCATCAAATTTGGTACTCAATGCATTTTGGCATGAACATTTTGTCCCCTCTGTTTGATAACTCAATACGCAAGCTACAACTAGTCGATTTTGGTTGCCTCATGACTCGCTACCCTTTCCAACAGAAACAAAGGGTCTTACATTAATCATGTGTTAGCTCTTTCCCCGTGCATATCCCCTTGCAGTCTTATCTTAACTTCTGTGATCATCTTGTGTATTTTTGCATTTTTTCCTCATCATGGTTCCTAAAGAAATAAGCAGTGATAGTGCTAAGCAGAAAAGAAAATTACTTCTCACCACCATTGAGCAAAAAATATAAGGTAAATATGAAAGCAATATTCATATTACTGATCTTGCTAGGGAATATGGTATACCTAGAAAAATAGTCTCCACCGTCATTGAGAATAAAATGATAAAAAAGGCTGATGTTGAAAAAGGAGTTAAAGCAGTAACAAAAGCAGTGTTCCCAAACATGCAAGAAAGTTGAAACACTGTTATTAATTTGGGAATGAGAAGCAGTTAGGGGGTGATAGTGTATGGGAAGCCATGATATGTGAAAAAGTAAAAGTGTTGCATGCTGAACTTTTGAAAAAATTACTGGAACTGAGAGATGAGAGTGTTGAAGTTTTTTTTTTTTTTTTTAAAGATTTATTTATTTATTTAATTTCCCCCCCTCTCCTGGTTGTCTGTTCTTGGTGTCTATTTGCTGTGTCTTGTTTCTTTGTCCGCTTCTGTTGTAGTCAGCGGCACGGGAAGTGTGGGCGGCGCCATTCCTGGGCAAGCTGCTCTTTCTTTTCACGCTGGGCGGCTTTCCTCACGGGCGCACTCCTTGCGCGTGGTGCTCCCCCACGTGGGGGACACCCTTGCGTGGCACGGCACTCCTTGCGCACATCAGCACTGCGCATGGCCAGCTCCACACGGGTCAAGGAGGCCCGGGGTTTGAACCGCGGACCTCCCATATGGTAGACGGACGCCCTAACCACTGGGCCAAAGTCCGTTTCCCTGAAGTTTTTAAGGCCAGTCACAGTTGGTTCCATAATTTTAAAAAGAAGAACAGCATCCATAGTGTTGTGAGGCATGATGAGGAAGCTAGTGCTAATAAATAGGCTGCTGATGAATTCATCAGTGAATTTCAAGACTACGTAGAGGCTGATGGTTTTATTTCCCACCAAATTTTTAACTGTGATGAGACTGGAGTTTTTTTTGGAGAAAAATGCCAAGTGGAAACTACATCATGAAAGAGGAGAAGGCATTACCAGGCCACAAACCAATGAAGGACAGGCTCACTCTACTGTTGTGTGGAAAAGTCAGTGCAGACTTAAAACCTAAGCCTCTTCTAGTTTATCATAGTGAAAACCTACGAGTTTTCAAGAAGCATACTATCATAAAAAGCAAACTCCATGTAATGTGAAAGGCAGGCAGCAAAGCTTGCCTCATGAGGCAATTTTTCACCAGATGGATAAATGAAGTGTTTTGTCCCTCAGTGAAAAAATATTTGCTGAAGAAAGATTTGCCTCTGACAGCTCTCCTACTTTTGGACAATGTACCTGCCCAACCTCCAGGTTTGGAGAATGACTTATTGGAGGGATTCAGTTTTCATCACTGTGAGGTTCCAGTCCCCCAACACTACTCCTCTAATCCAGCCATGGACCAGTGGGTCATTTCAAACTTCAAAACGTTGTACACTAAGGTGCTTTTTCAAGGGTGATTTGAGATCATCTCTGACACCACGTTGACCTTCACAGAATTCTGGAGGGGCATTTCAATATCCTGTGCTGCCTTAACCTTACTGAGAAGACCTTGAACAAAATCTTTTACATGACAAATTGGCATGGGAGAATTTCTGGCCAGAAGCTGTGACTCAGAGAGACTTTGAAGGGTTTGAGGTTGACTCCAAGCCTGCAGGTACAGAAGGTACAGTTGTGCAGGATATTGTATTTTTGGGGCAATCCATGGGTCTGGAAGTTGATGCTGCTGAGGTTGAGGAGGTAGTGTAAGAACATCGTGAAAACTCAGCACTGAGGAGCTGCAGGAACTACACAGAAGGATCAGCAACAAGAGGTGGCTGAAGAGATTTCTTCAGGTAAAGAGGAGATAAGTAAGGATGTCCCCAGTTCCAGGATAAAAGAAATGTGTGCAAAATGGGCAGAAGTTCAAAACTTTGTATAAAAGTACCATCTGGACTAAGCTCTGACAAGCAGAAATGTGAATTTATTGGATGACCAAGCAATTTCACACTTCCGATGAATTCTGAAAAGAAGACAAAAGCAGTCCTCACTGGATAAATTTTTAGTGAAGGTGACAAAGAATGTGTCAGCACCTGTGGTTCAAGTTGAAAAAAGGCAGAAAATAGAAAGAATACCTGAATTACAAGTGTTCCATATTTTGTTGGAAGGGGCCTCTCCTTCCAAGCAACACTCCATGTAACCTCTCCTCACCACTCTCCTCCCACCATCCCTTTAGGCCATGGACTCTTATCAGTACAGGTAAAGTGAAGTTTTTATTTTATTTAATCTAAGTCTTAATTTTTATGTTTATTTCTCAGGTAAAGTAATGATAAAAACCCTATCTTTTTACATATTGCCTTAAAAATGTGCATTGTCTTTGAGAATGCATTAAATTTATTTACGTTATTCTTTATGGGAAAAATTTATTTGGTACTCATCATTTTTGGTACTCATTATGCCTCCAGGAACCAATTAACAATGAGTACATGTACTCATGTACTCAATGTGTACATGGAACACAGGACTTTCACTAATTAAAAAAAAATCCAGCACAAGATATATTGAGCAAAGTACATGTTCTAGAATGTTATGTTTAAGAAAAAGATTTTATTAGGAAATTATGACTTATACAGACTCCAGCAAGAAAACATATTTGTATCAAAAGTCAATAAAGAGGAGGGAATACTCAGTAATTAGATTACCTGAACTCAGATCTGGAGATTAAAATGAATGTGTTACAAAATGAGATTAAGAGACTGAGTTTTCTTTCGTAAATATTGAGAATTTAAACGTTAGAGGTTCAGGATGAGCAACTACCCAGTTTCAGCTCTGATGTGTAAAGACCTAGAAACTTGTCACTATTTTCCCTACAACAATGAAAAATAGGTTAAACTAAAAATCAGTGACTTTTCTTGGACCCATCAAAGAACTGAGGTTGCAGAGTAAAACCCCATACTAAAACCTAGAGATACAGGGGTTTCAGAGAGATACGGGAACCTAATCTCTTTCTGTAAAGCAGAAACTTCTGAGACATAAAGGGGTAGGAACACTTAAATTGCAATCTTTACATTTGCTGGAGGCTGAGCATGGACTAACATGACAGTGAGAAACTTCTGGAAGCTGCAGTTTTAGGGGCACTCTCACCCTTTCATAGACTTCCAAGAGACTTACCAGGTTCTCATGATGAGGATACAAGAAATATCCCCTCATGGAACTGGCAGTAGAAGGGAAAGCATACTTATTCTGAAATACATCCAAATCCAAGTCCATAACGAAGATCCTGTCTCCTGGTTTCCGGAAAGGACTTTATCAGAGCATAATTCTGAAACCTTATCCCAAATGGAGAAGGGCATTTCTCCCCATGTCATCCTCTCAGAGCCTTTCTTGACCACATATGAAGAAGCAGAGCAATAACATAGCCATAGATAATAAGAATTTAAAGAAATAGATTGGAAATGCTCCACCTAGAGAAAGATTATAAGTTAGAGAGAAAAGAAAATCTTTATCACGCTGAGAGGGAAAGAAACAGTTTTCAACAGTTAGTGCCCTATGGAAAGCGTCTTACCTTCAGATTATAAGACTGAAAGTATCTTAGTATAACCTATACTTCCAGTATACCCTAATGGATGTTCTTGTTAACCCTGCAATAAGATTGTTATCCATATTACCTTTTCCCTGGTATCTATTAATATGAAAATCCATACTGCATATGAATTTATTTATTAGTATGAGCAAGGGTACTTTGTTTTCATCTGGATTGGTCTACACTTTACATTCCAGACATTAGTGAGTGCAAAGTAATTATTAAGGAAAAGTTGCTAGAACCAAAAATACATTCCTAATAAGCATTTTTTGTTTTCATTTCAATTTTCTTTTAAATTGTATTTGTTTTAGTTAATTTATATTGCTATTTTGCTAATTATACAAAATTAAGAGTCATTTCTTTATATGTAGGAAATATATATTGTAGAAATAACAAAATAGAAATAAATTATGATTTAAGTATATTTTCTCGCAGAATTTCCATGAAGATATAAATATATTGTTCTTTATATAGTCATTTATATTTAGAATTTTGGTTTCTAATTTTTAATTTGCACAATAATGGAAGACTTTCAATCATCTTGAAATATTCTTCAGAACAAAATATAAAAGCAGCAATATGTTATTGTCTCATTTTCAGACATTTAGTTTATTTCTGATTTTTGACATAAATAATATTCTGGTAAGTATTATAGGCCATAAATCCTGATAATTTCTTCAGATTAAAGAACTTTACCTAGTAAAGCAGAGTGGAATTTCTAACATTACTGATGCATAGTAACTAATTTTCAGCAAGATTTTTCTAATTGTATCAGTCACGATATATGAAATTGTGTCACCCAAGGATATGTTAAGCATATTTTATTTCATTCTTTTATTTTATTTTTTTGATATATATATTTTTTAATCATTTTTTAAAAAAAATATTACATTAAAAAAAATGAGGTTCCATTCAACCCCACCTCCCCCACCCCCCACTCCCCCCTCAGCAACACTCTCTCCCATCATCATGACACATCCATTGCACCTGCTAAGTACATCTCTGGGAATCGCTGCACCCCATAGTCAATGGTCCACATCATAGCCCACACTCTCCCACGTTCCATCCAGTGGGCCCTGGGGGGATCTACAATGTCCCGTAGTTGTCCGTGAAGCACCACCCAGGACAACTCCAAGTCCTGAAAACGCATCCCCATCTCATCTCTTCCTCCATTCCCTGCACCCAGCAGCCACCATGGCCACCCTTCCCACACCAATGCCACATTTTCTCTGTGGACATTGGATTGGTTGTGTCCATTGCACATCTATGTCAAGTGGGGGCTTAGAATCCACATGGATACTGGATGCAATCCTCCTGCTTTCAGTTGTAGGCACTCTAGGATCCATGGTGTGGTGGTTGACCTTCTTCAACTCCATGTTAGCTGAGTGGAGTAAGTCCAATAAATCAGAGTGTAGGAGCTGAAGTCTGTTGAGGCTCAGGGCCTGGCTATCATATTGTCAGTCCAGAGATTCAAATCCCCTAAATATATCTTAAACCCCAACACCAACTACAATTCCAGTAAAGTAGCGTGAAAGTCTTGTGAAAAGAGATCCCATCTGAGTCCAGTTCCATCATGCAGAAACACCAGCTCCAAAGAAGGGCCATCTGACATGGCAGTGAACCCCATATGCCATGACCATAGAACCCGTGGGTCTCTTTATCCCTCAAAAGAACCAATACCTGGGGTTGTATCTACTTTATCTGTCTCTTAGACTCTGCTCAGTTGTGCATAAGGGCAATCCTTCTGACAACCTCCAGACTCTTTTTTAGAGACTTGTAGCCATATAAACTCATTTCTCCTTTCCATTTCCCCCTTACATTAGGTCAAACAGGATTTTAAAGTCATGTTATTATATGTAGACAGGGATATTCTGCTGATCCACATTGAACCTTTAATTCAAGGTCATTTTCTAGTTGCATCTTCAGCTGCTATTTGGTAGTGATCCCTCAGTGCCAGGGAGGCTCATCCCCGGGTATCATGTCCTTTTATTTATGGGGGGGATTCCTTTTATTTTAATAAGAGAAGTTGTAGCTTTATGGAAAAGTATACAGAAAATACAGAGTTTCCCAATATCCCTCCTCACAGTTTTCCCTATTATTAATATTTGCATTAGGGTAATACCTTTGTTATAAATGATGATTGAATATTACTATAGTTGTACTATTAATTGTTGTGGCAGCTTGAAATTCTTTTATGAATCCCCAAAAGAGAAAGATTATGTTTTTTAACTAATCCACTCCTGTAGGTGCGAGAGCCTTTAAATTGGACTATGCCAGTGAGGCGTGACTCAGGTTGAATCTCTGCCCTCTTGCTGGGTCTGATATAAACAGAGACACATAAAGAAAAGGGAAGCTGCTATATTTGATCCTGCAGTGTAAGAGAAAGGACTCCAGGTTCACCCACAGTTGAGCTCAAGGAGAAGCCCCAAGAGATTCAAAGAGGTGAGATTCAAGGATAGGTGAGCCATTTGCCTGATAGATCACAACTGAAATCAGGAAGAAAGCAGAGCAGCCAAGATTGAGAGATAAGCCCTAAGACTGGTTGCTCTCAACTGTACTCTGGGAGACACTTCTTTTTTATGACTGAATAATATTACACATATTGTTGTCGTAAAAGTATATACCACATTCATGTGTTGTTGGGCATTTGGGTGCTTATATCTTTTGGCAATTGTAAATAATGCTGCCATAAATATTGATATGTAAATATTGGTCCAAGTCCCTGCATTCAATATTATGGGGTATATACCTAGAAGTGAGATTGCTGGGTCATACTGTAATTTTGTACTTAAATTTCTAAGAAGCTACTAAACTGTTTTCCACAGGGGCTTCATGATTTTACATTCCCACCAATAAATAGGTAATCCCATTTCTCTACATCTTCTCTAGTATTTATTTATTTGTTTTTAATATTAGGCAGTCTAATGGGTATGAACTGATATCTCACTGTGGTTTTGATTTGCATTTCCCAAATGGTTAATGATGTTAAAAAGGTCTTTACCATGTTTATTGTTCTTTTGTATGTCTTCTTTGAAGAAAAGTCTATACAAGTCTTTTGCCCATTTAAAAAACATCAAGTTAATCTTTCTGTTGAAGAATTTGTCTTGAATTGTAGAATTTATGTAGCATCCAAATATTTTCCTCAAATCTGTAGGCTGTGTGTTTACTTTTGTGAAAAAGTTCTTTGATGCACAAACATTTTTAATTTTGATGTAGTCCCATTTATCTATTTTTCCTTTTGTTACATGTACTTTCAGTTTAAAGTCTAAGAAACCATTGCCTAACAAAAGGTTGTGAAGCTCCTTCCCTGTGTTTTCCTCTAGGATTTATAGTTTTGGTTTTTATATTTAGATTTTCTTAAATCTATTTTGAGTTCATTTTTGTATGTGATATAAGGTAAGGGTCCACTTTCATTCTTTGCATACAGGTTTCCCAGCACCATTTGTTGAAGAGCCTATTTTTACATCATTGAGTGAATTTGGTACATTTGACAAAACTAATTGGCTATATATATGAGAATTTCTTTCTGAACTCTAAATTAGATTCCATCACTTTGTTTGTCCTTGCACCAATCCCATACTTTTCTGATTTTGGTAGCTTTGTAACACATTTTACAATTGGGAAGTGTGACTCTTCCAATTTTGTTCTTCTCTTTCAAGATGGATTTGGCAATTCAAGACCCCTTACACTTCCATATCTATTTGATAATTGGCTTTTCCATTTCAACAAATGTGAAGGTATTGAATCTCTAAATCACTTTGGATAGAATTGACATCCTAGCAATATTTAGTCTTCTAATCCATGCACTGGAATGTCCTACTATGTATTTAGGTCTTTGATTTCTTTTTCCAATGTTTTGTATTTTTCATTGTATAAGTTCTTTTCATCCTTTATTAAATTTATTACTAGATATTTGATTTTTTAGTTGCTAAAGTAAATGATTTTTTTCCCTTGATTTTCTCTTTAGAGTATATAGAAACACTAATGTATTAGTATACAGAAACACTAATGATTTTTAGATGTTGATCTTCTACTTCTCTTCTTTGCTGAATTTGTTTATTAGCTCTAGTAGCTTTGTTGGAAATTTTTCAGTATTTTTATATACAGGATCATGGCCTCTGCAAATAGGGAAAGTTTCACTTCTTCCTCTCTGATTTAGATGCCTTTTATTTCTTTTCTTGTCTAACCATTCTGGCTAGAATTTCTAGCACAGTGTTGAATTATAATGATGACAGTGGACATTGTTGACTTATTCCTCATATTAGAACAGGGGTCATGGGCCCCTAAGGAGTTCATGGAAAGATTTCAGGGGGTCCATGAGCTTGAATTGAAAAAAATGAACTTATTATCTTTATTTTCTCTGGCCTTTAACTGAAATCTAGTATTTCCTTCACTTATGAATGTATGCAATAAATCAATAAATAAATTATAGTATTATTCACTTTACCTAACTGGTAAAGGGGCCCATGGGAAAAAAAAATGGTTAAGAGCCTCTATCTTAGTGGGAACACTTTTAGCCTATCACTGTTGACTATAATGTTAGGTGTGTGTTTTTCATAGTACCCTTTAGCATGTTGTGGAAGTTTCCTTCTATTCCTAGTTTTCTTGGTATTTTTTAAATAGAGAAATATTTCTTTATTTTGTCAAATAATTTTTTCTGCACAAGTCAGATGTTCATTTGTTTTTTCTCTATGTTTCATTAATGTGGGTTATTACATTAAATGATTTTCTTATGGTGAACGAACTTTGCATACTTGGGATAAATAAAATTATCATGGTGTAGAATTCTTTTAACATGCTGCTGGATTTGGTTTGGTAGCATTTTGTTGAGGATTTTTTGCACCTCTATTAAAGGAGGTATTGATCTGTTATTTTCTTTTCTTGTTCTATCATTATTTGGTTTTAGCATTTGGGTTTATTTGGCCTCATAACATTAGGTAGGGGCTGTTTGTCCGCTTCAATTTTGGGAAGAATTTGAACAGGATTGGTGGTAATTCTCCTTGGAACGTTTGGTAATATTGACCAGTGATGCCATCTGGTCCAGGGGCTTTTCTTGTTGGGAGGTTTTTGATAATTGATACAATCTTTTTAATTATTAATGGTTTATTAAAATCTCATTTCTTCTTGAGTTAATGTGCATAGTTTTTGTGTTTCTAGGAATTTTTCCATTCCATCTAGATTATCTAATTTGTTGTTGTTCAGTTGCTCGTAGTATCTTCATATAATCCTTTTTTATTTCTGTGGGGTGAATAGTAGTGTCCCTCCGTTTATTTCTGGTTTTAGATATATGCATCCTCTGTCTTGTTCTTTTGTCAGTATAGAAAAAGCATTTGTCATTTTTATTGCTTTTTTTCAAATAACCAATTTTTTGTTTTGTTGATCCTCTTTATAGAAAACAAAAATTCTCTTTTTCATTTATCTCGGCTCTAATCTTTATTCCCTTCTTTCTCCTCAAGTTGGGTTCAGTTTGACCTCCTTTTTCTAGATCCTACAGTTGTGAGGTTATTTCTCTGATTTGAAATATTTCTTCTTTTTTAATGTAAACATTTAGAGCTATAAATTTACTTCTCAGCACTGCCTATGTAGAATCCCATAATTTTTCATATGTTGTATTGTTGTTTTCATTCACCTCAAGACATTTCCTAATTTACCCATGATTTCTACTTTGGTTGTTTAAGAGTGCATTAATGAAGAGTATTTATGAATCTTTTCTTTAGAAATTGAAACATAACCTAGTATTTCAGGTTGCCTTAGAGTTACCTCCTGAGAACCTACTTATTGCTCAAATGTGGCCTCTTTCTAAGCCAAACTGCATATAAATGCCTTCCTTTTCCCCCAGTGTGGGACATGACTACTGGGGATGAGTCTTCCAGGCAATGAGGGATTATTAACAAGCACAGACTAGCAGTGCAACTGGAAAAAGCCCTTGACCAAAAGGGGGAAAGGATAAAGACAAATGTGTTTGTATGGTTAAGAGACTTCAAAGTGAGTTAGTAGGTCATTCCAGAGATTATGCTTATGCATGTCTCAGCAGGATCTCATTGACTGCCACAGTAAATATTGCCTGAAAGAGCAGGGCTCCTAAGGGCTCTGGAGACATCCTGACACTATAGGTAGGGCAGATAGCTCAGGAGTGTGGCACCCTAACAGTGGGCCCTACTTTGGAATTCATGCTCCCCAGTGTGACAGAGTTGGACCGAGTTGTGGTTTCCCTACATGTGGCTCATCTATGTCTTCTATTTGAGCCTATATTTAGTACTAGAGTTGATAGGTTTATGTCAAGGAGACTTAAATATTTGGGCTTTCCATATGTCAATTGCGTCCTGAATCTCAACAAACTTTAAACACCTACTCTCTAGTTCATTTGACTCACCCAGGACAACTAACAAGGAGATGATGATGGACAACAACCATCCCAAGAAACAGAGAGAGTCTGCAACTGCAAGCAAGATAATCCCATCCATCTGCCCCATGGGATCTAAGCTCCCTCTCAGTTAGAGGCAGCGTGGGCATCACCATTCCAGAATCCTCAGGATAGGGGGATAAACAATGGACTAGAGTAGATTTAATGCTATTCTACTATAGATTTATTGTTATTCTAGCATTGGAAGAACTTTTCTCATTGTTGTGGAGGCTCTGAGGGGAGTGAGAGGAAAAATATGTGTAATATGGGGATATTTTTTGGACATTGGAATTGTCCTAAATGACATTGCAGTGACAAATACAAGCCGTTATATATTTTATCATAACTTATAAAATAGTGTGGGAGAGAGTGTAAACTATAATGTAAATGTAATTCATACCTAGTGACGATGCTCCAATGTATTCAACAATTGTAACAAATGTACAATACTAATAAAGGATGTTGTTAATGTGGGAAGGTACAGGAAGTGGAGGGAGTGGACTATACAGGGATCCCCTATATCTTTTATGTAACACATATGTAATCTATGTATCCTTAGAAAATAAATTTAAAATGTAAAAAATAAAGTGCAAATATTTCCACACATTTGTGAATTTTCTAATTCTTTTGTTATTGATTTCTAGCTTCTTTCCATTGTGGTCACAGAAAAAACATTGTATGATTACAATAATTTTGAACATATTGAGACTGGTTTAGTGACATAAAATATGATCTATGCTATAGAATGATCCATATACTGCTGCTTTTGAAGTGTTCTATATATACACATTAGGTCTGGTTTGTTGGTATCATTAGAGTCTTCTATTTCCTTATTGACCTTCTGCCTAGATATTTTATATTATTGAAAGTGGTGCATTGACATCTTCTGCTCTTCATGTAGAAACATCTATTTCTTCCTTCAAATCTGTCAATATTTGCTTCATGTATTTTGCTTCCTTGACTTAAGGATTCATAATTTTTATGTCTTCTTGTTGAATTGAACCCTGAATACCTGTATAATGACCTACTTTATCCCTCAGAATAGTTTTTGAATTAACATCTATTTTAGCAGTATCAGTAGAGCTAACATATTTCTCTTCGGGTTACTATTTACATGATATATATATATTTTTTTTTTCCTCCATTTTTTCACTTTCAATCTATTTGTGTTTTTAAATTTCAGGTGAGTCTCTTCTTAACATCATTCAGTATACATTTTTAAAAGTTGAGGTAATAGCTTTATTTTGAAATATCAATATTTACAAAGTATCAGAAAATGTGTTTTTTTTTCAGAATTTAACTTAAAATATGAGAAAGAA
Source organism: Dasypus novemcinctus (assembly GCF_030445035.2). Taxonomy (NCBI): domain Eukaryota; kingdom Metazoa; phylum Chordata; class Mammalia; order Cingulata; family Dasypodidae; genus Dasypus; species Dasypus novemcinctus. The sequence goes on along the minus strand of NC_080674.1, from coordinate 110,003,955 downwards.
TTTATAGCATTCCGAATTCTTTGGGACAATATGCAAGCAAATTGTTGGCATCTACATCAAGTAAGTTGTTTTTCTGGAAGTACTGCATTTTAACTCAATGAATTGAATTCTGACTGCCATAATGAGTACATAGCTCTATTGTCAGCAGCTGTATGAAAATGCACAGATCAGAACATATTGTTTAAGATTATTTATTTTCTCCATACCTATTCTCTACCACTAAATTGAGCATAAGACCTTTCGCTATTACCTAAATTCTTTCACACTCAACCAATCACTCCAATTCTCCCACAAAGAGGAATTTTTAAAAAGGGACTTATTTATACAACCATACTGAAAATTGGAGATAGTTTTACACTATACAGCAATTTAATAGTTGGAAAATTGTCAAAATTTCCAGAATAGTGTTTTAAAACCGTAGTGACTTCTGAGAACTACAATTTTTCTAGCACTGATTTAGTTTCTATGCTGGAAATGAAACTATGGTTAAGTAGTAATCAGAATGTTTTATATAATATTAAATTTAGATAGCATAATTTATCTAACTATATTGATATACTCCAGGTTGATGAGTGTGTTTGTAAGATTGATAAAGTAAAATATATTTATATCCAGAAACTGATCTCTTCTTATTCTATGCATTGAGTTTTTATTGCTGATTTGCTAAGCAGTACACTGCACTTATAATTTTATATGATGAGATGAAAAAACTCAGTGGAGAATATTTTTTATATTTAATTGACACTGTGCTAACAAATTATTTACAATATTTATAGATGAGTTTCATATAAAGTATTATTTTTTAATAGAATACAGTAACATTTATTTATTAAGATATCATTTTAAGGACATTCTGCAAAAACAGAAGTCACAGACCAATTTTCTCATACTCTATTCCAAAGAAATTTTATGAAAAAGAAAATATTTTAATGTTATTAGAAACATTTTACATACTAATTCTTACATGAAAGTTTCCACATTAAAGAGCTATATTTAGAAGAAAAATTAGAAACACACTTAAGAGATAAAAGTTGAAGGAAGAAAAAAGAAGAAATATGGACTCTTAATTTTCTTCTTTATAAGTTTTCCTTGTTTCCAAATTTTCTCTAAGGAAGAAATACTGTTGTTTATATTTTAAATAAATTCTCTTTTAAAATAACTAGTAAGAAGTATATTGCAAGTGTTCCTTTAAAATCACTTTATATACTCAAAATTTGGCTTTTTGTATTGATTGCCAATAATACAGGAATTTTATCAGCTTCAATAATCATTTCAGCTCTAAATACCTTAAAAACTTTTACTAAAACTTAAGCATTATTTTGGTTATAATTTATGAATTTCTGGATTCTCAAACAAGTGAAAGAACATTCTGAAAACTTACTAGGTATTGAAATCAAACCATGTTCTCCACATTTAAAAAAAATGCATCATACTGGAACATTCAGTGATATCTGGACTTTGTTTCCTTTTGTTTTTTCTAATTTTTAAAAAATCGTTGTTAATCTGTTCCTCACTAAATGAACGATATTATGACAACATTTAATTTATCAGTATCCTATTAGCTGTTGTGTGTTATACTTTGTGAAATATGATACTGAAGAGGAAGGTGCTGCTACATCTCCCTATTGGCTAAAAAAATAAAATAATAAAATAACAAGTATAGTGGGGTACATGCTCATTTTCATGGTATTTTGTTCAATAATTTGCACAACTATTACCAAACAAGATAGCGGGAATTAAAATGAACTTTCAGCATCTCTCCCTATCTAAATACTAATAGCCCATCTAGAACATCCTATCTCTCATTTTGATATGTTTTTCCATTGAATATTAGTGATTGCTCCTACTCCTTGCAATCTACAAGAGCATTTCCTATTTCACATTGAACTACTTACTTTCCTAAGTTTTGATAGCTTTTGAAGTGGAAAAAGTGTTTCTAGAATCAAGCAAGTTTGAGATGCTACATATTATATCATCATGGTGGATTATCATAATGAACATTAACATTGTAAGTGTAATAAAATAAATAAATACTAATTCGGGGGATACTAAAGCATATTTCTATGGTATGCTAATTAATAACCTTTGGAATCATATTAACACCTTTTGACAGTACCATAAGTTTAGGGTCTTTAGCTTCTGCTAGACTAACTCTCTAGCATCTGTAACCTATGCTATTCTTCACTTAACTCATAGGTCTTCATTATATGTCACCAAAAATGTTTATCAGTGCATTTATAGATGAAGTTGACAACTAAATCTTAAAGATTTAAGGTTTAATGAGGCCTTCCAATTCATGTGAAATATGAATATTGTGAATCTTCAACTATATATAGCTTAGGGCAATTCTACATTTAGGTACATAATGAAAAAAAGATCAAATTTACTTGTTCATAACACTAATATAAAACAATGTTTTCATGCTAAAATTATACTAAGTTTTTATCTTCAATCCATATCCATATCTATATCTATATATAATCAGTATAATATGGAACACTGCAATACCTAAAATTCAGAGTAATTTAATGACAGCCATCACTGTCATGGGCAATAATAAGTGGTTCTCTTACATCTTGTAATCATTATTATTTGCTTGCTAATAATTGGCCTTAATAAATTAATTGAAATAAACTGAAATTTTAGGATAGAATTCTGGAAACAGTTCTGGAGAAGGCCAAAGGATATGGCTTAACAAAAATTGCAAATATAATTCTTCTTTCAGGTATTTGGAAACTGTAGTTGTTTAGAGAAAGATAAGGGTAAAATAAATAAGGAAGTGTATGAAAGTTGTAGAGCCTTACAACTTAAAAGCTTTTAAGTTCATATTTGATATCGGGTATGTTGTTTATGCCAGAATGCTGATGAGATGAGAAAGAGTAAACTCGACCTATGATATCATGAAGTAGCATTGAATTCTAAAAGAAGATATCCTTAAATATGTAAGAAGATATTCCAGTTGAAATTAGCTCAAAAAAACAGAAGAGGGACAATTCAACAACTATTTGTGATGAAGATGAAGATGTGATGAGAAAATGTGATAGAATGTTGGAGTTAAGAAGTAAAGAAAACAGGTAGTAACATATCGGGTTATATCAAAAATAGATGTGTAGATTTTCATTATATAAGGGATTAATATATAAACAGAAGTGAAACTATATAGCCAAATATTATGCATAATAGTGTAGTTGTAGAAGATAAATGTTTTTAACATTATATCCTGTTCATTTTATGACAAAATGTTCTTCAAGTTTGCAGTCAAATGAAATCCAACTATCAATCTTTTGGCAATAGTTTGGTCTTAGTGTGATTCCAACTGAAACCATAAATATTCAGTTGATTTTCTCATCTAACCACAAAGCAGTTTTAAAAACTGTCCAGGTTCCATTATTACCTAAGGTAAGTTTATTCCAAAGGTATGTGATCTTTGGACTAACCTAACATTCCAATTTGAGTGAGGGTTTTATAATACATTGTAAATCAAGTAAGAATTCTTGTTCAAAGTCTCTATTATTTATCCTGTTCATGAAAGCCCAGCATAGTTTTAGACATGGGAAGAAAGGGTCAAATGTAGCAGACATGGCATGCCATCTGCATCTTCTCTGAATGATGCAAATGTACTTCCGTTAGGTAAGAGCTCAGGTATGTAGTGATAGTGGGGCAGTATCACTCATTAGACTTCTACTGGCATGAGCAAAAAATAACCTACTCTCTGGAGATGTAAAATAGTTCAATTTTCAAATTCCACTGCCTGCTTAGTAATATTAAAAAGCTTAATCTGGAAATTTATGTTTCAAAACTTAGAATGTATATATTTTAGAATATGAAAATTGGGCAAATAAAGTGTTAACCATTTGAAAGGAAAATAAAGCAAAAACCATTGTCTTTTAAGGTTTCCAATATCTTAAAGCAAAGAACAATTTTGCATGTCATATATAAATTAAACACCTATTCTTTTAAGATAAGCATATCTCACTTTTTATAAACTGCTCACTATGCCCACTCTGAAAAGCCTCAACCTGTTAAAATAATGACCTGTGAGCCCTTTCCCTTCACCCCCACTACTGTTAAGTGGCCTTTGGCTAACATTTCAGTTTTCAAAAGAGCAGTTAAAAAAGGCAACAGATTCAAAACACCTCCATCTCCCTGATGTCTCTCTTAATTCACAGGACATTAAATTCACCATTGGGCAACGATTTCACTTCAAAGCTATTCTGGATATTATTTTACTTTTTGATTATTTGCCTGTACATTTATTCACTTCTTTAGTTTTTGGAGACTGAAACAAGTCTCTACTTTTGATTTAAAATCCTATTACTTATACTATTTGATAAAAAAATAATATTATTTTTGTTATATATTCTTCCCTGAAAATCAAAATCAAAAGTGATATCCTATTATGGCTTACTGTATTAGCTGGTATTTAGAATTTTCTTCTGGTATCCTACAGGATGTAAAAGCAATTCATTGCAAAATCTTGCATTAATGCACATAAACATTCATATAGCCACAAGCAGTCTGGCTAAAATTAGCATCTAATAATTGCAGTATGTTCTGATTCACAGGTATGCTGTAATTAATGATTAAAAACAAAATAGAGGGAAGCAGATTTGACTGAACTGATTGAGCTTCTGCCTACCATATGGGAGGTCCAGGGTTCAAATCCAGGGCCTCCTGACCCCTGTGGTAAGCTGGTCCACTAGTGCAGTGCTATGTGTGCAAGGAGTGCCAGGCCACGCAGGGGTGTCCCCCGCATAGGGGACCCGAATGTTTAAGGAGTGCACCCTGTAAGGAGAGCCACCCAGCACGAAAAAAATGCAGCCTGCCCAGGAGTGGCACTGCACACATGGAGAGTTGATACAGCATGAAAACACAACAAAAAGAGACACAGATTCTGGGTGCCATTGACAAGAATGCAAGTGGACACAGAAGAATACACAGCAAATGGACACAGAGAACAGACAATGGGGGGGGGGAAGGGGAGAGAAATAAATAAAAAATAAATCTTTAAAAACAAAATAGAAAAATATATTTCATGAGGAAATCAATCATCCTTAATCCAATGTGTTTGATATCTTTTAGCTTGTAGTTTATTATACCTACAAAAAACATTTCACTAGCTTTACCCCTTTTATTTCAATAACAATAATACTAATCTATATAATATGTGTCAGACCATTCATCATATACAACCGTTATATTCATACCTTATAACATAAATCTGTAATAATTATTATTTTTATATCTATGGGGGAAATTGCAACATAAGGAAATTTAATTATCTCTATGCAACCATTTCTATATACCGCTTCTACATAATTTTTTATCCATTCATTTATTCAGTCATCACTTGTTCAACAAAAATTAATTTGGCTCTTATTATGTGCCATCCATTATGCTTAGTGCTGTGTATTTAAGGCTAAAACATGCGAATATTCTCCCTGTGGTGGAAAAGAGATAAATGTGTTTGATAAATTGAAAGATGGCCCTTGGTTATATAATGCACTAAGTATCTTAAAGTTTTTCTCATTAGATATTTTTCTTCTCAGTTATTCAAAAGTATTATGAAAATTAATTCAGAAGATTTTAGGATCTGATCACATAGAAGTTTGAAACCTGGATTTAATTTCCATTTTACAGATGAATCAGCTGAAGAGAAGTGCAGAACCTCTGTAGTCAAAAGTCTAGCTTTTAATCCCAGTCACTTATTAAGTGATCATGGATTCTGGGTCTTCTTTTGATAAGTTTCAAAAGTGAATAAGTGGTATAAGATTTTCCATGAATATGGAAAATGATTTTAATAATTACTGAGAACTTGTACCTCCTCCCAAAAGCAAGACATTCTCTATTTTCCCCCTCTAGGATAAATATGACCCTCTCTATTCAGTTGTCCAAGCTATAAACATTGAATTCTTATCAACCATCTCCTGTCTCTCAGTCCTCCAATAAATTGTCAATCATCAGATCTGACAATTTATCTTTAATAGAACGTCTCCCCTTTTAATTTCACATAGACACTTCTTAATAGAGACCATTGTCACTTTTTCTTGGACAATTTATTTAAACCAATCAATTGATAATCATTTATCTAATTTCAACCAAAAGCATAATTTCTAGAATTACTTGAGAAAGGAAAAATTATCATTACAATTGCTTTTTTCTTGGAGGTTAGGATTAAGTTGGGAAAACCTGACAAATGTGTAAAGTTATATATGAAATTTAAAAATTAAACTTCAAAGTAGTACTGTAATAGTGTCTAGAAGGCTAAACAAAGGTAAATAATATTGACAATAACTGTCAAGTCTGGAAGTTTGGGGATACTGTTGATACTTTAAAAATTTAGGAAGACTTAACAAATTAGTTAGAATTTGACATTCATTATATTTTAATCAGTCAAGAAATGTGAGCATATTACTAACAATTGTAGAACCAAATGAATTAAAGCAACTTTGCTTGAAGTATCTAAAATTTAGATTCTTTTGAGATTTTTATCCCTTATTCCTAGGCACTAAAGTATTCAGGTCTTTGAAATCTGTATTCTTTTTGTCCTATGAGGCTTTTCTAGGAGATGCCTGCAGCTTCCACATCCAACATGATGAGTAGACAAAAATTAGCCAGAATGGCAGGGAAAATTATAGTAGAGATGTCCTTTTTATGTATTTTTGACTTTTTATTGTAGTAACATAAATATAACTCAAATTTTAGCATTTTAACCACTTTCAGCTGTGTAATTCAGTGGTATTAATTACAGTCACAATATTGTGCTACAATCAAGAACATCCATTACATTAAACATTTCATCACCTGAAACAGAAATTCTGCACCCAGAATTTATTAAGCAAGAAATCCTTATTTACTTCACCCCCACAGTGCCTGTTAATCTACTGTCTCTATTAATTTGCTTATTGTAGGTATTTCATATAAACAACATGATAATGTTTGTTTTTTGTGTCTCTTATTTCAACCAACATGATATCTTCAAGGCTCATTCATGTTGTTGCATGTATCAGAACTCCATTCCTTTTTGACAGCTGAATAATATTCCATTGTGTGTATATACCACATTTTATTTATCTGTTCAACTGTTGATGGACATTTGGGTTGCTTTCACATTTTGGCTATTGTCAATAATCCTGCCATGAACATTGGCATATAAATATCTGTCCCAGTCCCTGATTTCAATTCTTTGGGGTATATACCAAAAACTGGGATTGTCAGGTCAAATAGAAATTCAATTTCAGCTTTCCAAAAAACCATCAAACAGATTTCCACAGCAGCTTCAACATATTATTATGCCACCAACAATGCACTGGAGTTCCAATTTCTGTATCCTCAACAGCAATTATTTTCTGTTATTTTTTTTCCTGTTTTTTAAAAAATAATAGCCATCCTACTGCATATGAAGTGGTATCCTATTGTGGTCTTGTGACTCTTCATCTCTAATTAGCTCATTGAGTGAGGGAAACCTGAGAACCAGGTCAGAGCTATCATTTGACTAAGGACTTTCCTATTACTTTGTAGGCACTGCTGATATTTCCCTCTTAGGCACTACCACTATTTTTTAATATTGAGTTTCGACAGTATACAGCAAATATTTTTTTCAGTATATATGCTCTATGTTTCCTCAATCAAAGAAGTGAGAGTGCAAATATAATAACATGTTTCCTTTAGTTTTAATTCAACATCAGGTGGCATGATCAGTCATAACTTGGTAAGGGATTTTTGACTGCATAACTTTATATTTCTCATCATTCAATTAATTGAATTGTCTAGATGACAATATGGCAAGAAATTGTCTCTTTTTTTTATTGGACTATTTTTCTTTTGACTAAATTGAATAGGTGGGAGAGCAATTGCTAGATACAGTTCCATTTTAAATAATAGCTGTACAGAGCTGGCTTCGACTATAGTTGTTTTCCATGTCCTATAGGCATTTTGATTGATTTTTACAATTTATGGGTTCTTTAAACTTGCCTGAACACAATTCTTTCTCTACACACATCAAAGAATACACACTGTATTTCATTATCTCAATTGATCATTTTAACCTCTAACCTTCATAGAAGAGTTCCAATCTTTTCCTTGACGATTTAAGTCTTTTACTTTGCTAGTTCAAACCTCTTTGCTCATTTTACTTTCCAAACAAAAATACTTCAAATGCTAAATTGAAAGATGGGGGACCTTATTCTTAAGTTTTATATTTATATATTTCTCTTTCTATCTTGCCTCTGGACTTTTCTAAAGCTTTTGCCTAAAAGGTCATTGACAGTCCAGAAACTGTGCACTCCCAATTTCTGCAGGCAATTTATGATAAACATAGCAAGCATGCAATGTCCATAATATTTTTGAATGGCTTGCTGATTTAAGTGCTCATTTCAGGAAACTGGTTTCAAACCTCCCCATATCTCATATACTGTACAGTGAAAGAGAAAGAGGATAGAATTCTGAAGGCCCAAATGGAAAAGAAAATATGGCATTTTATGGAAAGATCCTTTAATCTTATTTTATAGAATTTCAAAACTTTCAAAAGAATAAAAATAATTCTCATTAAACTACTCACCCAGTTTGGATTTTACCAAGTTAATTGCTGGGGAAGTCATGGACATATTCAATGGTCATCTCCCAGCCCTTTGACTACCTCCCTCCTTTTGCACTCCTTGTAGGTGTTTTGAAACATTTTCTATTTCACAGCCTGGGGAAGACATTAGGTCTAATGAAAGCCTGACCTACCTTGAACCAGAAACTGGGAAGAAGCAGACGCAGCAGCTTGCCAGAGTGAGAACTCTGCACAAAGTTTGCTTGATACATGCTTTCTGCTCAGTGACAAGATCATCTGCCCCTGGAATACATAACTACACCTCCCTCAGGAAAAACCAGGTCCCTCACCTGCAATGTGAAGTGGGACATGTGGAGTCACCATCCATGGACCCTGACCGGAGCATTAGCCTCCCATAGGGGACCAGCCATATGGGAACTCTACTCCTGTTCATTTGAACCCTTTGTGCTTTGTTAAGTAATTGAGTAGTCATTTGTTCATTTGTTGAGAATCTCTTTTGTGCCTAAGCCTGTGTTCCCACCTTGTACTGCATAGCAACTTGCTCCTCCATCACATAACCAAGTAATTTTTGCTCAATCATTCTCTTACTCTCACCATATATTGTCTCTGAGACTTTTGAGGGAAAGTTGCTGAAATAATGTCATTTATCTCCAAATAATGCAATGTATATTCTCAAAAAAGTCATTTTCTTAATAAATTAAGTACCATTATCAAAATCAGGACACTAATACTTATTAAATACTATTATCTATGTATCTATAGACTTCATTAAAATATTTTCACTTATGCCGAAACTGTCCTTTATACCAAACCAAACAAACACACAAAATAGATTTTGTTGATTTTTTTGGTCCAGTATTAATATGATGCATTAAGTTGTCCCATCTCATTTGTTTGTTTGTTTGTTTGTTAATCTGGAAGGGTTCTTCATTCTGTATTTGTCTATCCTCAACCTGACATTTTAAAAGAATAATGGCCAATTATTTCAAAGAATATCCATCATAGTGCATATTGTCCCATGATTAGAATCAGTTATATATTTTTGCAGAAATAGCATAGTAGTGAAGTTCTCTTCTCAGTGCATCACATCAGGAGGTACTTGAGGCCTATTTGTCCAATTACTAGTTATGCTAATCTGGATTACTCAATTAAGGTGGTATGGACCAGTTATCATCAAAGTAAAATCAATGTTTTTCCTTTGTAGTTGATAACTACTTTGTGGGAGAGAGAGTGAATTCCTGTTTATTATTAATCTTTCACCCACTGTTTTAGCATCCATGGAGGATGCTTGTCTGTGGTTATTATTTTTATGGCCATTGCAAAATGGTGATTTTTCTAATTCTAATATTCTTTTATATTTTATAGTTGGAATTAAATAGCAAAAAGAGTTTTCTGTTTTCTGCTTTTTATATATTGATTATTTATATCAGCACAGATTATGGACTCTTATTTTCATCTAATGGCTATCTATAATTCTTACTATTGTTATCTGTTTTATTTCTCAATGTGTCTCAAAGTGTCCTTTTCTTATGTCCCATACTTTTTTAGCATTTCCTTAATTTCTGTCTCGAGAATATGTCTGAGTTTTTCCTTGTACTTTCCTTGCTCAGATTCAGAAAAAATCATTTATGGAAAGAGCTCTGGTTCTTTTCAGTGAAAAAATATACAGAAACTAATCTCTGAATGCTTATATGCTTATGTGCATATGGATGGTAGTATTTCTATTACTTGTTAGTGGACAGGGCTAGTAAATATATGCAAATATATAAAGACATACATATTCATGCACACCTATATTTATTCTATTTAAAATAGAGTTTATAAATTGATAAATTTCTTAAAAATGGCAACAAACCGAACCTGTTAAAAGAAGAAATTTGAAAAGCTGAATAGTCCTAAATCTATTGAAGGAAAAGCATTTATTCTTTTAAAAAAATATCTTTATAAGGAAAATTACAGATACAAATGGCTTTCCTGGTGAAAGCTTCCTAATATGTAATAAAAGTAACTCTGAAACTCTTCCAAATATATTTAAACGGCACATTCTCCAACTTGCTTTTTTGGGCCAGTTTAACCCTGATATCATATCAAAAAGGGAATCACAAGGAAGGAAAATTATAGTTCAATTCCTGCTTTTTCATAGGAATATAATATTATCAAATTGAGTACAGGATAAAGTAACAGAATAATACATTATGGATAAATGGTTATTATTTCATAAGTACAAGAATGTTTTATGTTTAACAATGTGTCCATGCATTTAGTCACATTAGTTGGGGAAAAAAAGAGAAAAAGAGAAATTCAATCTCCATTTTAACATATGCAGAAATTGCATTTTAGATAATTTATTTAGCATTCCACCTAAAATTGGAAATAAGGTGATACCATTATTGATATTATTCCATTTAACAATGTGCTGAAATCAATGCAAATACAATGGGGAATTATAAAATACATAATTATACAAAGTTTTTGAAGACACATATAAAATAGTCATTCACAAATGACATTAAGGCATACAAAATGTTAGCACCCAGGGCAACAAAAGGGTCATTGTGGACAATGCCCATCCCTGGAAGCCAAGAGGGTCTGCAACTACAAGCAATACAGTTCTATCCATCTTCCCAATGGGATCTAAGTCCTCTCTCAATCAGGCAGAGTGGGCATCACCATTCCAAAATCCTCAAGATGGAGGAATGAGCAAACATAAGGGGGAAAGCAACTGTGGACTAAAGTAGACTTATTGTTATTCTAGCAATGGAAAAACTTGTATCATGATATAAAGGAAGTGGCCACCAGAGGTTCCAAGGGGAGGGAGAAGGAAGAATAGGTTTAACATGGGGGCATATTTGGGACATTGGAATTGTCCTGCATGACATTGAAATGATGGATATAGGCTAGTATACATTTTGTCAAAACCTATAAAATTGTGTGGTGCAAAGTTTAAACTATAAGGTAAAGCTATAGTCCACAGTTAGTACAATGCTTCACTATGTTTTTATCAATTGTAACAAATGTACCACTGTAATGAAAGATGTTATTAATGTAGGAAAGTGTGGGAAGGGAAGAGGGGAGGTATATGGGAATTCACTACTTTTTTTCCTAAGAATCTATTTTATTTATTTTTTCCTACCCCCTTGTTGTTTGTACTTGCTGTTTCTGTTTGTCTTCTTTGTTTCTTGTTTGGAATAGGCATGGGAACCAAACCCTGGGACCACCAATGTGGGAGGGAGGTGCTTAATTGCTTGAGCCACCTCTGTTCTCTGCTTTTTTGTGTCTCTCATTATATTTTTCTTCTTGTACCTCTTGTGTCATCATTTGTGTCAGCTTGCCAAACCAGTTGGTTGCATGAGCTTGCTGTCTTGCTTGTCTTGTTTAGGAGGCACTAGGAACCTCTGCCTCTTGCTTTGTTGTATCTCTCATTATGTTTATTCTTCTTGTATCTCTTGTTGTATTATCTTGTTGCATCTGCTTGCCACACCTGCCCATCATGCCAGCTCTCTGTCTTCTTTAGGAGGCACTGGGAACAGACCAAGGACCTCCCGTGTGGTAAGTGGGAGCTGAATCACTTAAGCCACATCTACTTCTCAATTCCCTATATTTTGGATGTAACATTTATGCAATCCAAAGTTTCTTTAAAAATAAAAACTAGTAACAAATAATTAAATTATAGTGTTGTTGCATACAAGGTCAGACAAAAAACAACCAATAATAACAAATCACTTTTATTTTTCTATGCCATAAGTAAACTATTAGAAAATAAAATTTTAAAATTGTCAATAAAAATAGCATTAAAAGTATCAATATCTTGCAAATAAATCTAAAGAAATATGCACAGAATCTCCACAGAAGAACTATAAAATGTTATTGAAAGAAATTAAATAATATCTTATATAAATAGAAAATTATACTGTGTTCATGGAATTGATGATCAGTATGGCAAAGACTTGACTAAGGAATTTAGCTCCTGAAAAATCTACATGTGATTTTCCAGTCCTAACCATAGGCAATTTCAAAGGCTTTACATGGCAGGTCTCACAGAGGAAAGCTATCCTCCCCACGCCAGACTTGGTACACAGTGCCTCTACTGATTCCTCTCCCTTTTTAGAATGAAACTAATTTCCTTCCCTGGACAGACATAACCACTGCCTCTCACACCAGTTAGATTATCTTATAGCTTTTGAGATTTCTTAAAATGTCTGAAATAAGATAGCTTTTTTTTTTCCTGTGAAAGGGTGCAAAGAAAGTAATCGAGTATAAAGATCAAGGGAATTACTTCAGTTAATATATTTTGTTTTCAAGATAATTTTAGTAAAGAGGAAAAAGAACTATCATTGGATGTAAAAGTAGATGCAATCTATGTCAGGTAGAAAGAACAATGAACAATGTGGCCAGAGTATTATAACATATTCCTGGGTTTTCTGCTTAATAGGGGCACCATCTTGGACAAACAATGACCTCTTTCTCCCCATTGCCTTCATTTGTAAAATGAGAAAATACTTAGTGGCTGCATAAAGACCTGTGGTAGAAGCAAAATATGTTTTACTATGGCAACACACTTTCAGAATCAGTAGAAGCTATGTAAATACAAGATTTAAGGAATTAACAGAATCATTGAAAGGCAGTACATAGTCACTGAAACAATTTTTCCACCAGTTTATGCAACAACAAAAGACAAATAAAACTATTTGATATAATTGCCTCAAAGGAAGCCATAATATGCAGTGCAATGTGTTCACCTCAGATTTTTAAAAAATCACTATTTCATTTTAATAAAGAAAAATGTAAAGCTTCTATAAGAATAAGAGGCAATATTATCAGTCATATCCAATTCTCAGTTACACTTCTGTGTTTTTGGAAGTCCAACATATTGTTAAAAATGCTGACTTAGCTATTGCAATCCTTTACACATAAAATGTTAAGAGATTCAGAGCAGTTAAAATACATAAGAAAGTGGAATGCATTGTGTTTTTCCACTTTGACACTAGGAAACAGAGGGTTCTAATTACCTTCAAGCTAACAATGTTCAAGCTAACAATTTTCTAGACCAAAAGACTGCTTTATGAAAAAGGATAAATCATTTCTTAATTAATATTAATAGACTTTATTTTTAGAGCAGTTGTAGATTCAGAGAAAAATTGTATAGAAATTGCAGAGTTCTGTACACCCTCTTTTCTTCCAATGCACAACCCCACAGTTTCACCTAACATCTTGAATTAGTGTAATATTCGTTGCCATTGATAAAGCAATGTTGATAGATTACTAGTGACTTTAGAGTTTATTCTTTCTGTTGTACTTAATGTATGAGTTTTGAAAACTACATCCATCATTCCAATAATAACAAACTAGTTTCACTGCTCTAAACTGTCCTGTGCTCTACCTTTTAGTACCTCCCTCCCTCCCCTTAATCCCTGCTGGTCAATTAACCTTTTACTGTCTCTACAGTTTTGTCTTTTCCAGAATGTCATATAGTTGGAATCACAGAGCTGTAGCCTTTCTGGACTGACTCTTTCACTTAGTCACATGCATTTAAGGCCCTTCCATGTTTTTTGTTTGTTTTTGTGGCTTGATATCACTGAATAAGATTCCATTATATATGGATGTACCACAGTTTTCACCTGTGAACGGTATTTTGGTTGCGTCTAATTTTTGGCAATTATGGATAAAGACACTATAAATATTCATGTGCAGGTCTTTGTGTGGATATCAGTTTTCAGTTCATTTGGGTAAATATCTATGGGTGCTGTTACTGGTTCATATGGCAAGCTTATGTTTAATTTTGCAAGAAATTGTCAAACTGTCTTTCAAAATGGCTGTGCTTTTGTGTTCCCACCAGCAGTGAATAGAATTCTTGTTGTTTTTTATTTATTTATTTATTTATTTATTTATTTATTTATTTATTTATTTTTAATTGATTTTGTAAAAATATTACATTAAAAAAACAATATGAGGTCCCATTCAACCCTACCACCCCCACCCCACCACTCCCCCCCAGCAACACTCACTCCCATCATCATGATACATCCATTGCATTTGGTAAGTACATCTCTGGGCATCTCTGCACCTCATGGTCAATGGTCCACATCATGGCCCATACTCTCCCACATTCCATCCAGTGGGCCCTGGGAGGATTTACAATGTCCGATGATTGCCCCTGCAGCACCATCCAGGGCAACTCTAAGTCCCAAAGGTGCCTCCACATCTCATCTCTTCCTGCCATTCCCCATACCCATATCAGCCACCATGTCCACTTTTCCCACTCCACTCCAATGCCACCTTTTCTCTGTGGACCTTGGATTGGTTATGCCCATGGCATCTCTATGTCAAGAGTAGGCTCAGATTCCACATGGATACTGGATGTAATCTTCCTGCTTTCAGTTGTAGGCACTCTAGGCTCCATGGTGTGGCGGTTGTCCTTCTTCAACTCCATCTTAGCTGAGTGAGGTGAGTTCAATAAATCAGATTGTAGGAGCTGAAGTCTGTTGACGCTCAGGGCCTGGCTATCATATTGTCAGTCCAGAGATTCAAATCCCCTAAATATATCTTAAACCCCAACACCAACTACAATTCCAGTAAAGTAGCATGAAAGTCTAATGAAAAGAGATTCCATCTGAATCCAGTTTCATCACGCAGAAACACCAGCTCCAAAGAAGGGCCATCTGACATGGCAGTGAACCCCATCTGCCATGACCATAGAGCCCGTGGGTCTCTTTAGCCCTCAAAGGAACCAATACCTGGGGTTGTATCTACTTCATCTGTCTCTTAGATTCTGCTCAGTTGTGCATAATGGCAATCCTTCTGACAGCCTCCAGACTCTTTTTCAGAGACTCATAGCCATATAAACTCATTTCATTGTTGTTCCACATCCTCAGCAGCATTTGTTGTTCTCAGTGATTTGTATTTTAGCCTTTCTAACAGATGTGTAGTGGAATTTCATTTTTGTTTTAATTTGCAATTATTTAATGATATATGATGTTGAGCATATTTTTATATACTTATTTGACATTTGTATATCTCCATGGAAGGTATCTATTCAAATCTGTTGTTTATGTTTAATTGGGCTGTTCTGTTATTGTTCAGTTTTAAGAGTTCTTTGTGTATTTTGGATACAATTCTTTTATCAGATTAGTGTGCTATAAATACTTTCTCCCAGTCCTTGGCTTGTCTTTTCGTTGTCTTAATGTAGTCTTTTGCAGAATGTAAGTTTTTAATTTTAATGAGGTCCTATTATCAACTTTTATTTTTATTGATTCTGCTTTGGTGTTGTCTATAAAAAGTCATTGCCAAACCCAACATCACCTATATTTTCATTTTCTAAATCTTATCTTCTAGAAGTTTTATATTTTTGTATTTTACATTTAGGTGTATGATCCATATTCAGTTAATTTTTGTGAAAGGTATAGGAGTTGTCTCTAGATTCATTTTTGTATTTTACATTTAGGTGTATGATCCATTTTCAGTTAATTTTTGTGAAAGGTGTAGGAGTTGTTTCTAGATTCATTTTTTTCTTTTTCATATGGATGTACAGTTGTTCTGACATCATTTGTTAAAAGCTCTCTCTTCCTCATTGAATTGCCTTTGCTCCTTTGTCAAAGATCAGTTGTTTTTGTGGGCTTATTTCTGAGCTATCTCTTCTGTTTTGTTGATCTATTTGTCCATTATTTGCCAATACCACAATATCTTGATCACTGTAATATTATAGTAAATCTTGAAGACAGGCAGTGTCAGTTCTTTTACTTTGCTCTTTTTCAGTATTATGTTGGTTTTTCTGGGATTTTGGCCTTTCCTTACATATGTTAGAATCATTTTGTTGATATTCACAAAATAACTTGCTGTAATTTTTTTATTGGGGTGACATTGAATTTATTTATCAAGTTTGGAAGAATTGACATAATGGTAATAATTTTGAATCTTTGTATCTATGAGTATGGAATATCTCCCCATTTATTTTGATTTATGATTTGTTTCATCAGAGTTGTATAGCTTTCCTCACATAGGTCTTGCATATATTTGGTTAAATTTATACTTAAGTATTTAATTAATTTTTTGAGGCTTCCTCTCCTGGGCTACTGCTCCAGGAAAGTTATGATTCTCTGAATCTACCTCTCTCCAGTTCTTAGAGCAGTGGTTTATACTGTGGTTTCAATTCTCCAAAAAATCAGAGTTGTAGTTTTGTTTTCTTGTTGTTGGGTTGGCAGTGATGACTTCTACACACCTAACATGCCAGACCCGAAATTGAAAGTGTTTGCCTAACTTTTAATACTGTTTACCAGCCCTTTAAAGTAGATAAAATACTAAACATTTTGAAGAAAATGATACAAAATTCTTCTCATAAGGTTAGGTCTAACCTAGTAACTGATCACAAATATCTATAGTCTTGGAAATATCTGGGTGTTTAACCAAGCCTATCAATTTTTATTCAGTTCAGTATTTTTTTTTTCTAGATCTGGACATCATTCTTTCTACAGTGTAATGAACTATGTGCTTTTCAAATTGACCAGTAATTCACAGGGATATTCATATATTGGCAAGTGTAAATTTGATCTCATATTTTAATGAAATATCATCAAACAAAAAATAAACAACTCTTTTTCTTTCTCCAATTTCAGATTATTGCTCTTTCCCATTTAATCTAGGGCAGAAAGCACTGGCTCAGGATGAAGGAGAAAAGAGATGTTTCATATATCTGAATGTTGTTAAAATGTTCCCTGTTATTTCTATGCAGAAGCAGCAAACAGAAGCTGTTCCTCCATCATTTTTTAAAGTCACCATTTTTCTTTACTAACTTATAAAATATTTAAAAACTGCTAAAGATCTGGAGTAAATATACATTTTTCATACCTGTAGAGACAATACTTGAGCTGTTAGTGCCATTTCTTCTGCATCTCTCTTATCAACCTGCCACCTTACTTTCTTCTATGACTTGTGGTTTCCTCTGTAGTAGGGATACTAGCTACAATGGATTCTTTTCAGGGTCTCCACTCTTTCCCACTGCTCAATGAATATGAAATATGGAAATGAAAAGGAACTTTTTTGAATAGAGATGTAGGGCTTGCACAGAAAGTTACACAAATGTGTATTTTTTTAAAGAATTTAAATCACTTATTGAATGGACAGATTTCTGCTTTTACATATGACAGAACGTTTTATTTTAGTATTGTATACAAAATTATGTATACCAAGTTAAATCTTGGTATTTTATTCTGTCTTAGATTTATTTCTTCTATATTCACTGATCTGAGAATAATACCTTGGTTGCCATGGCTTGCCAGTCAACAAATTGTTCTTTATTTCTATTATACTTCTTTCTGTAAAAACTTATTAAATGTTATATATTTGATTTTAAAATTTTGTAGAAATGGAAGATCTAAATGATAGAACTAAAAGACTGCTGTGAAATATTTCCTCTCAGATAGCTATCCTAACTTGTTCCTTCAGTACACAAAACTTTATATGTGAAATATATCATAAATTTTATTAAATTTGTGATTAAAAAACACAACTTTTTCCATGTTGAAGGATATTGTTCTAATGTATACATAGGAGGTTTGGATATTTTTATTTGCCTTGGATTTTATTTGGAAAAAATGGAACTATGTTTTCCCTTAAATATTAAAGGCATGAATGCCTTTGGGAGGAAGGAGTTAAAGTGTCTTGTCTGAGATCCATTCACTCTGTTTTAGTCAGCCAAAAGGGTGCTGATACAAAATACCAGAAAACTTTTGGCTTTTATAAAGGATATCTATTTGGATAGACACTTACAGTAACTAGGTCATAAGGCGTCAGCTACTTCCCTCACTGAAGTCTGTTGCCACGTGTTGGAGTAAGATGGCTGTCCACGTTCAGCCTTCCTCTTCCTCTTAAGGCTCCATGGTCAGGCACTCTAGGCTTTGTCTCTCTCCCTGGAGCTAGATTCTTTCCAGGCTTAGTTGCTTTGTTTTCTACACAAGACCAGCTGTAAACCCTCAGGTGAACTACTCATCTTTTTTCCCGGGGCCTTCTCTCCTTCCTCATGATCAAGTTCCTCTGTGTGTTCATATCCTGTAACTCCAGCTCAAACCCCAACCTCCCTTCTCTGTGGTCTGGTTTCTCTGTGAACCCCTGCCCACCAAGGGGGCAGGGAGGCACTGTCCTACTGACATGGCCCAATCAAAGCCTTAATCATTATTTAATCAAGTAAAAGTAAAACCTCTGAATCTAATACACTCTAATACACCCAGAAGTAAAGACCTGTTTACAAACATAACCCAATATTTCTTTTTGGAATTCATCAATAATGTCAAACTGCTACACACTCCTTTACCAGATAACAACACTAGTGAGGAAAGAAAAGAGAGCAGATAACCAGTTCTAATCTCCTTGTCAACCTGCCTTCAGGGTAAATATACTACTAATATTTTCTAGGCGGAAGAGACCTTATCTACCAAACCCCTTGGTAGAACGTCTCTGGCTAAAGTATTACTGATAGCAAATAAAATATTTATCACTAGATTTATGATGTATGGCTCCCTGGTGAATATCACATGAGTCATTCAAGCTATGTGAATATAAAATAGCGATGCTACATAATTTAAATATCTCCTTCTGTGTACCATAAAGTCATAAATCCTCCTCTGGAAACCTCATCGATTATTCTGGGCATGAGAGTGCATGACTGACATTGGAAGGAAGGATCTGGGATGGTTCCAGACTTAACAAATAAAAATACAGGATACCCAGTTAAATTTGAATTACAGCGAAACAGGTTCTTTTTAAATTCATAAATATGACCCATACAATATGTTAAATATATTTATACTAAAAAAAAAATCATTTTCTCTTCAATTCAAATTTAGCTGGCTATCCACTACTGTTTCCTGGTGATCTTAATCTAAAGAGACAGTTGAGATATTCCAGATCTCTATCTCCAGTGTCTTTGCCTCTCAATTACCATACTTTTGATATCATTAGTAAGCTTGATATTGGGTAATAGGTCTAACTCATATAATCATATGAGCCTGAGAGTCTTATCTGACTAACTGATCCTCCTGTAAGTTAGTTCAGTAGAATATATATATATATTTAAAATAGTAGCTATGCATTGATATATATATATATATATTTTTAATTTGTTCAAGTAATTGGTCATGAACTACTAACAAATTTCTTTGCAAACTATACATATTCACAAAAGTTCACATCCATACCAACCCACATATATTTTTACCTACAGAAAAATTTCTATCCCACATAAATGAAAGAAAAAGTCTTTAATGCTTAGAAATTAGACAGAAGTATGACTGGCTGTCCCATCAGTATCACACTGCAACATTGTTTAATAGACCTACTCAAGGATTATTGAATACTCTATGGGTAAGTTCATTTTTCTGATTATTTACACTTGAAGTCAATTGAGTGTATGAAGTTTTAAGTTAACTTGTGATTTTTTTTAATAGAAATAATTATTGACCTATAGAATTTTTTTTATTTTTTATTTTATTGACTTTGTAATAATATTACATTAAAAATATATATATATGAGGTCCCATTGAACCCTACCACCCCCACCCCACCTCTCCCCCCCCCCCAGCAACACTTCCTCCCATCATCATGACACAGCCATTGCATTTGGCAAGTACATCTCTGGGCACCCCCGCACCCCATGGTCAACGGCTCACACCATGGCCCACACTCTCCCCCATTCCATCCAGTGGGCCCTGTGAGGATTTACAATGTCCGGTGATTGCCCCTGAAGCACCATCCAGGGCAGCTCCATGTCCCAAAACGCCTCCACCTCTCATCTCTTCCTGCCTTTCCCCATATCCATCAGCCATCATGTCCACTTTTCTCAATCCAATGCCACCTTTTCTATGTGGACATTGGATTGGTTGTGTCCATTGCACCTCTATGTCAAGAGGAGGCTCAGATTCCACCTGGATGCTGGATGCAATCCTCCCACTTTCAGTTGTAATCACTCTAGGCTCCATGGTGTGGTGGTTGTCCTTCTTCAACTCCATCTTAGCTGAGTGTGGTGAGCCCAATAATTCAGATTGTAGGTGCTGGAGTCTGTTGACCTATAGAATTTTAAACCCTTTTATATATGACCTAGAAACTATAAACAGTATTTTTTCTTTCAGAGCCTTTATATACTTACTCTCTCAAGTTCCTCTTTGCAACAGCTTAATCCTTGGACTCTTATTAGTATGATTACTACAATCTTGGCATATGCTCATGAGATATTTTCATGCAAGTCATATTTTGAAATTTTTGAATTAAATACCTTGATATACCTCATATTGAAGCACTGGATATCAATTGGAGAGAGAGAGCAACGCCTAAATTGAAAAATTATAGTCGTAAATTTTTTTGTCACTACTAGCTTATATCCCTATTCTATTAGACAATGAGATGTTTGAGAACAGGGACTTCATTCCAATTGTTTGTGTTCCAGTAGTGACAAAGTCAAATTAATTTAGTAACACTCATCGTTGACTACCTGAGAGGTGGTAAATGATAAATATATTGATCTACAATTAAGTATTTGTTAATTGATCCCATCCCTCAATGTACAATATACAGCTAAAATATGATTGTGAACAATATCAATATGTTTGATAACATCCCAAATGGTTTGCTGTAAATGTTAAATCAGTTAAATACTAAGGAAGAATCATTATATAGTGAAATGCTTTTTTTTCCTCATAGTATCTCTGTCCCAGACATATTCTGTTTGTCTTTCTAGATCTACTCTCCACACAGCTCTTCTCTCTCTCTCCACCCTTAAAGCTGGCCTATACAGAATTCATCACCAAGTTCCTTTGCCTTTTAAATTTAGTTTGCTTTAACAAATGCCAGCCAGAATTAAGAAAAGAAATCCTTAGCACTCCCAGTGGCATTAACCTACATTCCTTATTCTTATGGGTTTTATGGACTTAGTTCCACAGATGGTGACATTATATAAGATCACTTTGAAAGATCTTAACTCCCTCCATATTATGTAATTAATTAATTTATCTATACTCATTGGTTTTCAAGGAGGATAGTCCTATTAGTTACTTAAGAAGGGAATATAAATATGACAAAATAACAACATGAACAGTTGTATGTAAGAATAGATAAAAACTAGAGTGAGGAAAAAAGTGATATGAGAAGGAGTAAGAAAAAGTGCTTTCATAATAACTTCACCTATGCAAATTTGGGAAGTCACTAATTTGTCTAAAATATCATAAAGAGGAAACTTTTACCCATTGCAATTCATTGTTCCTAAATAGAACTTACATTGCTTAAAAGTATTTAATGGTCTTGGGACCGGAAGCCAACAAAAATCTTTTAAGATCTTCTTAAAGTCTATAATTTTAGCTGATAGCATATTCAACAAATAAAAATATAAGATACAAGTTTAATAGGGCTTAGAGTTTGTTAGGATTTTGGCTTTTTTGGAGGTGGATTCCTTGTTTATAACAACAGCATCAATGCGTTATTTACATAAAAATTCAATTCATATTCAAGTACAAAAAAAGTTGAGGGGAGGGTTAAGGGAGAGAAAAAGATGTGTAGTAGAATGCAGTCTTTATCCAGAGGAATACGTTAGCGTATATGAAAACCATTCACCTGGATTTTAGGTAACTCTTGAACTAAAACTAAGCATGAGATTTTACTCCCTGCCAAATTCCGCATTTACCAATATTACACATTGTCAGTTGAGAAGAGATTCACTTATATAACAGCTCTACAATCACAGCGGGAGAAGAGTGAAGACCCCTTTGAGGAGGTTCAGAGGCTAATGATGACTTGCGCTTGAAGAGAACTCCTTCTCTGTCTGCCCTGAACTGAGGTGCTGGCAAGGCCATATTTCCTCTTAGAAAATTATTTTAAACATCTCCTCCACACAGTCAAATGGATAAGAAGGGCATCAAATCTTGACTCCCAGAGTCAATAAGTAGTAGCTTTGTAATTTGAACCTATCTCTGTTTAACTGCTCAGTCTCTGCTTTTTCCAATACATCATTAATAACATTTTTTATAAGCTATTCTCGTTAATATTACCCTGAACATAATTATTGGTATGTTATGCTTATAAATACGGATGTTTCAAATAATGATGTGACAAATTTACCCAATTAATTTTGCCACTTCCCAATGAATTCTTCCTTAATGAAGTGTCTCTGAGAAGACTGTTTCGTCATTCCCTACCAAGTGTGCAATTGCTCATTAAGAACGGAAATGCATTTCAAAAGTGCTGGTCTTTGACCCTTCTATTTGAAGAACATTTTACACATAGGGTTTCATTTCCTTCTCCAAATCCCTGATGATATTTGGCAAGTGTTACAAAGTAGTAACTTGATCAGTTTGCCTTCCGGCTGCCCAGCAAGTCAAAAGCAGCCCAGTGTGGGCAAGACCCCCGCGTTAGGATTCTCTTCTTTCCTATGCTGTACCAAAAGTGTACTTTTTCTTTTGAAAGATAGTTAATTTCTTCATTTGATAAATTATTAGTATCAAGAAATTACATTATATAAAGAAAAATTGAGAAAGTCAAGCAAGATTTTAATTAGTATTACAGGTTCTATGGTCAAATTTTTCTCAGCTATTAGTACCAGTTAGATGGAACTTTCTGAGTCACATTTACAAACTCTTTGAAACACATGATTGAAAAGAAGCTGCCTGAAATATTCACTTATAAGAGGAAATCTTTTAAAAGTTTTCTTCTAAAAGTAATGTAAAGTACACTTCTTAAATGAATATTTACTTTTTTTCTGATTTTTTTTTAAAAAGATAAGAGGCTTATTAAATTAACTCCGCAATTCATATGCGATTATTTGCATAACTGTTGCAATGAAGCTTTCCTCCTTCATGCTAAATCCATTCCAAAGATAATTGTAGAATAAAATTATAGAGCTTTACAAGCAAGAGGCCCATAGAGATAATTGCTCTCCTTTCCATGTAGATGAGGACGTTAAGGTCAGAAAGATTAAGAGACTTGTTCAAGGACATAGAACTGACTGGTGAGTAGAATTTGGAGATCCTGACACCCGCCCCATAATCCTGTGTTTATGATCTGTTTAATGGCTTCCTATGCAAGAGCAGTAAATAGCTTAATCACTTGATCACAAGGGTGCATTGATTTGCCAAGTCAAATATGTCACAGCTTAAAATGTACATTTAATGATAGATGTTTACCTTATCCTTGTTTACACAGCAAGGGACTTTGAGGAGTTAATTTAAAAACTGTAAGCTGCATGAATCAACTTTGATGAAAATCAAATAAGGAAAACCAAAACAATCTCTAAATATTCTAAGTAGAAGAACTTATTAATATAACTTAGAAACATGCTATACTGTGTATGCAGCTCAATGAAAAGAAAGTTGATTAAAAAGTACTAATGTCAAGTCAGCTTACAAAAAGACCAAAAAAGTAGAAAATAAATCAAAGTTAATTTTAAAAAATAGCTCTCTGATTATTATAAATAGAACTAAACTTTGTTTTGTTCAACTCATTTTTAGATAGAGGTGACAGAGTATAAAGCGGAAGATATTTATCCAGGGCAAAAGAGTTTTAGTACCTACGCTCCATATTGGATTATTTTATTTAAATCATATCAAGTGGAAGCTATAAAATTCAGAAACTAAATTCATCCATTTTATGATTTTGCTAATGAACAAGAGAAAAAAAATTTATATATATACTTTTTAAAGATTTATTTATTTACTTTATTTTTCTTTTATTTATCCCCTCCTCCCCCAGATGGTTCTGCCGTCTGTCTGCTCATTGTTTGCTCACCTTCTCCAAGATGTACCAGTAACCGAACCCAGGACCTCCCATATGAGAGGTGAGTGCCCACCGGCCTGGGCCACATCTGCTGCCTGCAGGCTGTAGTGTCTGCTAGCTTGTGGCAGCTGCTTGTTGCGGCAAGGGTGGCATCTATCTTATTGCAGAGGGGGCAGTGTCTAGCTTGTTGTGGTGGGGCTGACATCTAGCTCCCTAGTGGCAGGGGAAGAATCTAGCTCTTTGCAGTGGGGGCAGTGTATGCCCATCTTCTTTTTGGAGGCACTGGGTCCCAAACCTGGGACCTCCAGTGTGGTAGGTGGGGGCCCAACTGGATGAGCCATAGTTTCTTTCCTATATTTTTTGTTTTATTTGAGAAGTTGTGAGTTTACAAATCAGTCATGCATACCATACAGGGTTCCCGTAATTAGTCCTACCACCAACACCTTATATTATTGTGACATATTTGTTACAAATGATGAAAGAACATGGTCATAATACTACTGCTAACTATAACCCATAGCTTATTTTTGGTGTATTTTTCCCACAAACCATCTTATTACTAACAACATGTATTAGAATTGTGTATTTGTTATAGTTCATGAGGAAAAGATTTCACATTTGTCCTGTTAACCACAGTCCATCATTCTCCATGGGGTTCACTGTCTTGTACAATCCATTCAAAGTGTGATCTCATTGACTTTCACCTTCATCTCAGAATTGTGCTGACATTTTTCATTATGCCAAAATGAAAAATCCCAAAATATTATAATATTACTGTTAAGTATAGACTACACAATATCTTAGTTGTATTTTCCCCATAACACCTTGTAATACAGAAACATTCTTGTATTTGTACTATTAACCGCAATCTTCATCCCCACCTAAATCACTATGTTATATAGTCCCTATATTATCCTCTAGCTTTCTTTCATTTGACATTAACCTCCTGTATTAGTCAGTGTTCTCTAGGGAAACAGAATCAATAGGAGGTATCTGTCAATAGTATGAGATTTTATGAGTCTCTCACATGACCGTGGGGATACACAAGTCTAGGTTCCTCAAGCAGGCTGCAACCAGGGGCTCGAATGAAAGTCCAGTGAAGGTCCTTGATGAGTTTCTGGGAGACATTGGCTGTCTAAATTTTCCCTGAAAGCTGAAATCACTTCCCCTTTTAAGGCATTCAATTGATTGGATAAATCATCACTCATTGCTGACTGATGGAGATGTAATCAGTTATCTATTCCGTGAACTCGCTGGTGACTAAAGTCCATAAATGTCCTTGCATTACAATGAACCCAGTGCTTGCTTGATCAAATAGTTGCATACAATTACCTGGCTGAGTTGACACATTGGCCTAACAATCACACCTCCCTAGACTACCCTTTCAGTCACATTCACTTTGGTTAATTGGCAGTGCTAGTTATATTCAGTATAATGTGATACCATCAACTCTATCCATTTCCATATATTTACAATCCATAAACATTCTACATATATTCAGCATCAGCTTCCCCTTCTCAACCCACATTCTATCTCCTCATAGCCTGTATTCTATAGTTTACTCATTGTATTTAATTCATATTAGTGAGATCATTCAATATTTGTCCCTTTGTGTCTAGCTTAGTTCACTTATCAAATGTCCTCAAGTTTTATCTAGGTTTTCATATACATTCTGACTGCATTTCTTCCTACAGTTGAATAGAATTATACTTTGTGTATATACCACATTTTGTTTATCCATTCATTGGTTGACAAGCATTTAATATCCATCTTTTAGGAATTGTGAATAATACTGCTATGAACATTGGTGTGTAAATGTCTGTTTACCTCCTTGCTTTCAGTTATTCTGAATATATTACTCCCAGTAGGATTGCTGGATCATACTGCAGTTCTATATTTAGCTTCCTGAGCAACCCACCAAGCTATCCTCCACAGAGGCTGCACCATTTTATATTCCCACCAGTAGTGAAAGAGTGTTCCTATTCCTACACACACTCTCCACCACTTGTAGTTTTCTGTTTTTTTAAATAATGGCATAAAATGCTATTTCATTGTAGTTTTCATCAGAATTTCCCTGATACCAAAGAGGCTGAGCATCTTTTCTTGTGCTTTTTGGCCATTTGAATTTTTCCTTTGGAGAAATGTCTGTTCAAGTCTTTTGCTCATTTTTTAATTGGGTTGCTTGTCTTTTTATCATTAAGTTGTAAGATCTGTTTATATAACATGGATATCAAAGCATTATTTATCTATTTTTTCTTTCATTGCTCATGCTTTGGTAACAGCTTAAGATTGCCTATTAAAAGGAATCTCACTTCCTGACTTTAAAAATTATTCCTTAGCTCAGTAGTAAAAACAGCATGGTTCTGTCTTAAAGATAGAAATATTGACCAAGGGAATCAAACTGAGAATTCAGAAATGGATCCCCACCTGGCTGGATCAGAACAGTCTATTCAAGAAATGGTGCCTTGGGAAAACTGGATTTCCATAGCTAAAAGAGAGAAAGAGAACCCCTGTCTCACACCTTATACAAAAATTAACTCAAAATGGATCAAGGACTTAAATATAAAAGCCAGAACCATAAAACTCCTAGAAGAAAATGTAGGGAAATATCTCCAAGATCTTGTGGTAGATGGTGGTTTCTTAAAACTTATACCTGGATATTAAAGAAAGAAACTTAATGAATTACTTGGTTCTTCTGTGAAGACTTTAGAATCATACTAATACAAACAATAAATATCTTGATTTTTCCACATTTAGAATTAGTCTGTATGTAATATACAAAAAAGCTAATTATGCTTAAAGAACTGAATGTAAAGGGCCCGAGTTGCAATGATGTAAAAGTTTATTTGACAGACGTTAGGAGGTGGGAAGGAGAAAATCTGATGGGAACACAAGCACAAATATACTTATTTTACAATGAGGGGAGTCAGGAATTGTTGTCTATAGGAAACAAGTAGGAAAGGAAGTAGAAGTTTAGGTTTATTATTCTGAGTTAGAAATTTTTAATCCATGGAACTAACCAGACTGATAAAATTATGTATGTAAAAAGGAGAGTTCAAGAGTGTAATTAACACAGATTACTTTCTTCTACATTATGATGACAACAGGTCCTGGTTAAACCATAAATCAAGAAAGAAAAGCACAGAGTATTATTTAGAGAATTGAAATAGCCATCAAAAGAGAAAAACTACTTAAAAATATCTGAGAGAAATGGGTCAGAGTGGGAGGAATGGGTAAGAAACT
Organism: Dasypus novemcinctus; assembly: GCF_030445035.2. Classification (NCBI taxonomy): domain Eukaryota; kingdom Metazoa; phylum Chordata; class Mammalia; order Cingulata; family Dasypodidae; genus Dasypus; species Dasypus novemcinctus. The sequence continues at coordinate 109,976,411 of NC_080674.1, read as the reverse complement.
TTCTTTTTATACTTATTTTTAGATCATATGCACACGTTAGGAATTTTAAAATGTCATGGATTATCAATTAAAAGAATAATCATGTAAATATTGCTCTGACTTAATGTCACCAAATTAATCTCTAATATTTAGATTACTTTTAATATTAAAATTAATTAAAAGTATGAACTATATGGCCATTTCAAATGATATTCAACAAATATTTATTTCAAAAGTAGCCTGGGGTTTGGAGTAAGGTTAATTAATAAATTGAAAGCCTTTGAATAAGGTTTCAAATTAAGTCAAGGGAAGCAGACTTGACCTAGTGGTTAGGGCATCCATCTACCACATGGGAGGTCCGCAGTTCAAATCCCTGGCTTCCTTGACCCGTGTGGAGCTGCACAGGTGGCCCATGCACAGTGCTGATGCGCGCAAGGAGTGCCCTGCCACACAGGGGTGTCCCCCGCATAGGGGAGCACCATGTGCAAGGAGTGCGCCCCATAAGGAGAGCTGCCCAGAGCGAAAGAAAGTGCAGCCTGCCCAGGAATGGTGCCGCACACACGGAGAGCTGACACAACAAGATGACGCAAACAAAAGAAACACAGATTCCCATTCCACTGACAACAACAGAAGCAGACAAAGAACATGCAGCAAAATAGACACAGAAAACAGACAACTGGGGCAGGGGTGAGAAGGGGAGACAAATAAATAAATAAATCTTTAAAAATAAAATAAAATGAAATAAAATATTTTAAAAAATTAAGTCAAAATAGATCATGGCCCTCAGTGGCTTATTAAGAGTAAACCAAAATAAGTGCAAAATTAGTGGATTGTTGGCTATATTGAATGAAAGCACAATCTGAATTTTGTTTTAAAAGTCTTTTAGAATTGTAAAATAATTAAAATAAAATATTTTGAGACTAGTTGAGGACTATGTTGGTTTCTTAATTTGACTCAAATGTTAGGTAATTTGGGAAAATAGTTGAAGTAGTACAAAACTTATTGTCCTATACATTTTATTATTCCTTTATTAGGATTATTTAATATCAAAGAATAATGTTTTCTAAACCAGAGTGAACAAATGAGAACCATATATCTAAGCAAGTGAAATTAACCACATATTATTTTAGTGTTTAGTGGTATGGCAACATGTCAGTAGGTTACAGTCAGTGTTTTTACATAAATATAAGCATATTTAATATATTTCTGAATGGTAGGAAACCTTATTTTTGATTAACAATTTTAATAATAACATAAAACGATAGAATCCATTTTAAGAACAATATTTAAATTTGTAATGATGTTGTATTATAAAAATGTCTTAGGTTATTTAAGAATTAAGCAATGTATATGGATTATTTTGTTCTGTAGGGAACATAATATTCACACAAATATTTACGTGCAGTATATGAATTATTCCTTGTGCATCTGTCAAAAATATTTTCTTCAGCTGATTTGGAAGAAATCTTGATTTCAGTTCTAGGTGTGCTATTAAGTGCCTTTGTAATATTAGATGGGTCATTACCTCTCCAAATTCAGATTTACACCAAATTCAAATTGTTTATTTTAAATTAAAAAAAAATATTTTTCATTTATTTCCTGTTTTTAATTTACATTTTAGAAATCCTTAATTATCTTCCAACTTAAAAATACACTTTAAAATTCTCCTGCTGGGGCAAATCAGCTATATATTCAACTAAATCAGAGAAATAAAACAAATGATTGTGCTATTTTATTTCCAATTTATTAAATGACAGCAGGTAGTTAAAGAGCTACTAGCAAATCCCACAGACTACAGTGACCAGAATATAATGTAAAGGAGGGGATGGGAAGATGGACAGCCACGGCACATTCAGTTTACTGTGACTTATGAGAATGTGGGTTTCATGTTGCCAGGTCTGTATTTTCTTTAGAGAATCCATAAATCTAAATCGTCATATGAAATATGTAACTTTCAAATACAAGCAAATAATTTAACTTGTGTGAACTGCATGAAATAAATATGCTCGTCATATCTTTCCCATAGAGAAGAGTATTTGCCATGTTCTCTCTACTTTTTCATAGTTGACTATAAGAAAGGTTTTTTTTTTGTTTTAAACCCAATATTACATAATGGAATGATTGATGAAGATATTTTATCACATTGATATTAATGTTCCTAATAATTTCTTTAAAAAGTTTCATTTTAATGTAAGATTAAAGGCAGATCTTCCTTAAAACTTACAAAATAAATTGCTTTGTTTTATATTTAGATAATATAACATAATAAATATATTACCTAAATATATTTAGGTAATATTTACTTGAGACATTGCCAGGAATTTGGATTAATAATTACATTTTATCCTAAAGAATTTCCCACATTTATCTTCTAACATGATCAGAAACCATATCATCTTTGAATCCAAGGGAACAGAAAATTAACTACAAGTTATAAAGCTGGAGAGGTGGAGAGGTATATATGTTTTAAAAATAATCTTGAGGCATATGAAATATGAAAATGTGTATAATAGAGCATGGTATTTTCATTGTAGTTCAGTTTGAATGACATTTGGACCTATAAAAATGAATATATGATATAATTTCTAATGTTATAAAGTAGAAAATGTAATATCTATAATGTTATTTAACTTGCCAAGTGCCTATTACACACACATGCACACATGCACAATAACATACTTAGTCCAAACACTAAATACAATGTGTAATGAATTAATTTTGTTGGAAGGTACTTAGGACTTGGTAACTCTTAGCCTCTGGAGTTGTTAGACACCCTCTCCTCCCCACCATGGTGTGAGTGTGTATATGTTCATGGGTGATTTCTGGCTAGAAAATGTATAAACTTTATTTAGTCTTAACTTTTTCTTTAGTGTTTTAACTTGGTTTATATTTTACTAAAATATCCTTGTATTATTTAATGTGTGGCTTCATAAATAGCAGTTCCAGCATATTGCTTTTTGTTTTGTGACCCACTGTATACTTAATGCCTACAATACTGACTGACACATGATTGGTTCTCAAAAACACATTTTTTGAATGAATGAATTATGCTTATGAATTCTTTTATGGCATGTGTTTGACAATTCCTTTCTTATTTCTTTGTAAACATAGGTATAGAATAGTGGTATTAGAGAAATCATTGGGAATTACAGTAGAAAATAACCACTCCCAGAGCCATAAACACTGTGGTTGGGTAACAGCAAAAATGAGACAGTCTTTTAGGCTATCTTCACAGAAAGACATGACGGTGAAGGGAGTAGGCTATTTATATAAAAAGAGAGAGGTGAACCAAACAGGTCATGTGAATTATCTACACTCGAGAAATAAAACAGCTTTTCTATCAGTGAGCTTACTGTGTCTTCTATGTTTGTGTTGAACTATAAGATTGAAAGTGTGCTGTGTTATTCAAGTTCAAACCCTTCACTGACCTCTCAACTTTTACAAGATGCCTTAACACCTTCAGACTTTTTAGTTATTGGTTCAAAGATAGAATGTTATGGTTATGCACAGGGTTTGTCCCCTCAGTTGCAAATAAATTGAAGCAAAGCTAAATTCAATTTAATATTTCTCAGGCACAGTGGGTAATCATTGAGATTGGTCATTTGCAGTTCAAAGAAACTGAGCTCTGCTGTGCTTTTTGGACAAAACTGTTTCTGGCTAGGTTTCCCTTATAATGCCTACACCATGCTTAAATAATAATTATTTTTCCTCCCATTAGGGTTAGAACTATGACTTTAATATAATTTTTGTATTTCTGAATTTAAATATTTATTTTTAGTGGAGTTTTGAAAATAAGATTATAATATATGTTAACTCTTACTAAGCTGGTAGTCTCCACATTTCCATAGGTGTTTCATGTAGTCATTAAAATTACTGAATGTTCTTATCTACAATTTATTATGTCAAAACTGCCACAATCTGTCAGTTTTATTCTAAATGAACTCTGAAAAAGTGAAGAAAAAAATTTTTTGATTAAAAAACAGGTTCAATTTCTAACTCACAATGAAAATAAATACTTCTTTATATAAATTCCAAATCATGAAATATACCTCTCTTGCTTCTCACTGCTAATTGCTTCTGTCACATAGAGCATGTAAGTGCTGTATTGCCTAGTACGTAACAGGCATCACTATCTTTGAAGGCGTCAGAAAACAAGTCTGACTCCTATCTTAATTACCTGGGCTGTGATGTCAAATACTATACAATGGTTTAGATTTTTAAAAAAAGAGAGAATTTATTGGCTTACAGTTTTGAAGCCAATGAAATTCAAATTTGAGGTGTCAGTGGGTGATGCTTCTCTGCCCACCATTGTGGTCTTGGCTGGCAACAATTCTTGGGGTTCCCTGCTTAATTCCTGCCTCATGTCATATGGCCTTGTCCTTTTCTTTCTCTTCCCCATTCTTGTTCACTTCTAGCCACCGGCTCCTCCTTGTGGTTTGCTCTCACTATGTCTGAAATTCTTTTGTTTATAAAGGACTCCAATAATCCAGATTAAGAACCTCCCTCATTCAGGGTCCACACCTTAACTACAAATAACTTCATGAGGTCCTATTTACAATGTGGTCACACATGCAGGAATGCAGATTAAATGTGAACATCATCATCCCAGAAACCTCAGGATTGGGGAATAAACTATGGGCTAAAGTAGACTTTCTGGTATTCTACTATACATTTATTGTGATTCTAACACTAAAAGAAACTATATTACTGATGTGGAGGCAGTGGTCACTGGAGGTTCTGAGGGAGGGAGAGGGAAAAACAGGTGTAATATGGAGGATTTTTGGGGCTTGGATATTGTCCTGAATGACATTGCAGCAATAGATACAGGATATTATAAATATTACCATAACATACAGAATTTTGGGGGGAAAGTGTAAACTATAATGAAAACTTTAAACCATGTTTAATGGCAATGCTTCAAAATGTGTTCATCAGTTGCAATGAATGTACCACACTAATGAGGGATATTGTTAATGTGGAAAAATGTGGGAGGTATAGGGAATGGGACATATGGGAATCCTCTATATTTTTTATGTGGGATTTGTACAATCTAAGTATCTTTAAGAAAATGAAATTTTCAAATATGTCTTCTCAGTTTCTGAAAAAAACTCTTTTAAGTCAGGATTCAGTTTAAATGTGTTTCCCAGGAAAACCTTCCCTAACCCCAGATTAGATTATAGCCTATCAAAAGTATTTGTAGCTCCTACAATCAATCAATCAATCAATCAAATAAATTTGTAAAAAAAAAAAGGAAGAACATGTGCTTTAGGAGTATATAATTCAATTTACTACACACACTAACAATGAATTAGAAGCTGAACAATAAATCAATGAATAAAATCAGTGTAGACATGCCACAAATGTTAGAATATTCAAAAAGGGTATTTAAATCATAATAAATACATTAAGAGATGTGGTGGAAATGGTAAACAACATGCAAGAACATGACAAGGAATTTCATCAGGAGAGATGAAAGCTATAAAAAAGTAATATGGAAATTCTATAGGTTAGAAAACCAGTGTCAGAGAGAAATATTCATACATACACACACAAATTACACATCAGCAATGAAAGATAAGATTTCACTACAGATCCTACAGGTACTAAAGGGAAAAATGAATATTATTTGACCTCAATAAACTCATCAAAATTTATGTAATGGACAAATTCTATGAATGATCTAAAATATCAAAGCTCTTTCAGGAAGAATTAATAATCCTATGTGTTAAATAAATTGATTTTCTGTTAAATGCCTTCACACAAAGACAATTCCTGTTCAAATGCTTTCAATGATGAACTCTGCTGCACATTTGAGGAATAAATTATACCAATTCTAGACAACCTCTTCCATAACCTAGGAAGAAAAGAAAACATCCAGGATCATTTTATGATGCTGATATTAGCTTGATATCAATGCCAGGCAAAGTTTTGAAATTCTATAGTGAAATGTAGAAGACCTACATTATCCAAAAGAGCTTTAAAGTGTAGACTTGTTTATATAAACCTACAATGATGAAATGAGAATCAAATTGGCAAAGACATAGACATATATACCAATGAGGCAAAACAGAGTTCAGAATTAAATCCACACATATATGTTCAATTGATTTTTACAAAGTGAAAAGTGCTAAGGCAATTCAATGCAAAAAAAGAGTTTTTCCTACAAATAGTTCTGAATCAATTAAACAGTCTCACAAATAATGATCCTTGGCCCATATTTCACATGATATTAAAATTTAATTTTAATTGTGTCCACTTTTACATTTAGGGCTAAATGTAAAACCTAAAACTAGAAAGTCTCTAAGAAATGTAAGAGAAAATTTTGTGACCTTGGATAAGGAAATAATTTTTTCAATGAGAGTAAAAGTTATGAAAAAAACTAATAAATTGGACTTCATCAAAATTTAATCATGTATTTTAGAAACAGCATTAAAAAAGTGAAAATGCAAGTTACAGATGAAAAGAAAATAAGAGCAAAACATATTTTTATAAAGAATTTTTATCCAGGGTATATGTGGTTCATATATACTAACTACAACTCAGAAATAAAAATTAAAGAATTATTGGCAAATGCATAACAGAGATCGATCTCAAAAGCATTATGTTAAAAGAAATAAGCTAAACACAAAAGTTTATACACTATATCATTCTTTTACTTGACTTTCTGGAAAAGACAAAACTATAGGGACTGAAATCTAGCCAGTGATTTCCAGGGTCTGGTTTTGGGTTGAGAGGATTGATTTCAAAGCAATTACAAAAAACACTTGGAGTTCATGAAAATATTGTTGATCTCAGTTGGGATGCTTGTTTCACTGCTTTATATATTTCTTAAAACACATTGATGTGTACACCAAAAAATGATGAATTTTACTGTATTTAAATTAAACTTCAATAAACCTGAAAAATGATTTTTATTAAGAAGGTAAAAATAACACATATTCCTGAATAATTCTAAGGAAAGCATGGGGGCATTAGGAAAAATGTACATAGCAGACATTGTACATGCTTTACCAGCAATCTACCTCCCTCAAAATAATCCCCTTACTAACACTCTTGAAGGGTGTTTACTGTGGAATCATGTAAAAAAAGGTGGAAAACTAATTCCATATCTGCTGTTTACAGGTAAAAATTAATTTGAATATATAATTTGTATTCTGTAAAGTCAATATATTAAATTTAATGTATCCAGATGAAGTTTGTACATTTGATAAACAACACCCATACCTGACAAACATGCCATATTAGGAAACAGGACAAGATGACCCACCCAAAAGAACAAACCAAATATCCTAAAGAGATACAGGATTTAAGACAATCTATGAAAATCACACAACTCTCCTAAATCAGTTTAAAGAACTGAAAGAAAATATGACTAAAGAGATAAAGGGTATTAAGAAGACAATAGGTAAGTATAGAGAACAATTTGAAAGTCTGCAAAGAAAAGTAATAGACCTTATGGGAATGAAAGACATGATGGATGAGATTAAAAATACATTAGAAGCACATAAGAGCAGATGTGAATTGCTCAAAGACAGAATTAGTAATTTCAAAGACAGAATATATGAACTGGAAAAGACAGCAGACTAGAAAGAGAAGAGAATGGAAAAATGGAAAAGGATCTCAGGAAATTGAATGAAAACATGCAATGGAAAAAACACATGTTATTAGTGTCCCAGAAGGAGAAGAAAATGGAAAAGGGGCAAAAAGAATATTTGAAGAAATAATGACTGAAAAATCTCCTACCCTTTTGAAAGACATCAATATTAATATCCAAGAAGGACAACATACCCCAAACAGAATAAGTCTAAACAGACCTACCTCAAGATACCTACTATTCAGAATGACAAATATCAGAGATTAAAAAAAAAAATTCTGAAAGCAGTAAGAGAAAAGCAAACCATCACATACAAGAGAGATTCAATAAGATTAAGTGTCCACCTCTCATCAGAAACCATGGAGGAGAAAAGAAAGTGGTATGATATATTTAAGGTATTGAAAGAGAAAACCTGACAGCCAAGAATTCTGTATCCAGCATAGCTGTCCTACAAAAATGAAAGGCAGTTCAAAGTCTTCACATAAAAACAAAAACTGACAGAATATGTTACCAAAAGACCAGAATTACAAGGAATAATAAAGGGAGTGCTATATCCTGAAAGGAAAAAACACGGGTGAGAGACTTGGAGAAGAGTCCTGAAATGAAGATTATTAGAAAGTAAATTAAATGGTAAAAAGATGGAAAATAGTACAGTATGACAACAGAAAGCCAAAGGTCAAAATGGTTGAAGTAACTAATGTCTTTACAGTAATAAAATTGAATGTTAATGGCTTGAACTCCCCAATCGAAAGACAGAGACTGATAGAATGGCAAAAAAAATAATATGAGCCATTATATATTATCTACAAGAGAATCACTTTGGATGTAAGGACACAATGGGTTAAAAGTGAAAGGTTGGAAAAAGATATTCCATGCAAATATTAACTAAAAAAGTGCTGGGGTAATGATAATAATTTTGAACAAAACAGATTTTTGAATTGAATGAAGACGTCATCATATATTAATAGAAAGGACAATTCAACAAGAAAAAATAGCTATACTAAATACTTATGCACCTAACCTCAGTGCCCCATGATATATCAGGCAAACATGGGCAAAGCTGAAGGGAAAAATAGATGTCTATAAAATAGTAGTTGGAGACTTCAATACACCACTCTCAGTATTGGATAGAACACCTAGGCAAAGGATAAATAAAGAGTGCTTGAAAAATATGCTAAATGCACCAGACCTAACAAACATCTATAGAGTATTGCACCTCCAAACAGCAGGATATATACTCTTTCCAAGTGCTCTGGATCCTTCTCCAAAATAGTCCATATGTTGGGTCACAAGACAAGTCTCAATAAATTTAAAAAGATTGAAATTATATAGAAAAATTCCTCTGATTATAATGACATGAAGCTGGAAATAATTTATAGAAAAAAGGGAAAATTCATTAATATATGGAGATTAAACAACACACTCTTAAATAATCAGTGGGTGAAAGAAGTAATTGCAAGAGAATTCAACAAATTTTGTGAGATAAATAAAAATGAGAACACAACAAATAAAAGCCTATGGAACACCACAAAGGTAGTGCTGAGAAGGAAGTTTATAGCCCTCATTGTTTACATTAAAAAAGCAGAAAGAGCTAAAATTGAAGATCTAACATCACATCTGCAAAAACTAGAAAAAGAACAGCAAAATAATTCCAAAACCAAGATGAAGGAAAGAAGTAGTAAAAATTGGAGCGGAAATAAATGAAATCAAGAAAAAAAAATCAACGGGTTCTTTATATTTTAGTTAAATTGATTCCTAAATATTTGATTGATTAAGTCAATGTTATAAATGGAATTTTTTTTCTGATTTCCTCCTAAGATTGCATATCAGTAGTGTATAAAAACACTATTGATTTTTGCACATTAATCTTATATCCCACCACTTTACTGAACTCGTCTATTAATTCCAGTAGTTTTGTTGTGGATTTTTCAGGATTTTCTAAATAGAGGATCTTGAACCTGTATTCAGGAAATGACAAAACATGGCTAACAGAAACTGAAGAAGATTTAAATAAACGGAAGGACAGTCTGTGTTCCGTGATTGAAATACTAAATTCAGTTAAGATGTCAATTCTATCCAAACTGATTTGCAGATTCAGAGCAATTCCAATAAAAACCCCAACAGCATTTTCTTTTGTAGAAACTGAAAGCCAATACTCAAAGAAGTCCTAAATAGTCAAAAATGTCTTTGCAAAGAAAAATGAAGTTGGAGGAATTTCACTTCCTGACTTCAAAGCATATTATTTAGGTACAGCGGTGAAAACAGCATGGTACTGGCATAAGGACAGACTGATTGTCCAATGGAAATGAATCTTGAATTTAGAAATTGGCCTTCACATCTACAGTCAAGTGATTTTGACAAGTCTGCTAAGCCAACCCAGCTGGGCCAGAACAGTCTAATCAACAAATGATGCTGAGAGAACTGGATAGCCAAATCCAAAGAAAGAAAGAAGCTCCCCATCCTATACCTTATAAAAAAATTAACTCAAAATGGATCAAGAACAACTGCCATAAATCTCCTAGAAGAAAATGTAGGAAAGCATCTTCAAGGTCATTTGGTAGGTGGTAGTTTGTAAAATTTTATACCCAAAGCCCAAACAACAAAAGAAAAAAAAATAGATAAGTGAGACCTCCTCAAAATTTAATACTTTTTCACTTGAAAGGACTTTGTCAAAAGGGTGAAAAAGCAGCCAACTCAATGGGAGAAAATATTTGGCAATCACATATCTGATAAAGGTTTAATAATGAAAAATAAGGAGATCATACAATTCAACAATACACAGACAAACTATCTTATTAAAAAATGGGCAAAAGACTTAAAAAATCAGCTGTCCAAAGAAGAAATACAAATGGTGAAGAAACACATGAAAAAATGTTCAACTTCTACTACTAATCAGGTAAAAGCAAATCAAAACTACAATGAGATATCATTTCATACCTATTAGACTTATCACTATTAAGAAGTTGGAAAACTATAAATGTTGGAGAGAATGTAGAGAGATAGGAACACGAATTCACTGTTGGTGGGCGTGTAGAATGGTACAGCCACTGTGGAGGACTGCTTGGCAGTTCCTATGGAAGGTGAATATAAACTAGCCATGAGACCCAGCAATACCTTAGCTATTAATAGTTATGTAACCAGAAGAACTGAGAGCAGTGACAGGAATCAACATCTGCACACTGACGTTCATACCAATGTTATTCATATGATAGGCAAAAGTTGGAGACACTAGGTGTCTATCAACTGATGAATGTATCAACAAATTGTGGAGTATACACATGATGGGATATTATGCAACAGTAAGAAAAAATGAAATCATGAATCATATGACAACATGGGTGAAACTGAGGGACCTTATGCTGAGTGAAGCAAGCCAGACACAAAAGGACAAATACTGTATGATTGCCTTATTATGATTTTTAACAAGTGTAAGTAATACTTCACAATGTTTAATATCAGACAGAAAAAAAATTATACTGAGTGAAGGAGACCAGATATATATAGTATGATTCCATTTATATATATAGTATGATTCCATTTATATAAAATGTAAATATAAATCAACTTATAAAGATGAAATTAGTTTAGTGTTTATGTAGGTCTGAGGTAGGAATGCTAAGTTGTGTGGAGTGTTTCCTTTTGGATTAATGATATGGTTCTAAAATTTTTGATGGTGATGAATGTACAGCACTGTGATTGTGCTAAGAGTCATTGAAGCCATTGATGCTATACTTTGGGTAGATCGTATGGTGTGTGAGCATATCTCAATAAAACTGCCTAATAAACAAATTAACAATTTTGCAAGAAAAGCTAGAAACAGCAGCTATGTATAGCAGATTAAACAAGAAAATCGAGAGGTGAAGAATTTTCTTGTTTGTTTTTTAATTATTATTATTATTGAAATAATGAAAATGCTCTAATAATGATTGAAGTGTTGAATGCACAACTTTATGATTATACCAAATATCATCGATTGTACACTTTGGATGATTTGGATTGTACACTTTGTACTTTATTAATACAAATCAATAAAATAGATATATTTAAAAAAACAATATTAAGGGTTAGAATTCAAGATATTTTGGGGGAAATCTATTAAGGGATCTAAAATATCTGAATAAACTTAATTGAAGGTAAATTTTAATCCGGTGTGTTTGGAAAAGTAACCACTGGCATAAAAAATTAATCAATGATATGCAAACATAAAAAAAAAACTATGTCTTTTAAGATCGAGAAAGTGATTATTCCATATATAGAAATGTTCTGTTCATAAATAAATAAAATTATAAGTAAGCATTCCAAATTTCCCGTTTTTCTAAAAGAGTTTCAAATTGATTTAATAATACATATTATACTCTAAACTTGGACCATTTTCAATGATGACATTATGCAATAGAAATATGGATGTTTCGTGTATCTAGGAATTTAATGTGCTTTGAAGTTATATATTTTATAGCTTCCTTATGAGAAGTAGATATTTTGTTTGTAAGATGGAACATTGATACATTTGCTTTAATTATAGATTAATTTTGACCTCAGTAACATTTTAGCAACATTATAGCAAGTAATATTTCATCTGATGTCAGAGAAATCAATAAGTCACTTCCATCTACACTTAACATTTTCAGTGAAATTTCAATTATTTCAGATTTATTCTCAATCAAATTCAGAGATTTTCCCTCCCCCCTTTTTATATGAGAGTTGGGTACTTTTGTTTTGCCATCTTTTCTCTTGGCTATGGAGATGCCCTATTTGTCACTCAGCCTGCTTAAGCCACAGCCACAGACTCTCAATACATCAGGAAAAGTCCTGGTCGCAGGCTGTCCTGCAGTTGTAGCTAACTTCCACAGACTGCTTGGGCACTGTGAAGGTTCAAATGCTTTATTTGCTTACTTGAGATTATTATCAAGACTGACCTGTTTATAATATTCTGCACAGCTATTTCTACCCTATTTTTCCCACACCATTGCTGTGAGAGTAAATATTTTAAAATTGCCAATTCCTAGAATTCCAGACAAAGAGAGAGTACATGACTTCTCTGCTTTAGAGTCTTAAACATATTGGAGATCCTGTAGTCCCAACTTTAGATGTGATTGGAGAACAGAGAAGGATATAGGTTTCTGCTGTTAGCATCAATCTTGTTGCATTCCTTTCAAATTTCCTAGTTAAAGAATAGTAGTAGTAGTGGTAGTGGTGGGAAGTGAAGGGTGGGTCACTGGTTCTTCCTGACCTTGTTTTCTCCTGTATATTTCATTTGTATTTTGTTTTGTTTTAGCTATCTCTCTCTCTCTCTCTCTCTCTTTCTCTCTCTCTCTCTATATATATGATTACAGCTTATATAAATTTCAAATGTAAGTCATGAATTATGTATTGTGATTCAATAGTTACTCTATAACCCTTCTTCCCCTTGGAGAATGTCAGAATCATATCTCACAGGCCAAAATGAGGAAATAACACACATATATAACATGGAAATTAGAAAGTGGTATCTGTTAGTATTTCACACAGCATCCTATCATATACTGTTTCCTTCTTATAAATTTTATGATTGATATTGCAACAGTTTTTATGAGCTGCCCAATTCATGTTTTAAGTCAAACACATTTTTTAGTATATAGCATCCTTATTCTTTACATATAATACTTTTTTAAGTCATGAAGTTAAAATTATAACATTTCATTTGTATGAGAAAGGTTATTGAAAATATAATGAGGCTATAAATACATCTGGAAATAATATTTTCATTGGTTTTAGAATAACTCTAATCTAGCTCCCTAATGTGTGAAAGTCAAATCTGATATATAAAATAAATAGTAATATCATATTGAACAGTACCTATCTATGCCATAAATTATGCTCTAATGCTTTATTTTCAAGCCAAACAGGCAAAAGTACTCTATGTTGTATTTCAATTCACTCAACAGAATAATATATACCTCCCAGTAGGTTTATTGTAAGGTTTGGCACTGAGAATTAAAGAAAAAAGGTGAAGCAGGCAAATCTCAGAAAAATAATATATTTTTTGTTAAACAATAATTAAATCACTAGGGATGAGATTAGCTAACAGCAGGAAAACTTCCCAGAAGGAGCTTGCCTAAAATGGATTTGGAAACATTCGCAGTACCTCCCGGGAAGTTATTATGAAGTAGTCAAATTAAAATGAGCCAGTATTAAAAAAAATTAGTTTGTCAGGTGTGTTATTAAATAGTACTTAAATTGTGTAGGATGATTTTGTGAAGATGAATGCAATAGTCTCTAAACTATTGAATATGTAGTGAACTGATGATTTTTTCTAAGTCAATGAAATTTCTAGTAAAGGGAAATTGAATCACTACTAAATATCCCAGGCTTAGAAAAAGAGGAAACTGAGAGGGTCCCAGCATTTTGCAGTAAATGCTAAACAATAATAACTCTAAGTTTACAAAATCACCACATTCTTTCTCTAATAAATCAGTTCGAATTATAGTTGACTCAGAATAAGTTTGTGAAAGTATTTTGGTTTATATTAATATTTCTTCAGAAACTCATATTTTCAGCATTCATTTACTTTATAATTTTCTTTTTCTCATTGGACCATGGTAGAAAGGTAATGAGTCAGCTGGAAAAGAGTGAAATAAGAATTAACAGTCAGAGACATCCATTCACATGATTCCAGTGAATTGTTGATATGAAAAAACTTTGTCATATTTATGTGTTATTTAGATTGCTTACATTTACAATCTATAGGTGATCTAATAAAATATTCGGAAATACCAATTTATTGTTCCAGAGTAATCAAACTTTGACACTTTGACATTTGAACATGCCAACCTTTTCAAGAATCAGTGAGAAATTTTGTGACATCTTTTTCACAGTATATTTTTGGATTGACATCAGCTGAAGGTATATGAACAAATATAAATGAACAAAAAAATTGATTCTTATATTGCCTAAAGAAAGCAATATGCATTCATTACTTTTGTTGGTGTCTTAGTTTCCAAGATTCTCTGACAAATACCATAAAATGGCTTGGCTTGACAACAGGAATTTACATGGCTTCAGAGGCTGGAAGGCTTTCTTCTTCCTGGGCTTGCTAATGTATTGACAGGATGGCAATCCTTGGGTTCCTTGGTTTTCCCATCACATGTGTCCACTTCTTGGTCTTCCCAGTTGCCATAACTTCCAGCTTTTGACTCTACCCAATGGTTTATAAAGCCTCCTGTAATAGGATTAAGGATCAACCTCAATAAGTTGGTCACACCTTTACTAAAAACATCTTCAAGCGGTCTTATTTATAGTGGGGTCACATCCACAGGAATGAATTAACTTTTAGAACATGTTTTTCTGAGCTACATAATTTAATCAACTTACCCCAGTTGGTATTGTTATTTAAAAGTGACTTCCTTATAAAAATGCATACATATATAAAGATCTCTGCAAGCAAGTACATGCAGATATATATTTGAGAGAGTATATGTTTTATATATACCATACACACCACACATACAAACAGACAAATAGTTAAGAGGATGCCAATTTCCATTCTTTTCACAGTGTTTATTTAAAATTTACTTTATAGTTCAGGCACATTTGAGACTTTGATTTGAAGAGTTTCCTGTTGAAGGTGACAAGCTAGTTTTCTCTAAATCATTAATCCTCTGGCTATTTCTCAGGGACTAGAGGACATAGGGTACTAGAAATATTATACTCAGAGAATAAAGAAAAGCCCTCATAGTTGTTAAATTCAAGTATCTTCTCACATTACAGGAAATGATTTGAAAGTGTATATTTGGAGTTAAAATGGAGGTGAGCTCCTTTAAACATTTATAATAAACAGATTACAGAAAACCATCATTTAATGGATTTCCCTTTGAATATTTTTTTAAAGCTCAAAAAACTTCACAAAAAACAGAAAAAGTTTGAGTGCAACACTTTTAATAACTATGAAGAAAGTAAAGATTATTTAAAGTGTATAAGCCATATTATTTATTTTTGTATCATTATGTTAGTCCTAAGGGGAAATAAAGAGAATAGGCAGAATATATAGAAGAGATATTTCCCTGGGAAGGCTACTCAGAGGAAAAAGTAGGTAGATTAGTATATGGAAGAAACCCTACCAGATCAATTTCACAAGTCTTGATAATTTCCTAAGTATTTATGTGATCAGAATTATGGAAGTTTCAGGAGGACATGCAAAAAGTAATTTCAAAAAGCCAATATATTCATGTGTAAATTTAAAATATCCCCATGAAAAAGATAGGTAAAAGAATGGTGGCTGTTGGAGTTTTGAAAGAGAGAATATCTGGTTAAGCTGTGTGCACTTCCTTCCAGGTCTACTAATAAGCACACTGAAACTAGTAGAGTAAATTATACAGGATCACACAGGATGCAGGTGATAGTGGTTGCTATACTGTAGAAAAAGAAATGGTTGACAGTGTTTTAGTTTCCTCACTGCTAAAGCAAATACCATGTAATGGGGTGACTTAAATAATAGGAATTTATTGGCTCCCAGTTTTGATGCTAGGATAAATCCAAACCAAGTTATCATCAAGGCAACGCTATCTTCCCAAAGACTAGCATTCTGGGATTGGCTGCCAAAGACCTTTGGTCCTTGGCTCTCCTGTCACAGGGCAATGCGCAGGGTGGCCTCTCTTTTCTCTTCCAGTTTCTGTTGACTGTCAGCTTCTGTCTGCTCCCTTTGGCTTTATTATCTCTAATTTTGCCTGCTGATCAAAAACTCCAGGAATCTGGATTAAGGGCCAACCTGATTCATGTGGGCCACACCTTAACTGAAGTAGGATCTTGAAAAGATTTTACTTAAGATGGGTCCAAACCAACAGGAATGGATTAAAATTAAGGACACAGATTTTTTGTTTGTTTGTTTGTTTGTTTGTTTTGGGGGTTTACATTGCTCCAAGTTACTGCAGATGGCAAAGGGAATTGAATGTTAATTCACTACATTAGCTTTTCAAATGAAAATATTTTATTTCCGCTTTCATTTCTGCAGTTGTAAAGTGAGATGTTTGGGCTTAAATGTATCAATTAAAAAGATTCAAGAAAATACTTTTATATGAACATATATAAATCTTAAACTAAAATTTTTAGAACAGTATTCATGGTCTGATAATATTTACTTGTGTTTAAAACATATAGCAGATGATTATATATAGCTTAGCGACAGACATCTGAAGGTAAAAGTTTTAAATTGACTAAATGTATATACAGCAAACTCATGCTAGCCAGTGGTTCTTCAAGAAAGAAAAGAGAAATATGACTGGAACATGTGATCAAAAGAATCTTCATCTTTGCCTTATATCTGGAAAATGTGTATATACCTAATAATATTGCTGTGAATATTAAAGTTAACATAGTGTTTAGAAAAGTGTTTAGAAAAATGATGGGTATATGATAAATTTCTATATTAATATCAATTTTTAAGAAAGAAATCAGATCCATCCCTTGAGCTAATGACATCCAAATATGCTCCAAATAAATTCTGGATCTTCCTCTATTCTTCACAATATAGGAAGAAATATGGTACATTAAAAAGAATTACTTCCGGGAAGTTTTACTAAAATAAAGGTTCTGTTGTGTTTTTTTAAAATCAAATAATGTGCAATATATTTTAGAGAGAAGAAAATGCCTGTGTATCATTGATGATTTTATGAAACTATTTATTTATTGGCTAATCCAAAATAATATATATTTTATACTCATGGGACATATCACATAGCTATGAACACAAAGTTTGGCCAGATTGCAGGTCACTTTTTTATTTTTTAAATTTTCATTTGTTTTTATTATGTGTTGCAGAACTTTCCAATTAACTTGAAATAACACTATTGGTTATTTAATTTTTATTTGTGACATTGATTCATGATCACAAAATTTATTATCTTCAATTCATATCTTTTAAAATTCTATATCTTTTATATAGCTACAGATTCAATAAACAGAAAGTTTTCATAAAAGTTTGTTCCATGATGCTACCTGTAAATAATACTTTTTACTTGTACAGTTTGTAATGAATAATAATGCAATTTTATTTTAAATACCACTAAGTATGCTATTTCTCTTATGTTTTACTACATAAGTCTTAGCTATACTTGCTGTGTTTTTGCTTTATAACAGATATTTTGAAAAGTAAGTGAAAATATATACTGTAAAAAAGTCTATTTCTAATGATATAATAATATTGAATTTTAATCTATTAGTAAATATATGGAAATATTATTTTGCATTTACTAGTTATAATTGATAAATATGTGTAATCGAATAGAGAAATTTCCATGTTAATTTTTAAGATTAAACTTAAATCTAATCAAGCAATGGTATCTTAATTCCTCAACAAATGATATTATGGACTCCAGAGCAATTATTTCAATGTGGCGCACAAATTAGCAGTAGTTTAAATAATATATGCACCAATTTACACGGAAAGAAAGCAATAATTTTATTTTATGGCTACAAGGTTTTGAATTTTAATGATCACTAAACTTTTAAACAACTCTTAAGTCTCAAATTAAAAGATTGGGTATTTTTCATTTTATTGATTTTAAAAAGCACATATGATTTCTCTGTTTGAGTCAAACCTTATGTCTTAGGATAATGAGTTCTGAACCTAATCAGCTTTTGGCAGAAATTTAGGAAAGGAAAAGAGGAACTTATTTATCAAAACAAAAATTTTCTATAATCCTCATTACCATGATTTATCAAATCAAAGCAATATTGTGATTGCCTTGAAGCAGAGACAATTCATATATAAATTTTTTATACTTAGCATATGTTTTTGCACACTTAAGGCACTAACAAAAAGCCTTTTATATGTGAATGAAAGACAAATTAAATTGCTTTTTATATCTTTATATTTAACCTATATATTTGAATTGTCCTTGCTTTTATGTAAAGAATAAAGATGAAAAATCTTCTCTAAATATTAGAAGACAAAAGAAATGACTCAACTGAACAACCACATCCCCTCCTTTTATCTAATAATTTCCAACTATGCTCCATGTGAATTCTGACACTTTCTTTGTAACTGTAGTATACTAATCACTATGGAAAAAAGAAAAGAAGTGTAAAATAATATGCTATTTTTCATGAGCTTGCAACTTTCAAAAGAAACAATTATCTTAAAAAAACAACAAACGGTACTTATTAGTCAGTTAAAGGGTGCTGATGCAACACACCAGAAATCTGTTGGCTTTTATAATGAGTATTTATTGGGGGTAAAAGATTACATTTACATAGCCCTAAAGAGTCCAGCTCAAGGCTTCTTTCTCACCAAAGTCTATTGCCATGTGTTGAAGCGAGATGGCTGGCCATCTCTGCCTACTCTTGGGCCTTCTCAGCTGCTCAGCTGTTCTGTTTTCTTGGGCTGCAAACTATCAGGCAAATGGCTCCCCTCTCTTCCTGGGCTTTAGCTGTTTGAGCCTTCTCCTTTCTGTCACATAACAGGACTGAAAACACCAAGTTCTTTCCTCTTCTGTGTATTCTTCCGTGCATCCTCTTGAGTAAGTCCATTTATAGTCAAAGAGAGCAGAGATTCAACCGGAGCTATACCTTGTAGCCCAATCAGAAACCCTAAATTGATTTTATCAAGTAAACAATCAAAGGCCCCTCACCAAATCTAATACACTAAGAGGACATCACACCCAGAGGAACAGACCAATTTACTACCATAATCATTCTTTTTTTGGGGATTGACAAAAAATAATCTCAAATTTCCACAGATATCAGTCTGAAATTCAGAAATTTAGTCCCTTAAAATTAGTGACCCAAATTACTCCTCTTAAATTATTTTCCATGTATGCTATTTAAATGTATTAAAATTTGAATGATGTCATCATTTTTAAAAATACTAGATAATATGAGCTTTTCTTATTTCAGATATTTATATATGTGGGAAGTTAAATATCTGAACTATTCAAATGATGCAAAATTTAAAATAACACCATGAACTACCTATCTTTTAAACAGGGAAACTATTTTAGAGTTTTAACTGCATTTATTTATTTACTTTAAACAACAAAAATGTAAAAATATGTAATATATTTCACATATATGGTAGGCAAACAAATAAATATCTAATTCTAAACACCTACCCACACCCATATGGACCAAAATATTGATCTAAGCCCAAAAAGAAGTTCCCAAGCCTGTAAGAAGATATCAAAGCCCATTGTGTATTTAGAAAGAATTGGTATTAACTAGAAATAATAGCTTTATATCTTAATCACATGAATAGGCATTTCCTTTTTATAAAGTCTCTCTCCCGTTTGCTCTATATCTTAGACAAATGAAAATGCATACAGAAGGTTTTTCAGATCTTTAAGTATTAAGACAACAGAAACTACATAAATTTCACAGATTTATAGCATAAAAAATAAAATGTGTGGATACTTAAGAAGAAAACAACTTATACTTCCATATTCAAAAATCTAAAAAACACCAATTAAAAGGTAATGATTGTCAGTTTGGATAAAACAACAAAACCCAATATTTAAGCTATGTATTGCAAATTATCTTATCACCCTAATATAATAAAAGAAACAAAAACAACAACAAAACTATTATCTAAAATAGTCTGTGTAGATCCGAATACTGGAAGTGGCTTAATGGGAGGTTCTGCCTTATGGACTCTTGTACGGTCACAGTCAAGTTATTGACTTAGGTTACCATCATTTACAAGTCTTGACTGGGGCCAAAAGATTCACTTGTTGGCAGGATATATCAGTTCTTCACTACATGGAACTTTTCTCAAAGATGACTCTGTGTTCTCATGATAAAGCAGGTAGATTCCCCCACAGTGAATTATCCAAAAAAAGAACAAGGATGAAGCTGCAGTGCCTTTTATCACAATTTCTGAAGTCTCACATTACCACATCCCATTTATTCATTTTGTGAAAAGTGAGTCACTAAATCAAGCCATACCATAAGAGAGGAGTCTCCATGTCTTGAAGGGAGAAATATCAAAGTTTCTGTGGCCATATTTTAAAAGCACTATATGCCATCTATAAGAAATCTACCTTACATATAAAAATGTATATAGGTTAAAAAATAACAGGAAGGGAAATTATAAACCTTACTAAGATTAATGAAAAGAAATCTGGTATGGCTATATTAATGGCAAAGTAGAATTTAAAGCAAGAAATATTGTCAGGGATGAATAAGGATAAAGAAGGTTATTTCTTAATGATAAAGTCAGTTTGTCAAGAGGCCATAATAATTCTAAAAAGAGAGCTATTAAAACAATGATAAATTTAATAAGAGCAGTGGAATGCATGGCACAAACATTGAATAAATCTGAAAGGAGAAATAGACAAAATCAACAATTAAAGTTAGATATTTCAATACCTCTTCTTTCTATAAATGAAAGAATGATGAGAATAGGTAACTTTTAAAAATCTATAATTTTTATTTAAAAAAATTTAATGTTATTTTTAAAACTCAAGGACTCATGAAACATATTCCAAGATAGATGATAATCTAGGCCAATAAAGGAAAAATAAATGTTTTAATATGTTTAAAAGAAAGAAAATGAATATGAATTGGGACAGAAGTAAAACTATATTTACTTATAAGATGCATGATTATCTATGTAAATATTCTATGGACTATATCTCTTCCACACAAAAGAAGCTACTAAACTAATACCTGAGTTAGCAAGGCCATAAGACATTACATAAACATATTGAAAGAATAATTGTATCTCTCCAATGAATGATCAGAAGGTAAAAAATTTCAATATTATTCATAACATCAAAATGTGAAATAATTAGGGATACATTTAATAACATATGTGCATGATCTGTACACTGAAAACTATAAAACATTACAAATAGAGATTAAGATACAGGAAGTAAAAATGAGAAAACTGAGCCTGCCCTCAGAAGCCAATAGTCAAAGTTTTTCTTTATTTTTGAAAGGTAGATTTGTTGAGTATAAACCTTTAAGTTCAGTCTTTTTTTCCAGCACTTTGTATATGTCATTCCACTTGTTTCTTTCCTGCATAGTTTCCTATGAGAAATCAACTCTTGATATTATTGAGTTTTCCTCATATATGATAAATTAATTTGTCCTCACTTCTTTTAAGATTACTTTTTATTCCAAGAGTTTGATTTTGATGTGTGCAGGTGTGGAACACTTGGAGTATTCCTAAATCAATTTTGTTGAATTCTTGGATATGCACTTAATATTTTTATTAAATTTGGGAAATTTTAGAACACTATTTCTTTGCATACTCTTTCTTCTCCTTTCTGTCACTCCTCTCCTTTTGAGAATTCCACTATGCTTAAGTTGGTATGCTTGGCTTGATGGTATCCCACAGGTCTTTGGCTCAATTTTTTTACCTTCATTCTTTTTTCCTTTCTGTTCCTTAGAACTGATAATATCAAATAAGTTATTTTTAAGTTCATCAATTCCTTCTTCTGCTTACTCAAATCTTCCCATGTATTTTCCATGTTTGTATTATACCTTTTAAGATCAACTTTTCTACTTGGTTCTTTTTATAATTTCTGCGTATGTGTCTAGGTCTAATGACTGTCTTCTATGGAAAGACTATGGAAAAAAGTGCTGAGATATCATTTCTGAAACTGAGTTATGAAAACTATGACTTTCATCTTGCTGACATTCTTTCTCTGACTCCTCTAGGGTGCTTGTTCTGATGGACAGCACACCTGGCAAGGAACTATGGGTGGTCTCTTACAAATGCAAGTGAGGAACTGAGACTCTCAGTGAAACAACCATGGTGAGCTTCAACATCATCGTTTTCTATTCAGACTTTCTAATGAGCCCACAGACTGGGCTGATATCTTGAATATAGCCTTGTGAAAGACCCTAAAGCAAGGGACTCCGCTAATCTTTGCCAGGATTCTAGAAGCTGTGAGATAAATGTGTACTCTCAGCCCATAAGATTTGGGTAATTTTTTACTCAGTAATAGATGACTAATACAGACTTAAGTAGTCTTACAGTATATTATTTTTTATTAACTAAGACAAAATAAATTATCTGTATGTAAGTCATAGAGGATTTCAGCAGAAAACTGTTTTTTGTTATTTAATGTGTCCCTGAAGTGTGAACCCATTGAAATAATTCTTTATCCACCAATGTACTGAATGTGCACACACCTTTTTACATCTGCCAGCAGAAACAGGCTCTGTAAGGCAGACTTGCACTGAAGAAAAGTACTGTGTAATAAACATGAAACAATAGAGAAAGTAGAATCAGAAGACTTTTTGGAGTGGATGATTGGCCTTGGAAGGAGAGCACAGATAAAGACTGGAAAAGAGATGGTATAGGACTCAGCAGGAAGTCGATCTGGAAAAAGCCTAATTTTTGTGGAATTCTGGAATAAAGTAGCTAAACAGAAAAACTACTAATTGCCATTCTATGTCTCGACTTAGCAACTAAGAGCTGTGTAAAAACAAAATAACTCACTCCTGATGTATGTGTATCTAAGTATGTGTATGTTTTGAGAAATTATGTCCTAAAGGTAAAGTCAGGGAGTGTCCCCTCTTCATGATTATTACCAAAAGATATTGGAAAAAACAAACCAGCACACAAACAAATAAACATACCCTATAACCGAATTTTGGATAGAGAATCCACATACTGTTGACAACCGTGCTGGAAACCAGAGTCCAGGTCATCTTCTTGGCTTTTCCCCTTTACTAGAGACCCATTCTGGAGGACAAGGTGATGGCCTCACTCCATGATTATACTTATTGGAAACCTCCCCTTTAACCTTTTTTTACAGAACTCCTTTATTCTCTTGTGGAATTTTTATGACTTCCACCACCTTCTAAATTCCTCTTTAGGACCTTTAACTACAAAAAAGAGCCTAAGTGGAGAATGATCTCCTAATGGTTACAATCTGTGCTCTACAATTCACCAGGATTAGATCTGCCTCTTTCAGCAACTTCACTATTCTCCATTTATTTCTCCCATTGCCCTCTCTATCAGGGAAGATATAATTATAACCATATTATTATATATATAATTATACTTAATAATAGACAACATATAACTATGTATGAGAAATCCTTGGTTTACTCCTACATTTTATACCATTTCCTTTTCATCAAGCCTTCTATTTCTTATAACCCAGTTAAAGCTGCAATATTCCTTTAATTCTCAAAGGAAATAAAAACAAAATATTAAAGTATCAATATGCTCATTTTCACGATTATTTACACTGATACGATTAAGTTTGAAAGGAAGTACATCATGATTCAAATGAAATTCAGTGGAAATTTTGCACTCGTTGCCAAGAATGATACATATTCTCTCTGATAGAAAACATTCTCCGAATCCCTTTGTTGAAGCCAGTTCTAGCATATATACTTATACGTCCTAGATTCAGTTCTATGTCAATTTCAATAGTAGCATAACTTCTCCATTCCTATTTAACTTTAAAAATGAATTTTGATTTTACTAAATCATCAGAAATTATTACAAATACTCTTTGAAAATACATAAAATAATAAACACAAAAACAAACACTTTATTATATTCCTCATTTTTTTTAAGCAAACATATCCCAAGTATCTACTACAAATTAGATATTGAGCAAGGCACTAGAGATACGGTAATAAGCATAGTAGGTATTGAAGTGATAAATTGCATGGCTTGCATTTAAAAACGTACCTTGAAAGTTCAGAAATGGGGAAATCAAAATAAGCTGGAGCAGTCTGGAAAAATAACATGAGTGAGTGAAGTAGGAAATGAGCTTAGCATTAAAGAAGAAGTAGGATTTAGGAAAGCAGAGGGAATTCAGAAGAGCAGTCATGCCCCAGAGTCAGATCATGAAGTCAGTCAAATAAATCCCAGACCATCAAGCCTGACAGACCCGATGTTTCTTTCTAAAGTAAATGTTGAGAATGTATAACTGCTGCTTCAGGCTGGCTATAAGCCTTTGTAGAATTGTATTTTATCATCCCACCAAAATGGATGAAAAGTAGCCCACACGTAAAAGTCTTTCCTTGATCAAAAAGAAAAAAAATCCCTTTCTCTTCTCTCACATACATTCTTCCTTTCACAGCTGGTTGAATGAGCTGTTTCAGTTGCTTTACAAATACCTATTCTACCTTTCCCCCTATTTATTTAAGTAATTCAGAAAATACCCAGTCAACTAGAGGGTTTTATTGGGGAAAAAAACAAACAGGATAATTCTGTGCTCTTTGGCCTATTCAAAGCTGATTGTTTTGGAGAGAATTCTGTTTCTCACTTATTAAGTGATGGTTGGGTTGATAAAACAAATATAATATCTTAATATTTTTCTTCAGGCCCTCTCTTTAATACACATCTCCAACATGCATATGTGTGTGTGTACATACAGACATGCACACACACACACCAATGAAGAATTCATTCACAGCAGAGGGAATTTTATAAAAGCATAAAGCTATTGAATTACAAAGAACTAGCTACAGATTACTAAAAGTGTCTGTAATTGGAGACTGTTCCTTTCTATTTGAAAATGGCTGAAGAGGAGAATAACCCTGGAAATTTCAACAGAAAAATGACCAAAAAGTATTAGTATTTAAACTTTTTACTTGGTAGTAGAGATAGATATCATGTAATAGAATTTATAAGGCTGTTAAGACTGACTATTGGCGGTGGACTTGGCCCAGTGGTTAGGGCGTCCGTCTACCACATGGGAGGTCCGCGGTCCAAACCCCAGGCCTCCTTGACCCGTGTGGAGCTGGCCCATGCGCAGTGCTGATGCGCGCAAGGAGTGCCCTGCCACGCAGGGGTGTCCCCCACGTAGAGGAGCCCCATGCGCAAGGAGTGCGCTCTGTAAGGAGAGCCGCCCAGCGCGAAAGAAAGTGCAGCCTGCCCAGCAATGGTGCCACACATACAGAGAGCTGACACAACAAGATGACACAGCAAAAAGAAACACAAGATTCCTGTGCTGCTAACAATAACAGAAGCGGACAAAGAAAATGCAGCAAATAGACACAGAGAACAGACAACCGGGGTGGGGGAGAAAGGGGAGAAAAATAAATAAATAAAATAAATGTTTAAAAAAAAAAAGACTATTATGCTGTCTCGTATTTTCATGACATATATATTTGAAACTTCATAGCAAATGGGCATTTGCTTTTTTCTAAACAGCTTAAAAGTATCATAAATTGATGTTAATGACTATATTAAATATTGACAAATTGTTTTTTAAGTTGAGATGAATTACTGGCAAAAAGAGATTACTGTGCATGTTTTTTTATGTTGGATGACGTTTTTAGGATTCAGCTGTACCTGGGGGAAGAATGACTGTATTTTATGATTTATACATTTGAGATTCTATAAAGTGTTTTATTAGTGTGAAGGTATATTCAGTAATTTGAGGAAGAATATCGGTAGTGACATATTAATAGGACTATTGTTTTTAGTAAGCATATTACTAGATATTTTATGATAGCATGTCATTTTTCAATTACTAATTGAAAAGAACTCAATGCATTTTTAGTCTTCTTTTAATAAAATATATAAAATAAGAAATGTGCAAACAATAAGAGAAGTGCATTCTTTCTGAGAAAAGTGTGCAAAATTTTTCAAATTTTCAAACTACCACTGGGTATAAACACTGGTTTATATAAAATAAACTACTTGATTTTTAAAATACATTAGCTTCTTTAGAACAAACATTTTGCTATTTATTTTCACATTTCAATAAATAAAAGAAAAAGTGTATATAATTGCACTTTCCTTCATACATTAATATATATAACTGTAGTAAAAATATAACAACATAAAGTTATATCACAATGCATTAAATAGATTAAAATATCAAAATATGTTTTCTTTCTCAAGTGCATAATCCATTCATGATGGTTTTTTTTCAATTATTAAAAACTAGTTTAAAGAAGTTATAGATTACAGAAAAGTTACATGAAAAATATGTGGGATTCCCATATATCCCATCCCCTCTTCCTCTCGCATTTTTCCCTATTAATAACATCTTACAATAATGTGGTACACTTCTTAAAATTGATGAAAAATTGTTGAAGCATTGCTACTAACTGTAGTCTATAGTTTATATTTTGCTTTACCTTTTGCACCATACATTTTATAGATTTTTGACAAAATATATAGTGGCTTGCATCTATCATTGTAATATCATGCAGAACCATTTCAGTGTCTGAAAAATATTGGGTATTCCACCTATTCTTCCCGTCCCCTCCTCTCAGAACCTCTGGTAATCACTATCTTTATAACAGTGTTATAGGTTCTTCCATTACTAAAATAATAAGTCAATTTTGATTCCCCACTTACGTTTGTTCATTCCTCAGTCTTAAGGAATTCTGTATGTTGATGCCTGCCCTGCTTCAGATTGAGAGGGGGCTTAGATTTTATGGGACAGATGGAAGGAATTATTTTGCTTGTAGTTGTCAATACTCTGTTTTTTGGGATGGGGTTGTCCATCATCATCATCATTTTGTTAGTTTTCCTGGGTGAGTCCAATGACCTGGAAAGTAGTTTGTTAGCTGCATCTCTGCTAAGATTCACGGCTCAACCAGCATATGACCAGATCAAGGATTTAAGTCTCGTGAACATATATTTCATGGGTATAGTGCTAATTATAGGTTCAAATAAAAGTGGTAGAAGAATCATGTGTAGGGAAATTATAAATGAGCCTAATTCTATTACAGAGAGGAAATAGGTTACCATATATTCCAAAGTAAGGTCCACTGATGGAGTGCTGATTCATGGGGGTTGTGTGCCTTGCCTATAGTGTCCAGATGTCTTTAGAGCCCTCAG
The DNA here is from genome assembly GCF_030445035.2 of Dasypus novemcinctus. NCBI lineage: Eukaryota > Metazoa > Chordata > Mammalia > Cingulata > Dasypodidae > Dasypus > Dasypus novemcinctus. The sequence continues at coordinate 109,949,097 of NC_080674.1, read as the reverse complement.
GAGCATCCAGTTTGAGGCTTTGTTTACTGTGGCAGTTAGTGAGATCTGCCTGAGATGAGTATAAATGTAATCTCTGGAATGACTTCCCCACTCATTTTTAAATATTTTAGCTGTAAAAACTGTTTTGTATTTAATATTTCAACCTTTTGGTCAAGGTATTTTTCCAGATGCACCACTGGTTGGCACTTGGTTTTAATTCATCAGTGCAAGGGAGGCTTATTCCAGGTGCCATGTCCCATACGAGGGAAAAGATAGTGATTTTTATTTACCAAGTTTGACTTTGAGAAAGGCCACAAGGAAGTTTTCAGGAGATAACACTTCCACAAGGAAGTTTTCAGGAGATAATACTTAGGCAATAGATTATACTAGGGTAAGTGCCAATTTTACAAGAATGAGGTACATAAGTACAAGCATTACTATCAAGGGCTTGGTGTATTGGTCTGTTTCCTTTTATTAGTCACTGCCTATATGCTCTAGAGATTCTTGTCACTTTATTAGGGAATATAGCAGGAGTCCCCAGGATGTGAATTTAATATTTTGTTGGTTATTGTTCAGGTCTCCACCCTCTGAAATAATACCCTCTAACAACATGAGTACATTCATATTCCATAGAGGTATGCCCCCGGAGCACCCTTCCCCACATATCCCCCCACCACCAATACCTTGCACCAGTGACCCTCCCCTGCCATAGTTTCCAAAATTGTATTCTCAACCACAGTCCTCTACTTCCACAGAGTTCACTTGTTCCTTCCTCCAGTCCTCCCCCAGGTCCATAGGACAGCCCAATCCCCCTCCCCACCCTTAAACCTGCTTATGCACACACTCCAGCATTGTTGACTCAAATCACATTGCTACATCACCATCACCCCTTCCACTGCCAAACCTTCCCTATCCATGCCCAGGTTTAGCATTGGCTCACCACTCTCTACTCCCTTTTTATCTCCTGGTAACCGCTCTTCCAGACAATACCTCTGTGAGTCTGCTCAAAATCCTTAGTTCATATCAGTGAAATCATGCCATATCTTCATCCATCCTTGTTGCATTCCTTCTTATAGGTGAGTAATATTCCATCACATTTATATCCAAAATTTTGTAATCCATTCATCCATTGATGCAGCAAAGTTCTTCTTTCTTCCTTCATTGACATTGCTGTGCCTCTTCCTTCTTCACATCAACTCTCTTTTGCTTACTTGGCTTTCTCCTTTCTTTTCTTTCCCATATTTTTGTCTCCTTTTCCCTTCCTACATTTCTCCTTCAGTGTCCCCTCTCCTAAATGCTTTTGGAAATTTAATTAAAGTCACATCCAAGTTAAATTACACAGTATGTTTCAGATTATCTCTTGAAATGGAGCAAAGTGTTGGAACCAAAGCATTTCAAATTCTTATTGTGAAAATATTCTATAGACATCTATCAGGAATTTGCAAACTACTGTCAGCGAATGTGCTGCTTTTTTATGTAAATAGGGTTTTACTGGAACAAAACCACACAATCTCTCTACATAATATATATGACTGCTTTTGAACTAACACTGCAAATTTGAATAATTGCAACAGAAAACTTAAAGCTTTTGAAGTCTGAAATATTTACTATCCAGTACTTGCAAAACTAGCTTTTTGCAACCCCTGCTCTAGAGGCTAAGATTCTAAAGGGTACAACATGTGTGTCCTCAGTGAGTTCCTTTTATCATCTCCCCTGGGCGGTATTCTGAACTCTTGTCATTTTGAAGTTACTGAGCAGTCCTCTGCTTTTTTCACTCATGGGTGGAAACTCTATGTCCCTTTTTGCAGAGGAAAAAAAAGTTATCTTGTCCCTACAATCTTCAAGTTATGCCTCCTACCACACCTACAATATGATCTGGAACTAGATCCATCTTCATCTCTACATCCCTTCCTCCACACTTCAAAAGATATTTCCCCTGATCAGTAAAGGATAATGCCTTCTCTGCATGTAACTCCTCTCCCTATTATCTAGACATAGATCTGGGAACTGCCTTTTCATTCACATGCATTTTCAAATTTCCCTTTCCATTGGTATCTTACATTTTAGACAAGAAATAAATTCAAGTTCAAAATTCCCAATGTCTCCTAATCAAGTTAGGAAATTCCAAAGTTCTCATGAGCAAATTCAAAAATTTCCAAAGTCACTTTCTAGCCTCTGGCTATTATTTTGCCATTCTATAGAACAATTTCTTAAGAGATGGTTGAAGCCCACTGTTTCTTCTTCCTGGCCTCCCCTTGTTCTTGACTCTCCAATATCTTATTTATTACCTAGTGCATATTAGTTTCTCAGTAAATGTTTAATGAAAAATTGACAAATGAATAATTTGATTAACTAATTTAGCAAGTTACTAATTCTTACAAATACCAATCTTTACTAATTTGCTCTGCAAGGAAGAGGCAATTGCTTTATTGTAGCTGTAACTTCCTCTTCTCCCTACATTCAAGTCTAAAAGGAAAATATAGATAAAAGTACAAGAGAGCAAACTTGACTCATTCCAATTAAAGAAAGAAACAAACTATAAACAATCTGCTTAGTCACTCTAGGAAAAATTATTCAGTCTGTGAAATTGTCTCCCCCTCCTACTGCTTCCAGCCTAGACCCCACAAAGAAAGATGGTATGTGACTTGAGACCTAAAAGCAGAGGAAAAGAGATGGGGTCAGTATTAGTCAGCCAAAGGGGTGCTGATGCAAAGTACCAGAAATCTGTTGACTTTTATAAAGGATATTTATTTGGGATAAAAGCTTACGGGACTCTAAAGAATCAGTGCTGCTTTCTCACCAAGTCAGTTGCCACGTTTTTAAGCAAGACAGCAATTGATCTCTGCCTGGGCTCTCAGGGCTTCCTATATTAGTCTCTGGAATTGGGCATGATTTCTTTCTGGGCCTTCTGAGCTGCTCAACTGCTCTGTTCTCTTCAAGCCAATCAGGCGAATAGCTTATCTCTCCCCAGAGGCACAGGATCAGACATGACAGAACTTTCTTTCTCTTCTGCGTGTCTTTTTGAGTGAGTGTCCCAATTGCCACAAGAACTTTTTCATGTTATCATCTGGGTTCTCTTGCTTATATGCACATCTGTTTTCTCCTCAGTTTCTGAGTGCTTTACTGAACGCAGTGCTCAAAACTGAGGATGGTCTGATTTCATACCCCTCTCTCTCTCTTTCCTTTCTCCACAAAATTCCAGGCCTGTGAAATGGGAATATTTATACTACTACTTTAACAGTCTACCTTTACAATCCACTATTAACAATCTTTCTCTACATTTCATAGTCAATTACAAAATCTTCACTATACAACAGTTCTCTATGAGATAGTTCTTCTAAAATCACCCCTTTATGTGTAATGAGTGAGGAGCTGGAATCAAGAAACTTGTAAAACCCTTAGTTGAGCGCCGATTATCCATTGTCTCTTGTGTTTCTGTAAACTTTGAAAACAGAACTATGATTGCCTTTGTCTACACTATGTTCTTAATGAAGGTTTTGTCATAAAAAGCCTTGGTAGATGGAGATATTATATTTCTCTGGAGCAAGAGGCAGTCATGTTTAAAATCCAACTACAGAAGATTCAGGTACTCTGAGCTCAGGGTTCCTTTGCATTAATGTGATGATCTGTACATACTGATATCACCTTGCTCCACTTTGAACTTCCTTATGGGAATCAGGACAGAAGAACTGGTACAAGAAAATGCTGATGTTTTGGCTAGTGCTATATCTCTGAATAAGAGTCCATTGTCATTGACACAGTTGTCTTGAGCTTTCTGCCAGCACCATGAAACTATGTCAGACTAACTTGGCAGATTGCAAGTTGCTTAAAAATCTCAGACCCTTTACAAGAATCATAAAGATTGTCTGGTTTATGTAATATTTAATACATTTGTCCTATCAGAAGATGAATAGTGTCATGTTCTTTCTCATTGTAATTTTTGTAACATATTTTAAACCTTTTCCTAGAAGACAGTTTCCCCAGACACAAAGAGACATAAACCATGTACTAAGAAATCTTTTTAAAAATCACTATATTAATAAATTTCAAAATATAGATTTTATGTACCAATACTTATTATAAGGCAAGCATTATCCTGATAGAGAAACCAGACAAGGATAGTACATCGAAAGAATTCTAGAGGCCACTATCCCTCCCAAAAATACATCATGGCTAAAGGTGCTTTATTCCTGAAATCAAAACTAGTTTACAATTGAAAATGAATCAATGCAATCTACCTCAAAATAACTAAAAAAGAAAACCACATGCTTATATTCACTGATATAGAATATGCATTTGACTAAATCCAGCATGTTTCCTGATTTAAAAAAAAAAACAAACAAACCCTAAGCAAACAAGGTATAATAACAAGGGAATTTCCTAAAAGTGGTAAAAGCATCTAATAAAAACTAAAACTAACAGAATACTTAATGATGAAGGACTGAATACTTTTCCCTTAAATTGGGAACAAGACAATTATGTCCACTCTTATTGTTCTTATTTAACATAATACTGAAAGGCCTACCTAGTACAATAAGGCCAAAAAAAAAGGAAACAAAATCACACAGAATGGAAAGCAAGAAATAAAATTGTCCCTATATGCAGATGATGTGTGTTACACAGAAAGCTTCAAGGAAGGTACAAAAAAAAAATTGTTTAGATCTATTAAGTAAATTTAGCAAAGTCCTAGCATAATAAGCTCAATATACAAACATCAATCATATTCAATGATACTAGCAATGATCATGTGGAAACTGAAATTAAAAGCACAAATTTATTCACAATCACTCCAAAACAAATATGTAGGCATATTTATAAGAAAACATGTACAGTTTCTATCTGCTGAAATCTATAAAGCCCTGATTAATTTTTTTGTTAAGTGACTTAAATAAATTCAGAGACATACTCATCTATGGAAAGTTCAATGAATTAAAGTGGCTAAAATATTTTTGAGAAAGAATGAATTTGGTGGAATCATATAACTCAATTTTCAGATGATTTTAGAGCTACAGGATTAAGAGAGGGTGGAATTGGCAGAATAGACACATGGATCAAGAGAACAGAATTGAGAACCCGCTCAATAAATGCATACAAATATGCAAAACTGAATTTTGACAAAGTTGTAAAAGCAATTCAATTGAGGGAGGATAGTCTTTTCTATAAACTATAATGGAAAATTGGATATAAATTAAAAAAATATATACCTCAATGAAAAGCTTATACCTTATACAAATAAAGCAACTAATATTTATCTAAATAAATATTTATCAATATTTATCTAAATAAAATGTAAAGTTATTAAACTTAAAAGAGAAGATGGGAGAAAATACTTGGGACCTAGAGTTAGGTGAAGAGTTTTCAGAGATTACACCAAAATCTGATCCACAAAAGAAAATAAACATTTCTCTATTAACCATCAAAAATAGGAATTCCTCTACTTGAAAAAAAGTGAAAAAGAAAGTGAAAAACAAGCCATTGATTGGGAGATAATATTTTCAAATCAGATATTTAACAAGGGACTATATATCCTGGATACATAAATATCTCTCAACTTGGAAGGGCAAAACAATCGATTTAAAAATGGATGAAGTAAGTGAACAGACACTTGACCAAACAAGACTTATGAATGACATATAGACATGTAGAATGAAGATGTAGAAAAACTGGATCTGTCATACCATCCTAACAGGAATATAAAACAGTATATCTACTCTGGAAATCAGTCTGATAGTTTGTAAAAATTATATGCTTCCCATATGATTCAACATTTATATGCCCAGACATTTATCCTAGAATATGAAAATTTATTTTCACAAAAACTTCTGTACATGAATATTCATAACTGCTTTATTTTTAATAGCCCCAAACTGATAAAAACCCATATTTTGTTCAAAGGGTAAATGGTTAAGTAAACAATGGTAAATCTATCTCAGCAATAAATAGGAACGAATGAATTATACACACAACTAAGTGAAAAAGTCCAACTTTAAAGGTTGCATACTATATGACTCCATTTGTGTAACAAATGACAATATATAGCTATGGAGAACAGGTAAGTGGTTTGAAGAGTTTAGAGAAGGGGAAGAAGGCTGTGATTAAAAAGGTACAGCATTATAGAGTTCCTTTATAATGATGCAGCAGAAACGTATTTGATTGTGGCGGTGGTGATCTGAATCTAAATGTGGACTCTAGGATAGAATTATGCACAAAGATTTATGAAAATTTCATGTACAAACTTGTGATTTCTAATAAACATCCATAGTCTAGGTAATAATATTAGGTCAATCTATTTCCTGGTTTTGACAATGCATTGCAGTTATTTAATATCCTACCATTGGGAGAAACTGGGTTATAGTTATATGTGACATCAATGTACAACTTTTGCAATTTTATGAGTCTATATTTACTATAAAATACACAAAAATTTAAAAATGAAATAAAAAAGCACACTATCTCAACACACCAATTAAAGACATTTTCAGAATACAAAAAATAGAACAGAAAAATTTGGCCTACTATATGCTATCTACAAGGAATTCAAAAGTAATGATATGAGCAGGTTTAAAGAAAAAGAACATATACAATGTAATACTAATCAAAAGAAAATTGGAGTGAGGATATTAACAACCACAAAGTAGACTTTAGAGGAAAAACAAGGATAAAAAATGATGTTGCATATTGTAAGATCAACAAGAAGGCATAAAAAAGCTAAATATTCATGCAAAGAACATAAAAGTTTCAAGACATAAAAAAGCTGAAAAGTGAAATGTACAAATATACAATCGTGTTGGATTTCAACAATTTCAATAATCAATACAACTGTTAGGTAGAAAACAATCAAGGATATAGAAGTAAGCAACCCCATTAACCAAGTAGATTTCATTGGTGTTTCTAGAACACTCCATCTCACAACAGCACAATAAACATCTTTTCAGTGCACTGGGGTATTTAAGGAAGATAAATCACCCCTGTGTTATAAAACAAACACTGCAAAGTTAAAAACTGAAATCAGATAAGATACACTTCCTGACCATAATTGAATTAGATTAGAAATAAATAACAAATATAGTAGCAAATCTATAAGCACTTGGAAATTTAAAAATATGTATGTTTAAATAATTCTTGAGTCAAAGAAAGAATCTCAAGGGAAATTAGAAAATATTTTTTAAATGAATGAAAATTAAACACATTAAAATTTGTGGATGCAGCTAAAGCAGTACTTGGCAGAAGGGAATTTATGGCATTAACTTCTTATATGAGAAAAAAGAAGGGTCTCAAATCGGCAATCTAAGCATTCACCTTAAAGAAACCAGGGAATAGAGGACAAAATAAGCATAACACATGCAGAGGGAAAATATATATATATATAAAATCAATTGATGAATTTGCAAACAGAAAACATTAGAGAATAAATGAAACCAAAAGCTTGTCCTTTGAAAAAAGTCAATTAAATGAATAAATTTCCACCTAGACTGACAAAGAAATAGAGAGGAAACATCACTTACCAATATCAGGAATGAAAGAACAAAAAACACTATAGATATTTAAAGGGAATACTATGGACAAATCTCTTGAGAAAGGTTGACACCTTATATAGCATAGGCCAATTCCTCCAAAATCCACAAAGCCTGAAATCTTACCCAAGATAAAAGATAAGTTGAACAGTTACGTGTATTTAAGCAAAATGAAATTCTTAGTCAAAAGTCTTCCAAAAATCTTCAGCCTCAGATTTTTTCATTTGTGAATTCTATGTAACATTTTAAAAAGAAATAACACCAATTCTATGCAAACTTTTATAGGAATAAAAGAGAGGGAACGACTTGCCAACTCATTTGATAAGGCATAAAGCAAGCATTAGCTCAATGCTAAAACCATATAAAGTAGAAAAGAAATATACAAATATTCCTTGTGAACACAGATGCAGATATCTGTAAACAAATTATAGCAAATTGAATATGATAATAAATGAAAAGAATGCCACTTCATTACAGTCTTAGTTTGCCCACAGATACCACAAACTCGTTTGGCTTACACAAGCATTTATTGGCTCATGATTTTGAAGCCAGAAGAAATTTAGGCATTGGCAGGCAAGATCACGCTTTCTCATCTAGGATAGTACTCTGGTGCTGCCTTCTGCAATCCTTGGGGTTCCTTGGCTTGTTTATCTGCCTTCTTACTGCTCTTCCAGTTTTGATGACTTGCCTGCAGCTTCTGGCTTCTGCATGCAACTTTCTGGGACTCTGGACTTCTGGTTTCTTCTCTTTAGAAGGCTTCCGTTAATACCGATTAAGATTTACTCTGATGCAGTTGGACTACATTTAACTAAAAGTAACATCTGCAAAAGGTAGTAAAACAAAGGGTCCACACCCACAGGGATGACGATTAAGATTAAGAAGATGTAGTTTAGGGGAACAATTCAACCTACAACAATTACCAAATGTATTTTGCCATGGAAATGTCAATGAACTTCAGTGTATCTTTAAAGATCTGTGTAATTCACTATGGCAAACTTATAAAGTCTGTTGAAATTATGCAGAAAAATATGTAACAAAATCCAACCTCCATCAAGAAAATTAAGATTAAAGGAAAATTTTTCAACGTTGTTTAAAAAAAAAATCCTCTACAAAATCCTGTAGCTAATAGTATAGCAATGTTGCATGACTGAATGCAGACTCCCTAAAATTAGTACCTAGGCAAGGATACCACTTTTATCACTCCCATTTAACACTAGAATGGATATTTTAGCCAGTGAAGTAAGGTAGGTGTTTTGGTTTCCTAAAAGCTGCTGGGAGCAATATATTAAAAATGGGTTGACTGTTACAATGGGGATTTATTAGATTAAAAGTTTACAGTTCTGAGGCCATGAATCTATTCAAATCAAGGCCTCATCAGGAGATCCCTTCTTCACGATCAGCAGCTGTTGGTGATCAGGTACATGGTGGTATATCCACTCTTCTTTCCCTGCTCCTCCTGGTCTCGGTGTTTTTAGCTTTTACCTATAGTGGCTTCCTCTTTGTCTCTGCAGCTTTTTTCTGTATGGGTGGCTTTTTATTCCTCTATTTATAAAGGACTCCACTAAGAGGATTAAAACCCACCCAGGGTCACGTAGTCTAATCGAGGCCCTTAATTGAAGTGATTTAATCACGAGGTCCCACCTACAATAAGTTTACACATGCATGAATGGAATAACTTTTAAGAACAGTATCTTGTGGGGCCCACAAAAGCTTCAAACTACCACAGTAGGGAAAATTCATAAAATATATGCACATAAGAAAGGGAGAAATAAGGCTACCTTTATTTTCACCCAACAAAATTGCCTGCATTGAAAATCCAAAGGAGACCATGAAAACATCCTGTAACTAATAAGTGATTAGGCTAAAGCTGGAGGATACAAGGCCAACACACAAAAATCAATTGTATTTCTGTATACTACTAATAAACAATTGGAAACAAAAATCTTTTAAAAGGTATTATTTATAATACCTCCAGAAATTAAATGCTTAGATCTAAATCTAACAAAATATTTGCATGATCTATATGGTGAAAGTTGTGCAATTCACATGGAAAAAAGGTGACAATCTAAATCAAGAGACATCTATGACTTGAAAGAGTCATTAGTAAAAATGTCAATTCTCCATCAACTGATCTATAGATAAAACACAATTCCAAATAAACCCTAACAAGATTCTCTGCAGGTAGAAACAAAATTTATATGGGAAAGCAATGGAACTAAGATAGCAAAAATAATTTTGAAATAAAAGAAAAATTACACTTGTAGGAAACAGTCCACTCTATCTTATGACTTACTCTAAAGTTATGTCAATTATGGAAGTACAATGTTTGAGAATGGAGAGAGATACAATGAATAGAACAGAAGAGATACACACAAAAATGTCCAGCTGATTATTTTTTAAAGTGCAAAGGCAATTCAAGAGAAGGAGAAAAACTTTTCAACAAATGATGTTGGAACAATTGGGCATCCTGAAAAAAAAACAAATGAAATTCAAACTAAACGTGGCATCATATACCAAAAACGAATGAATTATAAATTAATAAATAAAATAACTTAAAATGGATCATAGGTGATAATGTTAATATGAAGTGTGACGCTATAAAATTTAAGAAGAAAACAGATTTTCATGATCTTGGATAATTTTTTAAAGTTTAAACATGACACCAAAAGCATGTTCCACAAAAGAAAAAAAAGATAAATTTGACTTCATCAAATTTAAAAATATATGCTCTGCAAAAGGTAGTAGCAATAGAATGAAAAGACAAGCTAAAGACCATGGCATATTATTTCCAAACCACAAATCTCACATATAAAGAGAACTTATAAAGATCTCTCAAAGCTAAATATTAGTAAGGTTAAAGGGGGTGGGGTGAGTTTCGGACTGCATGAAGGAATAGCACAAAAGAATTTTGGGGGGTAGGCATGATGGATCCTGGGTTTAGTGGTGGTTATGTAATTCTAAATGTGTGTTAAAATTCATAAGATGTATGCAGAGAAAGTCAATTTAATTAAACATTGGTTTAAATAATATAAAAAAGGTAAAAAAGTGAAACATGTAAATATAGTAGTTTTGTAAAATATTAAGCAATTCATTTTTATAACAGTCATTCGAAGTGTGAAATAAGAAATCAGTTAAATTCATTTTAATAATGTTTTTATTATCTGATTCTTGTAATTGAGGTAAAGCTTTTGCAAGTTCATTCTGTAAAAGTGAAACATCTTATTTTATGCAGCTATTATAACTTTAAAGAATTAAACATTAAAGAAAATTGTATTTGGAATGTTAATAGGAATTTTAATTTTGGTGGAGCACAGTGTCATGATAAAAATAATATTTATTACTAAAGAAAAAACATGGAAGAGAAATGTACCTAAAACTATCAAATTTTACAAGTTTTCACATTCAATCACATGTTCAGAGTAAATAATTCATAAATTTGTATGACAAAGTTGGTGGCAAATTCAAAAATATGACATAAGAGCTCAACACTATGATATATGAAATTTCATCTTAAATTGTATAATTGTAGTATGAAATATCTTGACTTGTGGGAATTATATTTTTACGGAGCTACTTTTAATGACAATGATTTGTGTCCTGTATTGTAATGAAAAGAAATTTAGAAGGCTAAATTTTGTACCATTTACATTTGGAAAACTTTAAAAAATCATAAATGAAAAAATCTACTTGATAAACTTGTCTAACAAAAATATTTACTGAAATACTCTACATGGGGCAATGAAAACAAATACCTTCAAAAATATTTTTATATATGTTTTTAAAAAAACATTATAATTAAGGATATCCTACACTCACCTGAATTTGTTTTGTTCTTACCCTGTACTTTGGTATCTACAGAATGATTTCTTCATTTGAAAATATCTTGGTTTATAGAGAAGACTTATTTGAAGATACTAACAATTTTCAAATGTGTTAATCATAAAATGCAACTTTGAAAATGATTAGAGGCAAGTTTATAAAAACAAAATTATATAAATATTAAGACCATAATTTAAAAATGCATTCTTAAAGTATATATCAGGAATAAAGTACTGGAGGTAGATTCTATTAAGAAACAGTTTAAAGAAGATAAATAGATAACAAAAATAATTATTCTGTTCATGTTTGCTTTAATGTTCAAATGAACATTATAAGTTAGATATTTTTAAAAAGTGTACAGGAATATCTTTTATAGTCTTCTTTAGAAAGATCCTTTTTTAAAAAGTTTTTTTAATAGAACCATTTCATAAGCCCTCCTATTTAGAAAAAAAATTTGTTGGTCAATAGATAAATATATCAAAATATATTCTATTTTAGTCATTTCTATCATTCTCTTTCCCTTCCAAAATTGACAAAGTTAGGATAATGAGATATACGGTTTTCTTATCTACACATAAAGTCAATCTTAGAAGAGAGAAAAAGATAAATAAAAGACTGATATACTATGAGAAAATTATTAGTAAGAATTGTGAATTCATAGTTTCCTAATTAATTGTGTCTACTGTGTTTAGCCTAGAATTGTGAATGACTAACTTGTCCTTTGTTCTTTGGAATGTTGTAGTGCTGCTAGGCAGGCAACCCCATCATCCATTACTCAAAAAACAGATGTTTAAGAAAAACTAAATACCAGACATGATATTTGCACATCCTGTTTGTATCCCCTATAAAACTAAAAGCTGAAAACCTTTATGTTCCTGTTCAGTGTACCATAAATAGAATAGAACAAAGACCCCTCAAGACTCTCCTATGGAGGAATGGCCTCCATCCTCGCAGGATGGATTCGGTTACTTTCAATGAGGTCATTCCTCATGTGTTGCAAGACTCATTGGAGTTCTGAGGTTCAGAGCCCCTTAAAAGGATGGTCCCCAAGCTGCCAGTTTGAGCCTTAACCAGGAGGGACGGTCTGCCTGGGACCTTTTTTCCAATCAGGACTCTGATTGACTACAAAGGGGCTCCCCAGACACGTGAGTTCAGATACTGAGTTTTTCCCACAGCTTGGTGAATGGTTGTATATACTATCATTCTTTCCTATGTCTTTAATTAATTACTCTTCTTTTCTCTGATCACTCAATAGTTATAATTATTTGATATCTTCTGAAACTCCTTTGATTGAATAAAGCTGCCTCTGCACAGCATTTAGTTTCTGCCTTTTCCTTAGCAGAACAAAGACTAATATGAAATAACTTCTATATGGTAGGATACCTTCATAGTAAATATTTACTCTTCCTTGTAGAAATGTAGACCTGGCACTGGGAAGACAACTAATTGCATAGACAGGATCCCTCTGGATGCTCATGGTGTGCTGATAGACGTTCTATCAGACTTTCAATTGTGCAGATTCTGTGAATCATTATCAAGAAAACTATTGTACTTGGAGTGCTCACTTGTGATAACAGAGCTCACAGCACTGATAAATAGCATAAATAAAGTGCTCAATTATTCAATGAGAATAAAATTGTCGGACACCAGACATTAACAATGACTGCCTCGTATTTTTTTTCTAAATGTAGATGTATGGGACTCCAATTCTCAGAAGCATGATTTGAAGTGTATAGTGGGAAGATAATTAGAGAAAAATCCCTCCTAGGCTCAGATTTCTTAGGCTTAGGATAGGTTCAATGAGTATACTTTGTGATCATTAGACTACTGGCTAAAATAATAGAATCTTTATAGAAGAGACATACTAATAATTTCTGTTTGTTGTGAGAAAAAACAAACTTTGAATTCAATTTTATGGCAGTGATAATAATCAGAAGATATCTGAGTGCCATTCTGTGATAGAAATAAAAAATGGCTCTAATTCTTCACCTCTCTCTCTTTCCATGCCCTTTGCCATCTAAGTCTTTGGTGTGTTCCCCATCTGAATGTGCTCAGACATGTGACTTACTTTATTCCATGGACGTTAGCTAATATGTCACAAGACTTGAAAAGTGTTTTCGTGAGGGGCTACCTCTTGCACTTGCTTCTCCCTTCATCATGAGAACATGAACATTGTAGTCTGTAGTCTGTTTGAAGGATAAGATATATAAAGCAGAACTGACTTATGACCATCTTAGATGAACCAATAACCAGCCAAACACCCGCTGAGTAATTGAGCCCTGCCAAGATTAGCAGAGACAATCAGTAGACACATCAAAGAGCAAGTCACCACACAGAAGAATGAGCGATAATAGTCAAGCTTGGTCTAGCTCAAGGAAAATAGTCAGATACGTCAGACATAAATGCTCATTGTTTTATGCTTCTGAGTTTTGGGTGGTGTGTCAGGCAATACTATGGTGGCAATAGACAACTGACATAGATAACTTATAGCCAAAGACATAAATTTTACATCCACAAATGAAAATGTCCATTTGTTTTCCTCAGTATAGCCGATCAGCAAAAACAGCTCTTCCTGCCTGCCTAAAGCTGCCACATTCCTGAGGCCCGATAACAGAAGGGTTCCCATCACTTGACCAGGGAAAATTGACTCACTACTTTCACAAGTCAAGATTCCCTTGATCATGAACTGATTACTACTGGACTTCTGAATTCTAAGGTTTTGTTAGTTTGCTTGTTATTGTCTGTGCCCCATTTTCTTTTAAAAAATTATGAAAGGAGGAATAAAATTATTTCTTACAGCCACATTCCTATCAGATTTCAAGAAATGATAGCAAAAAAGAAGAACCTACCTTTTAAAATGCTGGAAAAATATATGTTTTATTAAATCTGGCATCCATAAACTCATATATGGTATTTGCCTGGCTTTTCGAGGCATCTGAACTTTATTACTATATTTCTGGGAGCCCTTATAGAATGTCCATCATGTGCAGTCAGTTATAATAATGCTTACATTTGCATTACAGGTAAAATACAGGAACTGTACAGGAATTTCTAATTTCTTTTTCCAATCTTGGAATCTAAGTGATAAATATAGATGTCCAGGTCTAAAATATGGTCAATGACCTAAGACACTACCAAGAGGAAGGAGATAGAGAAGGGATAAATTTTCCTACCCAAGTCAGAAGTATTCTAAATTGTCTATTCCTTCTAATAATGCTCACATGGAAGTATTTTCTGCTACTCCTTTGCCCTTCTCAATCCATTCTCTATACTTGTCCAGGTCTCTACACTATGATTTCTTGTTCATTTAGGTTTTCAGCCAATAAGGTGGTCCTGGTAGGAGATCACAAAGGAGGGAGGAATTAACCCAGGATACTTATCCTCTGCATCCTCCATGCAAGATTTTTTTTGGACTGCTAAAGATTACTTTTTCTCTCAATTCAGAAGACATTGTCCTACTTTTTCTGATCCCATGTTCTGATAACAATCCCCTTCACATACCCTTTGGGCATAAATGTGGCATACACCTCATCACTGCACCATCTCCTGTTTTACTTACCTCACATATTTGTAAGCTCTTGTAAATAAACATTCCTGGAATTATCCTGTTTTGCGTTTGCCATTATTTCCTAGGGGGACACTCACAGATGCACTCTTTAATCCCAGTCCTCAAAAGGATTGCTTTCTCACTGAACAATTAACTTCGTGCAGGAAGTGGATATGTGTGTCTAAGTTCTTGAGTAGATTAAACTTGCCAGGCTATTTGAAGGACATTTCAAAAGATGAAAATAAGAAAGATAGTGTCCAAATCAGCATCCTTATGATCTGCAGTAGAGAAAACAAAGTTTATGGAACAATATATTAGATGTAGCAGGAAAAAATGCAAGGCTGGACTGTTTTCTGCTAGAACATTCTTTTTGGTAACTCAGGCCTCAATTTTCCCATTTTTAAAATGGGAATTTTACTACCTGCTCTGTTTACCTTCAGCAGGATTCATGAGAGAATCAAATGTGATTATAAAAAAAGATAGAGCTATGTATTTTAATAAACAATTGGGGAATATCCTAATTTATATGATTAGGAACTTAATTAGACTGAAATGTATAAATTTTACAAAATCACATTTGTATACCTACATGGCATTTTTTTCCTGTTAAAATAGGATTTGTGTTACTGTATGCCAGTTAAAGGGGAAATACAATACTCTAGAAAATTGTGTAGGGCTAATTTCACTAAACACAGCTAATTTCTACAACATTGCATTTTGGCAAAGCCAGGTAATTCCCATGAGTAAAGATATTATTGAAATCATCCAGATACTATTTAGGGCAGCTCACTGACTGTTTGATTTTAGTAAACATCTAGAAGGCAATTTCACTGTCAAACTTTATATATGTGGGTTATTCAAGTAAACATAGCAGATATCATGGAGCATTATGTGTGGTCTATTTGTTATTATCCACTGTCAATAAGACTTACTAAGCATGTCTTCTCTACTGTTTTCCTACTTGGTGTAGTGGTTGACTCAGTGATTCTTATCATGTCTGAAAAAACACCACCCATCAGGGGTCACATTTACATGCTCCACTGCAAAAGAACTTTTAGCTGAAAGTGTTCTAATAGTTCATATCCTGCTGGGAAACATATGTGAAGAGACATTAACCACCTACATGTGTTAGGAATGTAAGAAACACGGGAAAACTGTGCTGTTTTACAAACTGGCAAAATAATTGAAATTTAATGAGGAGGTTCTCTAGGCAGAAAATGACCTCTTATTGCAGTGTCACTGCGTTTCCACTTTCTATCTGGTAGCAGGAAAAATGAATAAATAAGAGCATAAAGAGCAGTCTGAATCCCACTGAGCCTATTTTTTGCTCAACATTGATTACCTTCTAGGTGTTCTTTTTGCCATTTAGGCATTCAAAGCATTTTTTTTGC
Source organism: Dasypus novemcinctus (assembly GCF_030445035.2). Lineage (NCBI taxonomy): Eukaryota > Metazoa > Chordata > Mammalia > Cingulata > Dasypodidae > Dasypus > Dasypus novemcinctus. The sequence continues at coordinate 109,932,847 of NC_080674.1, read as the reverse complement.
TTCACTGATTCGGATGTTTTAAGTTTATAAAAAGTCAAAAGAGCAAAACATTCTTCTAGCGTTGTTACTCAGTACTCTGAATATAGAATTAGTGTGCTTTCCTACTTACCCTGACTCAATTTTAGTGACATGGTTTCAAGTAAAACCCCAAATTCTGAATTTGTTGAAGTGAAACTGCTAAGCTCATGATTGCAAAGGAAAAATAACCTGACTTTTTAAATGCCACTTTTCTTTAATAGATTTGAAAAAATTTAGTGCTGTATTTCCTCAGAGGCAAAGTATGTCTTGGATTATTTTTACCCATGCTACCTAGTCATCCAAGGTTTGTAGACTGTCTTCTGGTAGCTAGGGCTTCCATTCCCTATAGCTGGCCTCCAGAGTCTGAATTTTCTGGTCACCACCTTTGTTCTCTCTTCTTCCCAAATGGGTTCTCTAAAATCCACTTATCCAGTATTTTCTTCCTTTTCTCCCTTGGATGAATGCCCCATTCCAGCTAAGCTCATCTTATCATTTACCATAATTACATGACTGTTGTTGGAAGAATCTCAGGTTATAGTCACTCCACTAGCTTGCCTTTTAACTTCTCTCTTCTCAGGTCTTCTCAGGCCTTCTCAGATCTCTTTTTTTGGTCTTACAATCTGTAATGTTAGAGAGGCAGTGTATTTCTGGACTAATATTCCACCTATAGTCCCACGTTTCCTTGATTGGAAATTTGTAATTGTTGGGAAGAGTGAACAAAATCACACGTAATTTCAAGTCAGTTTAAGTATAGGTGTGAATGTGGAGATACAGAAAATCTCTGATATGGCAAATTGGCATTTAACACGGTACAGCTATGTTAGAAATGTGTGTTTTTATAATGATGCTAAATGTACACATATTGTATATAGTTGATTGTATCCTGTACTTGGTCTTGATCTGCATTAAATAAAAATACTCAACAATAAAAAGAATGAATTCTTGATACATACAACTTGGATATATCTAAAAATACTGATGATGAATTAAAGAAATACCAACACTCATCATTTACTCTGGTTGAAGTAATTCCCTAATTGTGTAATCTCTGGAAATTTGTGGTTTCAGTATTGAGGGATCTGGGGAAATTTTATTCAAGTAAAAATTATTTTTATTTCAATAACTTTATATTTGCTAAGTATTTTGCAAATTGTTTCTGATACTCTTCACAAGAAAGCCAGTCTTTTCTTTTTTATAATAAAGATGTACTTAAGCAATTATCTCTTGAGATAAACAATGAAATTTTAAAAACCACTTACAATATAACAATGGGAATCTATTAAGAATTTTCTATATTCTTTTCAGAGTTGAAAACCTTCCCTTCAAAGATAACTCAATCTCTCTTTTCGTCTCCTTCTCTGACACACTCTCTCTCTCATACCCTTACACAATCAAAAGCCCTAAAACTAAAAACCCAAACCCATATGAAAAATTTTCTTGTTTTGGAACTCAAATAGATTAACTTATAATGCTCATCACAGAACTGTCAAGTGAATGAGAGCCCTTAATAACCTGCTTTTGTTTTAACTTAATGTAAAGATAATAGTTCAGTTTCTATTTCTAATCAGTTTGTAAACATTTTGTCAAGACTTATTTTGTTTGTATTAGATTTAGGTTTCCTACAGTTTGAAAATGTGCTACTTTTATACCACTGAAATATTAGAAAAATCTTCTTGAATATACTATCAGCTATGAACTCACAAGTGACTAAATTTGCATTTTTCAGTATTGGTTTACTGTTTGTATTAATAGACTCATTTTAAAAGTTGCCTCTCAATACTGTACTATACCTTGCAGTTTTTTAGATTCTTCATTTACTTGATGTAAATGTTTCCATATGTTTGTAGTTGTTGTTGTTGTTGTTGTTGTTTGAGATACAGGGATCAGGGATCGAACCCCAAACCTTGTATCTGGGAAGCTGGTGCTCAATCACAAAGCTACACCAGCTCCCCTGAGTTGGCTTCATCATTTGTCTTGTTTTTGTTTTTAGGAAGTACTAGGGATGGAACCCAGACCTCCTATGTGGGAAGTAGGTGCTCAACCACTTAAGCTCCATCTGCTCCCCTTTCGTATTAATTGCTGCAAAATAACTACTTTGTGTTATTTGATATAGAATTGTTTAAAAGCACTTCATTCATTTATACAGACATTGATAGTATTTTACATGATAAATATAACATTCTTACATTATCAGTAAGTATTTTTAATGCCAAAAAGCCTTAAAACTACCTCCTACATTTACATTTGTACATAACTTTGGAGAATGTTGTAGCGTTGCCTTAGCCTGTTAAATAATATTGCTGGAAAATGGAGGTTTAAGGATTGGATATAAGCCTGAACTTCTGGACTCAGGGTAGTTTGTTGTATTAGATAAATATTTAATGTGTTTTCCTGTCTCCTCAATCCAGTGATAGCACCCTGCTCATCCTAACTCTCAGCTGATACCCTTCTTTCTGCTGTACGAAGGATATTAAAGAAATAGAAGAGAACGCCCAGTTCTCACTATTACATCTATCCACTTACCAGTATCTGAGGCCACATACTCCTGCCCACAGACAGTTCTTTCAGTGTGTATTAGATCCTCACCACTTCTGACAACTCAAAACCATAATTCCATAATTTTATCTTTTCCTTCACATATTACTTACTCTTTTTCCTTTTTACTGAATTGTCCTCATCTAGTGCATCATGCTCTTTTTCTATCTGAAAAGGAAAGCTTTCCTTGATTCCTTTTCCCCTGCCAGTTATAACCCATTTATTTGCTGTCCTTTGAACGTTTCCACAGCAGAGTTGTTTGTGCCACAGTTTTCAATTCCTTTCTTCCCATTTCCTCATAAAGTCATTCCAAATAAGCTTTTGTTCACAACACTCCACTCTGCTCAATATCTCCACTACCTCAACATTGCAAATTCTATTGGCCATTTTACTGTTTCAGTCTTTCTGAAACCATCAGCAGTTATAGTAGGCTGGATTGTGCAACAGCAAAAATCTCAGTGAGTTAAAAATCACCCATGTTTCTCACTCATTCTACACACCCCAGGTTGGCAGAATTTGTCTTTCTGCAGTGCCCTCACTCAGAAACCAAGGCTGATGGGGCAGTTGTTATTTAGAAAGACAGCCGTGTCAGCCTTACACTAGGCAACAAAATGCCTGAGCCAAGAAAGGCCATCACAGCTCACTGCCCAGATGATCACATGGCCCCATATACCATTCTCTTCTACCTCATAGCCAATCTCTCAGTAAGTCCTGTTTATGTTATATTCAAAATATATAAAAATCTGGTCACTTTTCTCTATCTTTACGGCTACTATGTAAGTCAATGTTTTCTTTTTCTTGTATTATGCAAACCTATCCATAACAAAAAAAAAGTCTCCTGTTTCTACCTTTGCACTCACTTTTGTACTCTTTAGGACTGGATCATGTCCACAGTGGGACATGTTCAATTAAAGAATATAATTATCCTTTATGATTTAGTACTCAAGACTTCCTATAAGAGAATGGTTTATGGAGTATTACATTTATTGAATTGTTCATATATTTTGAATTTTTTTTCAAAATAATTCCACTCCATTTAAACACCTTCTGAAATTTACATATAGCCAGCTACTTTAAACAATAAAGTTAGAGCAAAATCTAAAGATTTTCACCTTGAAATTAAGTTTATACTTTGCAAAAATAGATTTTAGAGCAGTAGTTTACCCATCTTATTTCCTACTTCCTACTTTATACCTGTGCAAGAGCTGGCTACCCTACACACTGTTTAAATCATTGCCTTTGAGTAATCTGGGGAATAGCTACTTGTAACCTCTATATTTAGACCAGGAATCAATTCAGATTACACAGAAGAATTTTCATTTCAACTATTCCATTAATAATTCTATATTTTAGCTTGGAAAATTATACAGATGCCTATATATAAAAACACTGATTATATTAAAACTTTCAAATATGTACATGGCCAACTTCTCCAAATTCCTTTATTTTCACCATCTATTAAAATGGAGCCTATAGAGCCAGTTTCTATATTGTGCGTCATAGGAAAACATACTCAGGCACAACAGACTTTGAGCAAATGAGCCGGTTTATTAGTTACAAAGCACAAAGGGTCCAAAAGAACAGAGGAAGAACTCTCACTGTGGTCAGTTCCCTGGAGAGGCCAACTGCTTGGGTCTCACAGTGGAGATGACAGACACTGTGCTCCCTGAGTGGTGGGGTTTTATTCACCCCGGGGGAAGGGGGTCCTCAATGAGCAAAAAGCATTCATCAACCCCTGTATCCTAGCAAGCAGCTGGGGCTAGTTGAGATCCAATGTCTCCCCAGAGCTCCCTGTAGTCTCTTGTGAAATGGAAACATATTGAACACCTGCATGCAAGCAAGCAAAAGAGGAGAGGGAGGGGGTAGGTGAGGGCTGGGAGATGGCTGATGAGTGTGCCTGTGACTTCCTAATCAGAGCCCAAGATTTGAATGGAGAGATGATGTTGACAATGGCTTTCCTCATCATTCTAAAATTCCAGGTCACAATCTGAAACTTTTGGACATCATAGGCAAGATTTATACTTTTCATTTGTTTATTTGATTGTTTTAATGGTAGGCTGGCAAATGTTTAACAATGGGTTCTCAAAAAAGGTATGAATGTATGTGTGTAAGTAAATATATTAAGACTTTAACTTCTATAAAAGATTCGTAGCCCACAAATAATGAAAATATTTTAAAAATGGCATTGAAAATGCTATAGAACTAATTGATTCTCACTGAATGCTTTTACTCATTTTTGGCACTCTCTTGTAAACATAGGCAATGTATGTTAGCCTTTGAGAAATGTGTGTACTTCTGATGTGAAAGATGGTTTATATTTCATTTACATTAATACATAAAAGGAAAATGAAACAATGATGATATATGTTGGAAGATACCTGTTTTCCAATGATACAAGTAACTTCTTTGCTGAATCAGAATAATTTTTGAATACTGGAAAAATATTTCCTCAGTTTTTGTGCCATTCATAACATAATGCCAATGTACATAACAAATATTAAGGCTTAATCTGAATTATTAACATTTCCACCATCACTTTCTTAAGACCAGATATTCAACAAACAATAAATGAAGAGCCCTAATTTGTAGCCTACAAGTGTACATGCATCATGATCAACTTCAAGATAATAATGTAAGGTCACAGAACAAATATTTCCACTATATAAATAAAATAGACATATTAGTCTATGAGATCACTAAAAAAAACCCATCTTTAAGTATCTACTTGACTATTTGAGATAATTTGTTCATGGACTAGGTAATTTTAGTTTTACCTTTGTCTCATTAGCTTATTACCCCTGCACTTTTCCATTTTTAACACATCACTCACTGAGTTTTGCTTAACATGGGAATCCTACCAAACTGGTCTCTGTGCTTCCTTAGAATGACATAAATAAGATGTTTTGATGTGGAGGATACATAGGATGTTTAGACCCACTGTTGTTTATTAATGGGTTCCTCTCTTCAAAAACACTGTTGGTTACTAAACACCATACCCAAACTTAGGCTAATAAAAATCAATGAATTTATAAACTTACACAAAATAAAACTTCATTAATTATAAATAATCATTCTCATTTCTTTTCCATTCTGTACTATGGAACATTTACTGTCTGACGACATATCAACATTCTATAATGATTTGGAATATTATCTGAACACAAAAGCTGCCAGAATAGTACAACACTAAAAAGCACATTTATTTAATGATTTCATTTTGGCTAAGGTTTGTTTACAAATAGACTGACTACTGCTCCAAGCAGTCAATAAAGAAGGCATTTCTATTTATGACAGGAATAATCTGGCTTGTGCCAGTATTGTCCTTTCCTTGTATTACAAGCACTTTGATAATCTTCAACTTCACAGGGAAATTTAATTCTGGCTAAGCACACATAGGCAAAGTAAAGAGCATGTTGAGGTAATTTTCTGGAATTTTTCAGGCAATAAAATTGTTCAAATGGAAAACAAATTATTTGGAAGCTGAAATATAAGGAACCAAGTTTTTCATTTGATGGATATTTCTTAACACTGGGTATGGTAATTTGTCTGTTAGGAAATAAAGTGTAAACATTACTTTTAAAGGGTGAGGAAGGCTAAGGCAGGGAATTGCTAAAAAGCACAAAAATTTGAGGTGAAGAATTATGTTTTAAGAAGCACAAAACTTAGCATTTAATTTTATAAACTTACTCCTCTTTTCATTTTTTCACAAATCTTTACCTTGGTATGTAAGAGAAAATGTTATCAGGTTTTCTGGAGGTACAATGGCTATCTCAAATTAAGTTTAATGTAAAATGTATCTGTGATTCCAACTATGTTTCCCTTGAATCTATGGTCACCATATGTTCTTCTGTTTCTTCTATAAACATATTATTGTAAAGCCCAGGAGATAGCCTAAAATTGTATAGATTTTATTTCCAAGAAAACAAAATGGTTGGGGGTCAAGTGTAAACAAATGTGATTCCAAAATATATGCAGGGATGCAGAAAGAAAAAATAAGCAATAATATTCTATCAGTTCAGATATTATATTATAAATCTCACTGCATCCTTTCCATCTATTTCTTTCTATTCTCTTATTTTTTTAAGTGTCCCTTTTTAAAGACCCTTTTATAGAAAGCAACTTCCTCTTTTCATTTTTTTTTTAAACATTCTGCCTGTCATGTAATCAACCTGGTTAGGAGTAAAAGAAAGCTGTAAGAAAACAAGACTACAGTCACATGTCTGCAGAGCCTGTTGTATTTGGGATCATAATTTTAGAAAGGAAATAACTATATAGACAATGAATGTTTTAAAAAGTGGATATTTATTCAAATATTTAAAGTTAAAGCAAGCACTCTTGTGTAAGTTATGCACAAATAAAGGTTTCTTCAATAATTGATGTGAACTGTTTCTGAAAAATAATATGTTTTCCTTAATGAACCTGAGCTTTCTTTGGCGTACTGATGTTATCCAACAGGTTGGGGGTTTTGTCTGGTTGTTTGTTTGTTTGTTTGTTTTGCTTTGTCTTTGTTTTGTGCTCTGAACACTACCTGTGTTAGGTCCAAAATTGTTACTGTTGACTATATACATAATCCAAATTAGCCAGTAATTTGTCATGCCTTTCTTTTGATGTACTGATTTAAGTAAGAGGGAAAATAATGGGCATGAAACTATTCAGAAATACAGAAGCCATGACCATATCTCTATGTCCTACAGACATCAGCTGTGCAAAGGAAGAACTAATCAATAAAGTTTCCCAAGGTCAGTCAACCTGATTTATCCAGAAGCCCCACAGATGAATGAACTAGGTCGTGATCTATCTGCAAACTGCATCTACCACTCAGTTTTTCCATTGTCTGTTAAACTAGTTACAGACCTGTATTTATAGATGTAAAGTAAAATGGACAGTTGAGGCAATTATCTGAACAATTCTGGCAAAAAAAGAAAGCTTGTTCCTATGGAAAAGTGATTTGGGGGCTGCCTTAATCACCCGTATTGTATTTCTATATTGATCACATTCAAAAGACAATTGCTTGACTCACCACTTCATTTTGCTTGGGTGGACACAGGCTAAGATAATTGAAAGCAATTAAACAACAGTGTCTGGGGAACCATAAGTGACAACTGAGGCCCGTTGTTGTGATGCTGGGTAGTTTCTTCAACAAGTATTTATCAACTTCTGTTGTGCTTAGATACTGGGATCATCACTGGTTAAACAAAGAAACTGTCCTCAAACTAGTAGAAACAAGATATGCATACATCAATGAAACAGAGGGCAATGGACACCAATTCTAATTTGAGTTGCCAAATAAGAAGCTGCATTTTAATTAATACATTTGTTTTTTCAGAGGCATAGTGGGACCAGAAAACCTGCAGTTGGACATTGGACTGACTTTATAAAAAAGAATGCCATTATTTAGGGAAGAGTGAGAAGACTTCTACCTAAAAAATATGCAAACTGATGCCTGAAATTTCACCATTCCTTTAATGAAGGAAAGAACTCTGGCTACCCACCATTAAAATGAAAACATATCTGGGAGGAGTAATACACTAAGTGTACTAAAACCCTGGCAGTCTTTCCAGTGTGAAAGATGAGCTAACAGCATAAGACCGCAAGGTGCCTGGGCTAGAGATGTAAATGATGAAGAAAGAATAGGTAAGGACTGAAAATAAATTCTGTATTCTAGTAACAATTTTGCCTTGAGCTAACCAGGTAGACGACCAGGCCCTTTAGGAACAAATGATTATTGTAGTGTATGTAACAGCATTTAACCAATCTCCATCTAGAATACTGAGGTAAGACAGAGCCAATACAAGATTATCTGAACATATCTTTTTTCATGAGAATAACATCATTGGTAGAACTATATATCCATAGTTACTTTATTTTTTAAGTCTAGAATTATATTTGCTTCTTTTCCATATATAGATACACAAATCCACACAGATACACACTATTGAATCAAATAGCATATCAAAATAAATGTGGACAATTTCTGGTAATATTTTAATTGCTTTAAGGGAGAGACCAATAGATCATTAGAATCAGATGCTAAAATGATACATATCTTCTCAATTTAACATGTTCACTGAAATTTAAGACTGATGTTAGAAAGCAGAAGTGACACAAACTTATAGTAGTTATCATGAAAGTTAATTTAGAGCTAATCATAAAAATATTAGTGATCATAAGCAACTTGAGATAAACTAATTTGATTTATTCCATTTGTCTCTCTGATTTAACCTATGGCATCAATCAGATGACAGATTGATATAAATATACATATAAGTATAATGATTTTTCTCTGCTATAAATTTGAAATAATTGTAGCCCTTTTACCATACTTTCGCCTCACCTTGAATCAGCCTGAATATAACTGAGAAAACTGGAAAAATTACAATTAGTTTTACTTGCTCATTCAGCTGTAACTCTTCTAAAATATCTGAACCTTCCCACAAATCCTCATAGGCAACACAATTCTCTATTTTAATGCATTCACATGAACCCCACTGAGAATTAATTGCTTTGGAAGCAAACCAAGGGTCTGACATGCTGGGAAACCCACTAGTAATTTTTTTTTTCCCTAATAAAGATCTCTAAGGAATTAAGCAACCTCCTGACCAGCTACAATATCTACTTCTATTACTTCCTTCTACATCTATCTATCTTGTGCTTTCTCTTTCTCTCTCACCATATATGTTTATATACATATATACATATGTAGATGCACGTATTAGAAAGGCTTATGAGATCCCACGTATTTTTGGAAAAACTTAAATAATTTCTTGTATAAACACAACTGGAGGACTTCAGAATAAGCAAATCCTTAATCTCTCTCCTGCTTGAAAAAAAATTTAAGTTATACAAAAATAATAGTTTTCATTGGAAATAGGAAACAAAGGAGATTGATCCCTGAAAAAATTGAAACAAATGAAGAGTCCTATAAGTGCCCCTATAAAGGGAACTCAGGCAGAATATACCTAAATGGAGGAGGCAGATGTATGAATCAGGGAAAAGAAGAAGGCTAGAAAAGTCAGGACAAAATAATGGAGTAGAGAGAGCTAGCTCTGTAGAGCTGCAGAAAGCCCCCTATATATATTCATCTGACTACTGATTAGCATGGAGACATGAGGAAAGTACCTGAACCTGGGGAAAGACCACATGAAATGAACAGAGTGAACAATTCTCAGGCCTCACACCAGGAAGGAGAGAATTGTCTTTTGGGCAGTTGAAGTGAAAAATATTCATAATTTGTAATACGTTAGGCAGGAAAATACAAATAGTTCTACTTTAGGAGAGGGGCAAACTTAGCCCTAGACTCAATACTGAGATGATCCCACCTGAATAAAGCTTTCAGCATGTGTGTGGGGGGGAGTGTGGGGTAGGGGGGTATATGGGAACCTCTTATATTTTTTAATGTAACAGCTTTTGTGATCTATGTATCTTTAAAATTTAAAAAAAATAAAAAAAGAAACAAAATAATCAGAATTGTCAAAAAACATTTCTGCATCCCTGATCAAAGCATGTATAGATTTATGGAGACACAAAACTACCCACAACCAATGGTGATCCAAGATGGTGGAATGGTGCAACAGGCTATACTCATCCTCCAAAAGCAGCAAGAAGACAGACAGGCTTGCCAGTCATAAGACAAGTCATGGGGGTGTGGGGAAATCAGAGCAACGCACAAGGGGATGACAAGATGGGCCCCTGGGGAGTGGTGGAGCCACAGTGTGATTGGCATGGTCAGCCAGCAAAGGGGCCCAGTTGGGTATCAAGGGAGTAGCAAGATGCAAGGCAATCAGAGTGGGTGGGTGATGAACACGAGGCTAGCTGGATGCCAGTGGTCTGAGAAGCCCCTTTGTTTTCCTCTCCTTTTCCAGTTACCTATGGTGGTCAGGCCAACAGAGTGATAGGCAAGCAACGTTGTCTGTCTATATGTCTATATGGCATCTATAAGACACTGAGATTTGATTCAAGGGCACAAATAGACTCAAAATGAAAGGTTAGAAAATGATTTTACATACAGACAGTAACCAAAAAAATGCTGGAGTTGCTATACTAATACTGGACAAAATATACTTCAAATGCAGAACTGTTGTAAGAAACAAAGAAAAACACTGTACATTAATAACAAGGGCAGATCTTGAGGCAAGATGGCAGCTGAGTGAACTTCCCGGTTACTAGCTCCTGGAGGGAATCGGCTGGGAGGCGTCGGAGACTCCTTGGGACCGGGCTGTTTCGGGATTTTTCCTGGTCCCAAGGTGTTTAGACATCGATTTGGAGGGAAGGTAACAGAGAGGATCCATCCGTGAAATATACACGGAGATCCCAGCTACGTGTGGAGGATTCCCTCCTTGGGTAGGCAGAGCCGAGGCAGCTAGCACCGTGCCGAGCCCCGGCGGGTGGCGGCCAGGGTAGCCTAGCTGGGCCGCGGTGGGCAGCGGGCGGGGGATCCGAGCCATGCCGCGGTGGGCGGCGGGCAAGGGAGCCGAGCCCAGCCTAGCTGGGCGGCGGTGGGCGGCAGGCGGGAGAGCCGAGCCGCGCTGTGCTGCGGCGGGCAGCGGGCAAGGGAGCCGAGCCCAGCCGAGCTGCGGCGGGCGGCGGGTGGCGGGCGGCGGGCAGGAGAGCCGAGCCGCGCTGTGCCGCGGCGGGCGGCGGGCAAGGGAGCCGAGCCCAGCCGAGCCTAGCCGCGCCGCGGCGGGCGGCGGGCGGGGAAGCCGAGCCGGGCCGAGCCCAGCTGAGCCGCGGAGGGCGAGGGGGCCGAGCCCAGCCGAGCTCAGTCGAGCCCAGCCGCGCCACGGAACGTGGCGGGCAGGGAAGCCGAGCCCAGCCGGGCCCAGCTGAGCCCAGCTGAGCCGCGGCAGGCGAGGGAGCCGAGCCCAGACGAGCTCGGCGGAGCCCAGCCGTGCTGCGCCGGGCGGGAGAGCCGAGCCGCGCAGTGCCGCGGCGGGCGGCGGGCGGGAAAGCCGAGCCTAGCCGAGCCCAGCCGAGCCGCGACGGGAGGGGGACCCGAGCCCAGCCGAGCCTAGCCAAGCCCAGGCAAGCCCAGCCGAGCTGCGGAGGGCAGGGGACCGGAGCCCAGCCGAGCCCAGCCGAGCCCAGCCGAGCCTGGCGGCGGGGTTTCTGTTCTTTCTTTTTTGTTTTTTTTTGTTTTTTTTTGTTTTTTTATTTTTTTTATTTTTGTTGTTGTTGTTGTTGTTTTTTTAATCCTCTCTTTCCTGTCCCCAATATTCTTCTTATACTATTTTATCTTAACAATACAATAGGTCCTACAGGAAATACCTCACATTTGCTGGGTTTCCTCACCCTCCACTGCCTCATTTTTCTGTGAATAGATTTAGCCTATCTACACTATCCCCTTTCCCCTACAACTTGATATCCTCCACCATCTGCTATCTCTCCTATATTCCATCTCCCTTTCTTTGATCCGCAAAGTGTCTAACTCTTAATTTCTAATACCTTTGTTTAGTTTTCCATCTGGTATTCGTCCCTGAAACTATTACCTTTCTTTTCTATTTCCCTCTCTCACGGAAACAATAGCCTCTTAGTACGTACCACATTCCTCCCATATTCAGTCGTCTACCTCATTATAGGTACTTTCCTACTACTATAACTCTACACAATTTACATGATCTAACCTCCATCCTCCCAGAACTCATATTGTTGCTTTGTTAACATATATCACCAATACTACTTCACACTTTTTCCTCCCTTACACAATTGCCTTTCCCCAGCACTAATACTTTCCTTTAAAGTGAGCTTAACTAGCAATAAGAAATTGGAATAAGAAGAACAAAGTGACAAAGAGAAGATATAACACTTACACAAAAACAACAGCTAATTAATCTCCAAGACTAGACAAAGAAGCTAAGGAACTGATTAAACCCGTCAAGAAAAAATGTTGACAAGACAGCAACAAAAATCTACAAACCAAACCAGTAATCAGGAAAACATGGCTGAATCCAATCAGGAAGGGGGGCAGGACTTTGCACAAGCAATGAAAGATCTCAGATCATTTATCACCGACAAATTTGATGAAGTAATGAAAGAGGTTAACAGCATGAAGACAACACTTGGAGGGGAAATTGCAGACATGCGCAAAAAAATAACAGACATGATGGAAATGAACACCACAATTCAAGAAATCAAAAATACACTTGCAGCAAATATCAGCAGACTAGAAGAGGCAGAGCAGAGAATTAGTGATGTGGAAAACAGTGCATTGGAAATCAAACAGATAGTAGAAGTGGTCAATAAAAAGGTAGAAAAAATCCAGATAGGACTTAGGGACCTGAATGATAACGCAAAACGCTCAAACATACGTACTATAGGCATTCCAGAAGGAGAAGAGAAGGGAAAGGGGTCAGAAGGAGTGTTGCAGGAAATAATGATGGAAAACTTCCCAAATCTACTGAAAGAGACAGATGTACATATCCAAGAAGCACAGCGCACTCCACTGGTCATAAACCCCAACAGGCCCACCCCAAGACATATACTTGTCAACTTATCCAATGCTCAAGACAAAGAGAAAATTCTAAAAGCAGCAAGAGAAAAGAAAACCATCACATACAAGGGAAGCTCCATAAGATTAAGTGCTGATTTCTCATCTGAACGATGGAGGCAAGAAGGCAGTGGTATGATAGAGTCAAGGTACTAAAGGAAAAAAAATTCCAACCAAGAATACTCTATCCAGCTAAACTAGCATTCAAAAATGATGGAGAGTTCAAAATATTCACAGATAAACAGAAACTGAAAAAGTATATCAACAAGAAACCTCCCCTTCAAGAAATTCTTAAGGGAGTTCTGCAGGAAGAAAGGAAAAAACAGGACAGTCAGAGATGGAGAAGAGTGTAAAAGCAACAAGAAAGACAAAAATAGAAGGGGAAAATAAAATAATACAAACAAAATGTAACAAACACAAATCCAACCAAAATATGGCTACCATAAATAACTCTCTAAACGTAATAACACTGAATGTCAACGGACTAAACTCACCTATCAAAAGATTCAGACTGGGACACTGGATAAGGAAATACGACCCATCTATATGCTGTCTACAAGAGACACATCTTAGACCCAGAGACTCATGGAGGTTGAAAGTGAATGGCTGGAAAACAATCATACAAGCAAACAACAACCAAAAAAGGCAGGAGTAGCTATATTAATATCAGACAAAATAGACTTTAAATGCGAAACAATTGTGAGAGACAAAGAAGGATACTATATTTTAGTGAAAGGGACAATCTGTCAAGAAGATCGAACAATCATAAATATTTATGCTCCTAACAAGGGCGCCTCTAAATATGTGAGGCAAACGCTGGAAAAACTAAGTGAAAGAATAGATGCATCTACAATTATAGTGGGGGATTTTAATACACCACTATCAACTCTGGACAGAACATCTCAAAAGAGAATCACTAAAGAAACAAAACATTTGAACAGTATATTAGAAGAGCTGGATCTAATAGACATATATAGATCATTACACCCAAACACAGTAGGATATACATTTTTCTCAAGCGCACATGGAACATTCTCCAAGATTGACCATATGCTAGGCCACAAAGAAAGGCTTAATGAATTCAGAAAGATCGAAATCATACAAAACAATATCTCTGACCACAGTGGAGTGAAGCTGGAAATTTGCAAGGGACAGAGACCCAGACTCCACATGACAATTTGGAAATTAAACACCACACTCTTAGAAAAACAGTGGGTCAAAGAGGAAATCTCAAAAGAAATCAATGACTACCTTGAAACAAATGATAATGATAACACAACATACCAAAATTTATAGGATGCAGCAAAAGCGGTACTGAGAGGGAAATTTATAGCCATAAATTCACATATCAAAAAAGAAGAAAGAGCAAAAATTGGAGAACTAACTGCACTTTTGACGGAATTAGAAAAACAACAACAAAGTAACCCAACAGGAAGAAGAAGGAAGGAAATAACAAAGATAAGAGCAGAACTAAATGAAATAGAAAATAAGAAAGCACTTGAAAAAATAAACAAGACCAAGAGCTGGTTTTTTGAGAAGATCAACAAAATTGACAAACCTTTAGCGAGACTAACAAAGAAAAAAAGAGAAAAGATGCAAATACACAAAATAAGAAATGAGAAAGGTGATATCACCACTGACCCCACAGAAATAAAGACTATCATAAGAGGATACTTTGAAAAACTATATTCCAACAAAAATGACAATTTAGAGGAAATGGACAAATTCCTAGAAACACATAAGCAACCCATACTGATGAAAGAAGAAATTGATGATCTTAACAAACCAATCACAAGCAAAGAGATAGAATCAGTCATTAAAAATCTCCCAACTAAGAAGAGCCCAGGGCCAGATGGCTTCACAGGTGAATTCTACAAAACATTCCGGAAAGAACTAACACCAATCCTGTTGAAACTATTCCAAAAAATTGAAACAGAAGGAACACTGCCTAATTCCTTCTATGATGCCAACATTACCCTAGTACCAAAGCCAAACAAAGACACCACAAGAAAGGAAAATTACAGACCGATTTCTCTAATGAACCTAGACGCAAAAATACTTAACAAAATACTTGCTAATCGTATTCAACAACACATTAAACAAATTATACACCATGACCAAGTGGGATTTATTCCAGGTATACAAGGATGGTTCAACATAAGAAAATCAATCAATGTAATACACCATATAAACAGATTGAGAGAAAAAAACCACATGATTATATCTATAGATGCAGAAAAGGCATTTGACAAAATACAGCACCCCTTCCTGATAAAAACACTCCAAGAGATCGGAATACAAGGAAACTTTTTAACATGATAAAGAGTATATATGAAAAACCGAAAGCCAACATTGTTTATAATGGCGAAATCCTGAAATCCTTCCCTCTAAACTCAGGAACAAGACAAGGATGCCCATTGTCTCCGCTCCTATTTAACATTGTCTTGGAAGTACTTGCTCGAGCACTGAGACAAGAACCAGATATAAAAGGCATTCAAATTGGAAGGGAAGAAGTCAAAATTTCATTATTTGCAGATGACATGATCCTATATATAGAAAACCCTGAGAGATCTACAACAAAGCTCCTAGAACTCATAAATGAGTTTAGTAAAGTCGCAGGTTATAAGATCAATGTGCAAAAATCAGTAGCATTTCTATACACCAATAATGAGCAAGATCAGGAGGAAATCAAGAAACAAATACCATTCACAATAGTAAATAAAAAAATCAAATACTTAGGAATAAATTTAACTAAAGAGGTAAAAAACTTATACATCGAGAACTATACAAGATTGTTCAAGGAAATCAAAGAAGACCTAAATAAATGGAAGAATATTCCCTGTTCATGGATAGGAAGACTGAATATTATTAAGATGTCTATCCTACCAAAACTGATCTACATATTCAATGCAATCCCAATAAAAATCAACACAGCCTTCTTTAAGGAACTAGAAAAACTAACTATGAAATTTATTTGGAATAGAAAGAGGCCCCGAATAGCCAAAGACATATTGAAAAAGAAAAACGAAATAGGAGGAATCACACTTCCTGACTTCAAAACATACTACAAAGCTACAGTAGTGAAAACAGCATGGTACTGGCATAAGGAGAGACACACAGACCAATGGAATCTAATTGAAAGTTCAGATATAGAACCTCATGTATATAGCCATATAATATTCGATAAAGCCACCAAACCCTCTCAACTGGGAGAGAATGGCCTATTCAACAAATGGTGCCTGGAGAACTGGATAGCCATATGTAGAAGAATGAAAGAGGATTACCATCTCACACCTTATACAAAGATCAACTGAAGATGGATCAAAGACCTAAATATAAGAGCCAAGACCATAAAGACCTTAGAAAGCAGTGTAGGGAAACATCTACAGGACCTTGTAATAGGAAATGGCTTCATGAATATCACACCAAAAGCACGAGAAGCAAAAGAACAAATAGATAAATGGGACTACCTCAAAATTAAAGCCTTCTGCACCTCAAAGGAGTTTGTCAAGAAAGTAAAAAGGGAACCCACACAATGGGAGAAAATATTTGGCAACCATATATCTGATAAGAGACTTATAACTTTCATATATAAAGAACTCATATATCTTGAAAACAAAAAGATAAACAACCCATTTAAAAAATGGGAAAAAGACTTAAACAGACACTTCTCCAAAGAAGAAATACAAATGGCTAGAAAGCACATGAAAAAATGCTCCAAATCTCTAGCAATCAGGGAAATGCGAATCAAAACTACAATGAGATACCATCTTACTCCCATAAGATTGGCAGCCATGAAAAAAACAGTAGAATACAAATGCTGAAGAGGATGTGAAGAAAGGGGAACACTCATCCATTGCTGGTGGGAATGCAGAAGGATCCAACCATTCTGGAGGACAGTTTGGCAGTTTCTCAAAAAATTATCCATAGATTTGCCATATGACCCAGCAATACCACTGCTGGGTATATACCCATCAGATCTGAAAACAAGGACACAAACCGATATATGTACACCAATGTTCATAGCAGCATTGTTCACTATCGCCAAAAGTTGGAATCAATCCAAATGTCCATCAACAGATGAGTGGATCAATAAAATGTGGTATATACACACAATGGAATACTATTCAGCTGTAAGAACCAATACACTACAATCGCACGTGATAACATGGATGAACCTTGAGAATCTTATGTTGAGTGAAGCAACTCAGGCATTGAAGGACAAATACTATATGACCTCAATGATATGAAATAAGTTAACTGCCTCAGAGAGCTAGAGTCTGGAAAAGTGGCTTACAGGAAATCGGGGGGTGGAGGAAGGATGTGAGTTAATGTCTGCAGGGGTGGAATCTGTGATGAGCTGGCGGTAAGTATGAGCACAAAGAAGGGACAAAATGGGGGCAAGGGGTTACCTTCGGGTGGGGTTTTCTGGGTTTGAGGGGGGCTGGGGATGGGAAGAGGGGTAATATTGTCCAAGAAATAGGTGAGAGGGAGGGGCAACATACGAATATGGGAGAGTGTCAGAAGTTCGTTGAGAACTAAATGTTGAATAAAACGTATCAAAGTATAAGTAGGAGGGTTACCTGGTTAGGACGCTCAGTGGGTATGGTCTGATGCGTGACGGACTCCAGAGGGAATAGCTGAAGGCTCATTTTGCCAAGGTGGGTTCTACCATTGGGTGGGGTGGACCCATATCCTGGGGAAGACTAATGCCGTTGAATAGAGAGAACTGTATCTCTCGTGAGAAAGGACGGCTCCCAGGGTATTAGATTGGCAGGCGTTGTGGGCCCTAAGGGGAGGGGAAAATGGATGTGGAATGGATGGAACAAAGGTAAATAAGGGGGCAAAAGAGGAGTTATGTGAGAGTACACAAGGATGAATATAAAACAGCTAATATTACACCAAAAACATATAGGGGACGACAGACTAATAATGAAAACCATAAGACAAAACATAGGATAACTAAAAAATTTAGAAAACTGTACAGCCTAAAATATGGACCACATAGTAAGCACAAATGTCACCTTGTTTGAAAACTATAGTGTTGGAATCTGTACATCAGTTTCAGGAAATATGATATGAATAAGTTAAAAGATTATTGCTGTGCAAGGGAAAAGGTTTTATGGTGGATCTGGGGAAATACTGTATATTGTATATATGAATTTCGGTGATCTAAGACTCTTCTGAAGCTGACATTATGTTGGGATTCACTTTACGGGAAGTTTTGGATCACAGAGTGGTTCAACAATGGCAGCGGAGGAATACTGATATGGGATGTTATTGACAGGATATATATGGTTGACAGGGAGTTATACAGGGCATATGCCCAGGGTATATGGTAATGTCTATATATACTCATAGTGGAAACAAAAACAACAGCTGGGGGGGTACTGGGCTCCTGGCCGGGGGGTCACTGTTGTGGGCCCTGGGAGAGCAGCAGCATTCCTCCAGGTGCAATGGCAAGAACCAGGAAGGAAGGAGGGCCCAACAGTGGGCTCGTGATACTAATAGTTACACTTTTGAGCCTATACACCTGCAATAAGAACAAGGCCTAGAGTAGCATTGTGCCTGGGGGTTTCCTCCTGACAGCCTGCATGTTACTCAAATGTGGCCACTCTCACAGCCAAACTCAGCATGTAGATGCGATGCATTCCCCCCAGCGTGGGACATGACACCCGGGGATGAGCCTCCCTGGCACCGAGGGATCACTACCACATACCAGCTGAAGAAGCAACTAGAAAATGACCTTGAATTAAAGATTCACTGTGGAACAGCAGAATATACCTGTCTACATATAGTGACATGACTTCTAGAAGCTGTTTGACCTAATGTAAGGGGGAAATGGAAAGGAGAAATGAGATTATAAGGCTGTGAGTCTCTAAAAAAGAGTCTGGAGGTTGTCAGAAGGAATACCCCTATGTACAACTGAACAGAGTCTAAGAGACAGATAAGGTAGATACAACCCCAGGTATTGGTTCTTTTGAGGGTTAAAGAGACCCACGGGTTCTATGGTCATGGCAGAAGGGTTTCACTGCCATGACAGATAGCCCTTCTTTGGAGCTGGTGTTTCTGCGTGATGGAATTGGACTCAGAGGGGATCTCTTTTCACAAGACTTGCATGCTACTTTATTGGAATTGTAGTCGGTGCTGGGTTTAAGATATATGTAGGGGATTTGAATCTCTGGACTGATAATATGACACCCAGGCCCAGAGCCTCAACAGACTTCAGCTCCTACACTTTGATTTATTGGACTTACTCCACTCAGCTAACATGGAGTTGAAGAAGGTCAACCACCACAACATGGAGCCTAGAGTGTCTACAGCTGGAAGCGGGAGGAGTGCATCCAGTACCCATATGAAATCTAAGCCCTCACTTGACATAGATGTGCAATGGACACAACCAATCCAATGTCCACAGAGAAAATGTGGAATGGGTGTGGGAACGGTAGCCATGGTGGCTGCTGGGTGTGGGGAACGGGAGGAAGAGATGAGATTTGGAGGCGTTTTCGGGACGTGGAGTTGTCCTGGATAGTGCTTCACGGACAATTACGGGACATTATAGATCCCCCCAGGGCCCACTGGATGGAACGTGAGAGAGTCTGGGCTATGATGTGGACCATTGACTATGGGGTGCAGTGATGCTCAGAGATAAACTTACCAGGTGCAATGGATGTGTCATGATGATGGGAGAGAGTGTTGCTGTGGGGGGAGTGGGGGGCGGGGGTGGTGGGGTTGAATGGGACCTCATATTTTTCATAATGTAATTAAAAAATAAATAAATAAATAAAAGATAAAAAAAAAATAACAAGGGCAAGCCACCAAGAGAAAGAACTATACTAAATATTTATGCACCTAATCATGATGCATTGAATTACATGAGGCAAGCACTGGCACAACTGAGGGTAAAACAGATATCCCTACAATCATAGTTGGGACTTTAATACACCGTTCACAGGAATAGATAGAACATCTAGAGAGAAGATCAATAAAGAAGTAGAGATTTTTATTAATACATTCCAGGATCTAGACATACTGGTATGATACTGAACACTGCTCTCTGAAACAGCAAGATAAGGATTATTCTTAAGCGCTGATGGATCATGCTCAAGGATAGACCACATATTAGGCAATAGAACAAGTCTCAGTGAATTTAGAAAGATTGAAACTGCAGAGCACCTTCTCTGACCAAAATAGAATAAAGCAGGAAAGCAATAATGGGTAAAGAACTGAAAATTCACAATTATATGGAAGTGAAACAACACACTCAAACAACCAGTGAGTCAAGGAGACCCAGTACATATCTTGAGGCTAACAAAAATGAGAACACAACATATCAAAATGTATGGGATGCAGCTAAGTCAATGCTGAGAGGGAAATTTATAGCCCTAAATGCCTACATTAAAAAAAAAAAAAAAGATGAAAGAGCTAAAATCAAATACCTAACTGCACATCTGAAGGAACTGGAAAAAGAACAGCTAATTAATCCCAAAACAAGTAGAAGGAAAGAAATAAAGATTAAAACAGAATCTAATGAAATTGAGAAGAAAAAAATAGAATTAACAAACCAAAAGCTGTTTCATTAATATAAATAAAATTGACAAAACCTTAGATTAACAAAGAAAAAGGAGAGAAATGCAAATAAATAAAATCAGAAAGGAGAGAGGGGACATCCCCATTGACCCTGCAGAAGTAAAAATGGTCATAAGATGATTTTATGAAAAATTGCTTGCCAGTAAGTTGGGTAAGTTAAGTGAAATGAACAAATTTCTAGAAACATATGAATGACTTACATTGACAAAGAAGAAACAGAAGACCTTAATAGACCTATCACAATTAATGAGATTGAATCATTTACCAAACAAGAAAGGCCCAGGACCAGGAAGCATCATAATTGAATTCTACCAATCATTCCAAAAAGAACTAATATGAATCTTCGCAAATTCTTCCAAAAAACTTGAAGAGGATGGAACATTACTTAATTCATTCTACAAAGCCTCCCTCATCCTAATATGAAAGCCACATAAACAGGCTACATTAAAGAAAATTATACAACTTAGATGCAAAAATTCTCAACAGAATACTTGCAAATTGAACCACAAAACACATTAAACAAATTACATACCACAATCAAATGGTACACAAGGGTGGGGTTCAGCTGAGAAAATCAATTAATGCAATACATCATATTAACAAATGAAAGGTGAAAAATTACATGATAATCTCTATCAATGCAGAAAAGGCATTTGACAAAATTAAGCATTCTTTCTTGATAAAAATACTGCAAAAGATAGGAATGGAGGGAAACTTCCTCATCATAATAAAAAGCATATATGAAAATCCCACAGCTAACATAACATGCAATGGTCAAAGGCTAACAACTTTCCCTCTAACATCCTGGAAAAATAAAGGATGCTCAGTGTCACCACTCTTATTCAATATTGTGTTAGAAGTTCTTGTTAAAGCAGTTAGTCAAGAAAAAGAAAAAGCATACAAATTGGAAAGGAAGAAGTAAAACTTTCACTATCTGAAGATGGCATTATCCTATAAACAGAAAGTCCTGAAAAAATCTACAACAAAGCTAATAGAGCTAATAGAAGACCTCAGCAATGTGGTGGGATATAAGATCAATGTGAAAAAATCAGTAGTGTTTTTATACACTAGCAATGAATAATCTGAGTAGGAAATCAAGGAAAATATTATGTTTACAAATATCTTTATTAAATATCTTTTAATTAATTTAACCAGGGATCTAAAGATCTTATACACAGAAAACTATACAACATTGCTAAAAGAAATGAAAGAAGACCTTAAAAAAATGGAAGGGTATTCAATGCTCATGTATGGAAGACCAAATATCATTAATATGTCAATTATATCCTAATTGATTAACAGATTCAATGCAATCCCAATGAAAATTCCAACATCCTTTTTTTGTAAAAAAAAGGAAAAGCCAATTATAAATTTATTTGGAAAGTTATATAACCCCAAGTAGCCAAAAGCATCTTGAGAAAGAAGTTGGTTGACACACACTACCTGATGTTAAGGTATATTACAAAGCTATGGTGGTCAAAACTGCACAGTACTGGCATAAAGATAGACATATTGACCAATGGAACCAAACGGAGAATACAGAAATAGCTTGTACATCTACATCCAACTGAAATTTGACAAGGCTGCCAAATCCACTTATGTGGAACAGAATAGTCACTTCAACAAATGGTGCTGGAGAACTGGATATCCATATTCAAAAGAATCAAAGAGGATCCCTGTCTCATGCCCTATACAAAAATTAGCTCAAAGTGTGTCAAAGACCTAAATATAAGAGCCAGAACCATAAAATTAGAATCAAATTTAGGGTAGCAGCTACAGGATCTTTTGGTAGACTATGTTTCATAAACTTTGCACAAAGCACACACAATGATAGAAAAAAGTAGATAAAGGGACCCTCCTCAAAATTTAAAATGTTTGCACTTCAAAGATGTTTGTCAAGAAAATATAAAGGCAGCCTACTCAATGGAAGAAAATATTTGGAAACCCAATATCCAATAAGAGTCTAATATTCAGTGCATATATAAAGAAATCCTACAACTCAAAAATAAAAAGACAAGCAACCCAATTAAAATATGACATGAGCAGGCACTTTTCCAAAGGGTAAATACAAATGGCTAAAAAGTGTATGAAAAGATTCTCAACATCACAAGCTATTATGGAAATGCAAATCCATACTACAATGAGATATCATTTCACACCTATCAGACTATTTAAAAACAAACAAACAAACAAAAAAAACCACGGAAAAACTACAAATGTTGGAGATGATGTGGATAAAGAAATATTCCCTGCTGGTGGGAAAGTAGAATGGTGCAGTCACTGTGTACGAAGTTTGTTGGTCCCTCAGGGAGCTATGAATAGAATTGCTATATGATTTGGTAATTATATACTTGGTATATAACCAAAAGAAATGAAAGCAGAGGAAAAACAGGTATATGCACACCAATGTTCATAGCAGCATTATTCAAATTGCCAAAAGATTAAAGCTACTCAAGTGTCTGTCAATTGATGAATGGATAAATAAAATGTCATATATACATATGACGGAATACTATTCAGCTGTAAGAAGGAATGAACAACTGACATATGCGACAAAATGGATGAAACTCGTGAACCTTATGTTGAGTGAAGTAAGTCAGACACAAAAGACAAATGTTGCCTGGTATCACTGATATGAACTAAGTGTAATGAGCAGACTCATGGAACTTGACTCTGGAAAATAGTTTACTAGGAGATAGAATGGGGTGTACAGAATGGAGATCCAATGCTTAACCTGTGAAGGATTTATAATTAGGTTGACAGTAATGGTTTGGAAATGGATGGAGGTGATAGTAGCACAGTGGCATGAGTGTAATTAGCAACACTGAAGTGTGCATGTTAGTGTGATTAGGTTTTGGGTCATGCATGTTGCTAGAAAGAAAACTAGAGAATGAAACAGGATTGTATAAAACAGTGAACTCTGGGATGGCAGTGGATTTTGGCTAAAACTAATATAAGAAAGTTCTTTCAGGATCTATAACAAACATACGTCACTAATAGGAGGTGTTGCTACTGGGGTGGTTTATAGGAGAAAAATGGACCCAGAGCATACTTCTATGGGATATAAATGTATTCTTTTTGTTATAGGTATATTTTCTGGATAGACAGAGGCCCACAGAATAGCTAACAAACTATTAAACTTCCCTCCTTGTGAAGTCCTGCTACTTTCTCAAATAAGATGGCAAAAACTCTGCAATATATACGGTATGCCTAATTTTAAAAAATCCAATAAACCAAGCCCTTAATAGTAATGCTTGCACTTACAAACCTTATTCCTGTAATAATGAAATGAAGCCTAATTATAATTAATGCCTAAGAGATGTCTCCTGAAAACTTCCTTGATATTCAAATGTGGTCTCTTTCTAAGCCAAACTCTGCAAATCTGCAAATAAACTGACTACCTTTCCTCCAATGTGGGACATGTCTCCTGGGGATGAACCTCCCTGGCACTGAGGAATTATAACAAAGCATTAAGCAGTGATGATTTTGGAAGAAGACTTTGACCAATAGGGAGAATTATTAAATAAAACAGAATTTTTATGGCTAAGAGAGTTCAAAGTAAGTTGGGAGGATATTTCAGAGGTTAAGATTATGAGTTCTCAGGCAGATTTCACAAACTGCCACAGTAAACAAAGCCTCAAAGAAAAGTGCTAATGAGAGCTCTAGGGATATCTAGACACCATAGACAAGCCACACAATCTCTTGAAATCCATACCCCCTTGGTAGCCCCTATTTGGGAATATATGAAAAACTCTTCACCCTATATAACATAGTTGTACTCAATTATGATTCCCCTAATTGTGATTCTTTTACTCCATTTATTTGAACCTATAATTTTCAATGTATCTGTTAAATATATTTCTCAGACACTTGAACCTTCAGATTGTTCATATGTCAGTTGAGCCCTGAAACCCAGTAAAGCTGCAGCCAACTCCTACTCTCCAATTCTTCAGATTTGTCCTGCACAATGAACAAAATGATAATGATGGACAAGTCCCATCCCCAAAACAAACTGTATCTTCAACTGCAAAAAAAAAAAAAATTCATTTTCTCTGCCCTAAAATAGCTAAGTCCCCTCTCAGCACAAAGAAGACATTCCCTCAGGTTGAGAAATGAACAAAAGTATGTGGGGACTGTAACCACAGACCAAAGCAGATTTATTTTTATTGCAGTTATTTTATTTTGTTAATGGAGTAACTTGTAACATTGATATAAAAAATTAAAATAAAAAAAATCTACCATCTGGCAAGGTAAAATTTTAATGTCCTGCATTTGATAGAAAAATTACTAGGTACACAAATAGTGGCAGTAAAATAGGGTAGAATTTTTTAAAAAAACTCATAGGGCCCAAAACATCGATATTCCCATAACAACTTCTTTCATTAGTGCGGTACATTTATTGCATTTGATTAATACATTCTGGAGCACTGCTACACAGCATGGATTATAGCTTACATTGTAGTTTACACTCTCTCCCAGTCCATTCAGTGAGTTATGGCAGGATATATAATGTCCTGCATTTCTCCCTGCACTATCACTCAAGACAACTCCAAGTCCTGAAAATGCCCACATATTACACTTCATTTTCTCTCTCCCTGCCTTCAGCAACTCCCATGGCAACTGTTTCCTCATCACTGATATAATTTCTTCCATTGCTAGAGTCACAGTAATTCTATAGTAGAATATTAGTAAGTCTACTCTAATCCATAATTTATTCCTCCATCCTGAGGACCCTGGGATAGCGATGCCCATTCCACCTCTCAAATGAGAGGAGGTTTCAATCCCACATGGCTGGTGGATGGGACTCTTGTGCCCACAGCTGTAGTCTCTCTTGGTTCCTTGTTGTGGTTGTCCATCCTCACCTCCCTGTAAATTGACCTGGTTAAGTCCAATGAACTGGAAAGTAGGTGCTGCAACACTGCTGAGGCTCAAGGCCCAGCTGGCACATGGACAACCCAGAGATTCAAGTCTCCTGGGCACACACCAACCCCAGTGTATAAGCCGATATAAAGTGTGTTTCATTTCTCACTAAGAACCATCAACATTTGCACAGAACACCTCAGTTCCAGGGGTTCCAAAACCAGGCTCAGTCCAGACTTCCTATATACTGCTAGTCTAGTTCTTGTCATGTGACTAGTTTAAACCTTCCAAGGAACTTATGAAAACCAATTAGACACCACCAACCATGATTTTATCAAAAAACATTGCTGACAAGTTGGTAAAAAATACACACTGACACTTGAATCCAACCGATAAATATAAAGTGATACCACTAATCAGTACATTTCAATCTTTGTTTCAGAATTTTTATTGGGTGATACATTTTTAAAGCAGCTCAGGCAAATTCCTAACCTTCTGGAATAAGCCATTATAATATACCAGGCATAAAAAGGAACAGGAAGATAGGATATATAACAAGAATAATAAATTATAAATGAAACAGATGATTTAATTATTACACATGGACATAAAAGTTATTGTAACTCTCCCACATGTTCAGAAAACTAGAAAAAAGAGCATGTTAATTAGGGATATGGAAATATGAAAAAGACTCAAATCATCCCTCTAAGATGAAAACTACAAAGTCTAGATGAAAAATATACTTAGAATTCATAGCAGAATAGATAATGTCTGTGAAAAGATTGGAGAACTTGAAGATACACTATAAAATTATACACAACTAAATCAGCATAGAAAAAACCTGAAAATAACAACTGTATCATTCAATTGAGCATCCACAGGTCAAAAAGATAAACCTCAACTTAAACATCATTCCACATGCAAAAATTAATTTTAAATGTAAAATTGTACACGTATAAAACTTACAGAAGAAAGTACAGGAGAATATCTTCAGGACCTAGGATTTAGTTAAGAGTTATTAGACATGACAACAAAAAAAATATGATGCATATGATAAAAACATTGATAAATTGGACTTCATAAAAATTGAAGACCCTTGCTTTGTGAAAGACCCCTCTCCTTGAAAGGAAATACTCTATGAGGGACCTTATGAAGGAAATGAAAAGATATAGCCTGAGAGCAAATATTTGTAAAACATGTATCTAACAAAGAACTCATATCTAGAATATTTGAAGAATTCTCAAATTTCAGTAGGAAAATAAGCACTTCAATTGGAAAATGGGCAAAAGGTATAAACAGACATTTTGCTAAGTAGAATATATGAATGACAAATAAGTACTTGCTAAGATGTTCAACATCATTAGCTAGTAAGGAAATGGAAATTAAGACCTCAATGAGATCTTATGATTAACATGATCTTGAGATTAAGACCACTGCACCACTACTGAAACAACTAAAATTTTTAAAACATGCTAATACCAAATGCTGGTTAAGGGAAACGGACTTTGGCCCAGTGGGTAGGGCATCTGTCTACCACATGGGAGGCTGGCGGTTCAAGCCCCGGGCCTCCTTGACCCGTGTGGAGCTGGCCATGCGCAGTGCTGATGCGTGCAAGGAGTGCCCTGCCACACAGGGGTGTCCCCCGCGTAGGGGAGCCCCACGCGCAAGGAGTGCACCCATAAGGAGAGCCGCCCAGCGCGAAGGAGGGATCAGCCTGCTGAGGAATGGCGCCGCCCACACTTCCCGTGCCGCTGACGACAACAGAAGCGGACAAAGAAACAAGACGCAGCAAAAAGACACAGAAAACAGACAACCGGGGGAGGGGAGGGGAATTAAATAAATAAAAATAAATCTTTAAAAAAAAATGCTGGTTAAAAGGGAGAAAAACTAGGTCACTCATACATTGCTGGTTGGGATGTAAAATGGTGCAGCCCTCTGAAAAATAGTTTGACAGTTTCTTAAAAAACTAAAATGGAATTAACATATGGCCCAGCAACTGCACTACTGAGCAGCTTATGTCCACCCACAAACCTATGCAAGATTGTTCAATTAAGATGTCCTACAAAAGTTCAATAATCTGTGATACATCCACTAAACTCTCTCTTGCTTGTCAGACATTTCTACTATACATGGTGACACCAATATTGTTGGGGGAGGGGGTAGATTCAAAATATATAATGATGTTGGAAAGAGTTCCATCTACTGGACATATCTCTAATTTTTGGAAGATAAAGAGTTTCAAATGTTATAAATAGAATATATCATGATAAACAGAATGTTGCAAAATAGATACATCTTGTGGCTAGAAGACCTGTGTTCAATCTATGGCTCTGCTATGAGCCTAGTTGGATGAGTTTCTTAATTTCTCCCACACTCCCACCTAGAAGGCAGTGATAACAGCTTCAGAAAATATTGCTGTGAAAATTAAGCTAGTTTAATTAAGCCACACATCTATTTAATAAATATTTATTTTCGTACTCAAATGTGTGTTTTTTTAATGGGTGTATACCATTAAGACCCTAGAGTCAGACTTAAAAGAATCTTGGGTTTGAATCTAGATTGTTCTACTTACTGGATATGCAGATCTAGGATATTAATTTTGAGCTCCAATATTCTCATCTCTGAAATGAAATTAATAAAGTTACATGACACATTTTGAGCTTATTATAAAGTAATATACTATATGTTAACTCTAAAATCAGAACTTTACATGCCTTTATCAATTCGTATTTCCTTAGACATGTGGTAGTTTGGAGCAAAATTCAATCTATAATTGTTGGGTTTTGATTACAAATAATAAATCCATAAAATTCTAAGAAATGTAAATAACTGGAATCAAATGAAGAGGCAAATAATTAATTTTTACCTCCTTTAAGAAATTCTTTTCTTGGATGGATATAAATAGGAGTATTAATTGGATAGGGATTTTTCCTAGACTATTTCACAGATTAACACTTTCAGTCTGTATTTGACATAAGCATATAAACAAATACAACTCTTGTCTGAAGATGCTGAAGACAGCTCTACTGAAGATGTGACTCAGAAAAAATCACAAACCAGGGCTTTTACTAAGCATTCTAAGAAAACCACTGGAAACTCTAGTAGAGTATTCTTATTTTCTAAGATTAATAGCAGTTAAACTGTCTCCGTGTAATTGAGTTTCAAAAAATAGAATAAAACATCATAATTATACAAGGATTCAATTGTATTTTGGAAGAGGCAAAATATAAATAAATAAATGAATAAACATAAAATAAATAATATATATATATATATGACCGTATATACTCTGGTGTTAATTAAGATTGGTCATCTTTCCTTCTATTAATGCTGTGTTGCAGAGCTGTTAGATGAAAGACACAATTAAAAGGTTAAAAGTTAAGGAATTTGATGCGGGTTTTATTATGTACCCCAGTTTGGGTAGGTTCTTGTTCTTGGTCCCATTCTGGTGGGTGTGTTCCCATTTTAAACAAGAGCTCATCAAGATGTTACTTCAGGAAAGGTGTGGTCCAGTTAAATCAGACTGGGCTTTTTAAATTTTTGTTTTGAAAGAAGCTTTAGATTACACTAATGTTTCATCAAAAATATAGGGAGATTTCCATATACCACGCTCCCTTCCCCTCCCACACTTTTCTCCATTAACAATATCTTTCATTAGTGTGATACTTTTGTTACAACTGAAGAACACATATTGAAGCATTGCTAGTAACCATGGTTTATAGTTTACATTATGATTTACATTTTGCACTGTACAATTTTATAGGTTTTGACAGAATGTGTAATGACTTTATCTGTCATTGCAATGTCATGCAGGACAATTCCCAAGTCCCAAAAATGTCCCATATTTCACCTATTCTTCCCTCTCCTTCCCCTCATAACCTCTGGTAGCCACTGCCTTTATATCAATGTTACAAGTTTTTCCATTGCCAGAATAGTAATAAGTCTACTTTAGACCATAGTTGCATTCCCCGCCCCCCCCCCCCCATGTGTGTGCATTCCTCAATCTTGAGGATTTTGGAATGGTAATGACCACTCTATTTCTGATTAAGGGGCCACTCTATTTCTGATTAAGAGGGGGCTTACCCTCCTCTTGGCATGGAGGTGCAATGGACACGGCCGGTCCGGTGTCCACATGGAAGGGGTGGCATTGGATTGGGAAGGGTGGACATGGTGGACGATGGGTGTGGGGAGGGGCGGGAGGAGATGAGAGGTGGAGGCGTCTTTGGGACATGGGGCTGCCCTGGGTGGTGCTTCAGAGGTAATCACCGGACATTGTAGATCCTCACAGGGCCCACTGGATGGAGTGGAGGAGAGTGTGGGCCATGATGTGGACCATTGTCTGTGGGGTGCGGAGGTGCCCAAAGATGTGCTTGCCGGGTCCAGTGGATGTGTCATGATGATGGGAACGAGTGTTGTTGGGGGTGGGGGAGGGGGGGTGGGGTTGAATGGGACCTCACATATATATTTTTAATGTAGTGTTATTACAAAGTCAATAAAAGAAAAAAAAAAAAAGAGGGGGCTTAGATCCCATGGCACAGATGGATGGAATTGTTTTGCTTGCACTTGTTTTTTGGGGATGGAAGTTGTTTATCATCATCCTTTTTTTAGTTGTCCTGGGTGATTCCAATGAACTGAAGAGTAGGTGTTGCAACATTGCTTGGATTCAGGGTTCACTTGGTATATGAACAGACCAAAGATTTAAGTCTCTTGAGCATGTATTTAATAGGTATAGTGCTAATTATAAATTCAAATAAAAGGGGCAGAAAGGGTAATCCTTTGGTGCCAGGAAGCCTCATCTCTAGGAGTCACGTCCCACACCGAGGTGAAGGTATTGTTTATATGTAGAGTTTGACTTAAAGAGAAGCCATATTTGAGCGACAAGGAGGCTTACAGGAGGTAACTCTTAGGCAAAATATAGACTAGACTGTTTGAATTTCATAATAAGAATGTTCATAAGAGTAACAATCTGTTCTCCTTTGTTAGGCACTGCCTATGTACTCAGGGGATTCTCGCACCTCTTTAGGGAGTGTAGCAGGACTTCTCAGGATGGGAACTCAATATTCTTTCAATTATTGTGTTCATTTCCACCCACTGAGACAACACCCCATGACCATCTGAACATATTTATATGTCATACAGGCAGGCCCCAGATGCATGCATCCCTACAAATCCCCCCCTTCACTGACACCCTGCAGCAATGATCCTCCCCTGCCAGAGACTGGACCTTAATCAGGATCACTGTAGTCCTTGATAAGCAGAGTGAAAGTAGTTGGACTAAGAAGATATGGGGAAAAATCAGAAGCTTGAAGTCAACAGAAACCAAAGAAGTGGGGAGACATTTCCCTGTGCATTGACATGTAACAGAAAAGTCAAGGAGCAAGGAATCCTAGCAGCCAGCCACAGAATGCCATAGTATTTGGGGAGAAAGCATTGCCTCACTGACTTATCAATTTTGGGCTTTTTCTAGCCTCAAAACTGTAAGGGAATGCATTTTTGCTGTGAAGCCAAACTCACTGTATAGTATTCTTTCTAGTAATTAGGAAACTAAAGGAATTATTTTTCAAATACAATTTTCTTAATCACATAATACATTAAAGAGAAGAAAAGAGTTTTCAAAATTGTTCTTTATAATTAGATTTTCCTGCTGACAAATTCCTGGTCCAAAGTTTTGGTGCTTATGTGGAAGATTAAAGTCCTCAGAATCAAAGACATTACAATAAAATTTCTTTTAATGAATTCAATATTCTATGCTTCTATATTTGCCTTTTAAATAACCCAAACAAGGCAGGATTGTTTTGCTTTCCTCATTCAAGGTCTCAATTTGAGTTAGGAGATTCTCACACATAGGTCAAGGTAAGTATGTTTGCTTGTTGATATTAGAGAAAATGAGAGGGATATGGACACATTTATGCATCTTCCATCCCTGCACATATACACAGAAACATACAAAAAATACCATTTCCATGTTCAAGAATTTTAAATATATTGAAACAAGAGTCAGAGCATTAATTCATTGTCTAAAATAAAAATACAATCATTAAGCATGCAAAAGACACATTATCATTTTAAAATTCTTAGCAGGAATTTTTAGAAACTAAATATATTATTAGGAAGGGTCATAGCAAAAGAAGATGAGAACCATTTTCATTATGGGGGACAAAGAAAGATATATTATTAATGGGGATAAAGGACACATGATATTTTTTAAATTTTCCCTGTTCTTGGAAGTGGTTTTCAATTTCTATCCTAGACATATAAATATAAGGAAATAAGAAAAATAAGTCAATATAAAATTTTAATGGCCTTATATTTTATATTATATTTCTATTAATTTTAACAGATATATATTATATATAAATACATTATTATTATAAATCCTTATTTTACACTAAATTTATTTATAATCTCTTAAATATTTCATGAAATATTGATGGTATGACAAAGTTTTGTAATACCCCCAAAATGAGACCCAAAATACTGTTTATTATCTAAGCTCTTTTACAGCTTCAGTTTCTACGTGTAGATGAGTGAAATAAAAACAATAGAGCAATGGAAGGGCATTATGGTAGATTTATTACTTGAAGCCTCCCAGAATCAAAACTTTTTTTTCATTTTGTTATTTTGTAGTGCTTCCCACTAGAGAGCCCACTTTAATTTCTCATGCTTTGGCTTTGGGTTGGCATGATTTACATTATTCATTGGAATGAAACAAAGTTGACAATGGACCAATTTTGGTATTAGATTTAAACAATTTACATACATGGTCCTTCTTGCTCTCTTGCAACGCCACCATAATTATGAAAAGAACTTGTCCTGGACAGTCAGTCTGCTATTCCAAAAAGGAGGAAATATATGGGGAACCAGGTTGTCCCAAAACCATGCATCTGAAGACTGAGGCAATGTTTTGCAGCCAAATCTAGTTAAAACAGGAAAAAAAAAAAAAAAATCTCAGATGTCCTGCCTATATGCCAGAATAAAGTCTTCATTATTATATCCACAAAAATGTTGGAGTCATTTTTGAAAGACCATTCTTTTGACAAATTTAAGTGGCATAGAAACTAAATTTAAAAATGAGAAGTACATAGGCCCTTGGTTAATGTGGAAGGCAAGTCACCTGAAGTAAGGTAGAGGAACTCATGACGGAGGTGAGGAGTGGCCATCCTACCCTGATCTTAGTGACCAAAAAAGTAATTTTCACAGGTCATTAAACCATTTTAAACAAGGTAATGTGTGAAATGATCAAAATGTCAATGATTTCATTGATAGAACACATGGGATTAGTTTCTCATACAATGATGTTTTTATTTGAGCTTGTCTCAAATACTAACAGGACATCTGTCGATCTCAAAACATAGCAGAAGCACATATTTTGTTAAAATGTGACTATACTTTTGGGTAAAAAGAGGGAATTTTAAGAGTGAACAATAAGAACTGTTTTAAATGTATTATATTCTAATTTTTTGGCAAGCACTTTCTAGGTATACAGAAGCATTATTAGTTAGCAATATTACCAGCAGGAGGCACCCTAGTCAATAGTCTAGAATGTCTGATAAGATTCCGTGGTCAGTTCCACATTGAAAGTTAAAGTAACTCAGAAGTAAATCAAGGTAAACCTTATAAACAAAGAAACTCTGTTCTGAATCTACTCTGTCCTTAATTATATTAAATGATCTTTCTCTATTCCAACTGTCTGCCAGAAGTTAGAGGAACTCATCTGCAGAAGAAGAAAGAATTATTCAGAATATCTAGAGTATTGCATGGTAGGAATATGGCAATCAATCAAAAACAATCAGGAACTCCAAGAAATAAGACCAGAAGTACAAAAATGGAGAAGAAAGAGGTCCCTATAAATAACTAGGAATTCAAGTCATCCAAAAAGATACATTATTCAAACATATATCATTAATATTCCAGAAAAAAATTTCACCAGAATCCCCCAAAAATACAGAAGTAAAAATACAATAATGAAATTAAGAGGTAAGTAAAAGGATTTAAGATTATATTGGGAAACGGACTTTGGCCCAGTGGTTAGGGCGTCCGTCTACCATATGGGAGGTCCGCGGTTCAAGCCCCGGGCCTCCTTGACCCGTGTGGAGCTGGCCATGCGCAGTGCTGATGCGCGCAAGGAGTGCCGTGCCACGCAAGGGTGTTCCCCGCGTGGGGGAGCCCCACGCGCAAGGAGTGCGCCCGTGAGGAAAGCCGCCCAGCGTGAAAAGAAAGAGCAGCCTGCCCAGGAATGGCGCCGCCCACACTTCCCGTGCCGCTGACGACAACAGAAGCGGACAAAGAAACAAGACGCAGCAAATAGACACCAAGAACAGACAACCAGGGGAGGGGGGAAATTAAATAAATAAATAAATCTAAAAAAAAAAAAAAAAAAAAAAAAAAAAAGATTATATTGGCTGCAAATGAGAGGATTATTAAACTGGAAGACAGGTCACCACACATTATCCATACTAAAGCATGGAAAGGTGAAACTAGTTTTGAAAATTGAGAAAGGAGCATAAGAAGTATCTGGAACATCATAAAATACTAATATATATGCAATTGGAGTTTCAGAAAGGGAAAGATAATGGAACAAACAATATTTTAATAGGTAATGGTTATACAGAATTGTGTGGGAGAGAGTGTAAACTGCAATGTAAATTATAATCCATGCTTAGTGGCAATGCTCCAAAATGTGTTCATTACAATTGTAATGAATATACCACAAAACTAACGAAGGTTGTTGTTAATATGGGTAAAGATGGGGGCAGTGTGGGTAGCAGGGCATATGGGAATCCCCTATATTTTTTATGTAACATTTATGTAACCTAAATATCTTTTTTAAAAACAGGTAATGGTTAATAAGTTTCATTAGCTGATGAATGTTATTAAGTCACACATTTAAGAAGTCCAATTATCCCTGAGTAGGACTGAAAAAAGGGTGGGGGGGGGGGGTGGGAAATGCAGCTTCTTCTCAAAGAAAAAAAAAATGCTTACAAATAGAAAATCTTAAAATACATATCAATTTAAAGGACCAGAATGGAACGTCCAGTTAATATCTCAGAATAACAGAAGCCAGGTGACAATGAAACAACACCTCTAAACTGCTGAAAGTAGTTATTGTAGTGAATGCTGTGGAACACTCTCCAGACTCTCAATTCCCTTAGGAACTGAGATTTTTCTTCCTCCATGTATGTTAACGGTGTACAACTGAGTTACGTCAAGGAAATGTCTTACGCTAATACAACATAAGCTATAATTCATGCTTGTGTAGCAATGCTCCAAAATGACTCATCAAATACAGTGAATGCACCACACTAATGAAAGAAGTTGTCGATGTGGGAGGAGTGGGGAATGTGGAGAGTGGGGTATATGGGAACCTCTTATATTTTTCTAATGTAATATTTTGTGTGATCCATGTATCTTAAAAAATAATAAGAAAAAAATGTTTAAAATACCCTTAAAAAATTAAAGGGAAAAGTCTTCAGTTAAAGTTAGCTGCCTTTCCCAAATGTACACTACTTCATCAATAACAATCATATAAAACTGGTTCATGTGGTTAAACAAATATCAAGTCCTCTTTCCTCGGTTAGAAATGACAGCCTGGGCCTCTAATAAACAGAGTCCCTGTTTATTGACTGCAGATATTTTTGCAACTCCTTTACAGTTTACCTACTCCCTCTGCCCAACATTTCCTGCTCAGCTCTTTCTCAAGTGTTTTTCCTGAGGTCACTCCCTAGTAAACTTTTTGTGAGCAAATGCCTTCTTTCAGGAGGAATACAACTTAAAACAATTACCAAATTAGAATTCAGAAGTGAAGGTGATATAAGGTATCTGATTTTTTCTTTTTTGCAAATTTGTTGCCAGCACAATCTCACTACAGAAAACTAGAGGGATTTACATAGAAAACGAAAATGATTTCCAACAACAAAAAATATGTCAGAATTAACTGCACTGGAAAGGGTATGTAGGGTAAATCTAAATGACTCGAGTTTACAAAACAATAAAATAATATCCATGGGGTTAATTTCTATGTACAGTAAAAATATATGAAGCACAAAGAGTTAAGTAGAGTTAAAAGGGTTCTAATATATTATTATTATTTGATAGTTGGCAAAAACACTAATATATATTTGACTGTAATAATCCAACTATACACATTGTAAGTCCTAGGGCATATATTAAAAAAGGGATGGTAGCCATAACATTGTGAAGATAATCAAAAGTACTGAATTGTATATATGAATGTGGTTAAAAGGGGATATTTTAGGTTGTATATGTGTTACTAGAATAAAATTTTTTAAATGCATCGTATGACTGTACAACACAGTGAATCATAATGTAAACTATAGTTACTGGTACAATTACAAAACTGTTTTTTCATTTGTTGTAACAAATGTACCACATTAATGCAAGGTGTTAGTAATAGGGTGTTATAAGGGAATTTTATATGATACATGATTTTTCTGTAAATCTACAAGTTCTCTAATAAAAAAATAGAAAAATTAAATTAAAAGGAAAGATTAAATAATAATTAAAATTATAATTTTAATAATAAAAACTAACAATGGAAAATAGAAAAATAGCATAAATCAGTTGGGTTGAATAGAAAACACATAGCAAGTTAGTAGGTAGAAGCACAAACACATTTGTAATTAAGTTAAATTTCAGTGAATATTACAGTTGTAAGAAAAATATTTTTCAGAGTGGGTTGCAAAAAATACTCTATTTGCTGTTTATAAAAGAAATGCATAAATATAATAAGGGCTTAAAACTGTTGAAAATAAAAATTTTGAAATTTGGAAACAGATGAACCATACAACTCTAAAGCAAAAGAAAGGTGTTGTGAATACAGTAATATAGTCTAGATAAATTTTAATGCAAAAAATAAAGAAGGATGTTATATATGTTGAATGGGCATTCAACTAGAATTTGAACAAATCTAAATATTTTTTATATCTAATAACATATCTTCAAAATATATAAAGAATAAATGGATAGAACTAAAAAGGGAACTAGCCAAATGCATAATTATAAGGACAAATTTGAGTTTTACTCTCTGGCACCCAGTGTAAGAGGATTTAGTATCTGGGGGAGTCTAGATAGGCATATTTTAAAAGCTTGCTAGTTGACTATATGTGTCCTTTCCCTTTTGTAATACTTTCCATAGAATATCACCATGGGGGATTCGCTGGCATAGCAAAGCTTAATAGATATTAAATGATAACAAAATGCCTATCTCTGTCAACCTCACAGAGTTGAAATCTTAGGTTCCACTCCATCTCCCTCATACTACCATTCTTTTGTGTCAATATCTTCTCATTGTTAGTGACAGATCATAATACTGGAAAACAATCATAGGTTTACTTATCTGCCACTGCGTGGACAATTTAGAAAAAGAAACATAAAAAAAAAGAGATAGGCTTAATTTACTGAGATAATTGAATCAAGTTGCATATTTAGTTATTAGATGTGGGATAATAGTTTTCCTTTTAGAAAAGTAAGAATGGAGAAATGAAGAACAACACGTGTTTTCTAAATCTATGAATCATACAACATTAAGGCTGTTCAAAATTGTGTTTTAGTTTTTTAGAATCAAAGAATCAGAAATAACATCATCAAGGTATGCTGTCCCTCCTGTTTATTCTGATAATGACTGACTTCAAACCTTAAATTCACCATTTATTGTTCACAGTTTCATTATGTTTGCATCATGTAATGTATTTCTTCACAACCGTGGGACTCATGCATCTGAACTCTATTTTAATTATCAATGTAAGAGTTTCAAATTAAGTTTATTTCTGTGTTAATGGAAACGTATTTTGTAAGTATCTCTGGCTCTGTCTGAACAAAAGAAAATTGACTTGACTACCTCTTTTTCCCCTCGTCATATGTTTATGTAAATTTTTTTAAAAAATGGTGTCTTCCATAAATGACATATTCCTTCCTATTTGTTTATAGATTAATATGGCTATATGGTAGTTGACATTATGATTAAACCTTTTCCTAGAATATAAAAGTTTGTCATTCATTTTTGCTTCTCCAATTTACAAATACATACATATAATACTTTTGTAGTTGACTCATATTTGGCTAGAGTGGCAAGTTCATATTTCTGATGAATTTCTCAGGAACTGAAGGCAAACAGAGTTATTACTATACACATTTTCATAGTGATAAGAGCCAAATATATGATGGAAACATTGTATGGAATTTGACTAAGTGATTATTCTGAGAAAAGCATAATATTTAGTAGTATGGAGTGCAGAAACCACTGCAAATGATTTTACCCTGATTCTTGGCAACAACGTTTGTTACTTTTCTGCATGCCAAGTATTCTGAATAATTTATCCTTTAACCCCGTTTACCCACACACCTTGCCACAATTTAGCTTCCTAATGTGGATCAGGGACATTTTACAAGCATGTGGATTTAGGTTTTAAGTTGAATTGCTTTAAGCACTGATTTAAAAAAAAATATTCTCTAACAAAGGAGTAATCTGCATTAGCAATATGTTTGTTTTTGGGTGTCTTTATGGTTTTTACAGGTTTGTTTCATTTAATGGAGATTCATGCAATTATGAAATGTTATTTTTTCAAGTACTTATCAGTACCAGACAGTATGGCTAGTTTCAGACTGGGGTAATTATCAGTTAATTTGGCATCTATCTAGTAGATTGGCTCCCAAATCACAAGGCTTTTCAAAATAAATAGCGTATATTTTGTGAGTTGCTTTCAAGAGCTCATCTGCATATATGAAAGTTCTCCTTTGATTCTGATCTCTGAATGTGCATGTTAAGCAAAATTACAGATTGAATCTGGTTAATATGTTTTATAGTCTGACAAACTTATTATCATCTGAAGCCAATCTTATAATTTTTAACTCCTCCAATTATCAGTTAATTGTTCTGGTGAGGACTCTTAATTTATTCACTACACTGGTTTCAGTTTGAAACCTGCACCATGAAAGGAGGAAATATAGGGAGAGTCTATGAGAAGTTCTAGTTCATTTGCATACAAAACCATATGTCAGAAAAGGTAAAGAAAAACAGCACAGCCATGTGCTTTGTTATTATTAGACCAAGTCTACAAATATGCTAAGCCATGTAACTAACCGATATATGAAGATTTCATTTTGATTTTCAGCACACAAGGAGAATGCAAATTTTCTTTGCTGAATTTGACTATGCTGACAATCTGCTAGTACACCCTAGTAGAATCACTCTGGTTATTGAGTTTATAATTAGTATCCATGTAGATTGGCAAATTCTTGTGGTATATTGAAGGTAAATTAATGTTACTCCTGGTCTGTTCTACTGTTAAGTCTATGCAGTCATTAGTATGCATAAAACACTAATTCAATTGACATTTGTTTCAAGGTTATTACTCCTTTTTGGTGCTATCTTTAAGAATGTACCTAAAATATTTTATATGCATAAAACTTTCAATTTTATTCAACTTTTAATGTCCATCTCTAATGGACAGAGGGCACTTATAGCCTGGTGGAAAGAAGAGGCATTGTCGAAAATATTAAATGTTTATTATACATACTAACATATGCATGAATCTCTCTTGGCATACCATTTTTAGTCATACTAATGTAACTACAAACTTTGGGTGTAGTGTTACATTTTCAGCTTATATAATTATTTTGCAGGTAATCATTTCCATAAGCTTACTACATATTTTGTGAAGTATCTCTTCCTTTTATTTACCTATCAACATTATTAATAAGTTGACACATTGTTCAAGATTTAAGTCATTTTTTTGTATAAACTCAACAGCACTTCTCTAGAGTTTTAACAGTGACTAATTTGATTCAATGTATTATTTCTCACTTCTTGTTTTGAACTTTGCTTCAACACACATTAATTACTTTAATTTCTTCCTGTAGTTCATGACTAACCATATCTATTGCATTCATCCAAAGCCTGAGAGCTATCAGCAACTTAAAAATTTCATCTATGCACTTCTTTTTCAGTATCTTCTGTGATTTTTTTGCATGTGTTCATAAAATTCTATTGCTTTTTTCCAGAAAAATCCACTAACTTTTTTCTATTAGAGAATTATCTTTTGTTCCTTTGGTACATTTTGTTCATTACTTTTTCTTAAGTCTACATCAGTCTTCCCTTCATGAGAATTCTATCTCCATTTCCATACATTTCTCAGGGCCTTGGTGATTTAATTTTTTTTTAATCCTCCCCCCACCCCCCACGGCTTGCTTGCTGTCTGCTCTCTGTGTCCACTTGCTGTGCATTCTTTTGTGTGTCTGTATTTTATTATTATTTATTTATTTATTCCCTCTCTGCCCCCTTATGGCTTGCTTGTTGTTTTGCTCTCTGGTTTGTATCCATTCGTTGTACGTTCTTCTGTGTTTTTTTTTTTTACTTGTCTCCCTTTTTGTTGTGTCACCTTGCTGAGTTGGCTCTCTGCCACACTTTTCGGGTTGGTGACTTTCCACAGCATGCAGGCGAGCCTGCCTTCACAAGGAGGCCCCGGGACACGAACCCAGCGACTCCCATTTGGTAGACAGGAGCCCAACTGATTGCGCCACAGCTGCCTCCTCGTGATTTAATTTTATTAAACTAAACTTGCTGTAGATGTTTTCTCCACATATTTAAGTTTACTTTACAGAAACCAATTATCCGTTCTTAGTCTTTCAGATCAGAGCCATAACATAAGGATATGTAATACAAAACAAATTCTCTGTGCCACTTAAATGTATAAATTCAATGGACAGCTAATACTCAAAAACCTATACATATAGGGAATTAGGGAAGTTGGTGCTGTGTCATAAAAACTGCACCAAGAAACTGATATTGGATTTCAGATGAATGAGAAATCATAATTGTTCTTTTTTTCCTAGTGGGGACAAATGAGTGGGAGAAGGTGATTCCATTAACAATGGATTTTGCAGGTTGACTCTGTGACATTGAAAGATAGTCAAAGGCCAGAAAGGAGATCATCATACACAAAGAAAGACACTGAAGCACACATGCAGCACAGAGTTATCAGGAATGGGGAAAATATATTTTATCAGGAGTGTAATATATGACTAAAATTTCCATTGGAAATTAGATTAAAAGGTAGCTTGGGACATAGTGTGAAAATCTTTTCTTTAAGCCTGGTAAATTTTTAACTTTTATCTGACCAACTAAATGCCAGGAAACATTTTAAGTAGCTTACAGGACATTGTAAAATGTGGTACAATTTTTTATGCTTTTTGAATGTATTAAAAAAATAGAAAATACAATTACATGCAAATGATATCAAAGATTGATTCTTAAATAATTACATGTATGATGCCATACCTAAATAAGTATGAAATAGTATTCTGAAACAAAACAAATATCAGAGACAATGCTTGTGCATATACATGGCAAAAAATTAATAGCAGAAGGAAAATGCTGCATCATAAAATAATATGCACAAGACCAAGAAAACAACAGTTGTTTGACCATTTTATACCACGTGGTATGCAAGTACATAGCACAGAGAAGAAAAAGGCAATCAATTCCAAATAGTCAGGAGATAGAAAGATAATGTCAGAGATTTCATGAATATAGATTTTGATATGTTAAACAATAGTTAGTGTTGTTATATTTTTGAAGGCATAACAGAAGACTGAACTGCATTTCATATTTTGACTTGCACAGTATGTGAATTCAAATAGTTCTGACTTAGAATGAAAACTGCAAGTTGAATACATTCCAGGCTGTCTGTAGTTTGCTGGCTCTGGATTCACTCAGAAATAATAATGGGAATATCTCATTGTAATAGAAAATGAAAGAAGATAGAAACCTGGTACCAAGGTAATAAAAGATTCTTCGTTATTCACTGAAGTTTGTAGTGATTATGTTTGAAGAGAGATGCTTTTCTATTATAGACTCATCTCTCTTGGCACAGTCATGTCCTTTTCTTGGATCCAAGGTACTTGAGTCTAGCAAAGATAAATGTGCTTCCATTTTGAAATTTCACTGATGTGCATTTGTCTTAGAAATTTTTATGGAGTCTGACAATTCTCACTTCTTACAATCTGATTTACTTTAACATATATCACTTTATTTTATCTCCATTTGATGGAAGATATTTTAAAAGGCTCATCCTTTAATTGGCATGTGGCCCAAATAAGTTTTATGAAAAAAAAATAGACAGGATCTTCAGAGTTTTTAATTAGGTCAAGTCAATTTTCTCTTCTTCTTAAGCCGAGGGCATCATTATTAAAAAGTGCCTAATGTGATGCAGAATTTCAAAAGGAGCACAATCAATGGTTTTCCCATTGTTAGGAATAATAGAGCTGAAGCTAAACTACATTTCAAAATGAACAGCAAAAATAACTTGAGATACATGTTTTCTGAGATCAAATTTATAGAAGTAGAGATAAAAATCAGTCGATTTTCTTTGAATGTTTAGTGTATATTGCAGATTCATTAGTCATTTGCTGTGAAGGGTTATAATGTAATAATTCAGTTTGTAAAATCATTGTGACATCAAAATGTTATATGCTATTTGATTTTAAAT
The DNA here is from genome assembly GCF_030445035.2 of Dasypus novemcinctus. NCBI lineage: Eukaryota > Metazoa > Chordata > Mammalia > Cingulata > Dasypodidae > Dasypus > Dasypus novemcinctus. Next base: position 109,890,856 of record NC_080674.1, on the reverse strand, counting down.
AATATTTTTCTGTCTCTTTATATTCTCAGAAACTTAATTTACCTAAAATGTTTTACAACATAGTCATTTCAACATAGAACATTGCACTTTGTTATATTCTTTTTGCTATAGAAAATTGGAAAAAATATACTACAAAATCTTCCAATATGCACTAAACTGGTCAAACTACCATTAAAAAAAGAAGTTACACTTGGCTAAAATTCAGTTCGTGTAAGTTAATTCTCTAAATTGATGTAATTTAGAGCACTAATATAAACTATTGCCTTTTTATATGTGTAGTATTATTAATAACAATATCCCTTATAGAAAACAATTCTGTTTTTTTTTTCTTATTTCTCTCCCTCCCCACCACAGTTGTCTGTTTTGTGTCTTCATTCAATGCGTGTTCTTCTGTGTCTGTTGTATTCTCATTAGGTGGCTCTGGGAACCTATCCTAGGACTTTCTGGAGTGGGAGAGAGGCAACTGTTCTCTTGCTCCACCTCAGCTTCCTATTTCACTGCATCTCATATTGTCTTTCTTCTGTGTCTCTCTTTCATTGTATCATCTTGCTGTGTCAGCTCTCCATGTGGGCTGCAACCAGTCCAGGGCAGTCTGCCGTCCTGGATGGGGCTGCCCTCCTTGTGCAGGGGGCATCCCTCTGCAAGGCAACATTCCTTGTGCACAGCAGCACTCCACGTGGGCCAACTCACCACACAGGCCAGGAGACCCTGGGTATCAAACCCCAGACCTCCTATATGGTAGGCAGAAGCTCTATCCATTGAGCCATATCCGCTTCCCAGAAAGAAATTCTTATTGCTAAAATGCAGTCACCTATGATGTGCATTTGCTATATATAACAAATTTTAAAGCTATTATAATTATTACTGTTGTATGGCTAACAATATTAAATGACTTGTCGAGGATTATAGAACATGATTAGTAGAGCCTGTGTGTATCTTTGTCTCTGTATTTGTGTATGTCTGTATGTTTAATAGGAGAGATGAAAAAGAGATTGGCTTAAGAATTGAACTCAGTTCCTGTGATATTTACTTTTACCTGTGGTTGTTTCAATACAGATACAAACTGATAGTTCTTTGGGAGAAAAGGAGAAAAGAATGGAGATTCCAAGGGATAAGTCTGATCACAATTCTCTGCATAGAACAAAGATAAGCCCTTCTGCTAATAGTGTTGCAGCAGGAAATGATTCTTCCGATTGATGGTAATTCTCAAGAGATAAACCAGGATTTTGCACCTCTTCTGTTAGATAAAGATTTAAGTGTTACTCATTAAAAATAAGTGTGTATGTGTGTGTGTGTGTGGAGTGGGGAGTGGGGGACTTGAATGAATATCTTACTCTCCCTGTCATGTTACTTCTCCTAATTCCTCTCCTCCATTTTTTCCTTCTGATACTTATCAATTTCTCTAGCTTCCTCTATAAAAGCAGGCAGGTTTTTTTTTCATTACAGAACAATAAAATGTCTCAAAGTAGATTATTGTTTTCCAAAGGAAAGTTCTTATAATTAAAATAGCTTTTTTAAAGATTTCTAAAAAATATAAAAGTAAGTATAAATATGTTATAATTTTACGTATTAAAATAATTCTAGCTCAGAAAACTAGACATGCATATTTATTTTTTAAGGGTCCAAAATCAAAATTAAACATTAAAAACATTAATCATTTATTTATTTTGTAAAATGCATTTATTTTATGTAGTGCAATTTACACAATCATTTGAAAATTAAGTGCACAATAATCAGAGGAACCAGCAAAAATATATGCATAAAATTGCTATCAATATGAGCATTAAAATTTCTCTCTCTATGCATATGTAAAATACTTGTGAAATAAAACAGAAATCATAAGAAGCAATAATAAAATATTTTATTTTAGTCTAATGTAAAAAATGCTAAATGCCAAATGCTAAATTGGTCCTTCACTGTAAATGGTAAGGTGCAGGCATTTTGACTCTTTTGCTCATTCTAGGGTAATAGAAATTTTTGTAGTAACTTTAAGAGGCAAAATATTCTCACTTCAATAATTAAAAATATCTTGTGCCATGTAATAATCAAAATTTGAATCTAATTTGAAGTTAAAACATCTTGTCTTCTCCAAGTAAAGCTGAACGTTGGCTGAAATCTTCTCTCTTGCAGAAATTTTCTTGATCAGCATCACTTTGCTTTTCTCTGATGCCAGGCCAAAAGTCCTTCTGTGGGTTTCATGTCTTGTGCCATGCATTATGCATATCTGTCACACCATCAGAGAATTTTACAGTCATGTTCTCAATGCAATCTCTTCTTTTTCCCTCACCCTGGCAGCATGTCCACCTCTAGTTTGCTTAAATTTGAGTCATACCTCAGAACCCTTTGCCTACTAACAGCAAGGAACATGTAACACATCCCCAGAGAAGCCCAACTCAATAGATTTGAGATGAAGTCAAAACTCCCATTCACCCTTCATCATAATCTACAACACTTTCCAAACAAATTCTCCTCATTAAAGAAAAATCTCTCTAGTCCCCCAAAATCCTACCCTTGTATTCTTTCCATGTGTATGAGTTCTTTAATAAGTTTATGATCCCTTGATATGAAATTTTTGCATTGAGACTATTTAACCACTAAATTTGGTATATAGTAGCAACTATTGCATCTATAGCACAACTAAAATTGAGTGTGAAGAATTCCGTTTTACCATATATGGAGAAATTTTTACAGGAATAAATATTAAAATAGATTGAAACACCACTGAATTTTAAATAAACCCTATGAAAAAGGGTATTTAAATTTTTTAAAAGGAAGAGATGTTAATCTCCATGGATTGATTCTCATTTACTTTCAAATAACTTTTTTTTTTTTTTTGAGGTACCAAAGGCCAGAGATTGAACCCAGGATCTCATATGTGGGAAGCCCGTGTTCGACCACTGAGCCACATTGGCTTCCATGACCTGACTCTTTCATTTGTTGTGCTTGTTGTTCTTTTTTTCTTTTTTTCCCAGAAGGCATCAGGAGCCAAACTCAGGACCTCCCATGTGGAAAGTGAGAACTCAACTGCTTGAGCCACATCTGCTCCCAAGAACTCTTTTTTAATATTTAATCCTTAAGAGAAATTACTTCACATTTTACTTTCACCATTTTTTCCTTCAGAAATCATGCTTTAAAAATGCTCTACTTTGATTTATAAAAAAATTAAGGTATAGAAATTTGAATATATAGTATGCATTTTCTTCTCTAAGTTCAATGATTGTTACTATTTTGTGATTTTCCTTTATCTATCTGCTGTTTTTGTTTTTGTTTTTGTTTTTTTTAGAAAACATTTGCAAGTAAGTTGCAGGTATTAGCCAGACCCAGTTTATGAACTACTGTAGGACTTACCATCTTTTGTTTTTCAGGCCTTAGCACTTTGTCCTGTTTTATGATGAGAACAGACTCAGCAAAGACTCAAGCATTTACCAGTTATAAAATTTACCACAGACTTAAGAGTGCCAAACACAGGACATTCAAAAAGATACTGCTGTGACTGCTGCTTGGTCAGAACGGTGATACAACAGATGGCATTAAAGTTCATGGGATGGACATTGATCTCTTCCACCCCTGTCTTCCCCACATGGACTGTTTCAAGGTCCAGTTCGTTTGCACAGCCTGTCTGGAGGTGGCCTGCAAAGCCAAAGAAACATTTGTGAAATCATTGCTTTCTCTTCCCCTGCCTCACTTCCTCATTCTTGTCATGCCTCCTTTTCTGAAACTCTACACCTGCCCCAACAAAATGTTAGCACTTATACTTTTTGTCTCAGGCTTGGTCTCTAGGAAATTAGGGATAATGCAATTGTTAGCAAGAACAGTACAGCCTTGGTACAGAATTTCGGAGTTGGATTGCTTTCCAATCTGAAGGCAATAGGGAACAAGGTGCTGTAGGTAAGGGGACCCAAATATTTCTTGACAAGCAGTGACATCATGAAGAGACAGATATGAGAAGGCTGTGGTGGGAGATCAAATGGTTCCTTATGTGATTGGTCAGATGCAGTGATTACAGATATGGTACAGCATGACTCTTTCTGATGGCAATGGAAATCTGAAAAAGACAGTGACAGATTAGGTAGCTGCTTGCAATGGAAATGTTCATAGTGAAAGCACAGAGAGGGCTTCTATGGCAGCTTTAAGGGAGACTCTCCTTCCAGTGATCTTTTAACAGATTCCTGGCCTGCTTCTAGACCCTAAAAGAGAATGTCAACTGAACATAGGAGCAATTGATCCTGAGATGATTGTTATCAGACCAACTGATCCTGAGATGATTGTTATCAGACCAATTGTGTCATTTGTTTTTCAGGAATAGAAATAGCAACAAAACATTAAAAAATAGAAAGAGTACATGTGGGTTCAGGCTCAAGCCAGTCCAGATGGTATAAAAAAGTAGTTGAATCAGTGACGAAGTTCCTATGCTATCTAATTACTTTGTTCCCAGAACACTCGTTTGCCTCCTGGAGTCTTCTCTATGATCAACCACAGAGGAGGGAAGGTCTTAGGCTTAGCTTACAGATGAATAGATATGGAATATCTGCTGCTGTGTAACAGCTCCAAGCATGGATCGCCATGAAGGGCAGTGTGGAGGGAAAATTCTTCAGGGTGCAGAGATTGTTGTTCATTAGTATGGAGAGAGAGGGCTAAAGGTAAGGACTAATACTTTGTGATAAATGGTGGATGAAATTGTTCAGAAGCCTGGAAAAAACAAGACTAGAAGTTCAAAGAAAAGGCTCTTTAGGAATCCATATATGATGAACTTTCAGAAGTGGGGAATAAGTGTACAGATATTTTTGTCTCACTTTAGTGACAACCAGATAAATTTATTCAAGGAGGCTTGCATAGCTAGACAGACAGGATAGCATTTATTATGGATGTCAAACAGCTTCCCTCTTAGTCATCCAAGGATGGAGAGTATGTTTCAGCCACAATTGAACCCTCCCTTAGCAAAGCTGAGCTGATTTTGCATCCTTGATTATTTCTCTGTAACACCGGTTCCTTGTCTTGGAGGAGGGCAGTTACTTTGAACCCCTTACACTTTGAAGGAGGCAGAAATTCATTCTTATTGAAATTAATATGTGCTTCTGATTTGAGTTTTGCTTCTGTCTTGTGAGCCTAAAGCAACATCACCATTTGAGGGCTTTCAGAATGATAGACACATCCTCACTGTTTCCAATAGAGTATTGCTTCATATTAAAAGACTTAAGTAGCAAAAGATGTGCAACAATTAGACTCATGGAATTCACTGATTTTAACATTTCATCCGACATCCTGGAAAGAGCTGGCTTGATAAAATGGTGGAATGTCCTAATGATGGTATAGCTAAGGTGTCAATCTCAGCAACACCTTATACATTTGTGGTAATCCTACAGGCTGTGGTATATGTACTTATTCAATGGAAAATATGTAGTACTACATTTTCAAGTACTAGAATACATTAGGTTGAGAACTAACTAGTCGAAGTAGGATTGCTCCTTCTTATCATCATTTCCTGTCAATTGGTGATTGTCTTCTTTGATATGTAGGTCTGTCAGGTTAGAACCCCTGGTTCATATGTAGGGAAGAACACTCCTGCCAAGCAACACAATTAAGGATTTCAGTAATTGAAAGCTTTACCTGCTAACTTACCACTTAGGGATATTTGACGCCATTGAATTATAAATGACAAGACTATTGCCTAGGAAAATCAACTTTATTTTCAAGAGAATCTGGTTGCCACTACAAAATCCACCAGGAAAGACTATGCCTGGAAACAAATAAGTTTATTTGGACTATACATAGTTATAAATATAAAAAATAATTAAAATACTGTGAATCAAACAAGGTAAGACAATTAACGGTTCAGATTACTTAGAGATGTAATTCTGGGTCACCATACCAGGTAAGCAACCAAGACTATCAGAAGAACTGACCAAGTATAGGAAAATCTAGAGTAGGAACTTGAGATGGGAGATGAAAAATATCCATTTTGCCCCAGAATCATCTGCAACATGAGGACAAGAGTTTGGTTTTCTAGTATCCCTATCCAATCTGATTTTCAGAGATTGCAAATGCCTCTGATATTGAAGGAATGGATATTGTGATGGCTAAATTCATGTGACAACTTGGCTAGGTTAGGGTGTCCAGTTGTTTGGTCAAGCAAGCACTGGCCTGATTGTTACCAGAAAGACATTTCATCACCTCAAACCATCAGTAAGTTGATTGTATCTGTGGCTGAGTACATCTGCAATCAGTGAGTAGATGGCCTTAAACAATTAGAGATCTCATCCAGTCAACTGAAAGCTTTAAAGGGAAAGTGATGATTTCAGCAATCAGAAGAGAGAATTTCCTTCTCTACATCAGTCAGTCTGCTTCTCCTAGGGAATTCCTCAAAAACCTGTATTGGAGTACACAGCTTGCAACTTGCCCTGTTGAATTTGGACTTGCGCATCCCCACAGTCACATGAGACAATTCTTATAAATAATATCATAATATTTACCAGTATCTCCTGCCAGTTCTGTTTCCGTAGAGATTCCTGACTGGTACAAACATGCATCTTCCTTCTCAGAGAACTGAGAGGATCTTGATGTCATAAAAGATACGAGGGACATTGCATAACATGCTATTGGATCTTAGTGGCACAAGCAATAGGCCATACCTTACCAAAACTATGTATCATTCCAGATTTGCTTGGATCCTTCCACTATCCCACACCTCTAGCTTGGCTGCTTGCCTTGCTTCCTGGTCAGAGTCGAACTCACAGGTTTCATTATTTTAGTGACATTAAAGTCCAAATCTACGAGCTGACATTGTCTTCTTCACAGATCAAAGAACACCATGTGTGGCATCTACCAACATGAAATATTCTATGGCCAGGTCCTGGCTGACCTGGCCCCACATAAATTTTTGCTTCACTAGGGGCTCTGATGGGACCTGGGAAGTCAAGAATTAATTCATGTGGAGTAGACTTTGACCAATAAGAGATAAGAAATAAAACAAAATAACAAGTAAAGAGCAGGAAAAGTGTCCAGAGGCACTTTTCCAAGAAAAAGTAAGTAGTTTTCCAACTATGTTACAAGAAAGTAATCTCATAAAGACTCTTTGGAAATGCCCCACAAATTACCCAGGTATGTTTATTGTGAAGCTGTGACTCAAATCTTTAATTCATTTCTTTGAATTTCCTTGTCCTCCCTACCTAATTTCCAGTTTTCCTCTTGTTTTCTTCTCTGGGACTGTACCCCCAATAAAGCATTAGCTAGTAAGAATTTTTGTCAGTTCTTGTTTTCTAGGGAACATGGATGAAGAAATGGTATTATGATTAAAATACCATTATCACAATATAAAAAGGTTAATTGCTATTTCATAATATATTTGCACATCTCTTAAAATATATTTTCCAACTATTCATTTTCAATCAGAAGTAAACCAAGATTCACACATTGCATTGGTTATTTATGCTTATCAGTTTCTTGCAATCTAAACAGCCTCTCCCTTCTTTTTCATGATTTTGATTTTTGAATGTCTAAGCTAGTATTGTTTATTGATTCCTTATGGCATCATTTAACTTGTCCCTATGTCTTCCTGTGAGTAAGGGGACCTAATATTTAAAAGAAAATAAAGAAGAAAAAAATAATAAAATAATTTCTAATTGAAAAAATAAATAAATATGCGAAGAATTTCCAGAAGTGTAGGAATATACCAAATTTTAATCTGAGACAACAAAACCAGCATTAGCTGCCTAATTTTCTGCAAATCATTCACTAAATTTGTTTAGAGAACTCTTCAGTTTTTGCCACTTGTATAGGTTCACTTATAGGAAGTAGACAAATTTGCATTAAGTCATTATTTCTCTGATATTCTTTCACACATGTTACCCCTGCCTTTACAATATATGAGGTCTTTAAATCTGTAGTATTTCCTGTTTTTCATGGCCAGTTTTCCTATTTTTCACTGTATTAAACTCTGGGGAAATTTGAGGCAGTACTCTTTTTACCTCTGTTCATTTATTGATTAATATACTTTTTATCAACCTCCTTCAGTGCAGAAATGGACTGAAAATTCTTTTATGCTGATGCGTTAACTTCTGTTGTCTTCATTATTGTAAGTTAACTTAATTTTAAAAAAGATTTTATAATAACTTTAGTAAGCTATAATTTATTTACTGTGCAATTCCTCACCCATTTATTTTTTAAAGATTTACTTATTGATTTTAATCCCTCCCCCTGAGAAGTCTCCCTTGTCTGTCTGCTCATTGTCTGTTCACTATGTCTGCTCGTCTTCTCTAGGAGGCACTGGAAACTGAACTCAGGACCTTCCACTTGGGAGGTGAGTCCCCAACTGCTTGAATCACATGCACATCCTGCTGGCTGTGTTTGCTGGTTGCATGTGTGATGGTTGCATTGTCAGCTGGTTGCAGCATCTGCTGTTTGCAGCACCTGCTCGTTGCAGTGCTGGTTGCAGTGTCTGCTTGTTGTGGCATCTGCTGCGGTGCATTTGTTGTAGCACCTGCTTATTGCAGTATCTGTTTGCTGCAGTGGTTGCAGTATGTGCTCACTGTAGTGTCTGTTTGTTGTAGCATCTGCTGATTGTAGCATCTGCTTATCCTCTTTAGGAGGCACCAGGAACCAAACCTGGGACGTCCTGTATGGGAGGCGGGTGCCTAACCTCTTCAGTCACATCTTCTCCCCAGTAGCTTAATTTTAATTAAATTTCTACCAAATCATAGGCTCACAGAAAAGAAAATTTAAAATGTTGCTTATAAAAATGTGACCTTAAAATCATGCACATCACATCTGCTTGCATCCCTTTGATACAAACTTAGTCAGTGATCACACCTAGCTACAACAAAGCCTGAGAAAGGTAGTCTCCAGCAGAATAACATAATAAGAATAGCAAGAAGGAAGAATGAAAGAATAAACCATGGAAAATTAGGAATCTCAGTAATACAGTTATTACTTAATTTCAGGGCACTTCTTCCATGCTTCAGTATTCTTACTTGAGGTTACATTTGTTATGTTTTCTATTTTGTGGATGCTTATTACCCTTAAGTTGGCTCATTTTGTTTGTCCTCTCTATTGCTTTCTAATTACTTAACCTTCTTATCTTTTATTTCAGACTTCACAGTGAATATGTCAAACTTTCTCCAATGTCAGTAACAAGATTTTCAGAAATAGATAATCTGTAATTTTCTCTCACTAATATATTTCTTAAATCTCAATTGGTTGTTTTGTAACGTTATTTTTATTTTTTAATCTAAATTCTCACTCTCTTACTTTTTTTTTTTTTTACTTTGGATCTCTAGTTTGAATGAATTCATTATCTTCTTAATGTTTCTCATACTTGTTTCAATTTTGGAAATTTTCTGTCTTCTTTTTTCTTTCTTTCTTGCATATTTTCCTCTATAATGGATTTACCAATTTTAACAAGATTTAGTAAAGTCATGTTTTTGTTTTTTCCCTTCCTTCTTTGTACTTATCTATCTTAATTTATATTATGCCACATTTCTTTTTTAGTTTTCTCAAAGTTAACTTGATAAGCTTTGTTCAGACATTCAAATTGCTTTAACTTAACATCTCTGTATCCCAAATGATATACTCCCTAGTATAACTGAGAACACTGTCAGTCTCTGATTAATGGTGAAATGACCAGGAGATGTTATATATATTACTCATCTGTGAAGTAGCAAGACTAAAAGAAGAGAAAAAGATCAGCAGGTGTTGTATATAGTATTTCTTTCAGGACTGAATATTGCCTTCTGCTTTCTCTTCTGATATTGTCTAATATCCTTTTCCTTGTTCAGTCTTGTGGTTTAGAAACTAAGCTAAATTCACTATGGACAAATGAAAAGGTGATTTTCCTGCCTCTGCTAAAATGTTTTTATCCTGTAGTATGACATCTAATGCAAACTTTTCCAACCTCTGTGGATTCACAGTTAAGGATATTTGTTGTAATTTTCAGAATTTTGTGTACTAATTTTTTTATCTAATGCAGCTGTTCTCAGAATTAGGTGTGTAGTCAGACACACAAATGTCTGTAGTTAGACCAGACATTTCTATTCCTCTTTTAACATCTTTTGTGAAAAAATAAAAATGAAGCCATTTTCTATCATTTCATTTGTTCTAAAGTTCTATTTTTTTAAATTATTGGGCTCATACTTTAAGTAATAGGATTAGAGAAAATATTGTAAGATTTAGTCAGAAAAAGTCATATATAACATTAAAATTCAACTTTATTGCATTATAATTTTTATATAAAATTATTTTTTTGCTTTAATGAATATCAAATATTCATTGAATTTAATCCTGCTTTCCTCAAAAATTTAATACAAATAGGGCATGGCTGCTGTCTCCTCCAAATTTCTCCAAAGAGAATGAATTCATATTTATTTTTCCTCCTCCAGGGAACAGAAATGTTCAAAAGCATTCTGCTGACCTTACAATTACACTTACTCTAGTGTATTTAACAATTTTTTTTCTGTTGTCAATACTGATGACAATGTTTCTCCCACCAAAAGTCATTTTTTATAGCAAGGGCTGACCCAACATGCTTTTTCTTTACCTTCTTCCAACTACACAGCTCATTCAAAATTACAAGGCATCACTTCTCAGTTTCAGGCCAAAGGAGTACCACCAGAAAACAGTGAAGTCTGTTTAATCACTCTTTCTCAGTCAATGCTTCTGCAGATTAAGTGATCTCTAAATGTTTGACATTTCACTCAAATGGAGTATGAAACCTTACCATGTGATTAGCACGCAAGCTTTAGAAAAGGAAATTCACAAACCTAGCACATGTCCCTCTAAGCTTATAAGGTACAGCATCCTCACTACACGTCTTGCCTCAGGTGGTGTTCAGATATTGGTGAAAACAGGACTCTTGACTGGGACGAAAGCAGGAGATTTCAACTCTGGGTTGTAAGCGGATGATTTGCTCTTTATTATTACTTAAAGTTAGAATATTTGAAACTGGTTTGATCAATAAAGCAAGTTTACAATATCTGAGATCAATAAAGCAAGTTTACAATATCTGCTTACCATTTTCATGGATGAAGTAAGAAATAAGTTCCAACATTCATACATTTCCAGAATAAATATGATTTTTACTGGTAATAATATTTAAAGCACCAAAATAACAGTTTAAAGAATACACATAAAGTATATGGTAATGTTGAAAACTGCAAAATCTAACCAGAAATATTGATTTTTTAAAAAAGGCCATGTTTATAGCAGTAATTCTTATTATTGAAATTTGAAATGGACAAATATCTGAACCATGATAGAAATCTTTATCCTAACATTTAAAATGAAAATTGGCTTTATTAAATAAATGCAGGATTATAATAAAAGAAATTAAAAGCAGTGTATTAACTGTATTATTTAATTTAGCTTACTTAAGAAAATATTTTCTAAACAAATTGAATACTCTGATTAAAATAATTATATTTTTAATAGAGGAAAAGGAGCCTTAAATTCAAATCAAAAGATCAAAAATATTCACGACCTAAAAGCAAAAGATTAAAATATCTTATAACTGTGCTAACTTGTTATAAATTGGAGAATAAAAACCTGAACCAGAATGCAATGAATTAGCTTTATTTGGTAAGAGAAGTAAGCTGGAATATGTGGCATCTATATCTGGGTTTTCCACCAATTAGTTGTGTGGCTTGGGGGGAAATAATTTAACTCCAGGACCATTGGATTCATTTCTTTAAAAAAGTTTTTGGGAACTACCAGCAAGATGGCAGCAGAGTAAGGGGCTCTAAGAGTCAGCTCCTGCTACAGTGCAGTTAGTAAACACAAGAGCTCTCTGGAGCTAGCTGAAGCACCTATTTGGGGCCTCCAAGAGGTCAGAAAAGCATCCTGCAATACCCTTGAAGGAAGGAAGGAGAAGACTGCCCATTCAGGGAAGATTTGTAAGTAGAGTGCTCCACACCATGGAGGCCAGTGCCCATCCTCCACTGGAGGCACAAGCTGCCTCAGGAGCTGTTCTGCCACTGGACTTGAAAGCTCCACTTCCCAAAAATGCGGGAGGAAGAGAAGGTTGGGCACCAACTTCAGCTACTGAGGAGTAAATTCATCAGTCTAAGGTAATCCTGAAAACAGTTAAAGTTTGAGCCTGTCCAAATCAGAAAGAGGCCAGTATCTGCCATCTAAACTCTGCCCTTGGAATGAGGGGAAGCAGGGTAGACTGAAAATCACAGTGCTGGTGGAGATTGGTTTCTTTCCATCCAGCCTAGGACACAGTGCCACCTCAAGCAGGGAGGAAGTAACTGGAAACTGCATCAACTTCTCCTGGAAATTACTGGCCAGCCCACAGAGGCCAGTGATTATCCTACTCTGGCAGCACTAGGCACCCCAGGAGCTATTCTGTGGCTGGAATTGGAAGCTCCATTTCCCAAAAACAGGGGTGGAGGAGATGGTTGGCTGCCGATTTCAGCTACTGATTGGGAGACTTGGTTGTCTGAGACAGAGCCCAGGGAACAGCTGGGGTGTGAATTTGCCAAAGCCAGAAGAGACCAGTGGTGACCATTTTGACTCCACCCTCAGCCTGAGGGGAAGCTGGGCTGACAAAAAATCACTGTGATGGTAGGAACCAGTTTCTTTCACCCAGATTGGCCTGAAGGCTTAGACTAGGCCTCAGCCCCACCTCTGGCAGGGAGGAGGCTGACAAGTCCAGCACCAGCCAATCAAGGTAACTGTGGGTACTTTTGAATCGCACAAACTGAATAATCAGAATTCTACTGGAGCAACTGTGGTCACCTTGGATCCACACTGTATACATTGCTGCCCACACTTGCAGCTCCATCCCCACCCCAGGAAGGGGAGAAAGAAGCGTGAAGCTTCATCAGTCTCCCTGAGATACTACAGTCTAGGCCTGCATGACTTGGATTATTCCACACACCTGTGATTCTGTCCCTACCACTGGCAAAGGAGAAAGTTAGGAAAAGCTTCATCAGTCCCTGGGGCAATGAGGGCAGCTTCAGCCTCCACAGTTTATAGCACCAAATACAACCCTGGCTCCTACTGCACAGCCAACAAGGGAGAAAGGGCAGGAAGCACTAAACTAAAGAGAAAATCTGCACCAAGAATAAATACTCTAGTAATTCAGATGCCAAGACACCAACAAAAAATTATAATCCACACCAAGAAACAGGAAGATACAGCCCAAAGGAGCAAGATAAGCCTCCAGATGACATAAAGGAGTTGAGACAACTAATCATAGATGTTCAAACAAATCTCCTTAATAAGTTCAATGAGATGGCTGAAGAGATTAAGATATTAAGAAGGCACTGGATGAGCACAAAGAAGAATTTGAAAGCATACATAGAAAAATAGCAGATCTTATGGGAATGAAAGGTACAATCAATGAAATATTTTAAAAAAATTGGAATCATAAATTAGCAGATTTAAGGAGGCAGAAGAAAGGATTGGTGAGTTTGAAAAATGGCCTCTGAAAGTGAACATACAGAAGAACAGATGAAGAAAAGAATGGAAAAATTGAACAAGGTCTTAGGGAACTAAATGACAGCAAAAGGCATGCAAACTTATGTATCATGGGTGAACCAGAAAGAGAAGAGAAGTGAAAAGGGACGGAAGGAATATTTGAAGAAATAATGTTAGAAAATTTCCCAACCCTATTGAAGGACATAGATATCCATGTCCAAGAAGCACAATGTACTCCCATCTGAAAAAATCCAAATAGACCAACCCTGAGAAACATACTCATCAGAATTCCAAATGCCAAAGACAGAATTCTGAGAACAGCAAGAGAAAAGAAATGCATAACATATCGAGACACCCAATAAGATTAAGTGCTGATTTCTCAGCAGAAACCATGGAGGCAAGAAGACAGTGGTCTGATATATTTAAGATACTACAAGAGAAAAACTTCCAACCAAAAATCTGTCTTTTAAAAATGAAGACGAGGTTAGAATATTCACTGATAAACAGAAACTGAGAATTTCTAAGCAATAGACCAGATTTTCAGGAAATACTAAAAAAAAAGGTGTGCTAGGGCCTGAAAAGAAAAGAGAAGAGAGGCCTGGAAGAGACTCTAGAAATGAAGATTATATCAGTAAAAGTAATTACAAGTGTCAAAAGAGTGGTAAAAATTAGATATGACAGATAAAATTGAAATATTCAGGCATAAACTTAACCAACAATGTAAAGCATTTATATTCAGAAACTGCGACTCAATGTTAAAAGAAATATAAAAAGGCATAAATAACTTGAAGAACATTCCATGCTCATGGATTGAAAAACTAAGTGTCATTAAGATGTCAATTCTAGTCAAATTGATATGCACATTCAATGCAATCCTTATAAAAATTCTACTAGCATTAAAAAAAAATTGAAAACACAATCATCAAATTTATTTGGAAGGGTAAGAGGCCCTGCATAGCCAGAAACTTCATATAAAGGAAAAACAAACCCTCATCTCCAGGCTTTAAATCAAATTACCTAGTTATAGTGGTAAAAACAGCATGGTATTGGCATAAACACAGACACATAGACCAATGGAACCAAATTTATGGTTCAGAAACAGACCTTCACATGGATGGTCAAGTGATTTTTGACTAGCCTGTCAAACCCACACAGCTCAGACAAAACAGTCCATTCAACAAATGGCGCTGAAATAATTGGACATCCATAGCTGAAACAACGAAAGAGGACCCCTATTTCACATCTTACCCAAAAATTAACTTAAAATGGATCAAAACCTAAAAATAAAAGCAAGAACCATAAAAATTCTAAAAGAAATTATAGGAAAATATCTTCAAGACCTGGTGGTAGGTGGTGGATTCTTAAAGGAGATAAGAGGAGGACTAAGATGGACTACTGATGTTTAATGTATATAGATGTTTTAATTAGCTTTACTGTAAAAGTGTGGAAATGTATAGAGTGGATGGTAACACATAGTAACAGCTATTTTATAAATGGGGATGTGGCTGAAAACGGTAGTCTAGTTATGTAAATGCCAATTGACAGAATGCTTGAGAATAATCTAGGAACTAAATAGCACAGTAAACCAAGAGGTGGATGAGAATTGTGGTTGATGGTACAGATGCAAGTGTCCTTTGTGAGCTAGAACAAATGTATATCACTACTGTGGGGTGTTGGGGATGTGGAGAAGCATGGGAAAAATACAGCTGGAGTGACCTATGAACTGTGGTTAGCAATAATAATATAATATTCTTGAATCTATGCGAAAGATGTACTGTGTTGATAATGAGGCAGTATGGAAAATGTGAGCCAAATGTACACTATGGACATGGTAACAATCAGATGATACTATCTTATCTGTAGCAAATGTTCCACCACAGTGTGTTGTATTGATGGAGGGTTGGTGTTTGGGAATTCTGCACATGTACATGATTGTTTTGTAAGTTTACAACTTCTGTCATAAAAATATATTCAAAAAATAATAATAGGGTAGGTTGAGGGAAAGACACACCAAACTTCGAGTTGTAAGATAAGGACTATGATTAGTAGTAAGATTTTGACAATATTCTTTCATAATTTGTAACAAATATCTCATGACAATGTAAGGTGTTTGTGGAGGGTTGATGTATGTATTCCCTGTATGATGTTATGCATGTTGCTTGTAAGTTCACAACTTTTACTATACACTTAATTGCTTATGTATGTTCATATATAAATGATATAAAGATAATAATAATAGGGTTGATTGGGGGAAAATACTTTGGTTAATAGTAATATTTTGACAATGTTCTTTAATCAGTAGTTAAAAAGGCTTAACAACAATGCCCGTTATTGGCGGTAGGGTGAGTAATGAGAGTCCTGTATGATGTTATATGTTTGTTTTGTAAGTTCACAACTATTATTATACACCTATTGTTCATGTATGTTTATGTATGAGTGATATACTTCAATAAATTAATTTTTTTAAAAGCAAAAAAATTTTTTTTGTTTTTTACCAAAACATCAATAAATCTTATTTTAAGTTTGTCATGATTTTCGTTTGCCCTTCATGTTGGCTTACTTCTTACTTGCCCTTTTTGTTAGCTGTATCATTCATGTATTCCAAATTATTGAAGGAACTTCATATATTAGATTTGATAAGATAAACAAGTAGATTGGATAATTACGTGTCCTCGGAGATTGAGGGACAGAAAGTTGTCACAGCCGATCTTTGAGGAAACTCTTATGATTTAAATCTCTTTTACCAGGTTGCCATTCTTGATAAAATTCTATTCTGTTGTACAAAAAGCCTTTTAAAATAGCATTTTTGGTTGTTAGTGACACAATTAAAACTTATTTATTGTAATACATAAATAAGGCTAAGGTCTCAAGTAAGATTAAAGCTCTATTTGTATTGGCAGATACAAAAATACTGTTGTCTCTTTTTAAAAGTTAAAGATTATTTTACTGTCATTTTGTTTTTATTAATATAAAATAAACATAGAAAGTTTTATTTTTGTCATTATTTAGATAGAGTAAGAAGTCATAAAATAAGAGTGATATGGGAAATGATGGTTTACTTTTTTGTTAACAACTTCAGATATAATTGAACCAGAAATATATTTACTGAGGTTCCTTTTTCTTTATCTGCATTCAATAAGTTGCTTCTTTCACCAACTAAAAGAAGTAGTTTAATATCTGTATTATATAATGCCTTTTTTTCTTATCTGACACTTATCAAAAGTATAAAACCAAGCTTAAAGAAAATGAATTACTAAATGTTCGTAATTTAAATGTAATATGTATCTATTTTATATTTCAAAACCATTTTGGAAATAAAGAAATTTAAATTCTTTCGGGTTTAAGCATTTAGCCTAATCTCACAAAACTATCAGATAGTAGTCAGAAGCCCCCTGAAGTTTGAGCTTGAAGTCATTTTCTAATTCTGCCTCTCATTCAGTGAGTTTTGGTGTAATTATAGATTTGTGTATTCATCACCACAATCAATTTCACAGTATTTTCAATACCCCAAAAAGGAAAAAAATAAAATAAGCCTCACCCCTTCCTTAGCAGTTAAGTTTGAGTCTCTCTATCCATCTGCTGCCATACATATCCCCTAATCTAATTCCATCTTTATAAATTTATGTTTACATGTTAATGGAGACAAATAATATGAACAGTACTCTTTCACTTAGGATGATCCTTTCTCTCTTTTTCATCGATAAAAATATACTCCTGTATTACTTTTCACTACATAGTTTGCTTTAGGGGCATTGCAGCTTAGATGCCATCTTATGATTCATATCTTGTAAATCTAACACAAACTTGTTCTGCTTCATTGAAAAACATGCTTAAATTTGTACTATTAAGCATACATACTATCTGTAACAGGATTCACTATACTATAAAATCCCATGTTGCATTTTTAGCTTTCTTCTAGGGACATACACAACCCTAAACTTTCCCTTTCAACCACAATCATACCCCCATATTGGCTGCCTCCAACTTCACATAACCTACTCTTCTGTCTGCGTCTTCTTCTCTTCAGTCTGTTTCAAATTGCTGTCTTCTTTTGTCTCTTAAGAACACTTGTCACTAAATTTAGGGTCCATACAGATAATCCAGGATGATCTCTTTTAAGTTCTTTACATTAATCACATCTGCACTTATCTTTTTTCCAAATCACATTCACAGGTGCTAGGGATAAGTGCATGGGCATATATTTTTAGAGAAATGTGTCTGTTTTTTGTGGTTTATATAATTAGATTAGGTTCACCTAGATAAGCTAAGCTAAGAACCCTATTTTAATTGATTAAGTCTATAAAGTCCCTTCTGCCATATAACACGAAAAATTTACCAGTTCCAAGATTAGGGGGTATGGGCACCACTGGAGAGGTGTTTTAGGAACAACAACAAAAAATCCTTAAGCACAGTTACTATAAATGCTTTAAAATCCTTTTCTGATTTTTCCAACATGTGGATGGATCTTCTCAAGATTGTCTTCTTGTGACTTTTCAGGACTGGGTCATATTTTTCTGTTACTTTCTATATTTGGATAATTTTGGATTTAGTCCTCTACAGAGAGTCTGGATATTGTCATTTTCCATCAGAGTATTAAAAAATTTTTATTAGACTTGGCTAAACTCAAACTATATACTTTCCCCCCAAGGTGACTGGCAGCAGAGATTTCAGTTCAGTTCCTTTACACATGGCTAGGATACATCTTCCACAAGAATTAGCTATGGATTTACATAGAGTTTATACACAGAACTTGGAGTTTTCTTCTTTTGGCTCTCTTCTTTCTAGGATACTTTCCCCTCTCTTTTCAGTTCTTGAAGTTGCCTAGAGGACAGTCTTCATTTCCTTGAAGCCAATAGATTTCCAGATGAATTTTGGCCACATATGGCATGTACTATTGGCATTTACACCTCATGTTAAAGGGATAAAAACAAGAAAAACACCCAGTGCCACTCCCTTCTTCCATGGGATGTCCGTTATCCCCTCTAGAATTTGTTCTCTAAATCCTTCAGAAATATTTTTCTTTATAATTCCACATTTTGTCTAAAAATGCTAGTTGTTACATGTGGGGGGAGTTGGTCCAATGGAATCTATTCAGTCATGATGAGAATGGATGATTTACTTGTATTCAAATAAATATTTTTGGTAATTAGACTTCTCAAAGAGGACTTTCTAAGAGAAAGGAAATGTCTTTTCTAGTTTTCATATATACCAGGCTTAGAAAAGATTGTAATAATCAAATCATTAAATTTGGAATTTTGGGATATTTTGGTCTAATGTAAGTTTGACTTATGTCAATAAATTTGTCTAAAATGTGGTCTCTTTATAAATAAACTGTTAAGGTTTCAATCAGCAGATTTAAGAAGCTTCCTGGAGATATTCTTTATTAAATAGAAACCAATCATTGAAATTAGCTATTTTTCCTTAGAGTCTACATATGTGCAATATAGAGATAACACAAGATATAAATTCTCATAGATTTTGAGACAAGTGCATTCATGAGGAAATGAAATATATGAGTCAATACTATCCTCTAATAAGCTAAGACTTGATCTAGAGAAAAAGAAAGAAGAGAGTTGAATAAAATATCAAAGAGCATAAAAAAGAGATAAAGAAAATCTGAGTCATAAGAGGTCTGATTTATTAGAGTTGTGGTAGAAGCATGGTAGTTAGTGTGTTATGATTCTCCTAAATTTGAGAGTAAGATTGATTCCATGAAAGCCATTGTATTAAAAATATAGCAGCTTATTTAAAGAACATGTATTTGGAATATAAGTGCAAAGAAAGTCAGGACCATTCTTGGATAAAAAAATAAATTTGTTGAGTAAATTATTATATAGCAATAGGGTGAGATTGTTTTAACCAATATTGTATATTTGCTTCTCCTATATGTTTTTCATGCTCCTTTTATTATCAAATTACTTTGTGTATACATTTCGCTTGCTCCTATATTATATACTTGGGATACATTGACTTGTATGCTGGATAAAACACTCTCATCTATTCACCAAAGAAACATAATATAAGTTAATACAGATATTCTCCTTTAGTTTAGATTAAATCTAAGTTTAGACATTTATCCATGAAGTTTAATTCCATGACTCTGAAGAAAACTTGCTGATAACTTTGATTAACAAATAAGAATTTGGGGAACGGATGTGGCTTAACTGATAGAGCATTCGCCTACCATATAGGAGGTCCAGGGTTCGGTACCCAGGGCCTCCTTGACCGTGGGGTGAGCTGGCCCAAGTGCAGTGCTGCCATGCACAAGGAGTGCCATCTCACACAGGGGCTCTGCCCAAATAGGGGTGCCCCATGTGCAAGGAGTGCACCCTGCAAAGAGAGCTGCCCTGCATGAAAAAAGTGCAGCCCGCCTGCCCAGGAGTGGCACTGCTGCTGACACAATAAAAAGAGACACAGATTCCTGGTGCCTCCTGACAAGAATGCAAGTGGACACAGAAGAACACACAGTGAATGGACACAGAGAGCAGACAATTGGGGGGGAGGGGCAGGGAAAGGGAGATAAATAAATAAAATACATATTTTTAAAAAATTGCTTGGTAGAATCTGGTTTACTTAACACAAAATAATACAGTGTCTTTTGAAAAAGCTTATTCACTAAATAAATGTATTATAATTGCTTAAAGAACACTGGCACCTTGTCTTAGTCAGAGTTAATAGTCAACAGAGAGATACTTGTGTTAAATGAAGACTAATGTTCAAGTAAATGAAATGTAATTGGGAACAATTTTTCACCCTGTTAATTCTTTCCATGGCAAGTTCAGATACTAAAATGTGACAATTTGGCCTTACAGTGCTCAAGGTTTTATTTTTAATGTCTATGACAATCACTTGTCTGACTTATAATGACATCCTACAGACCTTTTAGTGTGAGCTGTAAATCACTGCATTTATTCAAATGACCTTCTTTATATAATATTTTCATTTTGTTCTATTCAATGCAATAAAATTGACATTTTATACTAAACTACTTAAATAATATTTTATAGTTCAATAGCATTTTAATTCTTTTATAAAGTCACATAAGAAAAATGCCTGAGAATCAAAGCCAAGTATCACAAAATGTTATGATTTACACTTGAGGATAGGAAAATATTTGAAATGAAAATAGGACAATTAGTTTTATCCAGTTCTTTCTCCCACTAGTCTGGTACTAATGTTAAATAAACTGCTGATAAGTATTGGTTAGAATTTATAAAAAATAGTCCTGTTCTATATATCAATAAATTATATTAACTGACATAACTTTGGAAGACAGAAAACAACAATGCTTAAAATTGAACATAGTTTTAATGAACCATAATGAATCCAGGCAATCAAATTGTTCCATCGCATCTACTCCAACTCTACCTGGGTATGAGAGAACCTTAAGATACAATTTCTTTAAAATTTTGCTGATTTTTTTTCACTCAAATATCTGAAAAATTTAAATATATTGGTCTGAGTCCTCTAAGAAGCAGATATTAAGATGAGAATAAATGTGCAACAAATTTATTAGAAAAAATGCTTGTGGAAAAAAATGGGTAGGAGCTAGCTGAAGCTGTGACAGCTGTCAGATGCAAATGATGCAAGCATGACTCAGAGTGAAGGATAAAGAAGCAAGGAAGGAAATTTGGGAGGAAGCATAGCAGGTGCTAGTGAAGTTCTAAGAAAAGTTTGGCAAGACTGTCAAGAAGAACTCAAGCCAAAGTTGCTTATCAGAGGATTCCTGTATTTCCCAGGAATGACCCTGCCTTAGTATCCCTGCCATACTCAGTGATTGTCTGGGAGCAGTTCATAAGAAGCATGGTTTTGGTAGAATTATGGCAGTGAATTTCTGAGTTCAACATCTAGGACCCCTGTCAATTATGTCTCCTGCAGTAGGAGATATGAAAGTTCCCTCTATGGTAAACAAAAAATAGAGGACTGATTAAATAAAAATGTATAATCTGTATAATGGACCAATCAGTAGTAACTTAAAAATTTGGGTAAATCTACATGTATATTTATGAATAAAAAACAACATCCTTATTAGCAAAGAAATAGTATACAGGGAATAATTTAGGGTGGCGGACTTGGCCCAGTGGTTAGGGCTCCCATCTACCATATGGGAGGTCCACGGTTCAAACCCCAGGCCTCCTTGACCCGTGTGCAGCTGGCCCATGAGCAGTGCTGATGCGTGCAAGGAGTGCACTGTCATGCAGGGGTGTCCCCCATGTAGGGGAGCCCCACGCGCAAGGAGTGCGCCCCATAAGGAGAGCCGCCCAATGCGAAAGAAAGTGCAGCCTGCCCAAGAATGGCGCCACACACACACAGAGCTGACACAACAAGATGACGGGGCAAAAAGAAACACAGATTCCCGTGCCACTGACAACAGAAGTGGACAAAGAAAACGCAGCAAATAGACACTGAGAACAGACAACTGGGGTGGGGGGGAAGGGGGGAGGATAAATAAATAAATAAATCTTTAAAAAAAGAGAATAATTTAGAATGTAATCCCATTTGTGCAAAAACAACATATTTTAAATGTGTTTGTTCTTCATTTTCTGGAATGACAAATACAGAGTAATTAACATTGGTTATTTCTAGGGGAATAGGAAAGTGAAGAGTGGATTCTTTTTTGGGGGGTGGGGAGTTCAAGGGATCAAATCCAGGACCTAGTACATGGAAAGCAGGTGCTCAACTATGAAGCTACATCTGCAACCCAGGAATGGACTTAAGATTTATTTATTTATTTCTCTCCCCTTCCCCCCCACCCCAGTTGTCTGTTCTCTGTGTCTATTTGCTGCATCTTCTTTGTCCACTTCTATTGCTGTCAGCGGCACAGGAATCTGTGTTTCTTTTTGCTGCATCATCTTGTTGTGTCAGCTCTCCGTGTGGGTGGTGTCATTCTTAGGCAGGCTGCACTTTCTTTCACACTGGGCGGCTCTCCTTACGGGGCGCACTCCTTGTGCATGGGGACACCCCTGCATGGCAGGGCACTCCTTGCACGCATCAGCACTGCTCATGGGCCAGCTCCACATGGGTCAAGGAGGCCCAGGGTTTGAACCTCAGACCTCCCATGTGGTAGGTGGATGCCCTAACCACTGCGCCAAGTCTGCTTCCCATTGAATGGACTTTTTTACACAACATTTACTCTCGAGAGAGAGCAGAGATATGTTGTTTCTCCAGTGCCTAAACCAAAGCCTTACAGATAAAAGGTATCCAGTTCATAGTAGTGGATAGAATTGATTTCATAGAAAATCTAGAAAACACAGAAAAATAAATAACCAATATATTCAATCATCATCCATCCATCACCTTCAGTGTTTTCTTCTTACTTTTTCTGTAAGCTTTTTTAGAAAATTGAGATCTTGCTGTATATGGTTTTCTGTATGGAGAAAGCCTGTATTAGTTAGCATTTATCTACATTTTAATAGGCTAATATTTATTTTTTCACAGCATCTCATTATTATGAATAATGCTACAATGAACATCCCTGCATATAAATCTTTGTGTTGTTCTCTGAGTTTTTAATCAGGACAGATTACTTTAAGTTGTGATTCCAGTTTCTCAGTATTTTCTGAGTAAAAATGAAAATACAGTCTTCTCATGATAAATCACTACTAATGTAATGACAATAATTTCTCTAATACATTAAAAAATCTTTATTTTTTATTAATAGTAGTGTATGAATCTTGAATGAAAATATTCAACTAACTCACTTTTAAGGATTTGGAGAAGGTTGTTAGTTTTCCATGTCTTCATATTATACCAGAGTGATAAATAATGAGTTAGTTTTGGCAATTTCATTATTTTTGTATCTTTTTAAAATTTTTAAAGTATATTTTATTCAAATTACAGAAGTAAAGTATGCTTTAAAGGAATAAAACAATTAAATTTTATATAAAACAGCAGTTATTTCCCCCCATACCTCCTCTAACCTATGATTAGCCAGTCTTTTAATTTTTTTAGCCAACCTTAATAGACACACAAAAAATTGATAAGAATTCACAGATAATATAGATGTAGGCCCAGAAAATTTTTTGTAGTTCTAATAATTTAAACATATACCTTTTTTCTTTTTTTTTTTTGTTGTTGTTTTAACAGCTTTATTGTTATATAATTTACATGTCATAAAGTTCCCTATTTTAAAGGGTACAATTCAATGTTTTTTAATATATAGGCACTCAGTATTTTGTATTGAATGCCATATCAATCTGGCTTCTTTGCCACACAGACCTCCTCAGTTCCTTTTCTTCTCTTCTTCCCCAGCTCTCATTCTTTTTTTTAAATTATTTTTTTATTTAATTAATTTTTTAAAATATTTATTTATTATTATTATTTTTTAATTACATTAAAAAATATATATATGAGGTCCCATTCAACCCCACCGCCCCCGCCCCCCACTCCCCCCACAGCAACACTCTCTCCCATCATCGTGATACATCCATTGCACCCGGTAAGTTCATCTCTGAGCATCACTGCACCCCATAGTCAATGGTCCACATCATAGCCCAGACTCTCTCACGTTCCATCCAGTGGGCCCTGGGGGGATCTACAGTGTCCCGTAATTGTCCGTGAAGCACTATCCAGGACAACTCCACGTCCCGAAAACGCCTCCACATCTCATCTCTTCCTCCCGTTCCCCACACCCAGCAGCCCCCATGGCTACCATTCCCACACCCATTTCACATTTCCTCTGTGGACATTGGATTGGTTGTGTCCATTGCACACCTCTGTCAAGTGAGGGCTTAGATTCCACATGGGTACTGGATGCACTCTTCCCGCTTCTAGTTGTAGACACTCTAGGCTCCATGTTGTGGTGGTTGACCTTCTTCAACTCCATGTTAGCTGAGTGGAGTAAGTCCAATAATGGAGTAAGTCCAATAAGTCAAAGTGTAGGAGCTGAAGTCTGTTGAGGCTCTGGGCCTGGGTGTCATATTATCAGTCCAGAGATTCAAATCCCCTACATATATCTTAAACCCAGCACCGACTACAATTCCAATAAAGTAGCATGCAAGTCTTGTGAAAAGAGATCCCCTCTGAGTCCAATTCCATCACGCAGAAACACCAGCTCCAAAGAAGGGCTATCTGTCATGGCAGTGAAACCCTTCTGCCATGACCATAGAACCCGTGGGTCTCTTTAACCCTCAAAAGAACCAATACCTGGGGTTGTATCTACCTTATCTGTCTCTTAGACTCTGTTCAGTTGTACATAGGGGTATTCCTTCTGACAACCTCCAGACTCTTTTTTAGAGACTCACAGCCTTATAATCTCATTTCTCCTTTCCATTTCCCCCTTACATTAGGTCAAACCGCTTCCCGAAGTCATGTTATTATATGTAGACAGGTATATTCTGCTGTTCCACAGTGAATCTTTAATTCAAGGTCATTTTCTAGTTGCTTCTTCAGCTGGTATGTGGTAGTGATCCCTCGGTGCCAGGGAGGCTCATCCCCGGGTGTCATGTCCCACGCTGGGGGGAATGCATCGCATCTACATGCTGAGTTTGGCTGTGAGAGTGGCCACATTTGAGTAACATGCAGGCTGTCAGGAGGAAACCCCCAGGCACAATGCTACTCTAGGCCTTGTTCTTATTGCAGGTGCATAGGCTCAAAAGTGTAGCCATTAGTATCAAGAGCCCACTGTTGGGCCCTCCTTCCTTCCTGGTTCTTGCCGTTGCACCTGGAGGATTGCCGCTGCTCTCCCAGGGCCCACAACAGTGACCCCCCGGCCAGGAGCCCAGTACCCCCCCAGCTGTTGTTTTTAATTGTTTCCA
The DNA here is from genome assembly GCF_030445035.2 of Dasypus novemcinctus. Classification (NCBI taxonomy): domain Eukaryota; kingdom Metazoa; phylum Chordata; class Mammalia; order Cingulata; family Dasypodidae; genus Dasypus; species Dasypus novemcinctus. The sequence continues at coordinate 109,865,690 of NC_080674.1, read as the reverse complement.
CTATGAGTATATATAGACATTACCATATACCCTGGGCATATGCCCTGTATAACTCCCTGTCAACCATATATATCCTGTCAATAACATCCCATATCAGTATTCCTCCCCTGCCATTGTTGAACCACTCTGTGATCCAAAACTTCCCGTAAAGTGAATCCCAACATAATGTCAGCTTCAGAAGAGTCTTAGATCACCAAAATTCATATATACAATATACAGTATTTCCCCAGATCCACCATAAAACCTTTTCCCTTCCACAGCAATAATCTTTTAACTTATTCATATCATATTTCCTGAAACTGATGTACAGATTCCGAAACTATAGTTTTCAAACAAGGTAACATTTGTGCTTACTATGTGGTCCATACTTTAGGTTGTACAGTTTTCTAAATTTTTTAGTTATCCTATGTTTTGTCTTATGGTTTTCATTATTAGTCTGTCGTCCCCTATATGTTTTTGGTGTAATATTAGCTGTTTTATATTCATCCTTTATATACTTCTACATAATTATACTAAATTATTTCACATGTACCCATTTAAAAATTCAGTCTTTTTAATTTTCATATTAATGTATACTTACTTTTCCCTTTATTCTTCCCCTCATTTACCCAATAAACAATAACATATCAAAAAATAAAACCGAGTTCACCTCTTTCTGGGGCAAGGGCCCCGGATACCTTCAAACAAAAGGTCTCCCCATTGGCCCCTGAGAACTAACAGGCAGGGAACCAATGAGACCAGCAAACAGCTGGGATCCCTTCCCAGCATTGTGAAGGTGGAGGAGGAAGGACGTTAAAAAAGCCTGACCGGGATCTCCACCAACTCACGGAGCAGCATGTCCACATCTTAGTCTCACCTGTGTAGTTTTCTACTTCTCTTGTTTCTTAATAAACTCTTTAATTCCTAGCCTACACCTTCCCCACTCCCCCCAAAAAAACAAAACAAAACAAAACAAAACAAAAACTAAGTTCAGAACTGTTGGGTTAGGCCATATGTAATTCAACTTAATAATTCATGTATATCTTTTGTTTTTCCCACGTTATAAATTACACACACATACACAGGTAGTTTTGTCATTCATTTGAACAAATGTTATACATATCTTTGCATCTAAGTTTTCATACCATATACATTGTGAAAATCTCTCAAAATCAACTGCTATAATTCTTTTGCACTTTTTATTTTAACTCATTATCTTCCGATTCTTCAGCATTTACTTTGTTGCCAGTTCTTTGCTGAAATAAGCATACTTATTAATTAAACAGAGTTGCGATAAATATAATTATACATGGACTTTAATATGCTGGCACTTTTATTTATATGAAATAGCTCCTCAGGCATTTGATTGGTTTTTTAAAAGTTGTGGGTATTTTAATTTTAATAGATGCATCCATATTGCTTCCCAGAAATGATGTGCTAATTCACATTTCTAATACTAATACATAAAGATATTCCTTTAAAGCTTTCAATTAGGACAACTTTTATAGAATTATTTGCCTTTCTGATATTACATGGATATTCTATTTTTGCATTTGGTTTCTATTTCTGTGTAGATTAATGAAATTGAGAAGTTTTTTGTGTATTTGTTGGCCATTTGATTTTTTTTGTTCTGTAAATTGGCAATTGCTTATTGATAAATTTGAGCATAGATTCAATTTATAAGAACTTTTCTCATCATATTTATTTATTTATTTATTTATGAAATCTTTATCAAGAACTTACTATATGCCAGGCTCTCTTAAAATGTACTTAGAATAATTTTGTGAACAAAATAGATTCCTGCTCTCATGAGGCTTACATTTTATTGGGGAAGGTAAGCAATAGACATCAAACACAGTACATAAGCCAATTCTATATTATGCTAAAAGGCGATAAATTCTATGAAGTGAAGGGAAAGTTGAGCAAAGTAATTAGGGTTGTACCCACAAAGGTGGGCGGACAATGAAGGTTGCAACATTCTGTAGTGTAACCGGGATAATTCCTACTAAGTGGATAAGATTTGAGCAAAGACTTGAATGATGGGGAAAGTTAACAGAGTGTACAACAGGGAAGAGAGAGATATAAAGAGAAGGAATATTTGGATTCTAATGCCTAAAATATTCACAAAATAGCAAAGGTCAGTGTGATTCGACTGGAATTGGTAAGGGGTTAAGTAGTAGAATGTAAGGTCAAAAATGGATCAGTGATCGGGCCCAGATTTGGGCTTTAAGGCCCATTATAAGCACTTTGACTTTTTTTTTAAAGATTCATTTTTTATTTATTTATCCCCCTGCACTGCTTGCTTGCTGTCTGCTGTCTGTGTCCATTCACTGTGCATTCTTCTGGGTCTGCTTTCTCCCTTTGTTGCATTATCTGCTGTGCCAGCTCTCCACAGGCATTGGTTAGTCAGCTCTCTGTGGGCACGGGCCAGCTTAGATGGGAGCTCAATCAATTGAGCCATATCTGCTTCCCAGAACTTTGACTTTTGAAGCAGAGGAGCGACATGATCTCACTTGTTTGAAAAGATCATTCTGGAAATTGTTTTAAGAATGGACTATAAGAGGTTAATGCAAAGACAAGGAAATCTGTGTAAGCAAGTATTTAAATAGCCCAAGTAGAAGATTTTAGTGGTATCAATCAGAATGATAGCAATGAGTTGATGAGATATAGTAAGGTTTTGGATATATATATTTTTAAGGTAATCTGCATGATTTCTTGACAGATTGAATATGTACGAGAAATACTTTAAGTAAGGGTAACTCATAGGTTTGACCTGAGCAAGTGTCAGATACATTTTCCAATGACTGAGTTAAGGAAAATTATGGGTAGATCAGGTTTTAGGGATGCTCATTAATTCAGTGTCAGGTATTTGGTCTGAGTTATCTGTTAGGTAGCCAATTGAGAATGTTGATATGTATATATGAGTTGGGAGTTCTGGAGTCAGGTATGATTTGGAGACAGGCATTTGGAAATTGTCAGCATAGGTATGGCATTTAAAGCCAGAGGATAGATATCACTAATAGAATGAGTGTAGACAAAGAAAAGAAGTGGTCAAACCAATCTAACTTTGTGATGTCAGGAAATGTAGAAGAACAGCAAAGGAAATGAAAAGAAGTGATGTGTAAGGTAGCTGAAAAATCAAGGAAGTATGATTTTTGGAAACCAGGTGAAGACTGTGTATTGAAGAGGAGGAAGAATTGATAATCTGTGTTACAAGCTGCAGATAGCTGAAAAAAAAAGTTAGGACTGAAAATTGACGTGTGGATTTGGCAATATTATGGTCATTGTTCATTCACCTTGACAAAAGTAGTTTTAGTGGAGTGCTAGGAGAAAAGAACTTGCTATTAAATCTATGGTGGATTCATAAAATTAATTGTGAACTGTTCCCTATTTAACTTTATTCTCTGGAATAGATATTGGAAATTTATCTTCATTAAAGATTAGTTATATATCAGTAGAAAAGCTATCTGGTCCTAGTGGCTCTTTAAATGACAATTCTACAAATTCTTCTTTCTTTTGTGTTTGAACCTAAGTATTTTGTATTATATTAGAAATTGAGTCATTTTGCCCAAGTCTTTTCAAAGAAACAGCTATTGAACTTGTTCAGCCACTCTCACTTTTTTAATGATCAGATTCAAATTTCATTCATTCACTTTTCTGTTTTACTTTCATTAATTTGTAATTCCTTGTTTAAGATAAATCCAAAAATTCTTTACCAATGTGCTTTAAATTTCCAAGGATTTCCATATATAGTACTTGTCTTTATTTAGTTTTATTGGACATGATCAGAAAACATAATTTGTAGAATCTTTGCTTTATAAATATGTTAATCAGTTCCTTTTCAATCGAATATTGTGTAAACTTTTGGAAATATTGTTTGTTCATATGAACAAAGAATTATTTCAATTTGAGCAATCCAAACAATTTCACAGTCCTTTATGTAAATAAGAGCATTTCAAAAGAGGAGCCCATTCTTGTATTCAGGATTATTTCAATTTTTCAGAAGATTTCATGTACCAATGAAATTTACATATATTCTTTAAATTGGTATTTAATGTTTCATTGACTAAACCTTCAAGAGTTTGTTAAATTCTAATTATGCCACCTTGAATAGCAGTTGACTTTGCATATATGCAGTGAATGAAAATCAAATTTTCAAATGGTTTCTTCAGAAAAATTATTGTACAAGATTGTTATTCATGAGTTATATTATTCCAAAGTGTGAGCGTTTTCAGAGTGCATCTTAGAACCTTTTACCCCATAGTTTACTCCAGGTCTTATTGCTCCTCATCGTGCAATAATTGTTGGGTTGCATTTGTTACTGATGCATTCTCTAAGTTCAGACATTACATTAACTGTCTTTCTTTTAGTCTTATGAGTAAATGTCAACTCTTAAAGTGTGTAGTTCTCGGATGGCATTAATCTTCTTTCAGCCATTTATACATTTTATTCTACCTCCGTCTAGCTTTCAGTGTTCAATTGTAAAAGTTACTGCCAGCAAGACCCTTTTCTTTTGGAATTTTTTTTTTTTTTGGTCTAAAAGCAATAAAGAGTTTGCTTTATTTGTGTAGTTTAGGAATTTTACAAAACATGACTGAGTACCAGCAATCCTAACCGGAACTAGGTAAACATTTGCAAATAGAAGATTAAAATCTTTCTGCATTTTATGGAATTTTTCATTTTTTCTTCTATAATCTGTTCCCCTGAATTAGTTCCTATTACTATTTCTGGAACACTTATTATTCATGTGGAGATTTTCCCAGATTTAACTGTGTATGTTTTCCCTCATGATTTCCATCTCTTTGTATTTTATGTCTGCTTTGAGATGAGTCTTGCACTTGATCTTTCAAGAATTAATTTGGGTTACAACAGGACTATACTTTCCTTCTGTTCAACTGAATATTTAATTTTGTTTTCAGAAGTTTTTTGGGGGAAATGTGTTTGAATCTATCCAAGTGCACTTACTATTTTTTTAAGCCATCCTCTTTCCTGTCAGTTTTATTTCTCCTTGTCATGGTTAAGTTCATGTGTCAGCTTGACTAGTATAGGGAGTCCAGTTATTTGGTCAAGGAAGTTCTGCATTGATGGTTACCCTGAGGGTTTTCATGTATTTAAATCATTAGTCAATTGATTGCATCTACAGATGGATACCTCTAAAATCAACAAAGGAGATTACCTTCAGAAATGAGAGCTGTCTCATCCAATCATTTGAAGGCTTTAAAGGGAGAACTGATGATATTAGCACTCAGGAAGAAGAATTTCTATCTCCTTCTGCCAGCTAGCTACTCAGCTTCTACTGGAAAACTCAGTGAAATTGTCATAAGAATTTCCAACTTGCAACCTGCTCTATGAAATTTAAACTTGCAATCCCCATGATTGCATGAAACAATTTCTATAATAAATCACATTATATGTACACATACACACACACACACACACACACATATGGAAAACCCTAATATACTCTTTATGAATTTTCTGTTTATTCTTTCTCTTTCTAGCTTCTGAACACTTTAAGGATGTTATTTTATTATTGCTGCCATCATCATCATTATTATAGCTTTGACTACTCACTGCACTTGGGGCTTGCTTTTGGGGATCCTAACAGCAGCAATATGAGAGAATAATAGGATAGCAGGGTAAAAGACACAGTAGTCTCTGTCCTGTAGGCCAGGAATGTAGCTTTAGGTGGAATGATAGTTTCCTCTCAGAGCAAAAGCCTTCTCATTCTTTTCATATTTTTCTTGCTGCAGAGTTAGAAAAGACTAAGGCAAACTCTTCTATTCTAGTTCCTCTGAAGTTGTCTAGGAATCCTCATACACAATTAATGTAACCTTCCCCTAGTAGATCCAGAAATCTAAGTGGACCAAATTTATTCCGGGATCCATTTTGTTCTGATTCTTACCCAGGAGTGTCTCACATGGGATCACAGACTCTCCTCTAAGAAGAGGGAAAAATTCTGCACAAGCTTCCTTCTTCACATTTCCAGCAGTCTTTTTCCTCACTTGCTTGCTAGTCCCCACGGCTGATTGGTTCAGGCAAGAGAGATCATGAGCTGGAAGTGGAAATAAACCAGATGCATCCAGTTTGTCACTTTCCTGGAATCCTTTGATTATTTTTTTGTGTATTTATTTTTAAATTTATTTTCATGTCCCTTTTTTGTTCTGTTGTATTCTTTATTCCTTTATGAAGCATTTATTGTTTATGTAATCAAGCATTATTTATATTGATTATAATAGCACATATTCAAATTCCCCTTATGTGTTAAACTAAAATATGTCCTATATGGTATAGAAATTCCTCTGATATTTCCCATTATCAATGAGCTATTTTGTATCCTGATTGTGATAAACCAATGCACCCTAGATATAGTTCAATATAGCAATCAGCACTCTGAATTGAACTCATCAAAGCTCCACTACCTTCAAGGAAAACTGTTCTTCCCAACACAGGTTCAGAAATGCTTTATAATAATAATATATTTAATAATACATTACATTTATGGTAATACAATACAATACATTCTATTCTTTACCATCTTCAAATCACTGTAATAAAGCACCAGCTATTTTCCATCTCTCCCTTCCCATTCTTTTCCCCAATCAAAAACACTTCAAATCATTCATCCATACTTGTCTGGCACACAATTGATATCCAGTTTAGAAAACACTTTTCCTTTTGAAAATAACGGAAGTTCTTTCAGCCTATTTGGCAAGGTAACAATTGAGTCTATTTCCTAAAGTGTACCTGCTATGTGACTCACTTCTTTGAAATAAACTTCTTAGTTTCAACTCACTGATGTTTTCCTTGAAATATATGTTTCTGCATAGTTTTGCTTCACTCCTATAAACTGTGCTATATTGTTGCTCATATTTATAAAAGCCAGGGTTATGTGACAGTTTTTGTCTGTCTGTTGTATTTCAATTTCTATCTGTAGTTTCCAGGAATATTTTCCCCTTTCAATTTCAACTTTCCCTCATTTATTAAGAAGATATGTTGGAATGGTTATGGAGAGGCATTTTTATCCTTTTCTCTTTTGTAACTTCTTCTGGATCTTAAACTATGAGGACTTTGGGATTTTAAATTTACCAAATCTAGATTGTTATGAAGAAAATCATATTTTCTGTTTCTCTAATTTAGGTCTTTTTCATTATACTACAGTTGAAGTAATTTCAACAACAGCAAGAAAATAAAAAATCAAGAATACTTGCTATGCAATCATCACAAAAGAGATACTTGGGAATCTAAGTTGAATAAAACATAATTTATGTCATTAGAATTATTCAAATTATAATGAGATAAGTTACATAAAACATTATAAAACTGTATCAGTTCCTTCGACTTCTGCATTTACCAAATTCTAAGAGAAAACAAGGAAGAGATGAAAAAGCTGTACAAAGTAGATGAGTGAACCCCCATAGGGAAAGAATTAAATATATATATGTATATATGAATAAATATGATAGATTAATATATATATATACCTTAAAGTACCTATCTGCAAGTGTGTAATTGCTTTAAAGGCCTAATGGTCCCCAGTATCTATAGGCCAGAAAGTTACAGGAGGGAAAACAGAAAACCAAACGTAACAACTTGTGGGTCTTTAAGGTGGGAAGCAATTTATTGACCAAAGGGCAAACATAGGAAATGCTCTCCTTTGAAGGAATTCAGTGGGAGTGTATTCACTTTTCTTGTTGTTGCCATTTCTCAAGTGTTTTATAAGCACCTCTACAAAGTTGTATCCAGAACCACTCAATGAACATAATGAGGAACGACTCTCATTACTTTGATCAATGTGTCTTATTTTTACCTTAAATATATTACACAGTTTGATAAAGCTTCCTCACTAAATATTGTTCCAAATAAACCATAGATATTTCAAGAATTCTCTCTCCCTTTAAAAGGATAAAATGGTGTTGCCGTGTAAGATATAACAAAATATTTGGAAAGTTATGAAGAAAATCTTCAAAATGGAGTTTAAAAAAATGTATTAGAACAAGATTGTCAAGATTGGGAAAGCAATGACTCAAAGGGAAAAAATGAGCAGTATCTTATACTCATTTGGAAATATGGTCAGTATCCTAAAAATATACACTTTATGCTTTAGTGACTCAATTCATTTTTTAAGCTCCTTTGCTATCACAGTAGAAATGTTGTTTGATATATGTGGACGTTTTCCAAAAAATCTAGGGTACTTTAAATTCCAGAGGACTGGGGAATCTCTGTACTAGATTTTTATGTCATTTCCTTAAATTGTCTTTGCATACTCTATTTTGAATTGTAGCTGTTTGCTTATCCTTTTATGCTGTCCTAGAAATATGTTTTGATTTGTGGAATAAAAACAATTTTGAATGCATTAAACTGTAAAAGCACAATAGAATTGAGGTTTCTGTGTCTCACTGACATCTCTGCATGCTGTCTTGATGCCACAAAACCATCGGTCTAATGGTAGCTCACTACCTAAAATCCCTTGACTGAGATAACTTACATATTCTAAATTATGCACTATCAGAACACATGTTTTACTTCTGATCGACATTGCTTGAAACTCTACAAATTCAATTTTCTTTAATACTCTAAGAAAATTATATATTTGCTAAAGACAAGGTAGCTACTACATGTGTACTGTTTCTCAACCAACTAGCTTAGATGCTGCTAAGAGAGTGCTGTTAGATGAGCAGTTTGACATCTACAATTGCAATAGCTTTCCTCTGTGTATTTGGTGGTGGGAAGTAGAGGTAAAATTATCAGGGAAATGCATTTAATAATTTGACATTTCATATCCGCCTTTGATGAGAAAGGCTCTATGCCTCCCTCTGCTGGTTCCTTCCTTGACTACCATTTTCCTCAGACAAAGCAGGCATATGAGTCCCTGAAAAGAAACCCTTAAAAGTTTTTGATAGTTATACCTAGACCATATGGGGAAGGAAAGTTGAAAGTTAAATAGATTCATTTACACACAGACTCACTCCAGACTTACAACTTACACTTAAATAGGTACCCAAAGGCATTATTTTCCCCAATTTATCTAACTTGCCTCTTTGATGACTTGGTTGGGGCTTCCTGGCTGGATTAACAGGAATTCCCTTATGTTCTTCAAATGATAGATTCCTACTAAGAGCACCCTCATATGGCATTGAATTATTTCATTTTACTCTTCTAAAGGGAAATCTAAACCCTTCCTTAGTTTGGATTATATTCTAAAACTCTCCTCCATTAGTTTGGTGCCTGGCAATGTTTGGGCTAACCACTTACACCTCTTGCCTAACTGCACCGTTCTCAGGGTGAACAGCAGAATGAACGGGAAAAAGAGCAGGGCTGTATGCTTTTCCCAAGTCATATGGACAAGTGGCCCTTTTAAAATACCTAAATGTACAGTGCTCTTTAATAATGTAATGTAACAATAAATAAATAGATGGCAACATAGTTTATGGCTTATTTTTAAAATTCCATCCATCCCCATATGGAAAAAAGTGTATAATATAAGAAACTGATCAGATTTTCAGCTGAAGTTTTTTATTCTTTCTTAGCAGGAATAGCAATGACACAAAATAAATATGCTTCATGATACTACCCTTCAGATATTCCTCTGACTACCATATAATATTTGGTAGCTCTGAGAGCAGATTTTTTAGTGCCTGACTCTTCTCAGCTTTTTTATCAACCAATTTTGACTATTCACATTAATAAATTTTCTTTAATTCTTTAGCAGAGTTATTGTTTGTTTGTCTGTTGATTTTTATGCCATATCTGAAATCATCAACGGGTGCTTTGATTAAGTAACATTGATAACATGGTCAGTGAGCTTGTAGTTGTCAGATTTTCTTTTGGTAACTGCCAGTTATATGTGCTTTAGGAAGGTTGCTGAAAACACAATTTTCTTTATAAATACAATTATTGTTTCTTTTGCTCGATTAAACTTACTTTATATATGGAATTCATTCCATGGTCTAAGTGTAATATTATCCTATCTATGACCATTCTTAAAGTCATGCAAATCCCTACTGCCAGATTCCTTAAAGACTACTCATTTAGACATATTTTTTCAGCTGCTTAAAGTAATTTTATGTCTTCCTTTCCTTTATAGATATACTAAGTGATGACTATGGCCTCATATTTACATATTGATAATTGCTTGGAATTCTATAATTTAAGGAGACACTTTATCATTTCATCTCTCCTTTTCTCAGTGAGAGGAAAAGTTGACAAATAGTGTAATTATTTGTCTTGATCATAAGTTTTCGTTAATAGTTTTTCCTAGTAATCTAAACCGGGCTATTAATATAAAACATACATGATTTAAATGCTGGATTAACTAGAAAAATGTGGGAGAGCCTATATATATATATTCATTATAAATATGCATATAATTTATGATGTGAAACTAGGCCATTCCTTAACATTTAACATAAGAAAATGATATAATAAAATAGATAGATTTTTATAGTTTGTCAGAAGTAAAATAATACTTTTCTGTTTTATTTCAAAAATAAAAAAGAAAGAAGGAAGCAACAAAAAATATCCAACAGTGAGATAACAGTTATGAATAAATTAGATATATCAACATTATTAAAGAAAATCAGGAAAAAACACATGGCTTTGAATGAAATACTACATTTTTTTTCCTGCATGATGCCAACTAAATACATTTAAAAATCATAAAATTTCTGTTAATAACGTCTTTGTAGGCAGATATATTCAAAATAATAAAATACCCTGAAAAAACATAAAAACTGAAAACAATTTTCTTTATTTCTAAGGAGCAAGATGAAAAAGATTTTTACACTTATTTCTTAAGTTATAATATACTTAAACAACAATCAGTTATGTAATTTATTGCATAGTTTTTTGAAATTATACATTTATGAAAATTGAAATAAATATAACACAATTATCAGCATTTGGAATATTTGTGATTGTTATCTTATTCTTGGAATTTTTCTGCATGATTAAAATAAAAATAAAACAAAATTAGTATAACTGTGATACTTAAAATACAGATGGGGAGTGGATGTAGCTCAAGTTGTTGAGCATCCGCTTCTTATGTATAAGGTACTGGGTTCAATCCTGGTACCCCCTAAAACAAACAAATGAAAAAAACAATCCTTATTGGGAAGTGGATGTCACTCAGTGGTTAAGTGCCTGCTTCCCATGTTTGAGATACTGGGTTCAAACCTTGGTACTTCCTAAAAAATAATAAATAAATGTTAAATGCACACATTTCTTTCTCTTTTTTATGTACATAATAATTGACAACCTTAAGTTAATCTAAACAAAGGTAAATGTTGTTGCTAATACTTGTTCAAAGTTAAAATTTGAAGATGCCATTGAAATATATTGAGTGCAAACATATTTCAATAAATTTGAAAATATAAGCAAAATAAATTGACCAGAATTAGTTTCTACATTGAATAACATGAACATGTATTGCATGCATGTGAGTAACTGGATTGCTGATAAGAAAGTAAGAGAGAGAGTTTTCCTAAAGCAAACCGGATCCCTAAAGCACTTAGCTTTAGAAACAAATGAACTGAAAAGAAATTAAAAAAAAAAAAAAAATAGAAAGATGAGTTAGTGAAAATGAACAGTCTTGGTGTATTCCTACAGAGTGTATGGGAGGAACAAGTAGCATCTTTCAAGAATTCTGAAGTTAACACATAAATCTCTGGTTGCCCCCTTTCATGCCAAATATCACTGAATTCTTATTAATTCTTATTAATAACTTGTAACTTATAAATTTATAAATTGAAGTTTGTCTTTATAGGTAATTTTTCCTCTATATTCACTGGTACAATGCATGACTGGTTTCCAGTTCCAGCATTACATTTGTATATGGAAAAAGCTGAATTATTGTAGCTGAATTTTATCTAAGTCCATAAATATATACCTACCCTCTGTAGAACCAAACATAATGATGTCAGGAAAAAAATCAGTCAAATTATTAACTTCCTTTATAGGTAGAAAACCTTGAGTGGCTTTCAGCAGATGGTAATTTCTACTTCATATTTTTACCATGCCTGTGTCAAAAAGCTTTTAAGCCCGATCTTACAATGAATCATAAAAAGCCAAATAGTCTCAAGAGAAAAGTGCTCATGCATTATATGTTTCCAATTCACCAGTGAAACTAAACCTGAAAATTTGATTTATTCTGCTTAGATTTCTCAAGAAACTGAAAGAAAAAGGAGTAGCCAGGGTAGCATCTGGAATTTTTCATCATGTAAAAATCATGAGAGGGACAAAACTAACAAAGGAGAAGTGAAATATAATTATGAAAACAGAATGAAAACGTACATAAGTAAAGCTTTTCTAAATGGATTAAATAGATATTCTAGATCTTTGCAATTTTTCAAGGTAAGGCTAATGGTAGAGTCTTCTAAGAGATATAATTTCGTTTAATTTTAGATAAATCTTTGCAAAATTAGATTTAAATGGAATCTTTTTTCTTGCCAATAACTTACTTGCTTGCCAATTAGAAAGCTAATGATTCAGCTTTGCAAATACCTACCTTGTTACAACAAGCAATGATATGTTCTGAGTCACAAATAATGCTAATTTTACCATACTGTACTTAGGAAGGAAGTAAAAATGGACTAAAAATATAATGAGAAAACATTTAAAGGGACCTATTGGCATTGAAGCTGCAACCATTAACAAAGAAAACCATACAGAAATACATCAGTATATTTACCTTGATTTTCTTTCTTAATGCAATCTGAATTATTGCAGTTAAAATTATCACCCTTTATATCAGCTTCAAACAGGATATAAGCACCTACTTTTGTGTGCTTCCTGTGGGGGACTGCCACTTCAGGGGATGAGCTCTCAAGAACTGGTTATCACTTGTGATACCTTTTGTCTTCAGAATATAAGTTTCTGTCTGATTTTAGGTAGAAATAAAAACAATTGAATAAATAGTATTAATATAATTATCTCATCAAGAAGTATTAATGCTTACTTTTAGCTAATACAAAAGTATGCATAATGAGAAGAGCTTTTTAAACATATGTTTTAATATACTCAGATATGATCTTCAGCAATCCCATTTTACATATGGGAAAAACAAACACAAATCTCCATGATTTTCCTAAGGTTATGTCGGAAATTAATGACAACATTCAAATCAAATATGATCCCCCTTGAAGTTTAAAATGAGAGATGTTTATGCTGGAAACCAGGGACACAAAAGAAAATTTGGTATATGTTTAACAAATATAAATATGAATTGGCGAAAGGATACAACTAAGAATTTGAAACTTACTTTAAATGTATTTGTTCACAATGTGAAGACAGAAAGATTCTTAGTTTGCTAAGCAGTGAATAATGGATATCTGTAGCAATTTGATAGAGTTATAAATTTCAAAGGTAGATACTGGATTATGTTTGTAACCTGGTCTGTATCTGGGCATGATTAAGTTATGATTAGGGCTTTGATTGGGCCTCATCATTAGGGCACGACAAAGCATGGCAAAGGAGAGAGTTGGAGGGGTTTTCGATGTTGGAGGTATGGTGTTGGAGTTTGATGCTGAAGCCTTATGGTGGAGCCCCGGGAAATAAGCTCACAGAGGAAAGAGAAGGAAGACCAAGGAAGGGAGGAACCCTCGCAGACATCAGCAGACATCTTGCTCCAACACTTGAAAATAGACTTTGGTGAGGGAAGTAACTTATGCTTTATGGTCTGGTATCTGTAAGCTCCTATCCCAAATAAATACCCTTTAAAATCACCAACCAATTTCTGGTATTTTGCATGAGCACCCATTTGGCTGGCTAATACAGTATCCCTTGTAATTGGAATATGCTTCTTTAGTCTAAATGTAAATACTACCTTTTGTTTAAGGACTTCTCTAGTCCTCCAAAAACAAATCAGGCTATCTGTTCTGATAGTCTATAGTTCTTCCATCTGTTAATTTCCTTCATAAAACTTTAAATACATATTTTATTGTATATTAAATATCTCCTCTATCACCTTTCAGTATATTTCTGTTTTATCACTGGCCACTCACTGGCCACTTTTCAGTACTTTTTGAGTGAAAGTACTGATGAATGAGCATAAGTGCACTCTGACAGCTATAGAATGATAAGCTTGGTTTGGAAGGGATTTGTAATAGAGGTAAACCTATTTACCTAAATACCTATTATCATACTACCTATTAACTAACTACCTATTGATGGCTGATAGTGCTCTAAAACATTTCTATCAAGTAAATGATCAATCATTCTCTGTTGAAGCATATGCATTGATTGGCCATGCCTTAATGTTATTTTTAGCTATGCAGAAAAGTGTTTTGTCTTCTACAGCAAAATTTTCAACTCTTTGAATACTTTTATCATATTTCCCCAGAGTATTATCATCATGTCTAAGGAAAACATTCACACTTTTTTCATGCATTGTTTTTAAAATTGGGTCCAGGATTTCCATATGCAGGTTATTTTCATTGAATGAGTTCTATTTTTTATGGAATCTTTATCAATGAACTGCAGCCTCTAAAGTGGTCCTCGTGTATTGGCTGAATAGTATAGAGCCCTAAGGAAAGATAAATGTAGTAGACATTTCTGAGGCACCAGTCATGCCCCCTTAGCCCACTTAATTTAAAATATTCAAGGTACATTTTCAGTATCCACACTAAATGAATGCAGCAGGGGCCCTCTATTCTGCTTTCTCAGAGGGTCAAGCCTACCCAGCTATGTAAAATTCAACCTAGAACTAAAGAGTAAACCAAATGGGAAATGAGAGTTTATGGAAAACTGTTTCAACCTTCTATGTCATTGATCAAAAAATTCTGTCTTCTAGTTTCCCATTTCTTAGCCAGCTTATTATCATACTTTGATCAGTGGGTTTCCCTTACCCTATTCTCAATTTCCCCACTTTCTCATTTTTGTTTCTTGGGCAACTTGTCAAATAAATAATGGTATCCAAATCTCATTGTCTCTTTTAGATGAACCCATACTAAGCACTAGGCAATTCTAATCTACTATACTTTTGCTGTATAGCTTGATATATTATGGTTTTTTAAATGGAAGTAAAGAAAAACAGTGACATACTAATGACTTTCTCTGTTTAAAATATTTAAGCTCATTTTACATATACTACTACTAAATTATGATATCTCAAATATTTTTAATTTATATTTTTCCACTGCAAGGACTGTACCTTTATATTTATCTATTTTAAATACACATTGTTATAGTGAGCAATCCTAATAACATTTCAAGATGTTTTAAGGCATCATGCTGCTAACAAATATATCACCTGCCTTTCTGCCCTTGTGTGCACCTCATATCCTGTGAATACTAATCTTGTTGCTTTTACTAATTGTTAAAAAAAGGAATTAAATAGGAAATAACCAAGGACAGAATTTTTTATCCCTGTGATAAAGTGGTTCTACTTTAATCCATTGAATTCCCAACTAATGTCTTTATTGAAAAAGAAAAGCAACTTCTATATCTACTTATCTTTTTGTTTCAATCATCAAATAAAAGTATTAATATTAATATACTAGTTTTTTCACTTTGCTGAAAGTGGAGCTATTTGTGGACCACCTATTGAAAGATCCAAATTACAGCAGAGAAATCATGGGATAATATCTTCTAACTTGGAGCTTGTGTGTTAAATGTTGCCTTAAAAATTTACAGTGATGTCATCACCATGGTGATGTAAGGCATCCCCTGAAAACACCTTCCCAGAGATTCAGTGAATTAAAGGACAAATCCAACTTGCTTAGAACTCTGGAGGTTGGTAGGGACTGGAGAAGGACTTCACAAATGCTTACTCAAAGAAAAAGGAGGATAACAGATAGGAAAGTTTCATCTCCAACCTGCCAATCCATACTCACTCAGTCCCACACTGCTTGAGGATTGCTCAGAGAGAGTTTGATCTCTCACCTCACACCAGGGACAGAAGCAACAGAATGCCATACACATCTAAGCACAGGGATCCAAGTACATAGAGACCCAGGGTGGAACACAAGCCATTGAGGAGTGCTACATAAATTTTCCCTAGAAAAGAAAAAGAGACAGACTAAAGTAAAACTGCCTAGAAAGTACTGCACTCACCCAATTCAGTTTCTGTTGACTGGACCACCGGACAAAAATGGACTTTTCTGGAATGACTTGTTTTCTGGATTGCCTTCTGGCTACTCAGGGCAGAACACCTTAATGGGGAAGAAATCAGAGACAGAAAAGTCTCATATAGAAAAAAGGGAGGGGAGGTGTTAATTTGAATTGCTGTGAAACAGGACTGTCCCAAACTGAAAAGAATAAGGAAAACAGTGCATTGAGAGAGTAGAGAAATGTAAACAAACTGTAGGACCTGGGGAGAAAGTTCTACACAAAAACAAATAGAATAGATCAAAATTTCTATAGAAGGAAAAGAGGAAAGAAAGTTTTCTCCTTCAGGGGGAACAATTACACAAAAATTGCAACCTTAAAAATTGTACCATATATGCAGAGCAAGAATCAGATAAAGAAGAGCTGAGAAAATTGGATCCGCTAAACACAAATTATTCTAAAGTTCTAGAATAAGTTGTACGTAACTTCAAGAAGAACCTTAATACAAAGCCAATCAACAATAAAACCCTAGAAAAGAGGGAGAAACTTACCTTCAGAATTAACTCATCAAGACAATCAGATTTCTACATATCCACAAGAAATTACAACCATACTAAGAAGCAGGAAGATATGACAGTCAAGGGGACAAATTAAAACTTCTGAGGAGACAAAGGATTTGGAAAAATAACCAAAGAAGTTCAACAAATCTGCTAAATCAATTCAAGGAGATGAAGGAAAATATGCATAAGGAAAAAAAGGATATTAAGTAGAGAACATATGAACATAAAGAATAAGAAAGTATAAAAAGAAACATAACAGTAATTAAGGGGATGAAAAGCCCAATAGTAGAGATTAAAAATACACTAGAGGTATACAGCAGTAGATTTGAAGAGACAGAAGAAAGAATCCATAAACTAGAAGACAGGATAATTGAAATACAGAGAAACAGGAAAAAATAGAATAGCAATGTTTCAGGGATTTAAGTGACATCACAAAACACACAAACATACGTGTCTTCGTTGTTCCAGAAGAAGATGGGAAGGGAAAAGAGGGAGAAAGAATATCTGAGGAAATATTGACCAAAAACTTCCCAACTCTTATGAAAGACATAAATATAAATGTCTAAGAAGCTCAACATACTCCAAAAGAATAAATCCTAATAGACCTAGAATGTGAAATTGCCAGAGCTAAAGACAGAATTCTGAAACCAGCAAGAGAAAAATGATTTATCATATACAAGGGATCCTCAAAAGACTAAATGTTGATTTCTCATACGAAACCATGGAAGTGAGAAGGCAGTAGCTGATATATTTAAGGCATTGAAAGAGAAACACTGCCAGCAAAAATTCTCTCTCTGGCCAAACTATCCTTCAAACTTGAAGGAGAGTATAAAATATTTACAGACATATAGAAAGTGAGAAAACTCATCAACAAAAGGATTTTCCTACAAGAATTACTAAAGGGATTTCTTCAGGTTGGAAGGAAAATACAAGAGACTAGCTTGGAGTAGTGTGAAGAAATGAATATTAACAGTAAGGATAACTAAAAGGGTAAATGGAAAACTCCATAGTGCTGCATGTTCAATATACAACTCTACTCTTTAATTTCTTTAAGAGTCAGGATGCAATTGAACAACAACAAATAAAAGTCTGTTTCCTGATAATGTACTTACAAAATATAAAGTGGTATAGTGGGACAAAAACAATATAAAGAGGGGAAACAGGGATATGAGAGAAGAGGATGTGTATGCTATGGAGGCTAGCAACTGGCTTACCTATTTGTCACTTTCTGTTATTGTAGATGATGTTGCAATTGCTTCCTGTTATTGTAAATGTTGTAGTTGCTTCCTGTTATTATAAAAGATGGTGCAAGTTGCTTCCTGCTATTGTAGAAGATGTTGCAAGTTGCTTCCTGTAGCAAACAGCTGCTTGTTAACTTTCAAATAAATAGAATGTGGAAACTAAGGTTGAGATTTTCAGTTTTAGAAGCTGTGAAGGCCCCTGGTCCCTTCTTTGTTTCCTCTCTTTTGTCTTTCTTTCTGTCATTTTATTTCTTCAGTTCTGTATCACCTTCCCTTCATGCAGATCTATTACTGAGCTCCTCTCAGCATTATATATTCAAATTGGATGCCTATATCTGTAGATTGTGTGATATAAACTCCAGAGTGACCACAAAGAAAATATTTAAGAATACAGAAACAGAAAAGAGAAAGGGATCAGTCAGCGATATCACAAAAGATAAACTATGCAGAAAAGGAGGTTGCAATAAAGAAAAGAAAGACAAAAAAGTTATGACATATAAAAACTAAAGACAAAATGGCTGAAGTAAGTACTGCCTTTACTTAATAATACTTAATGGATTAAACTCCTCCATCCAAAGATACAGAATGAATAAAGAAGCATGACCTACCTATATGTTATTTACAAGAGGTTAACCTTAGACCTAATGACAAAAATAGGTTAAAAGTGAAAGTCTGGAAAAAGATATCGCATGCAAATAGTAACCAAAAAAAAAGCTGAGTTAACTATGCTAATATTGGACAAATTAGACTTTATGACAAAAGCTGTTAAAAGTGACAAGGAAGAACGTGCTATATTAATAAAAGGGGCAGTCTACCAAGAAGAAGCAAGAATCATAACTATTAATGCACCTCGCCATAGTGCCCCTAAATACATGAGGCAAACACTAGCAAAAATGCAGGGAGAAATAGACATCTCTACAATAATATCTGAAGACTTCAATACACCACTCTTGTCATCTTTAACAACTGGATGTAAGATTATTGAGGCAATAGAGAACTTGAATAATATGATAAATAAACTAGAACTAACAGATATATATAGAATATTACACCCCAAAACACCTGGATATTCATTCTTCTTAAGTCCACATGGATCATTTTCCAAGACAGACCAGTTGTTGGGTCACAAACAAGAGCAATAATATTTTTTAAAAGATTGAAATTATATAAACCATCTTCTCCAACCACAAAGTAAAGAAGCTGGAAATCAACAACAGGCAGAGTACTGGGAAATCCACAAATATATTTAAGTTAAATAACACATTCTCAAAAAATCAGTGACTCAAAGAAGAAATTGTAAGGAAATTAGTATATATCTTGAGATAAATGGACACAAGAACATTATACCAAACTTATAGGATAAAGTGAAGGAAGTGCTGAGAAAGTAATTTACAGTACTAAACACTTTAAAAAAGTATAAAGAGCGAAAATCAAAGATATTGCACATCGGGAGGATCTAATCCCAAAGGAAGCAAACTAATCCTAAAGAAAACAAAAGAAAAGAACTAACAATGGTTAGAGCAGGAAAAATGAGATTGAGAATTGAAAACAACAGAGAAAATTAACAAAAGCAAAAATTTGTTCTTTGAAAAGGTCAATAAAATTGACCTTAGCTAGATTGACAAAGAGATGATTAGAGAATACACAGATAGATAAAATCAGAAAAGAGAGGGGGAACATTACTACTGATCCCACCAAAATAAAAAAGATTATCAATGGATACAACCTACACCTACTCTAGAAGAAATATAAGACACCAACAGACCAATTACAAATAAAAAGATGAAATCAGTCATCAAAAACCTCCCAATTAAGAAAAGTCCTTTTGTCTTTACAGGTGAATTCTGCCAGTCATTCCAAGAAGAATTTATATCAATCCTGCTCAAACTCTTCCAAAATACTGAACAGGAGAAAAAACAACCTAAATCAGTTTATGAGGCTAACATCACCCTGATACCAAAGCCAGATAAAGATATTACAAGAAAAAAAAATTGACAGATAAATTCTATCTTATGAATATAGATGCAGAAATCTTTAAAAAAAATACTTGCAAAACAATTCCAATGGAACATTATACACCATGATCAAGTGGATTTTATCCCAGATATGCACGATTGGTTCAACACAAGAAAATCAATTAATATAATTTACCACATTAACAAAATGAAGGGAAAAATCAAAACAAAATATGATCATCTCCACTGGTGCAAAAAAGTCATTTGACAAAATCCAGCATCCTTTCTTGATAAAAATGCTTAGAAAAATAGGAATAGAAAGAAATATACTCAACATAATAACAGCACATATGAAAAACCCACAGCTAACATCATACTAAAAGGTGAAAGACTTGAAAGCTTTTCCTTATCATATGGAACAAGATAAAGATACCCAGTGTCACTAATGTTATTCACCATTCTACTTTAAGTTCTTGCCAGAGCAGTAGGGAATGAAATGAAGTAAAAGGTATCAAAATAGGAAAGAAAGGAGTAAAAGATTCACTATTTGCAGATCATATCATATCTTCTTATATATAGAATGTGCTAAAAATCTACAACAAAGCTAATAGAGCTAAATATGGAATGTGTAGAAAAATCTACAGCAAAGCTATTAGAGCAAAGTGTCAGGGTACAAGATCAGGTTGCAAAAATCAGTTATGTTTCTATACTTTAGTAATGGACAATCTGAGGAAGAAATTTTAAAAAAAGTCCATGTACAATAAAAACTAAAAATCTAATACCTAGGAATAAATTTTACCAAGGATGTAAAGAAGTTCTACACAGAAAACTACAGAAAATGTTCCTAAAAGAAATCAAAGAAGACCTAAATAAATGAAAGGATATTCCATGTTCATGGATTGTAAGACTAAAAATCTTAAGGATATCAGTTCTTTGCAAAAAGATTAACAGATCTGATGTAATACCAATTCAAATTCCAACAGCCTTCTTCGCAGAAGTGGAAAATCCAGTTGTCAAGTTTATTTGGAAGGGAAAGGGGCCATGAATAGCCAAAAGCATCTTGAAAAAGAAGAACAAAGTAGGAGGATTTGCATTTCCTGACATTAAAACATATTACAAAGGTATTGTGATCACAACTACATGGTATTGGCATAAGGATGGAATCAAATGGAGAGTTCAGAAACAGACTCATATCTATGATCAACTGATTTTTGACAAAGCTGCCATATCCCTTCAACTGGGAAAGAACATGCTCTCCAACAAATGGTGTTGGAAAAATTGGATATCCATAGGCACGGGAATGAAAAAGGACTCCTACCTCACACCATATATAAAATTCAACTCAAAATGGATCAAAGACCTGAATATAAGAATGAGGATTATAAAGCTCCTAGAAGAAAATGTAGGGAAGCAACTTCAGGATCTTGTGTTAGGAAATGGTTTCCTAGACTTTGCACCCAAAGCACAAGCAACAAAATTAAAACCTTGTGCATCAGAGGACTTTTTTACAAAAGTGCAAAGACAATTTACTCACTGGGAGAAAATATTTGGAAACCATATATCTAATAAGGGTTTAATATCCAGAATACATAAAGAAATCTTACCATTCAACAATAAAAAAGACAAATAACACAAATTTAAAAATGGGTGAAAGATCTGAATAGACAACTTTGCAAAGAGTATACACAAATGGCTAAAAAGTTCAAGAAGGGAACAGATGTGGCTCAAGCAGTTGAACTCCCACCTCCAACATGGCAGGCCCTGGGTTCAGTTCTGGATGCCTACTGAAGGAACTAGAGCAAGCAAAACAATAAGAAGACCAACTCGGAAGCCAAAGTGTCTCAGTTATTGATTGCTGGCTTCCCACATGCTAGGTCCCCAGTTCAATCCCTGGTCCCTGGTACCTAAAAACAAGCAAACAAACAAACAAACAAAAACAAAAACATTCATGAAAAGATGCTCAAATCACTAGCTATTAGGGAATTGCTAATCAAAATCACAATGTGATACCATTTCATGCCCATTAGAACAGCTACTATTAAAAAATAAACAGAAATCTACAAATGTTGAGGAGGATACTGAGAAATAGGAACATGCATTAATTGTTAATGGGAATGTATATAGGTTCAGCCACAATGGAAGACAGCTTGGCAGTTCCTCAGGAAGCTAAGTGTAGAATAACTGTATGAACTGACAATCATGGTATTAGATATTTACCCAGAGGAATTGAAAGCAGGGACTCGAACAGATTATTTCCACATCAATGTTCATAGGAGCATTATTCATTATTGCCAAAAGATGGAAGCAACCCAAGTGCAGATCAACTGGTGAATGGATAAAGAAAATGTAATATATACATAAAATGGAAAATTATTCAGTCATAAAGAGGAGTGAAGTCCTGATGCAGTCAACAAAATGGATGAAATTTGAGGACATTATGCTGAGTGAAATAAGCCAGACACTGGAGGACAAATATTATATGATCTGCTGATAAGAATAAATTATAACAAGCAAACTGATAGAGTTAGAGATATATAACTCTATATAATCATGGGATGGGTTGGGTTTAGAGAATGGGAAATTGATGCTTAAATTGTATAGAATTTCTATTTAGGTTGATTGCAAAGGTTTGGAAATGTATAGTGGTAATGGCAGCACATTAATTATGAGTGTAATTTACAGTACTGATTATAAGTGAATGTGGTTAAAAGGGGAAACTAGGTCATATATGTTACTAGAATAAAAGTTAAAAGATAAAGCATAGGACTGTATAACACAGTGATTCTATTTTAGATGATGAACTATAGTTTATAGTACAACTATAAAAATCTTCTTTCATGAATTTTAACAAATGTACAATACTTAATACAAGGTGTTAATAATAGGGTGGTACAATGGAAAAAATATACCTAATGTAAAGTAGAGATGATAGTTAATAGTACTATTTTAATAACTTTTCATCAATTATAACTAAAGCAATTACTGCTAAAGTATCAATATAATTACAAACATTTGATACCACCAATTGTAACAAATGTTCCACACCAATGCAATGCGTTGGTGGTGGGGTAGCATGTGGGACTCCTATATTTTATGTATGATC
Organism: Dasypus novemcinctus; assembly: GCF_030445035.2. Classification (NCBI taxonomy): domain Eukaryota; kingdom Metazoa; phylum Chordata; class Mammalia; order Cingulata; family Dasypodidae; genus Dasypus; species Dasypus novemcinctus. Next base: position 109,842,808 of record NC_080674.1, on the reverse strand, counting down.
GGTCTGTAACCTTCAACTTCTCTAATATATATTTTTAGTTTACACAGTTTCTCCACCACAAAAGAAATGACTTTTGGATATGAATTAAAAGAGGAATTCTTCTTTTAAAGTGCAGTCTATCCAAGAGTGACTTAGATCATATTGAGGACATTTAATCTATTCTATACTCCACCAATATAACCTAGCAAAAGAGTGAATATATCTGCTACCCACTTTTCTCAAATTATTTTTAAGCCTGGAAATTAGATATTTCTAGTTTTCAGCATAATAGCATTATTTTAATGATATGTTACATATATAGTCCAAATTTAACTTGAAATATATTTATTTTTGGGTAACCCTTGAAATTTATTTAAAATTATTAGATTATAGATTATTAGAGTTATAATTTTAAAGACTATTACAGTTCATGTATGTCTTTCTGTTGATTTTATTTTAGATTTTGTTGTTGCTGCTGTTACTCTTCTGAAAATATAAAATTGTTTTAAAGATAATTATTTTTCCTGGATTCTTTTTTTTTTTAATTTAGAGTGATAACATAACATAGTCTGTGAGCTTAATTGTTCCCATCTAACTTTATATATTTTGTCCTTTAACTACTTGATATTTTCTAATAGGCAACTAAAAACTGAGCCTTATTTTGTTGCTAAGCATACCTCTTCCAGCCATCTCCTCCACGTCTTTGTTCAGCTCTCAGCCAGTTGTTGAAAATTTTGTTTCAGAGTCTTGACATTTATATTTCTTTATCTTTTATACATTTTTATATCTAATTGGGATTTGGTGTGGAATTAAGTTCATTGGATTGTGAAGAGTAGTTCAGATTTTGTATTTTAATTTCATCGTTTATAATACCATTTTATATTTGATTTTTATTTAAGTGTTATTTGTCATTTGTGATCTTTCTTATGTTTTCTCCTCTTTGTGCTACTTTGGCACCATAAAAATGCATATTTATGTGGTTCTCCAATTGGATTTGCTCAACAAATTTATCATGTTAAGCAATACAATTTCATATTATGCTTTCACTGAACATGGCCTAATATAATAAAAAATTAATACAATGTTATTTCTTTTTAGTCTAAAACAAAATAGAACAAGTGAGTTGTGTATCTTTTTATTCACCTTTATAATTTTTGTTATAATTTTGTTGTGGACTTTCTGAGTAAATAAATATAAAATGAGGGTTGAACTTCCCTGGCACCAAGGGATTACTGTCACTAACTGGTGATGCAACTAGAAAAAGACCTTGAATAAAAGGAGGAAATGGTAAAGACAAATGAGTTTATATGACTAAGAGTTCTCAAAGAAAATACGGGATGTCATCAGAGGGGTAGCACTTACACACGCCTCAGCAGGATCCCAGAGACAGCCAAAGCAGATATAACACCAGGTACTGGTACTCCCGAGGGCTACAGAGACACACAGGTTCTACAGAAATGGCAGAAGGCTCTGGAATTCAGTGCCTTGTCAATGGGCCATGCTTTGGAATTTGTGTTCCTGAGTGTGATGGAGTTGGACTCAGATGTGACCTTTCTACACATGCCTCTTCTGTCACTGTTACTGAACCTGTGATTGGTGCTGAGGTTGATATATACTCAGGAGACATAAAGCTCTGGACTGGCCATGTGCCAGCTGGGCCCTGAGCCTCAGCAGAGTTGCAACTCCTACTCTCTGGTTCACTGGACTTACCCAGGTCAGCTGAACAGGGAGGTGAATATGGTGAACCACCACACCAGGGAACCAAGACTGCCAACAACTTCAAGCAAGAAAATTGCATCCATCAGCCATGTGGGATCTAGGCCTGCTCTTGATTTAGAGGTGGACTGGAAATCACCATCCCAGAGTCCACAGGATGGAGGAATAAAATATGGATTAGAGTGGATTTACAGGTAGTCTACTACAGAACTATTGTGACTCTAGCAATGGTAGAAATTGTATCATTGCTGTGGAGGCAGTGGCCAAGGTAGTTGCTGAGGGCAGGGAGAGGGAAGAAGAGATGTGATGTGGGGGTATTTTCTGGACTCGGAATTGTCCTAAATGATCTTGCAGGGTCAGAAGCTGGACAATATCTATCCTGACATAACCCACTGAAAGTACCAGGGAGAGTGTAAACTTCAGTGTAAACTATTATCCATGTGGTGCAACAGTACTCCAAAATGTATTCACCAAATACAATGAATGTGCCACAATGATGAAGGAAGTTATTGATGTGGGAGGAGTGGGTGAGGTGAGGTGTGGGTTCTATGGGAACCTCTTATATTTTTAATGCAATATTTTTTGTGATATATGTATCTTTAAAAAAAAAGACAAAAAATAAATTTTAAAAATACATAGGAAGTATTTTTCATGTCATAAAACAGTCATTTTGACAGAAGTTAAATCATTTTATGATATTTCATCTTATAGGTGTGTTTTATTTTAACCCAACATTAATCAATTTATAGTTTATTTCATAAGTTTTGTTATTAGAAAATAATATATACCTTTTACATATTTTTTCTCAGCTCATTTTAAGATATATAACTAGTAGTAGAAATATTTGATTAAAGGATATATATATATATACATTTTAAGAATTTAATACACATTACCAAGATGACAATTAAGATTACCTTTTCAAATATAACAATATTTTAATTATTTATTAATTACACTGGTAAAACCATAAGCCAAACTGTGCTCTTGCTGATGCAATCATCGAACAAAATATCTTTTCCACAGCAGTTTTATCTGACTTCCAGTTAGCCCACGTACACATACAACTGCACATTCTTTACAGTCAAGTAACTGGTTGAGAATTTCTTTACCCTTTATTTACCTTAAAGCCGTTTGCAAATTATTCCTCCATCAAATATCTTCATTATAAAAAGTCAAACTAGAACCAGCAAAATGGTCAAGGAAATACTGTTCATATTTTTATCCAATTTAATTGAACAATTGGCTTTATCACAGTCTTTAAGTTTTTCCAAAGTATCCTCTGAACACATTAAAATTCATTAGTTGAGGCTGTTTGAGAGAGACTTCTCTTGGAACCTAAATATATTCAGCCATCACCAGAGTGAGGAATCATCAAATTCTCTCCATTTGCATGAGTTTCACCATCTAAAGAGATTCTATAAACAATATAAAGGAATTAAGAATTGTCAAGCAGTATATTTAGTTTGTACTTGTATAGGTACCGTATTGTTCACAGCCAACACTTTTCTCTAGTCTCCTTTGTTTTTTCACTTCCAGAGGGATATATATTGCTTAAGTTTTTCTAAAAAAGAACATCAATGTTTGAGCTCACTTGCATACTCACAACTCTAAAATCCACATTTAAAATAAATGTAGGTAAGTCATGCAAGTCTTAAATTGACTACTGATATTTACAACTAATTTTCTAGATCCACCTTGTGCTAGAACAGCCATGCAGGTCAGTGATACCAGTTTAATTAACTTTCTTCGCAGTTAGTATTCCATTCACTTTAATGAGAGCATCATATCACTAAAAATTTTTCTACTTAAATAGAGAGAAGGCATTTTTAAAATATTGTGCAGCACCTAAAAAAATATTTCTCTTCTCACATTAGACTTTTTGACATGGAAGATCAAGATTCTGCTGATATTTCTTGGGTAAATATATTCAAATTATGTTTTTAAATCTTTGAGTAAAAGTGAAGCTCCAGGAAGAAGCACTATCTTTTTCTTGTGGCTTCATTCTGTCCAGTTTCTCATTACTGATTTTTGCCAGGGGTAGAGGAGTGCTGTTATATGTCCCCAAACATGAGAAGCAGAACTGCGTTTAATACTACCTCTTAGTTTATATTTGATTGAATATTTCTACTATGTATCTCAGTAAAATTTCTTACTAAATAAAAAAAGGAAGATTGGCTTTATTAGCTGGGCGATCTGTACTTTTTAAACTACAAAATTATTATGAATTAATTTTTATGGACGTTGTAACTCTAGGTTCCAAAAATTTCTGGCTGAAATGAAACCGTGTAGACATTTAAGTTTTATTTTACATTTCATTAAAAGGAAGACTACGACACTTTAAAAATCTTTGTGCTTTTGAATTTAAATTTAGAGCTTTGGATATTTCTATATCTCTATTTAGGAAGGTTGGTGCAGAGGGCCCAGAATGTGTCTCTGGTATCTATGCATTAATGTCTCAGTACACATATGACATCAACACGCTGGGCTTTCTGGCTAGAGCTGCCCCAGTTGAGGTAGACCCTGGCCCTCTTTTCCTAACCTCCACAGCTGAAGCAGCCCTCTTCCTAACTAGGTTGCAAAAGTTTCCAATTTCTTTTGTCTCCAAAGTTTCCACTTACACACCCCTTAGATAACTGCTTGTTTTAACAGCTCCAGCCAGCCCAACCTTAATTAGTTCTAACAGCAAAGATATGCACAGCTAAAAGAAAGTCAACCTAGTAGCAAACTTTTCCTAGTTTAGTGATGATATTAAAGTGTAATATTAAAAATCACACTTCCAGAAACTGCCATGTACTGACCTACTAGAACAGCCCCTCCCTTATTAACTTGTTAATCCTTCCACTTCTCTCTTTTAAGAAGAATAAGGGACTTATCCAAATCCAGGACAAATTTTCTTTTCCCCCAGAGCTAACCAAGACTGGCAAACCATGTGTAGAAAAGAACAGGCCTGAACTTAAAATGACCCTGAGACAAAAAATACCCTGAGAGCAAAATCAAAGTGGGCAGCAAAAAACAGGAAGGAAAATACAGGACCTGAAAGAAAGCAAGAGGTTTGATATCTGGCTATTACAAAGTCCAGCAACTTCACAAGACCACTCCTCAACATAACAGAACCCATCAGCCAATAATAATCAACTTGCAATCCCTAATTTGAATGTGGACACAGCCAATGATAATAAACAACTTCCAACTTAACCAATTTATCAACTTAAATGCTCACTAACCAATCCCAATGTGCCAATAGCCCTAACAATCCCTATCCCCACCTACCTTTGTTTAATGCACTAAATGTCCTCTTTACCTTTCCAGCTTGGGGAGACAGATCTGAAGAAAAAAATACTGTCCTCCTGTCTTAGCGAGGCTCTCCTTTGCTAAGTAAACTTTTTCTTCTCAAAATCCAGGTGTCCTCTGAATAAATCTGTGTATATCAGGCAAGGACCAGTACTTTTGGTCAATAACACTAACAAGAGCTTGCATGTGCCCCCCACCCCACCCCAACCCCACTGCTATCTGCTATTGCCTGTGCTACAGTCTTAGGGGTCATCTGCAGTGGCAGTCCCTGGCCCCTAGGTCATTTGTCAGCATAAATTAACAGTGTCTTGCTTCAACTCCATGCCCTGGGCACCACTCTCTTAACTTGCTTTTCCGGTTGCAACTGACTTCTTACAGGCCACAAGAACTGTTCAGGCTATGAGCAGGTGCATCCAAAATTATGAGGGATCTAAAACTCCTAGGGGCAGACTTTGACCATTGGAGAATGATTGTCTATGTAAAAATGATTATCCTTTCTTGTGACCCTCATTGTGGTTTTAATACTAGGTTATAGCTTCATAAACACTTCAGAAAAATTCCTAAAGACCTAGCAATCAGCCTGTGATGATGTTCTAACCAGCTTGACAATACACTTATATTTGTTCTCCCTCCTTTCTTTCCTCATTTCCCTTTTACTATGCATTAATTGCCTGGAAAAACACTCCCTAATAAATGGTTAGCACAAGCATTTCCTTACATCCTGCTTTCTAACAAACTCAAACTCAGATAGGGAGGTAAGAGGCAGAACAAAATGAAATAAAGGTACTATCTGACCAATCTTATTAAAGGATAACTTTATGAAAGGATAATATATAGGATATTAGTGAGTTTTAAGCAGATGAACTGTTCTGCTATTTTCAAGAATGTTTCTCTTATTAGTAGGTTTGCCTCTCTAATAAGTAGAGTTTGCTTCTCATGACTTCTAAATGCCAGATATTTGCATGATAAGTGATTTCTAATATTCTCCTGCCATTAATTTCCAATGTAAATTCATTCATTCATTGATTCAATACATATTAATGAGTATGTGCTATGTGCCAACTATGTAACTACCATGTGTTCTAGACACCAGTGAATGGGATAACAAAATCTTTTGTTTCCATGTAGTGACCAGTCTAGGTAGAGGAGAAAGGAAACATGGTATATATATATAAAAGTGATCAAAATAATGCAGGATCAAGGTGTTGAGAGGAAAGAAGAAAGAGCAGGAAAAGCCTTGCTGGTGAGGTGATATGTGAGAAGTGAGACATCAGCACTTACCTGAAAGAATCTCTGTCAGTCAGGAACTTAATAGTTTTGTCCTCAGTGGTGGAAATGTGTCAGGTTGATTAAAAAAATTCTGCACTTCATAATAATTCTTATCGTGCTGGGGACCTCCAAAAGGGAAGCTAGAAGAAATTACATAGGAGGTAGGGATGATGAATTTTCCCTTTCCCTGACTATAATAAAGCAAAGACAATTTTGTATAACTTTAATATTATTCATGGTTTGCTTGAATGGAGATATAAAGTGATAATTTATTGAATGTGTATAAGGCATGCCAGGCCCTTTCCTATGCACACTACATGGATTTGCTCATTTAACCTTCACTAGAACTCTGTGTGATGCGTAAGTTTATTATCACCATTCTGCAGTAGAGAAATGGAGGTTTGAGAAAATTGAGCAACTTTCCTAAAACTGTGGAGAGAGCTGTTATGAAAAGTTACCATAAGTCTGAGCTACATCTACTGAGTACAGAACCTGAGGCCTAACCTCTATCGTATGCTGTGTAAAGTTCTTTATGTTTAGAAAAGTTCTGGTTGAAATCCCATGGGAATTTCTAAGGCAGAAAAAGAGCAGGGAGAGAGAAATAATTGTCTTATTTTTATTCTTAGAAGTTGTCAAGTCATAGGAAGAGGAACAAATGTTAATTCATGATAGATTCAATAAAATACACATTGACAGATCATCTGAATCAAAATTGTTGAGATTAAAATTGTTATGCTGGTTCTTCAAATCCTAATTGACTTTCATAGACTTTTAAAAAAATATTTATTTATCTCCCCTGTCCACTCCCCCTGCCTTGTTGTCTGCTCATTGTCTGCTCTCTGTGTCTGCTCGCCCTCTCTTCCGAAGGCACCAAAAACCAAACCCGGGACCTTCCAGGTGGTAGGTGGGTGCTCAACCACTCGAGCCACATTGGTTTACCTATAGACTTTTTAATATTGTTTAGCTTTAACAATAATCTGAAAACAAGAAATATATGGAATTTTTTCATGTTTTTTTTTCAATTCAAACAAAACTTCATTAAACAAACATCATCAAAAAGTTTGAACTGTATTTCATATCATTTTCTTTAAATACAAACTATTAATTTCATAGTTTAAGATAAAATTTGACAACAAATTGTTCTAAATAGAAACAAACCAAACTTGGAAGATTGCTTTTTAAAAACTCAATTTTGGAGGTAAAAAAAGTTGATTTTATGTCAAAACCTATCATCAGAATAATACCTAGAATAAGTTATGAAAGCTTTGATGAATGACCCATTTCTTATATTTATATGAAACTTTGTGCAATAAAAACATTTTGAATTTTCTGAAAAGAATATATGGAAAAGAATACTTACCATTTTACCGATTGTTAAACTGAATTGAGGCCTATATACCTTGATTAACTCCCGTGTAACAGTTTTTTTCTTAGCACTTCAGCTATTTTTCTCATTAACGACGCTACTGAAAATATATTGAACATTAGGCAGAGGAAATAATCTTTCTCTGTATTTTTAAAACAATATTTCCACTAGTCAAAGGGAAAATTTAAATATACACACACACACACACACACACACACACACATACTTATTTCCTTCCCACTCATTCCCACATAGAAAAGCATATAGCAGAGAGTTTCCTATGACATTTCTTTAAGTGAAATTGTAAAAATTGTATTTTATGATTAGGTCAGGAAATACTGATCTTTTGTTATTTCCATAGGGTGTAGAGAAAAGTGGGAGACGGTCACAAGAAGTATTTTGTGTGCCTTTGTTTTTTACCTAAAAGGTTAAACAGATTATTTTCTAGGAATTCTAAGGAAGCATGTACATTTATTCTGTCAGTGAAGACTTTAAATATAATTAGAATTCACAATTCAAGTGAACCTACACATTATTTCAATGGAAATAAATTTTAAATATGCATTATATATAGCTAAATATATAAATAGACAAATAAGTATGTATAAATATAAAAGTGATGTCCTGATTATTCAAGAGAGATATTTTCAGCAACCAAAATTTCAGAATGTAGTATTTATTTCTAAATATCATATTTTGCATAGTATCTTACAGCCATATCCAGTTTAAACAGACTTTCAGAGGAGCACATTCACCCTTCAATTTCACAATGAACCTATATAAAACAAGACCATCATTCTTCAGGTGTTTGGAATTCTTCAATTAGTAGTAAAGAATTCCAAGCCACCATAGTGGATTTGAAGGAAATAGAAATTATGGTTGGGTCCTACACTCCAATCAACCATAGACATTCAAATTTTAAGTAGACCACTAAAAATATTTATAAAAATAGCATTTAAAATATAAATTTATATTGTCTAGAAATATCAATATTTTTTCAAATGGTGCCATGTAACTAAAATATCCCTACATGTTCCTGGCTGTTTCTAGACAGAAACCTTGTATCAATTTAAGTTAGTGACATAAGTTTAGCTTTTCACCATCTCTTGAGTTGCATGTATAATGATTCTAGTTAATGTTAGTTTATACCTAAAGCTTCCATAAACTGATGAAATTGCATTAATTTTTGGAATGTCCCCTTACCAATTAGGATGTTTTATTTGGGTGACCTATATTTTTTTATCCCAATTCAATCTAATAATATACATTAACTCAGTCAATTTATAATATTTTGCTTAATTTAAAAAATTACTCTAGACTGCTATGATTTTACAGTAAATGAAATTATAAAAATTTAGTGATATATGAGTAAGGCAATTTAAAATTGTGTCCTTCGTGGTAAGGAGACAAACAAGCTGTCAGTAAGCTTCATGTGTATTTTCTTTCCTAGGAATTATATGTGATTTACAATTCATAAAAATTGTTTTAAAGTAGAATAAGAATGTGTATGATGTGATCTTTATGTCTCTTTGGGATAGCTTTAAGTCTACTGTACATTTTATTTACTAGAGTTGCACAGCACAAGAGTACTTAGAAATCTCTTATGTCCTTGAAGCTGAAGGAATAGTTGAAGTGCATAAAATAATATTTACTAAGGTGCTTGGAGGTATATAAATATTACTGCTAGGGTGGCAGATTAGATTGTCTCACTGCAAAACTTTGTGGTTTTATGTATTCGTGTTGTTGTTTTGTTTTTCTTTTTTCTTTATTTTGGCTTTTGATTCCACCTCCCTCAGAGTCTTTCAATGTTAGGACCACTGTGTACTCAAGGTTACCTTAGTGGCATGGAATTAATGCAAATGAAGAAAGTGATTGTAATTACATCTGTATTTAAGCTACTTCCAGGAAAAAACTTCACCCTTGGAGAGACTAGAATCCAAGATATAGAGTAAAGTTTTGAATTCTTGAAAGGTAATGGATATTTGTATATGACCTTGAAAAAAACGCACTAGGAGGTTTCCCAGTTCCAACTTCCCCTCACACTGCCCTATCACTGTAGTTTGAATTAACACATTATAGAGCTCATTCCCCCTGAAAGAATTATCCCCTATTAAAATGCAAATGTCCCGGAAAAGAGAGTACAAGAATCAATCAATCATGTACACCTTAATGAGAAGTAGTCATTCAAATCCTTCCCAACCTTATAGCTATCTGAAATTGAACATTGATTAGAAGGAGATGAGACAGAAGTACTTTGCCAACCAAGAATAGGTAGAAGATAAAAACTAAATAGGAAATTAGAAAGTGCTGATAATAAATTTTGCATATTTTACAATGTTTCAAAGAAGTTGAATCCTAGCTAAGAAACAATTATTGGAGGTTTGGGGGCTGAATGCAAGAACAGACTGTGCTATTGTAAAGGCTTACTATGGCGCACTTGCATTTGAGTAGCAAATATTATTATTATTATTTTCTCTATCCTTTTCCTTACCTAGATGACAAACAGTTATGTGGAAGTGTGCTGGAGTAAGTCCCCAAATGCAGCCATGTATCAGTATTTATGCAGTCAGCTCAGGTATGCCTGCATTAAGAGCACAAATACAGACATGTGTATTCTGAATTTGTCAGAATAACTAAAGAGACAATAAATAAAAAGAGTCTTCACTTTTTAAAAACGATCTGCATATGATTTCCATAGACATACTCTCAAGAATGTAAAATGTCAGTGATTTAGAGATATTTGTTATAAATATAATTTTAAAAAAAAAATATCTGCTTCATAAGGCAGCATACTTTCTAATTCTTCTGCATTTCTACGCTCATGAAAATTGAATGCAATAATTGGCTTTCCATAGAACTTAAATTTCAGCTATCAATAGCATCTTCATCATTACCTTTATTTTTATGTGTTTGTGTGTGTGTGTGTATGTGTGTGTTCAGACTTATGGAGGAGTCACACACAAACAAGCACAGATGGTTACCTGACTTCAAGGACATTTGTTGAAGAGCCTTTGAGAAAGTCATTTCTCTGCTGTCCTCTTCATGGTCTGTTGTCTTCCAAAACAATTTTGAAAGGCAGAGCAATATGATCGTATTTTAGCTATTAATATGCATATATAACATGCATTTAAAATATAATAAGTAGGTCATTATACATTATATATATGTAAAGTAAATATATTTCCTGCATAAAATATATTATACACATTCATATACATAATTGAACTGACACCTGCCACAGTAAATTACCATAAAGGATTACATGTTATATGAGAATAGTTTCATCTGTTGTTATACTTTCTTAGGGTTGAGACATCAGTGACATGAATTTAGTGTCAGGACATAATAAAATTCATCCATTGCTCTAATCTGAGGAAATCCAATTACCTGCAGACACTGTTTTAGTTTTCCAGCGATGCTATCACAAATATCACAGACTGGTAGACTTAAATAACAGGAATTTATTGTCTCACAGTTTTGGAGGCTGTAATTCCCAAATCATGGTGTTGGCAGAATCACGATTTTGCTGAAGTCCACAGTGACCTAATGGTAGTTTTGGGGACAACCGTAACTCAGTCTCTGCCTCTGTCACATCGCCATCTGTCTACTTCTGTCTACTTCGCACTTCTACCCCCTGTATCCAAATTTCTTCTGCTTATAAAGATTTCAGTCATATTGGATTAAGGCCACCATGATTCAGTTTGGCCTCATCTCAACTAGCAAGTTTGTCAAAGATCTACTTTGTAAATGAGTTCATATCCACAGTAGCTGGGATTACGATGTGAGCTTGTCTTTGTGGAGGGCATGAATCAATTCATAACAAACACTTTAAGAAGTATATAACTGGTTTGGCTACAAGGATGAAAACAATCAATATCTGACTGAATGCTCATGAATAAGATCTTATCTCTGTTTTATTGTATCTTATAAACGCTGTATCACAATACATTTTTGAGACTATGTATATAGTAAACAATGGTGATAAATCAGTTACTACCTCAACTAGTAATATTTTTACAATTATTTGCAGGTTTTATCTTCTAATTAGGCTTTTGTTGAATTGTTAGTTTTCGTTAATCCTGTTTTACACTTTTGTTTGGATTTTTTGCATTATTATTATTATTATTTTAGTATATGCTAATGTGAAAGTATAAGTTAATTGGGCTTATGGATTAAATCCTGTATATTTATCTGCTCTTAAGAAATCTATTTTTTTCAATAAGAATTTGAATTAAAAAAGTATTATTATGTTTACAATATTAGGCCAGGTAAATTAAGAACATAGAGACATTAATAAATTAAGTACAGATTCTTATTTCTGTGGTTCTGCTTTAAATTTGTTATCTATTGGGTCATTCCCTTTCACTTAGTAACATTATCATGAATTTATAATTTTATAAAGTTCGTGTTTTATTTAACTCTAAATGTGAAGAATTCCATTCTGAAAAGTTCTTTAGTATCCATCTAATTTGCTGCTTTTTCTTCAATAAAAATTATAATTTTATTTATTACTGAAAAGAAGAGAAAACATAAAAGTAAAACCAGAAAAGACAAGTTGCAACTGTCCACATTTTACAGAATATTTTATTTCAATAGTCAGCATCAAACCTGTGAAGTAAATTGCTTTTGCATACTTCAGTACCATATGTCAGCCATCTTGCTTATCACTGAACAAGCCGCATTTGAACTAAGCAGCTCAGTATCACAGTGAGGGATGTGGTTACTGATTGAATACAGGTGTAATGGTTGATATACTGTCAAACAGTCTGACGTTAACCTAAGATCTTTGTTGAAATAGTTATTACTGATGGCACAAAATGTAATTGCTAATTTTCTGCCTGAGTGGTTACATATTTTCTCTAACTCTTAAGAGTTATTCATCCTTTTCCCACTGCCCATTCCTCAGAGTTTAAGGCAGATGTGTCAGTGGTCCATGGGCCAGTAATTGAACCTGTCACTTGCAATCTACGAACTTCATTCTTCAGAAGTGTGACTACTGCTTTATTCACTCTCCTACTTATTTTTCTCTAGGTATCAGATGTCTTACTTGAACCTAAGCTAATCATTATTCATTGTTTCTCTTTAATACTCCTTGGTCACAGAGCAAAGGAATTGGGGGCGATTCAAGTCTGATTATTTTTTAATATTTCTCATAGATCTCTGGTTTTCAAAGGAAGTGCTTCATTTTGAGCCTAATTTTAATAAACCAATCAATTGATTTGTGGGTGTACAAAGAGTGGGGGTTAAGTGAAGAAGGGGATAGGAGGCTTCCATGAATTTGTTATCCCCATTTGGATGAAACCCTTTTTAAAACAACAGCACAAATCAGTCCTGCTGATGTACCTTTCTAAAGATTTACTTAGTAGTACTGAGTGCCAGTGATTAGTATCCAGTGACCAGTCAGGGTTTAGTGGTTTTGATAGTTAAAATGCTATAAAAAATAATTCAGTTTCAATAAATATCCTACTATCAAATGTATTTTCTACCGAAACAATTCACTTAAGCTATGGTTTACAGTAAATTAAAAGTGGAGAAAATATATGTAAAAATTATGTTTAAGAAACCTTGGTAAACACTAATGTGTATTTTGTTAAAATTAATTTACAGTTAAATGCATGTTAAAAATTATACAGTTTATTATACCTTACATTATTGCTTGATTGATTTTATTTGCAAAGGATGAGATAATTCTCCCCATAATTCTGCTCCCTGAATGAATAAACAGGATTATAAAACTGTAGACAGAAATTTAAGATGGTGGAGTATATCTCCTATTATATGAAAAATATGATAAATTACTTTGACTTAGGGGAAAATACAGGCTTATTTTAAAATTCTGCCTTAACTCTTTGTTTTCTTAGTGACCAAGGACAAATTATCTGCATCTCAGCCCTTATTTTTGAAAGGGGTATAGTGATTCCTGCTTTGCTAGTTGATGTCAATATTAGAGATATATAGACAAATCACTGAGAAAACATCTGGCAAATAACAGAGACATAATGTGTAGTGACTACTGTCATGGAACCTGTTATGAATCCCAAAGTTCCAGTAATATTAAGACAATTTACTTATGGAAGAGTCAGCTACCAGTATTAAGGGGTGGGGAGAATATTTTGAAGTTTGGGTAAAAGAAGATATTGCAGATCTTTTAGGTTTAATTCTAATTGAGGAAAGACAGTGGTAGGCATTCTTCTTATATTTGCATTTGTCTGGGAGGAATTGACAATGGAAGGAAGTAGTGTTTACATACATCAACAATGCACTAAAATGCAATATTTGGTATCTATACTAAGTGGTTCACAGATTGATTTGTACAGACAATGCATTGTAAATCAGTTATTATTTGGTGCCCCAAAACAGGGGAAGGGGCATCTCTTAAGTTATATTCCATTTAATTTTTCAAAAAGGCATATTTATAGGTAAAATTTCCAAATTTAAAACTGTAATTAATTTGTATGTCTTGAGTTTCATTGATATGTGTTTCAATTTGTCTCCAGATGGCCACTTTCAGGTTGTAGAAGTAAAGTAAGTACAATTGATAGGTAAGCTTTGAAAATGGGTGGACATTAGGGGACTGAATATGAGGTAATAGGATCTGGTTACAGATGAATTTAGGAAATACAAGTCATGAGCATTTTGAAAAGATAGGTCACAAGACAGGCTTCAGGGCCATGTATGTCATATAATAATATGGAAGAAAATAGCTATCAAAGGCCAAGATGTCAAGATTCCTCACAGATAAGGGTGATGGAAGAAAGTTTCCAGAGGCTGAGTTCTGAGAGATAGTTAGGGACTTACTTATGTAAGCCTTATCATAATAGGTTTATTTCTATTCCTAGTAAAGTAATTAATGATTTCCCTTATAAAATATGCTTTGACCACATCTCAGTAAATGCCTACATAAACTAGCAATTATCTAAAGGCAAAAAAGTTAGAATCATTCTTTTTTTTTGTTCATCACATACTTGATATACAACATAATGCACAGATGTAAAGTATATTTTACATTACAACTTGGTAATTTTTTTTTTAAAGAACTCATAAATCTTTTTTTTTTATTGACTTTGTAATATACAACTTGGTACTTTTGACACATAAATATTCCTACAAATATATCACCAAAATCAAAATAATAGATATATTTATTGCTTTTTATTCCCCTCTTCCTAAAGTTGAGACAGGTAAAAAGCATTCATGAACAGTTGATGGATGAGTATACAAATGAGTAAATGCATTTTGATAATACTATTCTTCATTAATCCAGGTCTCAATTTAATATTATAGTTTTATTTTCTAATGTTCACCATTAACAATGGATACCTCATGAATGGATGACATTGCAAGAAATATTTGAATTTAAACAGTAAGAATTGATATAAAATACAGAGCTCACACATAAAGAGCACAATAAAGCAACTAATATATGGTGCTGATTATAATCTATGATGATTTGAAACTATATGTACCACAGAAAAATATGTTTTTAAAGTTAATCCAATCCTGTGGGTGTGAACCCATTGTAAGTAGAACTTTTTGATGAGGCTATTTTGGTTAAGGTGTGACCCCCCTCATGCCGGATGGATATTAATTCTATTACTAGAGACCTTTATAAAAGAATAAAAATCAGACAAAAAGAGAGAAGCCAGGGAAGCACAAAGCTGAAATCAGTGAAAAACAGAAGAGAAGTTAGAGACCAGCAGATGCCACCATATGCCCTGCCATGTGACAGAGGAGCCAAGAATCACCTGTAGTTGGTATTCAGAAAGAAAGCATCATTCTGATGATGCCTTGATTTGGACATTTCCCCAGTCTCAAAAACATGAACAAATAAATTCCCATTGTTTAACTTGACTCATTTCATGGTACTCGCTCTACTCAGTCTAGGAAATTAATACATGGTCCAAATTATGTCTTCACTCTTGGCTAACTAGAGCTCTCCTAAGACTAAACAATGACTACATCAGAAGATGACCCCACTGGTGTTGTGGATTAGTAGGAATGGGTCAAATGAGATTCATAAATAATTTTTGAAGAAATGTCCTAACACCTGAATTGGTACAGAATGCTGCATAAATAGCATTTTTAAATGTAGAGCTCAGAACCTTGTGCCTAAACTTTCTTACAGGTGTTTGACATTTCCCACCCTTGGCCATCCATAGAGAATTCCTTTTATATGATATGGGAAAACAAAATTTTGAAATATGAAAGATACTTCCTCCTTTTCTTTCACTCTAATTCATTTACATTCTTGATTCTTTTAATGAATCAATTTTATTGATACATATTAATAAACATACATTTCATCCAAAGTGTGCAATCAATGGTATTTGTTATAATCATATAGTTGTGCATTCATCGCCTCAATCGTTATTAGATCATTTTCATTATTTCAATAATAATAATAATAAGCAAAAAAAAGGCAAACAAACAAAGAAAATTCCTCACCTCTCCAGCTCTCTATGCATTCCCCTCTGTACATAGCTGTTATTCATACTTCACATAGTACATTTGTTTCATAATAGGGCAATTATATAGTATTGGTCCTTTTGTGTCTGGCTAACTTCACTCAAGATAATGTTCTCCATGTTCATCAATGTTGCCATGTTTCATGACTTCATTTCTTCCTACCACTGCATAATATTCCATTGTGTGTATACTGCACAATTTGTTTATCCATTCCTCAGTTGATGGACATCTGGGTTGTCTCAAACTTTTGGCTTTCATGAATAGCACTACTATGAAAATGAGTGTGCATATATCTGTTTGTGTCACTGCTTTCAGTTCTTCTGGATATATACCTAGCAATGGTATAGCCGGATTCCATAGCAAGTTTATATTCAATTTCCTTAGGAACTGCCAAACAGTCCTCCACAGTAGCAGTACCATTCTACATTCTCACCAACAGTGAATAAGTGTTCCCATCTCAACACATCCTTTCCAACATTTACAGTTTTCTGACTCTTTAAGAGTGGTCAGTCTAATAGGTGTGAAATGATTTCTCATTGTAATTTTCATTTGCATTTCCCTAATTGCTAGAATGTTGAACATTTTTTCGTGTGTTTATTTGCTGTTTGTATTTCTTCTTTGGACAGTTGTCTTCACAAGTCTTTTGCCCATTTTTAAATTGGATAATTTGTCTTTTTATTGTTTAGTTGCATAATCTCCTTATGTATCATGGATATTAAACCCTTATCAGATATGTGATTGCCAAATATTTTCTCCCATTGTGTCAGCTGCCTTTTCACCCTTTGACAAAGTCCTCTGAGGTGCAAAAGCATTGATTTTTGATGAGGTCCCATTTATCTATTTTTCCTTTTATTGCTCATGCTTTCGGCATAAGTTTTAAGAAACTACTGCCTACCACAATGTCTTGAAGATGTTTTTCTACATTTTCTTCAGGAGTTTTATGGCTGTTATTTTTGTATTTAAATCCTTGATCCATTTTGAGTTAATTTTTGTTTAAAGTGTAAGATAGGGGTCTTCTTTCTTTATTTTGGACATGACTATCCAGTTCTCTCAGTACCAGTTGTTAAATAGATTCTTCTGGCCTAGCTGGATAGGTTTAATAGACTTGACAAAAATCAGTGGAGTCTCTTAGCCATATAAACTCATTTGTCTTTACCGTTTCCCCCTTTTATTTTAGGTCTTTTTCTAGTTGCATCACCAGGTGGTGATTGGTAGTTATCCCTTGGCACCAGGGAGGCTCTTCCCCGGGAGTCATGTCCCACATTGGGGGGACGGTAATGAATTTATAAGCTGAGATTGGCTTAGAGAATGGCCACATTTGAGTAACATGGAGGCTCTCAGGAGGTAATTCTTAGGTACCCTGCAACTCTAGGCCTAGTTGAAATTTTGCACATAGGCTCTTAAGTATACTCACCAGTATCAAGGGCCTATCATTGGACCATCCTTCATCACTGGTCTTTGCCCTTGCACTTGGAGAGCTGATGCTGTTCCCTTGGGGAATGCACCAGAGCTCCCCTGGCTAGAACCCCAGCACTCCCTCAGTTGTTGTGTGAACTCAACCTCCTACTATGACAATACCCAACATATATCCAAACATATTTATATACTCTATATACATGCCCTGCCTCCCAACCATGTGTTCCCCATCAATGACACTCAATACCAGTGGACCTCCCCTGCCATAGTTGAACCCCTTTGTGGTCCAAAACTTCTTCAAAAATGAAGCCTGGTATATTGCCAAATTTAATTAGTAGGAAAATGAAATAGTAAAGGTGGGTTTAAAGATTAGAAATAGAATACTGTAGCAGCACTCCAAAATGTATTCAACAAATGCAATGAATGTGCCACACTGATGAAAGATGTTGTTGAATTGGGAAGAGCTGGGGGAGTGGGGAGTGGGGTATATGGGAACCTCTTATATTATTAATGTAACATTTTGTGTGATCTATGTATCTTTAAAAAAAGACAACAAAAATTTGCTAAAAAAATCAATGGAATGTAGATATAAGTGTCTTTTTCTCAGTTCTCGACTCAGTTCCATTGGTCGGTCTGTCTTCTCTTATGTCAGTTCAATGCTGTTTTTACCACTGTAGCTAACTAATATGCTTTAAAGTCATAAAATGAGAACTCTCCAACTTCTTTATATTTTAAGAATTTTTTTTTTGCTATTTTGGGCCCCTTACACTTTAAACAAATTGGTTATTGGCTTTTCAATTTCTGCAGAAAAGGCTGTTGGGATTTTTATTGGGATTGCATTGAATATGTAAATCAGTTTGGTTAGCATTGACATCATAATGGTATTTAGACTTCCAATTCATGAATACTGAATGTCCTTCCATTTATTTAAGTCTTCTTCAGTTTCTTTTAGCAATTTTTTGTAGTTTTCTGAATACAGGCCATTTATTTCCTTGGTTAAGTTTATTCCTAAATAGTTGATTGTTTTAGTAGCTATTATAAATGGAATTTTTTTCTGATTTCCTCCTCAGATTTCACATCAGTAGTGTATAGAAATGATCTTGATTTTTGTATATTAACCTTGTGCTCTGCCACTTTGCTGAATTTGTCTATTCTAGTACTTTGTTTTGGAATTTTCAGAATTTTCTAGTTATAGGAACATGTCATCAGTGAATAGTTAAAGTTTTACTTCTTCCTTTCCTACTTGGGTGCCTTTTATTTCTTTATCGAGCCTAATTGCTCTAATTAGAACTTCTAGCACAAAATTGAATAATAATGGTGACAGTGAGCGTCTTTGTCTTGTTCCTGATCTCAGCAGGAAAGCTTTCAGTCTTTCAAGGTTGAGTACAATGCTACCTGTAGATTTCCCATCTGTGCACTTCACCATATTGATAAATTTTCCTTCTAGTCCTTTCTTTTGGAGTGTTTTTATCGAGAAAGAGTGCTCTATTTTGTCAAATGCCTTTCCTGCATCAGTGAGATGATCATGTGATTTTTCTTCTTCGATTTATCAATATGGTTTATTACACTAATTGATTTTCTTGTGTTGAACCACTCTTGCATATCTGAGATAAAACCCACTCAACCATGGTGCATAACTCTTTTTAATGTGCTTTTGGATTGGGTTTGCAAGTATTTTGTTGAAGATATTTATATCAATATTCATTAGAGATATTGGTCTGTAATTTTCTTTTTTTTTTTTTTTAAGTATCTTTATCTGACTTTGGTATTAGGGTGATGCCGGCATCATAAATTGACTTTGGTAGAATTATTTCCTGTTAAATCTTCAGAAAAAGTAGAGCAAGATCAATATTAGTCCATCTTTGAATTATTGGTGGAATTCACCTTGTCCTGGGTTTTTCATCTTTGGGAGGTTTTGATGACCTTTTCAATCTTTTCACTTGTTATTGGTCTGTTGAGGTTTTCTATTTTTTCTAGGGTCCATGTATGTGGTTCATGTGTTTCCAGGAATTTTTCCATCTCATATATATTTTCTAGTATTTTGGCATATAGTATTCTCTTACAATCTCTCTTATTTCTGTGGGATCAGTGGTAATGATCCCCCTCTCACTTCTGATTTTATTTATTTGTGTCTTTTATCTTTTTTCTTTTCACTCTAGCTAAGGTTGTATTGATTCTTTTGATCTTCTGAAAGACCCAACTTTTAGTTTTGTTGTTTCTCTCTATTGATTTTTCATTCTTGATTTCCTTTATTTCTGCTCTGATCTTTACTATTTCTTTCCTTTAGCCTGGTTTGGTATTACTTTTGTTATTTTTCTAGTTCTTCCAGGTGTGCGGTTAGATCATCAATTTTATCTCTTTTTCTTTTTAAATGTAAGCATTGAGGGCTAGAAATTTCCCTCTCAGCACTGCCTTTGTAGTGCCCCATAGATTTTGATATGCTGTGTTCTAATTTTCATTCATCTCAAGATATTTGCTGAATTCTTTTGCAATTTTTTCTTTGATTTACTGATTGTTTAAGAGTGTGTTTTTAATATCCTTATGTTTATGAATTTTCCCTTTTTCTGCCCATTATTGATTTGCAGCTTCATTGCATTATGATAAGAGGAAGTGTTTTGTATAATTTCAATCTTTTTAAAGTTACTGAGACATTTTGTCTATCTTGGAGAAGGTTCCATGAGCACTTGAAAAGAATGTATATCCTGCTATTTTGGGGTACAGTGCTCTATAGATGTCTGTTAAGTCTGGTTCATTTATTAAATTATCCAAGTTCTCTGTTTCTTTATTTATTCTCTGTCCAGATGTTCTGTACAATACTGAAAATGGTGTATTGAAGTTTCCAACTATTCTTTTTAGAGATATCAATTTCTCCCTTCATCTTTGCCAGTGTGTGCCTCATGTATCTTGGGGCACTGAGGTTAGGTGCATAAATATTTAAAATAGTTATTTCTTCTTGCTAAATTTCCAACTTTATTAATGTTTAATGACCTCCTTTATTCCTTATAACAGTTTTGTATTTAAAATCTATTTTGTCCAATATTAGTATCACTACTTTAGCTCTTTTTTGGATAATATTTGCATTGTTGTGTGCTTACATCTATTAGGTTCAATCCATCTGTGTCTTTTGATTGGTGAGTTCAACCCAATAACATTCAATGTTATGACTGTAAAAGCATTACTTACTTCATCCATTTTAACCTTTGTATTTCTGTTGTTGTGTCATACTATATCTTTTTACCCTTTCTAATATCCTTCATTTCTACACTTTTCTCCAATTCTCTCACCCTTGTTTTTTTACATTCAGGCTGTAGCATTCTCTCTAGTATCTCATGTATGTTATAGGCCTTTTGGTAACATAGTCTATCAGTTTTTGTTTGTCTCTGAAGACTTTGAATTCCCCTTCATTTGTGAAGGAGAGCTTTGCTGGATACAGAATTCTTGGCTACCAGTTTTTCTCATTCAATACCTTAATTACATCATACCACTTTCTTCTCTCCTCTATGGTTTCTGATGAGAGGTCAGCAACTTAATCTTATCATGTTTCCCTTGTATGTGATGATTTGCTTTTCTCTTGCTGCTTTCAAAGTCTTCTTTTTGTCTTTGATATTTGTCATTTTAAATAGTAAGCATCTCGGGGAAGATTTGTTTGTTTATTCTGTTTGGAGTGTATTGCCCTTCTTGGATATTGATATTTATGACTAATAAGGGTAGGAAATTTTTCAGTCATTATTTCCTCAAATATTCTTTCTGCCCTTTTCCATTTTCTTCTCTTTCTGGGATGCCAATATTGTATATGTTTTTGCTTATCACATTGTCATGCAATTCCCTGCTACCCTGTTCCATTTTTTCATTCTCTTCTTTTTTTGTTCTCCTGTCTTTTCCAGTTCCGATGTTTTGTCTTCAAAATCACTAATTCTGTCTTCTAGCAATTCATATGTTCTCTTATGTACCTTTGATGTATTTTAAATCTCATCCATTGTATCTTTCATTCTGTTAAGCTCAATTACTTTTCTTTGTAGACTTTCAAATTCTTCTTTGTGCTTACCCAGTGTCTTCTTAATATCCTTTATCTTGTTTCTTTCAATTCTTTAACCTGATTTAGATAAGTTGTGATTATCAATGATTAATTGCCTTAAATCCTGAATTTCTTCAGGATATTTGGTTAGTTCCTTTGACTGAACCATCTCTTCTTGTTTCCTAGTATGGCTTGTAATTTTTCCTGATGTCTAGGCATCTGATATGTTGGTGACTTTACTCTGATGGCCAATTTCTCTATCTTGCCTATTATTATTTTTTCACAGCACTTTGATATTTGACTCAACTTATCCTAAGTCTTTAAAATTGCCCAGCTTACATTACCAAAATTTTGCCAGGTATTCACTATTGGGCCCAGACTTTTTCCTAGGGGTGGGGTAAAGAGCCCTAAAAGCAGTTTCTGTCCATGTAATTTCCATATGGACCAGAGGATGGTGCTCTTTGGCACACTTTTCCATAGAGGTTTATCTCTTTTGGCTTTCATTTGTTTTTATCTGGTCACAGCCAAAATTCAAAGTTGGCTCTGCTGGCTGAATTCATAGAAGAAAAGCCCCCTGACCCTGCTCTCTTTTCCCTTGTAATAGCTGGCAGGGAGAAAAATGTCTGCTCTTTTTTCTGTCAGCTGAAATGAGCCAGGGGTTTTATCCCTTCTTAATATCTCCGGGTTGAGGAAGGGAATCCCTTCTAGGCAGCCCAAAGGTTTAGAAACTCACAGTTCTTGTGTCAGCTTCTTTGTCTCTCTGTCCCTGACCCTTCTAGGAGTTATGAAGCACTGTCCTGGTCTGCTGACCCCCAAAGCAGGTCCCTGGGACAGCCTTTGGCCCTTTCTCTGTTGTTTTGGTAAGAGCTGAACCTTATAGACGTAATCCAATGCCATGTTCCCACAATTACCCTTAATTCAGTTTTTCTACATTCCTACTTTTAAAAGGATATAACACCATCTGAAAACAAACAACTTACTTGTACCTATGTGGTAGAGGCCTTCAAGGTATTTCTTTCAGCTAAAACATTTTTTAGACTGTTAATTATGCTACAAAGTGAATTCTTCTTTAAAACATCTCTGCTGATTTTGTGACACACACCATTTAAGATGGATTAACTTGATTATGTCACACCGTCAAGTGTCCAGATGCTGTTATTCTAGGACAAAACTTGGAGTAAACCAGGTACCATGTGGCCTTTTTTCTAGAATTGTAAAGTATCTTAATGACAATGATGATATTCGTACAGTTACTTATAAGTCCTGCTTTGAGCAACTATGATAAAAAAAACTACTTAATATAACAGTGACTATTCTAATGATGGTAATTTGCGTTAGTAACTTGATGGAAGAGTTGTTTAGAATTTCACAGCCTCATTGTATTCTAAAAGGCAAAGATTATTTCCTTGCTTCATCTAAGCCCTACTAGATATTCCAGGTTCAAGCAATGTCATATTAAATGGATTCTGAAAGAAAGGAGAAATTAAAGATTAGTATTGGATACTCACTGGATTTGTTAACAGTTGTTATTATTATATTATCATTTCTTGGTTACTTTGTTGAATAATGGGAAGTGAACAACTATATTTGAACCCAGCTTATTCTATAGTTCTTAATCTAAATGTACACTCGATTTTTTTTAATTCAGTTGTACATATACAAATGCATAAACACACACATTATTTAAAGATGGAAATCCGAAACGTATTGCTATGTTTGGGGGGGCATCATTACAAACGTTCTCAGTCTAATCTTGTCTCTATCAATATAGTAATCTTTCTATTTATAATTTATGATATTTATGAATCAGATTTTGCAAATTGTCCAGGTGCTTTTCTCAAATTAATATTCTGTCATTTTTTATTTTTAAGATAAATTTTGCAATACCTTAAATTCTGTAATTATACTATACATAATTTAAATAAGGCAGATGACTATGAAGAAAAATATTATTTTCCAAATCATAAAAGTTGCATACAACTATTAAGAAAATTGTTTTTCATTCATCTTTCAATGTTTATAAAAACTTACAATCACCCACCCTACTTCTTCATTTTTTAAACTTTGAATAAAAATTGAATTTCACAATAAAATAAATATCACAAAATATTGCTTTACAACATTTTTTATTTTATATATTATGGATACCTTTTTAATCAGTACTTATTTATTTCACTTTTCTTTATTTCGCATAGTTAATGAAGTATGAATGAGTCAACCATTCCAGTTATGGACTTTATGGATATTTTAGTATTTTGCTTTTAAGGAATGTTGCAATAAACTGATTTGTAAGGGAATTATCTACCTAAAATTTTACAAAACCATATAAAGTTCTCCTGATTATGCATTTGATATTGTCATCAGACAGATGGATTTTTTGAAATCTGACACAAAAACAAAATAATAGTTGCTCTTTAACTGTGTATGTATGGTAGTCTGAGGCTTCTGTGGGCTCCAGGAAAGATCATGTCCTTAGAGCTAATCCATTCCTGTGAGTGTGAACTTATTGTAGGTGGGACTTTTTGATTAAGTTACTTCATTTAAGAATTACTTCAGTACAGCCATGACTCAAGGTGGTTCTCAATCCTTTTACTATAATCCCTTATAAATAGAGTGAATATGGAGTGGCAAAGAGAGGTAGTCCAAGAAGATGACTGCAAAAAAGTCATGGGAGCCCAAAAGAACCCAAAGAAACTCAAGAGAAATCCACAGATGGAACAGTCAGAAGTTAAAGCAACAGAGCCTTTAACAGAAGTTAAAGCAACAGGGGGAAGCAGAGACCTGCAGATGCTGACATGCCTTCCCATGTGACAAGAGTCCAGGATTGCCTGTGTCTGGTTTTTAGAGAAAGGGCTTTGCTGATGATGCATTGATTTGGACAGTTTTCTCAGTTTCAAAACTGTAAAACTGCAAGCCAATAAAGCCCCATTGTGAAAAGCAACCCATTTCTGGTATGTTCCTTTTGGCAGGTTTTAGCAAAATAAAACAGTAGGTTTTTGAAATAAATTATAATTACATGGAACCAAAATAACTTCATTGGGCACACACAATAACATCTTTAAAGCATCTTTTGTATTGCTGAGAACAAGTGAAAGCCAGAAAAGATAGGTTTTAAAGCCACAGGTGAGTCAATATAAAATATATATAAATTATCTGATGATTCCTCAACTGTTACAGAAATATCTCCTCTAGGATAAGTAAGTTTGCTTTATCTGGGACAGTTTTAGAAACCTATAATAAATGACATTGAATTCCTGTATAATACCATTTAAGAGTTAATTTATCATCTTATTAGGAATAGTTTCTTGATTATTAGCAATCTGAGTTTATTTTGAAATAGTTTAGGTATAATGCTTTAGCAAATATAGTAGTATTTCATACAGAAATCATCCTGATAAAATAGGTATTAGAGTGTCAAATTCTCCTTTCTGCAGATGAGGGGAACTAATGGTCAGTGAGAGGAAATAAATTGAATGTGTTACAAAGTTGGTTACTCTAAGAGCTCTGACCTTAGACCAGGAATTTGGGTTCCTCATTCTTCTTTCCACTAGATCATATTGCTTCCCAGTATACCTGACCATACAGTGAGTGGTTAAATAGAATTTTCTCTTATATATGATGTGCACAAATCATATAACATCCTGATGCAATATTCTAATAATTTAAGTGCAGAAATTATCCAAATGATATGGGTGAATTTACTGCTTGAAACCAGTTCATGTAATTTTACTCCTACAGAAAATATATACCAAGATTATTTCTTCAACCATCAACCATACTGACTTCTCACTTCCCTCTCTAATATTGACTCACTGAAAAAATCAGGTAATAAATTTAATTATGCAATATATTCTCCATTTGTCCTTCCAAATCTCCTCCTCACACTCCTTGACATTTCTCTGTATCTCAGAAGGCTATGACATACATCTTTCCATATTTATTCTCTGGCTTCCCATGAGTGTGGGAGAGAAATGGAGACTGAAAATAAGAAGTCAGGGTATTTTTTCTGTTAACTTCCTTTCTTTCTCTGTTATCAAGGAACTGCTCTCCTTTCCCCCCAGGTTAGAGATTGGCAAATACCTGCTCTTACTAACTCTATATTTTGTTCGTTTCTTTTATCCCTGCCTACAACTTTAAATAGCTCTTTCATTAAACTCTCTTTGATCCCCTCTTGGAATGCACCTTCTATGTCCTCCCAGAATTCTGAATGACACAGTTATTCAGTAGCTTAGAGATACAGATATTCTTCACTTTAGTTCCAGGTATGGGAAAGTCTAATTATAGGCTGCTCAGTCAAAAAAAAGAAACAATTATAAAAGTTATGCTAAGTGTTTCCACAATGCCTAAATTATACTTTCCAGATTTCTTTTATTGTTGGACTTTAATATAATTATTCCATATGCATGACATATTTATGGAAATAGAAGCTTTTCATCAGAAAACTATTTTTAAAATGTGGGTGAACTACTACTTGAAATTTAAGTAAGGTTGAATTTCCCAGAATATTACTGGAAGTATCTATTTGTGTGTCCAGAATTCTAGCTGCTAGAGTGGAGAGGATGAGAAAGATATGTAAATATGAGTAATATTACCTGTCTAGGACATTTTCTTACCAATATAAACGAACACTCACACAGAAAGAGAAAGTTCTGTCATTTTTTATCCTGCCTTGTGGCAGAAGGGTAAAGGCTGAAAAGGTGAGGCCCCAGACAGAGATGAACAATTTACCTGATAGCTTATAGCTGTGATTAGGAAGAGAGCAGAACAGCCAAGACTGATATAAGAAACCCTAAGAGACAAGTCTTACAGCTAAAAGCAGGAAAAAGTTAAGTAGCCATTAATGAGAGAGGAAACCTGGAAGGGAAAGAGAAACTTGGGCAGAGATTGGCAGCCATCTTGCTTTATCATGTGGCAAATAGCAGGATCATCAGTAGCTGACTTTGATGAGAAAGCTTCTCTGACAGTGCCTCAAGTTGGACTTTTTCACAGCCTGGGGGCTGTAAGCTACTACCCCAAATAAATGCCCTTTATAAAAGCCATCAGATTTCTAGTACTTTGCATCAGCAGCCCTTTGCTAGACTAATACACTACACAGATATCTGAAAAGTAGCATATACACTGAATATATAGAGAACTTCTACAAATCAGTAATAAAATGACAAACATCGTAATTTTAAAACTGCAAAAATTATGAGCAAACACCTCACAAAATAAGTTATGCAAATGGTCAATTTAAAAAAATTCTCATTAGGTAAATAAAAACTATGAATATCTATTCAGATGAGAAAAGTAGTGGAGAACACCAAATAGTGGTGAGGATATGGATCCATTTGAAATCTTACTTATTACCACTAAGGATGTAAATTGGTAAATCTACTTTTGAAAACAGTTTGGCTGTTACTTCAAAATTTAAGCATAGACTTATACTATGACCCAGCAATTTCATTTATAAGTATTTGCCCAAAGAGAAATGAAACATTTGTCCACAATATAGGTTAAACCAGAATGCTTATAGCACATTTGTTCATAAAATCTAAGCCAGATATAATTCAAATGCTCACAAACAAGATATAATGGGTTGCTTCTCTGTAAAAAAAAAAAAAAAAAAGAATTACTGATGCTTGCAACTACTTTGAAAAATCTCAAAAACATTATATTGAGAGAAAGAAGCCAGATAGGAAAGAATATTTTCTGTATTATTCCATAAAACTTAAGTTCAAGAATAGGCAAGTCTAATCTAATGAAATGGCATCAGACCAATAATTATCTATGATGGTAGAGATTGAATGAAGAAAGGCAAGAGAGAAATTTCTATATGATTAAATTGTTTTATATTTAATTGCAGTATTGTTACATGAGTGTATACATTTATCAAAACACATAAAATTTAAGTGTGACTTTCACTGCATATAAGTTACCTCAATAAAAAATAATGAATTAGCCTTTAATTCTAATCAACCATTCTCTGTAGTTGTTGTTAAAAAGTATTACTTGATTTGTGTGCTACCAATTATCAATTGCCAGACATTATCACTCAGATAAAATTCAAAATATTAAGTAAACATATCTCTAATATATACACGTAGAAATAAGCAATGTTAATAATAATGTGCTATCCTTCTTTATTTATATACATAGAAATGGTGATAATTTTGTAAAACTTGAATTATAGAAGTGTCCATATACAGTATTTAATAATTAATATTGTATATTTAATGTTTTTAATATTTAAATATTTTTTCAACAAATTATTGCTCTATCACTCAATACTTATTTTTAGCAACAAAACACACTTATTTTCTTCTCAAATACATTCAGGACTCTAAAACTTCAACCACTATTTTGGCATCATCCTAGTCTCTCTGTTTTCCTTTTTAGCTTATTTGATTCTATGAGGGAAATAAAGTAGATTTATTGTGAACTATACACCATCACATATAAATAAATACCCTAAGTCAACTCCTATGCTTTAGCTTCCCTCCCACATTATTTTCTCAATGGTTTGAACCATGAAAGGAATTGGATTCAGTTAGATATAAGCATACGGAAAGAAATTGTGCACTGATCAAAATTTAGTTTGCTTTATTAAGTATGGTGATATAAATATACATACTAATATGTTTCCAACATTGTACAACATAATCATGCAGTTTTTAAACTCTGGTGGTACCTGAGTTCTGGATTTAATTTCAGTTTATGTACTTCTGAGGAAAACACTTCTGAAATATTATTCCTAGGGAAGCGGATGTGGTTCAAGTGATAGGGCTTCTGTGTAATATGTGGGTGGACCTGGGTTCTATCTCTGGGGCCTCTTGTTAAAAAAAGAAAAAGAGAAAGCATGTCTGCATGGCAAGCCAGTGCCTGAGTGGCAAACTGAGTGCCCATGTTGTGAGCTGGAGCCTGCGCAAGTGGGTCATGCAGCAAGATGATGTGACAATAGAAAGATGAAGGGAAGGGTCAAGCTGAAGGACAGCAGAAAACCAGCAACTGAGGTGGTACAGGTGACAGGGAACCTCTCTCCACTAGGAGATCCCCAGGACTGAATCCCAGTTAATCCTGAAGGAGAAAAAATGAGGAGAGAAGACAAAAGAGGAATAGATACAGGAGATCACACAGCAAATAGATACAGACAGCAAAAGCAGCAGCTGGGCAGGGGAGGGGAAGAGGGAATAAAGCAACTATTCTTAAAAAAATAAAGAAAAGAAATATTATTCTTAGATCTCCAGAATTAGCTATGCATACACTTATACTTTCATTTTTCTTTCAAAAATATAATTTATTACATACAAACTGTTCTACATTTCTTTCTTTTGAATTACTCTAACCTATTCTTATTTATTATATGAAATCCCAAGTGTTGAAGTAGCATGTGCTAAGCTTCTGGCATGCATCAGGCACTTTATGTTGTCTCAGTTGATCCTCACAACATCCTTACATGAAATGTACTATTGTATGTTACAGATAAAGACACTGAGATTAGGAGAAATGAAGTTGGGTATTCTATCACACAGAGAGTAAATGCAAGAACTGGAGTTCTAACCCTGTTCTATTTGGCTTAAAAGCCTCTACCAGGATGTTTCTTAAGTCTGATGTGCTTCTACTATCTGAGTTTGGTGAAAAGTTTAAACTACATAAATAATTTGATCTACTTTGATTTCACAAAACAGTTTAAATTATTTTGAAAGGAAAAAAAGGCTTCAGTATGTCTTTAATCTATGGAATGACTTAATTTAATCCTTACAAGTTTTATTTTTCCCCCTCATATTTGCATAGTTTACATATAGCAAGGGAAGTTCACTTGGTAAAACTTCTCAGTATCTTATTTTGGTCGGCTTTTGACTGAAATTTTGGGGAAATGACCAAACATGAGGTTGCTTAAGTGATATATTTAATTATAAACCAAATAAAAATATTGGAATACACTGTGTCTTTATATATTTCTATTTTATCAAATTATAAAATAATATAACTTTTTCACATGAAATGTGGAGTGTAGAACTATGTTAAATCATTCATTTCAAACTTATTTGATGCTTGATAATCATTTTAAATTTGTGGAGATATGAGTTCCTCTTAACTCTTAATTTCTGTATTTTGTCTTTCTAGTTCATTTGCAATTTCTCACAGAATAAATTATTTTAAGAAAATTCTAATTTAATGTTCACATTCTTATAAAAATTATTGCTTCCAAAAAATGTCTTATGTTAGAAATAAAAAATTCTTCTGATTTTAAATTTATTTTTATCTAGCCATCTAATTAATAGTTGCTGACTTATATCTGTTGTTAAGCCTGAGGAGGAAGAAGGCTAATGGTCAAATAAACATAATGACATATTCAACTATGACGCCAGAATTCAGTGATTTTTGGTAAGGAAACTTTCATGTGGGCATGATGGTTTAATTTCTAGACTATCTCCCTTGTCTAAACCATAGTCATTTTTCAGGTTTACATGTCCCTATTAAAACAAAAAGGTCAGAATGAAAATGATTATTAGTGTAATTATTAAGGAAAATATTTGTAATGAGGAGTGTTTTCTGATATTTGTAGTTAAAGAGTAAGATTGGCTAATGCTTTACTGATCTAGTTATTGTGATTGTCTGTCAAAAAAACAAACACATCTGAACAAGTGATATCATTATTCTGATGGTAGGCACTTGCAAAGAATGGATCTCCTCGTTCTCTTAATAGATAAATGAAAGTCCATTTAAAACTACATTTATATGATAATCACTTCCATCACTATATGTAACTATATTTACAATTAAATAAAGTTCAAGTACAAAAATACTTAATATCAGCATGTAAATTGGATTTTAAAAATACCATTTGATATTTCATTTTAGACACTAAAAAGAAAATTTATCTTAAATTGAAATATTGATCTTAGAATGCTGAATCTAAAATATTCATTTCAAAAATAATTATTTTAAAATTATTATTTGAATGTAATTAAACACAAACTATTTATGTAGCAAGCCATGATTACTAATATTTCCTTACATTAGAGTAGGATCAGTTGTAAACACTCACCCGGTCTTGTTATTAAGTTAGTAGAATAACAAATTTAATTGAGATCATGATAGGTAAACAACCCCCCCGTCTTTCAAGATTGTTTCCCCCTACTTTCTCCTATTAGCCATGGACCTGAATTTTGTATAGTTATGGCCAATAACTATCTTGGTTTTTATGAGTGCTTAACAACATAACTCAGAAGTAAAATACAGTTTGCTTTCCTTCTCTTTCCTGAATACATTTTTATCTAAACTTATAATTCAATTTTGCTTAGAGTAGTAAATTTCTCCAAAAGGGACAATTCAAACTAAACTGCTGAATTGTTTAAGAACATTATTTAGGATCCCCCTCCAGCAGGGGCGCGGTGGCGGAACCTCTCGCAGCTCGGGGTGTCCGGGATGCGGTCGCGGTGAGCTGGTGCTCGGGCCAGGCCGAGAGGCCCAGCAGAGCTCCAGGTGTGCGATGAGGGGCACGTCTGGCCCGCGGGGAGTGGGCAGCAAGTGCGGAACCGGAACCCTCAGGTGGAGCGCCCGGCGCCCCCCTCAGAAGCCTGCCTGCCCCCGGCTCCATGCGCAATTTGGATGCCATGAACTTTCTATAGGAGTCATTGTACAGCAGTTTATCTTGGATCGATTTCTTGGAGTGGAATTAGCAACAGTGATTGAACTTAACCAGCAATAAGAAATTGGAATAAGAAGAACAAAGTGACAAAGAGAAGATAAAACACTTATGCAAAAACAACAGCTAATTAATCTCCAAGACTAGACAAAGAAGCTAAGGAACTGATTAAACCCGTCAAGAAAAAATGATGACCAGACAGCAACAAAAATCTACAAACCAAACCAGTAATCAGGAAAACATGGCTGAATCCAATCAACAAACTAAAAATCAGGAAGGGGAGCAGAACTTCACACAAGCAATGAAAGATCTCAGAACATTTATCACCGACAAATTTGATGAAGTAATGAAAGAGGTTAACAACATGAAGACAACACTTGGAGGGGAAATTGCAGACATGCACAAAAAAATAACAGATATGACGGAAATGAACACCACAATTCAAGAAATCAAAAATACACTTGCAGCAAATATCAGCAGACTAGAAGAGGCAGAGCAGAGAATTAGTGATGTGGAAGACAGTGCATTGGAAATCAAACAGATAGTAGAAATGGTCAATAAAAAGGTAGAAAAAATCCAGATAGGACTTAGGGACCTGAATGATAATGCAAAACACTCAAACATACGTATTATAGGCATTCCAGAAGGAGAAGAGAAGGGAAAGGGGTCAGAAGGAGTGTTGCAGGAAATAATGATGGAAAACTTCCCAAATCTACTGAAAGAGACAGATGTATATATCCAAGAAGCACAGCGCACTCCACTGGTCATAAACCCCAACAGGCCCACCCCAAGACATATACTTGTCAACATATCCAATGCTCAAGACAAAGAGAAAATTCTAAAAGCAGCAAGAGAAAAGAAAACCATCACATACAAGGTAAGCTCCATAGGATTAAGTGCTGATTTCTCATCTGAAACCATGAAGGCAAGAAGACAGTGGTATGATATAGTCAAGGTACTAAAAGAAAAAAATTTCCAACCAAGAATACTCTATCCAGCTAAACTAGCATTCAAAAATGATGGAGAGTTCAAAATATTCACAGATAAACAGAAACTGAAAGAGTATATCAACAAGAAACCTTCCCTTCAAGAAATTCTTAGGAGTTCTGCAGGAAGAAAGGAAAAAACAGGACAGTCAGAGATGGAGGGGAGTGTAAGAGCAACAAAAAAAGACAAAAATAGAAGGGGAAAATAAAATAATACAAACAAAATATAACAAACACAAATCCAACCAAAATATGGCTACCACAAATAATTCTCTGAACGTAATAACACTGAATGTCAATGAATTAAACTCACCTATCAAAAGATTCAGACTGGGACACTGGATAAGGAAATACCACCCATCTATATGCTGTCTACAAGAGACACATCTTAGACCCAGAGACTCATGGAGGTTGAAAGTGAATGGCTGGAAAACAATCATACAAGCAAACAACAACCAAAAAAAGGCAGGAGTAGCTACATTAATATCAGACAAAATAGACTTTAAATGCGAAACAATTGTGAGAGACAAAGAAGGATACTACATTTTAGTGAAAGGGACAATCTGTCAAGAAGATCGAGTGATCATAAATATTTATGCTCCTAACAAGGGTGCCTCTAAATATGTGAGACAAACGCTGGAAAAACTAAGTGAAAGAATAGATGCATCTACAATTATAATGGGGGATTTTAATACAACACTATCAACTCTGGACAGAACATCTCAAAAGAGAATCACTAAACAAACAAAACATTTGAACAGTATATTAGAAGAGCTGGATGTAATAGACATATATAGATCATTACACCGAAACACAGCAGGATATACATTTTTCTCAAGCACACATGGATCATTCTCCAAGATAGACCATATGCTAGGCCACAAAGAAAGGCTTAAGAAATTCAGAAAGATTGAAATCATACAAAACAATATCTCTGACCACAGTGGAGTCAAGCTGGAGATTTGCAAGGGACGGAGGCCCAGACTTCACACCACAATTTGGAAATTAAACAGCACACTCTTAGAAAAACAATGGGTCAAAGAGGAAATCTCAAAAGAAATCAATGACTACCTTGAAACAAATGAAAATGATAACACAACATACCAAAATTTATGGGATGCAGCAAAAGCAGTACTGAGAGGGAAATTTATAGCCATAAATTCACATATCAAAAAAGAAGAAAGAGCAAAAATTGAAGAACTAACTGCACTTTTGACGGAATTAGAAAAACAACAACAAAGTAACCCAACAGGAAGAAGAAGGAAGGAAATAACAAAGATAAGAGCAGAACTAAATGAAATAGAAAATAAGAAAGCACTTGAAAAAATAAACAAGGCCAAGAACTGGTTTTTTGAGAAGATCAACAAAATTGACAAACCTTTAGCAAGACTAACAAAGAAAAAAAGAGAAAAGATGCAAATAAACAAAATAAGAAGTGAGAAAGGTGATATCACCACTGACCCCACAGAAATAAAGACTATCATAAGAGGATACTTTGAAAAACTATATTGCAACAAAAATGACAATTTAGAGGAAATGGACAAATTCCTAGAAACACATAAGCAGCCCATATTGATGAAAGAAGAAATTGATGATCTTAACAAACTAATCACAAGCAGAGAGATAGAATCAGTCATTAAAAATCTCCCAACTAAGAAGAGCCCAGGGCCAGACGGCTTCACAGGTGAATTCTACAAAACATTCCGGAAAGAACTAACACCAATCCTGTTGAAACTATTCCAAAAATTCAAAACAGAAGGAACATTGCTGAACTCCTTCTATGATGCCAACATTATCCTAGTACCAAAGCCAAACTAAGACACCACAAGAAAGGAAAATTACAGACCAATTTCTCTAATGAACCTAGATGCAAAAATACTTAACAA
Organism: Dasypus novemcinctus; assembly: GCF_030445035.2. Classification (NCBI taxonomy): domain Eukaryota; kingdom Metazoa; phylum Chordata; class Mammalia; order Cingulata; family Dasypodidae; genus Dasypus; species Dasypus novemcinctus. The sequence goes on along the minus strand of NC_080674.1, from coordinate 109,808,784 downwards.
AATACTTGCTAATCGTATTTAACAACACATTAAATGAATAATACACCATGACCAAGTGGGATTTATTCCAGGTATGCAAGGATGGTTCAACATAAGAAAATCAATCAATGTGATACACCATATAAACAGATTGAAGGAAAAAAATCACATGATTATATCTGTAGATGCAGAAAAGGCATTTGACAAAATACAGCACCGCTTCTTGATAAAAACACTCCAAAATATCAGAATACAAGGAAACTTTTTGAACATGATAAAGAGTATATATGAAAAACCTACAGCCAACATTGTTTACAATGGCAAAATCCTGAAATCCTTCCCTCTAAACTCAGGAACAAGACAAGGATGCCCATTGTCTCTGCTCCTATTTAACATTGTCTTGGAAGTACTTGCTCGAGCACTGAGGCAAGAACCAGATATAAAAGACATTCAAATTGGAAGGGAAGAAGTCAAAATTTCATTATTTGCAGAGGACATGATCCTATACATAGAAAACCCTGAGAGATCTACAACAAAGCTTCTAGAACTCATAAATGAGTTCGGCAAAGTCGCAGGTTATAAGATCAATGCACAAAAATCAGTAGCATTTCTGTACACCAATAATAAGCATGATCAGGAGGAAATCAAGAAACAAATACCATTCACAATAGTAAATAAAAAAATCAAATACTTAGGAATAAATTTAACTAAAGAGGTAAAAAAGTTATACACTGAGAACTATGCAAGACTGTTCAAGGAAATCAAAGAAGACCTAAATAAATGGAAGAATATTCCTTATTCATGGATAGGAAGACTGAATATTATTAAGATGTCTATCCTACCAAAACTGATCTACACATTCAAAGCAATCCCAATAAAAATCAACACAGCCTTCTTTAAGGAACTAGAAAAACTAACTATGAAATTTATTTGGAAAGGAAAGAGGCCCCGAATAGCCAAAGACATATTGAAAAAGAAAAATGAAATAGGAGGAATCACACTTCCTGACTTCAAAACATACTACAAAGCTACAGTAGTGAAAACAGCATGGTATTGGCATAAGGAGAGACACACAGACCAATGGAATCGAATTGAAAGTTCTGATATAGAACCTCATGTATATAGCCATATAATACTCGATAAAGCCACCAAACCCTCTCAACTGGGAGAGAATGGCCTATTCAACAAATGGTGCCTGGAGAACTGGATAGCCACATATGTAGAAGAATGAAAGAGGATTGCCATCTCACACCTTATACAAAGATCAACTCAAGATGGATCAAAGGCCTTAATATAAGAGCCAAGACCATAAAGATCTTGGAAAGCAGTGTAGGGAAACATCTACAGGACCTTGTAATAGGAAATGGCTTCATGAATATTACACCAAAAGCACGAGAAGCAAAAGAACAAATAGATAAATGGGACTACCTCAAAATTAAAGCCTTCTGCACCTCAAAGGAGTTTGTCAAGAAAGTAAAAAGGGAACCCACACAATGGGAGAAAATATTTGGCAACCATATATCTGATAAGAGACTTTTAACTTGCATATATAAAGAACTCATATATCTTGAAAACAAAAAGATAAACAACCCATTTAAAAATTGGGAAAAAGATTTAAACAGACACTTCTCCAAAGAAGAAATACAAATGGCTAAAAAGCACATGAAAAAATGCTCCAAATCTCTAGCTATCAGGGAAATGCAAATCAAAACTACAATGAGATACCATCTTACTCCCATAAGATTGGCAGCTATGAAAAAAACAGAAGAATACAAATGCTGGAGAGGATGTGAAGAAAGGGGAGCACTCATCCACTGCTGGTGGGAATGCAGAAGGATCCAAGCATTCTGGAGGACAGTTTGGCGGTTTCTCAAAAAACTAACCATATATTTGCCATATGACCCAGCAATACCACTGCTGGGTATATACCCATCAGAACTGAAAACAAGGACACAAACCGATATACGCACACCAATGTTCATAGCAGCATTGTTCACTATCGCCAAAAGTTGGAATCAATCCAAATGTCCATCAACAGACGAGTAGATCAATAAAATGTGGTATATACACACAATGGAATACTACTCGGCTCTAAGAACAAATACACTATAATCACACATGATAACATGGATGAACCTTGAGAATCTTGTGTTGAGTGAAGCAAACCAGGCATTGAAGGACAAATACTACATGACCTCAATGATATGAAATAAGCAAACTGCCTCAGAGAGCTAGAGTCTGGAAAAGAGGCTTACAGGAAATCAGGGGGTGGAGGAAGGATGTGAGTTAACGTCTGCAGGGGTGGAATCTGTGATGAGCTGGCGGTAAGTATGAGCACAAAGAAGGGACAAAATGGGGGCATTTTGTGGGTTTTGGGTGGGGCTTTGTGGGTTTGAGGGGGGTTGGGGATGGGCAGAGGGGCAATATTGTCCAAAAATTGGGGGGAGGGAGGGGCAACATACAAACATGGGAGAGTGTCAGGTGTTCGTTGAGAACAAAATGTTGAGAAAATCATATCAAAGTATAAGTAAGAGGGTTACCTGTTTAGGATGCTCAGGGGGTATGGTCTGATGCAGGACAGACTCCGGGGGAATAGCTGAAGGCTCATTTTGCCAAGGTGGGTTGTACCATTGGGAAGAGACCCAAGAAGTGAGAGTTGGGGTGGACCCACATCCTGGGGAGGACTAAGGCCATCAAATAGAGAGAACTGTATCTCTCATGAGAAAGGATGGCTCCCAGGGCATTGGGGCTGTTGAGAAAGTCAGGCCCTGAATACTGCTGCAAGTATCTCTGGACATGGCTTCTTGGGAAATGGAGAGTGGCTGGCGTTGTGGGCCCCAAGGGGAGGGGAAAATGGATGTGGAATGGATGGAACTAAGGTAAATATGGTGGCAAGAGAGGAGTTCTGTGAGAGTACACGAGGATGAATATAAAACATGTAATATTACACCAAAAACATATAGGGGACGACAGACTAATAATGTAAACCATAAGGCAAAACATAGGATAACTAAAAAATTTAGAAAACTGTACAACCTAAAGTATGAACCACATAGTAAGCACAGATGTCACCTTGTTTGAAAGCTATTGTTTCGGAATCTGTACACCAGTTTCAGGAAATATGATATCAATAAGTTAAAAGATTATTGCTGTGGAAGGGAAAAGATTTTATGGTGGATCTGGGGAAGTACTATATATTGTATGTATGAATTTTGGTGATCTAAGACTCTTGTGAAGCTGACATGTTGGGATTCACTTTACAGGAAGTTTTGGATCACAGAGTGGTTCAACAATGGCAGCGGAGAAATACTGATATAGGATGTTATTGACAGGATATATATGGTTGACAGGGAGTTATACAGGGCATATGCCCAGGGTATATAGTAATGTCTAGATACACTCATAGTGGAAACAATTAAAAACAACAGCTGAGGGGGTACTGGGCTCCTGGCCAGGGGGGTCACTGTAGTGGACCCTGGGGGAGCAGCGGCAGTCCCCCAGGTGCAATGGCAAGAACCAGGAAGGAAGGAGGGCCCAACAATGGGCTCCTGATACTAATAGCTATGCTTTTGAGCCTATACACCTGCAATAAGAACAAGGCCTAGAGTAGCACTGTGCCTGGGAGTTTCCTCCTGACAGCCTTCATGTTACTCAAATGTGGCCACTCTCACAGCCAAACCCAGCATGTAGATGCAGTGTATTCCCCCCAATGTGGGACATGACACCCGGGGATGAGCCTCCCTGGCACTGAGGGATCACTACCACATACCAGCTGAAGATGCAACTAGAAAATGACCTTGAATTAAAGGTTCAATATGGATCAGCAGAATATCCCTGTCTACATATAATAACATGACTTCAAAATGCTGTTTGACCTAATGGAAGGGGGAAATGGAAAGGAGAAATGAGATTATAAGGCTATGAGTCTCTAAAAAAGAGTCTGGAGGTTGTCAGAAGGAATGCCCTTATGCACAACTGAGCAGAGTCTAAGAGACAGATAAAGTAGATACAACCCCAGGTATTGGTTCTTTTGAGGGATAAAGAGACCCACGGGTTCCATGGTCATAGCAGATGGGGTTCACTGCCATGCCAGTTGACCCTTCTTTGGAGCTGGTGTTTCTGCGTGATGGAATTGGACTCAGAGGGGATCTCTTTTCACAAGACTTGCATGCTACTTTATTGGAATTGTAGTTGGTGCTGGGGTTTAAGATGTATTTAGGAGATTTGAATCTCTGGACTGATAATATGACACCCAGGCCCAGAACCTCAACAGACTTCAGCTCCTACACTTTGATTTATTGGACTTACCCCACTCAGCTAACATGGAGTTGAAGAAGGTCAACCACCACACCATGGAGCCTAGAGTGTCTACAACTGAAAGCAGGAGGAGTGCATCCAGTATCCATGTGGAATCTAAGCCCCCACTTGACATAGATGTGCAATGGACACAACCAATCCAATGTCCACAGAGAAAATGTGGAATAGGTGTGGGAAGGGTAGCCATGGTGGCTGCTGCGTTTGGGGAATGGGAGGAAGAGATGAGATGTGGAGGCGTTTTCGGGACGTGGAATTGTCCTGGGTGGTTCTTCATGGATAATTACGGGACATTGTAGATCCCCCCAGGGCCACTGGATGGGACGTGGGAGAGTGTGGGCTATGATGTGGACCATTGACTATGGGGTGCAGTGATGCTCAGAGATGTACTTACCAGGTGCAATGGATGTGTCATGATGATGGGAGAGAGTGTTGCTGTGGGGGGAGTGGAGGGTGGGGGCGGTGGGGTTGAATGGGACCTCATATTTTTTTAATGTAATTTTTAAAAATAAATAATTAAAAAAAACAAAACATTATTTAAACCAACTGTCATTGTTCCATTCCTGGAAATAACTATTATAAAAGACAAAAAGAGTCTTCTTTACCCACAACAGTACCTCAATGTTAACAGAAGATATCTAATTAACAAAGAACAATATTAGAGAAATGGGAAGCTTTCTTGGCCACTGGCTATTTATGAATTTTTATCTTTCTTCACTGAGGCAATATCAGCAGCCTTGCTGATGAGCAATAATCAATTTGGAATTGTGGGCCAGGCAGCCTGGGCTTGGCTTTCAGCTAATTACAAATCAGCTACCTGGTCCTTGAGCCCTTGAGCACAAAGAGAAGTTGTAGACATTCCACCTAGGAGAAAGAAGTCATCGCCTAAGAGAAAACTAAATGTGGACATAGCACTTCATGCTGGGAGACCTATATCATTTTGCAGGCAATAGAAGTAAGCTCTTAGGGTCATATTCCAACAATCTGGCTCCTTCTACCACAGACAGAATAGGGATTTATCAATAAGGGAGTTTTAAAATAAAAGGACAAAGAGAAAATATTTAAATGTCAAAGAAGAAAATAATTTGAAGGTATTGGAAAGCGTTTGAAGGGACTTTGTAGAGAAGAAAGTGATGGCAGAATGACTTAGAGACAGCCAGAACTTCAATGAGGTCGGTAAGCAAATGAATTTGGGATTCATATGAGAGCGATAAAAAGATAAACAAACATGTGAAGAGAGAGATAAGTTTTCTTTAGCATTTCAGAAACAGCAGAGTTCCTTAAGATGTCAAGGTTAATTTATGTTCATGCCAATGGGTGGATGAAATTGAAGTAGAGAATGCAAAACTCACTTGAGGTTCATCTCAGTTGAAAGAAGGACTTCCGGAGCTCAAATAATTGAGAGGCTATATTAAGGAGTCTGTCATTTACAAAGAGATCGAATTAACAAAGATAAATGCATGATCTGAGTTGAGGGAAAGCCAGATGCTAAATAAATGATGGTCAGTGACTGTTGGGAATTGATTCTATTCCCCCATAAGACGTGTCTAAATCCTAACCGTTGTTCCTGTGTGAAGTCATTTGTAAATGGGATCAACAAAGATCCTATTAAGATGAGACCAAATTGAATTAGAGTGAGCCTTAATCTTAGATGATTGGATCCTTATAAGGAAAAAGAAATCTAGACAGGGTTTCAGATAACTGAGTAGGTGGGGTAGAAGCCAAAAGAGAAGACACAAGGACACAGATTGTCATGTGACAGAGACAGAGATTGCACCGCAACTAGAATACCACAGAATTTGGAGAAAGCATTGCTTTGATACCTTAATTTTGGAGTTCTAGCCTCCAAGTTTGTGACACAATAAATTCCTGTTGTTTAGGCCAAGCATTCTGTGGTGTTTTTTATAGCAGACCTGGTAATCTAAGGCAGTGACTAAGACTTTAATTAATAACTACAAAATAGAAAGAATCAAGTGTGAGGGATATTAGAATGAATAACTCCCTCTTGAGAGGGTTATGTGGATGCAGTATCCTTAGTCTTTTACTATTGTAAGTTCTTTCTTGACCCAAGTTATGATTAAAGCAAGAGTTAGAGGAAGAAATATGTCAAGAGGCTGAGGATGTAAAGATGTAAGTTGTCGCAAGTATGAACAGCATGGGAACGAAAATAGGATAGAAGACTGATACCAGATGGATTTACATCTTGGACGGTGACAGCAAGGGTATGACCCATAGTGCTTTTAAGTGGCCAAGAGTTTTTAGTAGTTTATTCACAGTGGAACTTGCATCTCAAGATACTCAGACCAGCAAAGACAGAGGTACTGGGGGCTAGAAATCCAGACTGATTACAAGACAAGTTGCATCAAAACCACCATTTTGTATATTAAATAGCTGATATGTAGGCTACTTTCCAAGGCTACTGAAGCAGAATCATGAGTTTTAGGACCAGGAAATGTATATAAAAAATAAATTTCAATGGTCTGGTAGCAAAACATGCTTTTTTTTACACTAAGGTTTGAAAAATCCTGCTCTACTCTAGATGCTCTGTGGTTTAGGCAGAGGTTATCAGATCAGACTTTATACATTAAGATAGACTAGAGCATATTGCCAGGGGAGGCAGTCTTATTTACATTTATTTTCCTAGACTCATGTATCCTAAATTAAAAATACTCAAATGTAACTAGAATTTGTTATGTTATGAGTGCTTCTGATGAGCACTTTGAGGCAAAGTGAAGCACTGGGAAATAAGTTAAGAAAGAGTACATAAAATATTTTTGCTGGTTAAGCCTATTTTATATAATTGGTATGATTACTAAAGAATAATAAAACTGAAGCTAAGCTAATTTGTTTTTTTTTTTTTTTTTTGTACACACTCAGTATGTAACTTCACTATTTATAGGCTTTGATATATGGAATCTTTAAGAAAATTATGTGCCTATGCTATTAATTTCAGCCTGATTTGTTCTCGCAAATTATGTTTTTAATGAAAATGAGCCAAAAGGTCATGTTGCCTAGAGTTTTCCTTAATCGGTGGTCATAGGGTCTGTAGTTATGTTCATAATTGGTCAGAGGCAACACATTAAAATTCATAGAATATAGTTAGAACACTGAGATAAAAAGATCAGTAAAACATGCAAAGGAAAATGGCTTATCAAAATTATCCAATATTTATTTTAGAATCAAACATATAGCCTATGTTTTTCCCAGTTTTTGACTAGATGGGTAATTGCATTCATTTTAAGATCGTATTTTCCATGAAAGTCTGTGATTAAATATTTTATATCTTTGATGATATGTCTGGATAATATTAACTGTTGCATCATTCATCACACTGGGGCCAATGCTAAGGAGCAGTGAGGTTAAGTTGACAGCATTGGGTCAACAGAAAAATATTAATAAAATTCACCTTTCCTGACCCCTATTCTAGAATCTTATATCACACTTCACTCTCCAGATTCTCTGTGGATAGACAGGTATTATGTTCAATCATTTTAAATCTTTCCATTTTGAATTTAAGGGATGCAGAAATACCAAGAGATAGTTCAGCATTCATCTGAAAAAAACAGATGTGAGGGGATAAATAACCAAATAGTGTCCCAAAATTCTTGATTTTCTTAAAACTTAATGTTACAAGAGAAAATGTATTTTAAAGATTACAATATGATATTTTAACATACTTAACCTGTTTTCACTTTAGGCTATATCTGTAATCCAGCTTTATAACACATTAAAAAGTGCAAGTGGAAATATAATTTTCAACTGAGCAGAGACCAGGTACCTTAGAATTCTAATTTACCTAATATTCAAAAGAAAGTTGGAAGAACTTATGCTGTAATCATATCACCATGTAGACTAGATCTAAGTTTTTAAACAGAAAGGTAGATGCTATTTTAAAATGATATCTCAGTAAAAAGTTGGTTTATTTTATTATTTGCAAAACAATTTATATCAGAATAAATAAATAATAGTGAAAAGAAAAACTAATTGGTATTTTGACTTTATTGTTTTTTTGTTTATTATTGCAGTAGTTGGTTTTCCTTTTCAAACACATTTGGGGGAACTGAGTACCTTTGTCCAAAATAGGATGGATGAGCATAGCTGATTTTCAAACAGTGTATGTGGGGCATTACATTCTTCAAATATTTACATAAGTGGTATTTTTTCCCTTCTTTATTTTTTTTTAAATGTTAAATAAAAAAAAAATATATGAGGTCTCCATATACCCCCCACCCCCCTCACCCCGCTCCTCCCACATCAACAACCTCTTTCATCATCGTGGCACATTCATTGCATTTGGTGAATACATTTTGTAGCCTTGCTGCTCGGAAAGGATAGTGGTTTACATTGTAGTTTACACTCTCCCCCAGTCCACCCAGTGGGCCAAGTGTTTTTTATGATCATTACGCAAAATCCCCTGATTTCTGATCCCTTTCTCAGCTATTACAGGAATATTTGGACCTCCCCATAATCCAGGAAATAGAGTAGGCTTTCAGGACTGACACTGCAGGGGACTTTCATAACTCTGAACCACATGGTGACCTTCATCCATCTGACAGATCAGAGTCCCTGTCCTTGGATTATGATTATTTCTGTCCCCTGGTGGTGTAGACTGAATAGTAACTGGCATTATGTGTTAAATAAGGGTAAAGAGACCAGCTATTTGGGAGAGAAAACTTTAGAATTCCTGAACTAAGGAAGTTTGGGACTTCAGAAACGGGCTTCAGTTATATATTGCACCTACATGTTTTGCTTAAGCAGGCTGGACATATGGCAAAAGAGCTCCTAATCCAAGTTTAGAGTGAGGGAGTGTCCAAATATTAGACAAGGATGTTCGGTAGTTACCAAGAAAGACAGAATATGAGAATGACCGTCCCAAATTCTCTGCAATCTTGATTATACTTGGGAGAAAAAAAGGCTCCCAAATATGAAATGATATTGAGAAATCAGGGTTAGTTTTAATTTGATTTAGGAAATATTATCCATTTTCTTGAGCCAAGTGCTATGGAACACATTTATACTTACTGCATTCTTTTGTTGTTATTTCAATGGTAGCATGTGGTCATTACTGAAAGCTTGGAAAATACCAAAAATTAAGGTCAGGAGCAAAAACAAACATTTTGAGTTAGGCTGGCATATTACTTTCTTGCAAGTTGTATTGTGTTATTTTCCATGATTGTAAACCCTAGTTGTGCCCCCATAAGACATGTAATTTGTTACTGCACACTCTCCCACAATCTGGCATTTAATTTTTCCAAGCCTTAGTTTTGATTTTTGGTCTGATTCTCTTCATGGTTTTTTGTTTGTTTGTTTTTAGATTTTAATTTTATAAGTGGGAAAGAGAAACTGATGCATAACTAATGAATAACATCAATCTAAAATTTTTTAACATTTCAATATTTTCAAAACTTTTAAACTTTTTTATTGTTTTTTCATTCATGCATGAACATTTGTAAACAATGTGTATATTATAAGTTGTGAACTTACAAAACAAACATGCATATGATCATACAGGATCCTGTACATTACCCCATCACCAATAACTTGCATTGTTGTGAAACAATTGTTACAAACTGAAAAAGCATCATCTAAACTTTACTACCAACTATACTCCTTATCTTGTATTTGGTGTATTTTCCCCCAAAACCACCCAGTTAATGACAACCTGTATTAGTATTATATACTTGTTAAGGTTGATGAGAGAATGTTCTCCTATTTGTTCTATAACCACAGTCCATCTTCCACCACAGTATTCATTGTGTTACACAGTGCCATGCTTTGTACAGTCTCATATTCATCACTGAATTGTGCTGTCATGACAGCTGTCAATTTTAGAACATTTTCATTACTCCAAAATGAAAAATCCCATATCTCTTTGTACCCTGCTATAGTGGTTCTTTAGAATTGATATAATATCTTCTTTGCCACTGCTGTAAAGAGATTCAATATTACTGTTTAAGTTACAGTAGTTGTAATTTTCCCATATACTTAACATTTTGTAAAGAAAGAACAATTAGAATAATTGTTAGAAATCTAGAATATAGGTTATCAGGGGATGGAGTGGGAATAGGGAATGGTAACTTAAGGTTTACAGCGTACACAGTTCCTATTTTGAATGATGGAAATGTTTTGATAATGGATGGTAGTGACAGTAGCACAACATTGTGTATGTAATTAACAACACTGAAATATATATCTGAATATGATTAAAACAGGAAATGTTAGATTGTATAGATGATGACAGAATAAAAAATTTTTAAAAGTCCATGAAACTACACTACACGTACAGTGAACCCTAAGTTAAACCATGGGCTTCAATTAATAATACAATTTTTAAAATGTGCTATCAACAACATTAACAAATGTTCCACACCAGTGTATGGTGTTGGTAGTAGGGTGGTGTGTGGGAATCCTGTATTTTATGCATGATTGTTCTGTAAGCCCAAAACTTCTTGGACATTATGGAATTTACCACTATTTGAAGTTACAAAGTTGAAAAAAATAGCGTATGCATAACAAAAGCTAACTAATAAATATTTAATGAATGGAGGCACTGTATATCACTCTTATCAGTGCTGTATGAGATATATGGAGAAATTTGGGAATATTTCAAATTCCACAAAAGGTAAAATAAGAATAAATGTTCCAATAGCATAATATTTTAGTCTGAATGGAGTAGAACCTTTACAATCTTCAGAAAAAACTACAGCTTTGGAAATTTTCATATTTTTTAAACCAATGATTTAATTTAAATTAATAATTTTGAAATTACCAATTTACAGATATATTGGTCTATGGAGCTAAATATATTTTGATTTAATCAAAATAATAGTAGTCAATGTATTCTGTTATAGCCCTTTTATTTAAATAAAAATTCATTAATATAGATTTGCTCATATTTTTAATTGTACCTTTTGGTAATTAAAACAAATTATTTTCCAAAATATACCTTCTGATTGAATCATAAAATAACAGTTGAATGATAAAATCATATTTTTTAATTTATTTCTCATTTTCTACACCTTGTTATAATAGTTAAGTTCAATGTACATCAGAGATTTCTCAATCCTTTCCACCTATTATTTAAATTATGCAAAATTCCATATAATTTTGTGAGCAATAGGTTAGGTTATCTATTTCTTATTGAAATACTCATAGAAACATATTGAGATGAAAATTTAAGTAACTTTCAAAACTAAAAATACAAGTAATATATATATATATATATATTTAAATTTCGGGTGGATATTCTATCATCCAAAGCTGGTAACTTGTCACTTAACAGGTGAACAGGAAAAGAATGAAAGATTTTGTCTCCATCCATATTTTAAATTCGTCATAGAAGAAAACATCATCAACAATAATGTGCTAGATCTTGGATTTTTCAAAAAAGCATAAGTACTTGTCAAAACTATGACTGCTATTATTTTAATTTATATTTTTTAAAACTTAAAAAGAACTTAACCTGAATAAACCAAGAGCATGATCTGTTGGTAATCTGAAAAGGAAATTCAAATTTCTACCAAACATGAAATAGTCAACATCTCTAATATTAGAAAAATTGAAAATTTAAGTCAACATGAAGATGACAATGTTTTAGAGGTTCTTTTGTGTTGTTGCTATGAATGTGCTCTCTGTGAGAGAAGGCATAGTGAGACACATACTCCTAGGCTGTTGCTGGGGTTCTGAAACATTTTATCCTTCTGGAAAGCAATTAGACAATGAATATCAAGAATCTTGATTTAGGTATGATTTATTTTTTCTCAGATCTTCCATTCTATGAATTGATCTCAAAGACTTACATAGAGCTACTAAAAGGGATTTATATCCCCTGATGTTCCTAAAATGTAGGGAAAAATATAAATATACTCCTTCCCAAAAGGCTCCGGATGGGTCTTGACCCTCTTACTGAAGATCTTCATAAGAGAATGCAGTTCAGAGAGAAAGAGAGAGAGAGAAAGAATGCCACAGAAGTCATAAGCTGAAACTAATGAAACATGGAATAGAAGGAAGAGCCCAGTGGACGCTGTCATGTTCCTGCCATGCAACAGAGGAGTCCAAGATCACCAACAGCTGTCTTTAGGGAGAAAGCAATGCATGATGATGCCTTGATTTTGATGTTTTTATCAGCCTCAAAATTATAATCTTCTAAGATAATAAATCCCCACTGTAAAAGACAACCCATTATGGTATATAGTTTTCACAGCCTAGCAGACTAAGACAGCATTGCACAGCATTGAATGCCTTCTCCCTTCTCTCTGTGATTACAATGCAGTTACAATTTAATATCCTAAATATCTAATAATTATATTTGGTTTGATACCAACTTAATTTCAGTAGCATGCACATATACATCTTCTATACTCCTCTGCCCCACACCATTTTTTTTACTTGTCATTTATATCTTTCTACATTGTATGTCCAAAGATCTAGATTTGCCATCACTTTTTATGCATTTACATTTTAGTACATGTAAGAAGTGGAGTTTTGTACCAAACAAATCAATACAATACAATAATACTGGCATATATATTTACCCAAGTGGTTACCTTAAATGCAGATCTTTATTTCTTTATGCTGCTTTGAACCTTTGTCTAGCGTCCTTTGCTTTCAGTCTGAAAAAATCCCTTTTGCATTTCTTTTAGAGCCAATCTAGTGGTGATGAACTTCCTTAGCTTGTTTATCTGAAATGCCTTAATCCCTTCCTCATTTTTGAAAGAAACTTCTTGGTGGATAAAAATTCTTGGCTGGGCAGTTGTTTTCCTTCAGCGCTTTAAGTATTTAAGCCCACTGCCTTCTTGCCTGCATGGTTTCTGATAAGAAATTGCCACTCAGGCTTATTGAAACTACTCCCATGTATATAACATGTTGCTTTTCTCATGCAACTTTCAGAATCTGTCCTTGTCCTTTGCATATATTAGTGTAATCAATATATAATAATTTACCATATACCATATTTTTCTTCATTTTTATCCTCTTTGGTGTTCTCTGAGCTTCTTGGATGTTCATATTCATATTTTTTAGTATGTTTAGGGAGTTCCGTGTGATTACATCTTCGACAATTCCTTCTGCCCCTTTTTCTTTCTTCTCCTTCAGGGATAATATGTGCTTGATAGTGTCTCATAGTTGCCTTAGATTATTTTTACTTTTAATATTTCTTTTTTTTTTTTCTTTCTGCTTCTCAACCTGACTCATTTCAAGTGGTTTGTCTCCATGTTCAACAATTCTTTCTTCTGCCTGCCAGCTCTAATATCCTCTTGAAGACTTCCTGGGCATTTTTCATTTCAGTTAATGTTATCTTCAACCTCAACATTTCTGTTTGCTTCCTTTTTACAATTTCTTTGTCTTTACTTAGACTCTCTACTGTTAATTCATTATTTTCACGATATCCTATAGTTCTTTCTCTGTACATTACATCATCTCCTTAAGCACTTTTAAGAATACTTTAAAGGTTTTATTCTGTCAGCATTCTCATCTTCTTCACTGGTGTTTTCTGTAATTTTACCTTCTTTTGGATGGGCCATCTTTTCTGTTTCTTGATTTGTCGTCTACTTTTTTTTTTTTTCTTCACACTGTAAGTTTTATATTTTAAACTATTAAGTCTGAGATTTACTTCCTGGGATGTGTGTTTCTTAGCTTTGTAAAGAGCTGGTGATAAGACAGAGGTTTTCTTGTGCTTTAGCCCTCTATCAGGAAGGTCTGCTCAAGATGAATGCACTATGCATGGTTTTCCCTGTCTTACCAGGCCTCTGTTTTGTCCTATTCTTTTGATTGTCAGTTATTTTGGAGTTCTCCTGTTTGCAGGAGTGTGGTTTTCCCTTTTGATTCCCATGAGATAGATCTCCCTCTCCCATGTATTTGATTGTGGCAAGCCTTTGTCCCAGGCTGTCCTGCTCTATAGTGTTTACATACTTCTCATTGTCTCGTCCTGCTTTTTCCTGGAGATAACATTCTGGGAGAAGGGTCATTCTAGAGTGGACTTTCCCAAGTCAGTCTTTCTCAGCCAAAGTAGGGGGCCAGGGTCCCATGAAAGGTGTACTAATAATTTGCAGTGTGCCCTGGGGAGGAAATTAAGAAGTGCTCCAAAATCTTCTCCAAGGACTCCTCAAAACTGAGCATTCCTGGACTGCTAAGAAAAAGAGGACTTTCAACCTACATATCCCCTGCAGCCCTAAGGGAGCATTCTGCCTTTAAATCTCCACTGCCTCCATCTCAATCTGCAGAGGGTGAAAATAATAGCTGACACTGCCTTTTTCCTGGGCAGGTGGAAAGAATGACTGCCCTCAGAACCTGGAACCAGTGATCTGCATTTGCTAATCAAATGTTGTCATCAGCAGTAGGCTGTGCCTATGCCTATACCTGTCCCTTTTTGTCAACAGCAGCTACTCAAGGACTCTACTCCAAGGTGGCCTGTTGCAAGAGTGTGGAATGGATGTTGGTAGCCAGTACACAGAGAAATTTAGAGTTCTTCACCATAATTTATCTGCCTTTTCTGCTGCTTATCCCTTGATGCTGTTCAGGGTTCTTCTGGCCTCCAACATTTCAAAATAGTTGTTTCAGAGAATTTCTGCTTATTTATAGATGTTTGAGTGGGAGGACTGAGGACTGGAGCTCCCTACTCTTTCATCTTATCCAGAAATCCCCTTACTCACATATTTCATGATTCTTTTTCCTGCATTCCTTTGGGATCATTTTTTTTTTAATTTATTACATTTTTCTTTATCAGGTATGCACTGTTCTACTACTTTAGTGCTTACCTTAGAAATTATATATGCATCCTTACATTCCGACAGTAATACAAATTGTGAGAGTAATAAAAATGTAATGCAAATATTAACTTTTTCCTCTTTCCAACAATGCTAGGAACTTAAAACATTTTGTTTCCATTGATTGGCTCTACACATTTTTTTTTCTTAATTCTTCCCAGACATTTGATTCAGATATATTTGAAGCCACATAAAATATTACTACTAGTGTTTTATAAATCATTCTTCATTCATAGTGGCTGTTGAGACAATGAATTTTAGTGTAACAGAGTATAGGTTTTTTGCTGTTGTTGTTGTTTGACATTCCGCACTGCAACTATCTTTTATAAAACTACAACTTGTTGAGTTTTGATATATTAAAAAGGAAAAATATCCCCAATTCTCTGAAAGTGTTGTCCAAATACTTCTCCAATTTCTAATTACATAAATGATTAGGCCAAATTGTTTTCATACTATTTTATTAAAATAATATATTACAGTGTCTTGACTGCTGAAACTGATATGATGTCTAGCTGCCGTCTAGAAAACCACACATTAAACACATTTGCAGAATATTAAATGACCTGAATTTATAGAATGAGATTATGATGACAGTTTTAATGCCTTTTATTACTATTTCTATCATCTATATAATGTGTGACTCAGTTTCTATTGATTTTTTTGTGTATGTTGTTTTTTTATTTGATATATTCTATAACATCATAATATGTTTTGCAATTACATTTTTGGTAATTTTAAAATATTTTTTAATTTTAAAGAAACTTTAGATTGTGTTGGAGATTTGGGCCCAAAGTGTATCGAGAATGAAAGAAAGAGAAAAGGGAGAAGGAAACAAAGAGAAAGAACGAGCGAGCTGGGATCAGGGGTCTGCAAGTAGAGACTCATCATACAACTTTATTGTTTACAAGGGGCTCTCTATATACCCCAGTCTACATGACAACAAGCAGCAACAGGCAGTTAACTATTAGCATTACTAAAGAACTCAAAAAATCTTATCTCAAGGTACACAGTCTAAGTGTTCTATTTACTATAAAAGGTATGCGTTCATCTTTTCTTTCAGCCTTTAACAGTTTCATCTTCTTTGATGGGAGCTCTTAATTGCTGCATTCCTTAGGGTGCAAGCATAGCCATGGAAACAGCACATCTCTCCTTGTGAGACCACTGTGCCTCAGTTTCCAGCAAGATTGCACAAATGTTATATCAAAAATATAGGGACCCGCAACCCCCCTACTTTCCCTCATTACAACATCTTTCATTAGTGTGGTTCATTTGTTACAATTGATGAAAACATTGAAGCATTGCTACTTACCATGGTCTATAGTTTACATTATAGTTTACTATTTGCACCATGCTCTTAGTTCATATTTACATTCACCACTTATGTTTGTTCATTCCACAACCTTAAGGATTTGGGGATGATGATGTTCCTCTATTCCTGATTGAGAGGGGGCTTAGATTCCATAGGGCAGATGGATAGAGCTGTCTTGCTTGCAGCTGTATATACTCCCCATTTTGGGGGATGGGTGTTGTCTATCATTATCCTTTTCTTAGTTGTCCTGGGTGAGTCCAATGAACTAGAGAGTAGGGGTTGCAACTGCTGAGATTTAAGACTCAACCTACATTTGAACAGACTGAATATTTCAGTCACTGGGACATACATTTAACAAGTATAATGCTAATTATATGTTCAAATAAGTGGAACAGAAGAGTTATGTGTGTGGAATTTATAAATGAGTAAAACTCTGATACATTGGGGAGCATCTATTCCAAAGTAAGGCCCATTGACAGGGTGCTGATTTCTTGAGATTTTCTGCCCTGCCTATAGTATCTAGATGTCTCTCAGCCTTCAGAAGCCCTGCATTTGAGGTACTTTTCACTCTGGCAGTCATTGAGAACCTGCTGAGACATGCACAAATGTAACCTCTGCAATGGTTTCCTGACTCACTGAAATCTGTTAGCCATAAAAACTCATTTGTATTTAATATTTCCATATTTTGGTCAAGGTCTTTTTCCAAATGGCCTTCTAGTTGGCACTCAGAATAATTCCTCAGTACCAGGGTGGCTTATCCCCGGGAACCATGTCCCACACCAGGGGCAAGATAGTGCATTTATATGCTGAGTTTGGCTTCGAGACAGGTCACATTTGAGCAACAGGGAGACTTTCAAGAGGTAACTCTTAGGCAATATATTATACTAGGCTAAGTTTCAACTTCACAATAAAAAGTTCATAAGTACAATCAGCAATCATCAAAATCAATGGCCTGGAGTGATGGTCTGTTCTCCGTCACCAAGCACTGTCCTTGTACTCTAGATCAATTCTTGTCACTCTATTAGAGAATATAACAGGACTTCCCAAGATGGGAATTCAATATTCTTTAGGTTATTGTATGGGTCTCCACCCACCAAGACAATGCCCCATGGTTACTTTAACATATTCAAATGCCATAGTGCATGCTCCAGGTGTATCCCTCTCCACCCATTCCCTATTACTGACACTCCACACTGGTGATCATCCCCTGCCACATGTGACCTTTTCTGACCCAAAATCTCCCCCAAAATAAAGTAAGAAAATAAACAAATAAAACAAAAATATTAAAATAACAAAATTCAAAAGTAAAAATTAGAAAAATTAAAAAACAAATATAAATAATAGAGTAAAATAAAATCATATTTTCATTGTGTCTTTATCACCACAAGATATATCTTTTATTTACAGTGACAATTTCTTCTGTATGTTCCCCCATTATCTTATTTTTTTCACTTTAGTTTCAGAGAAGCTTTAGGTTACAGAAAAGTCACATAGAAAATGTAAAGGATTCCCTTATATCCAAACCCATTCCCCCTCACTCTCCTCTATTAATAACATTTTACATGTGTATGGTACATTTATTACAATCGATGTACAAATATTAAAGCATTGCTACTAACTATGGTTAATGTTTACACTGTGGTTTACATTTTGCCCCATATACATTTATAGGTTTTGACAAAATTAAAAATGGCCTGTATTGGTCATTGCAAGAGATCATGCAGAACAATTCCAATGTTTTATATTCCATCTATTTTATTATTTCTTCCCCCTCCCCTTGGAATCCATGGAAACCACTAAATTTCAAAAATTTTTAAGAATAACATCAGTAGTTACATGCAATGATACTGAGGGCTTCACATATTGGTCTATTTTCTTTTATTAGGCACTGACTATGTTCTCAGGAGATTCTTGCAGCTCTAAATGAGAATACTACAGGATACCCCAGGATGGGAGTTTAATATATTGCTGTTTATTGTGAACACTTTCATATTCCATAGAGACATGTCCCAGATTTGCCCTATCCTGCATATCCTCCACCCCTGATGCCCTGCACCAGTAACTTTCCCCTGCCATACTTTCCAGAAGAATATTCTACCACTGTAGTTTTGATCATAGACCTACAAATCCCCAGACATCACCTTCTCTTTCCTCCAGCACTACCTCCAGTTCCATGGATAGTTCAACTGAATTCCCCAACCCCTCTCCCCCTCACATTCCAGCACCAGCTAACTCAGTCACGTCACTGCACACTATCACCTCCCTACTCCACTATCACCTCCATCCACTGCCCAACCCTCCCTTTCCACCTCATCATAGATTTGCGCATTTTGAGCATTGGCTCACTACCATCTACTCCATTTCTGTCTCCTGATAACCTGTCTTCCAGACTCTAGCTCTGTGAAGACTCACTTAAGCTCAGTTTGCTTAAGTAATATAAGTGAGGTCATGTAATATTTGTCATTCAGTGACTGGTTTACTTCATTCAACATAAGATCTCCAAGATTCATCTATATTGTCCCATGTGTTAATACTGCATTCCTTTCTACAACTGAGTAATATTCCATTGTACATATGTACCACAGTTTGCTCATCTGTTCTTCTGTTGATGGACACTTGTGTGGCTTCCAACTTTTGGTAATAGAACATAATCCTGCTATGAATATTGGTGTGCATATATCTGTTCATATCCCTGTTTTCAATTCTTCTGGGTATATACCCAGAACTGGGATTGCTGGAACATATGGCAGTTTTTTAGTTAGCTTCCAGAGGAACTGCCAAAAGTCCTCCAAAATGGTTGTACCATTCTACATTCCCACCAGCAGTGATGAGTATTCCTTTTCCTCCACATTCTCTCCAACACTTGCAGTCCTCTGTTTTCTTAACAGCTGCTAGTCTAATGAATGTAAGATGATATCTCATTGTAGTTTAGATTTGCATTTCCCTGATAGGTAGTGATGTTGAGCATGTTATCACATGCTTTTTAGACATTGGTATTTCTTCTTTGGAAAACTGTCTATTCAATACTCTTGCCCACTTTATAAATGAGCTGTCTTTTTATTTTTAAGATGTAGGATTTCTTTATATACACTGGATATTAGGCCTTTATCAGATGGTTACCAAATACTTTCTACCACTGAGTAGGATGCTTTTTCACTTTCTTGACAAACAAACATTTGTTTGAAGCACAAACATTTTTAATTAGGAGGAGGTCCCATTTGTATACTTTATCTTTTGATGCTCTTGCTTTGGGTGTAAAGTTTATGAAACCCTTTCCTACTATAAGATCTCTTAAATGGTTCTTTAGATTAACTTTTAGAAGCTTTATGTTATTGGCTCTTATATTTAGTTGTTTTTTTATCTATCTTGAATTAATTTTTGTATATGGAGTGAGATGGAGATCATCTCTCATTCTTTTGGATGTGGACATCTAGTTCGCCAAGCACCATTTGTTGAAGAAGCCATTCTTTTCCAGTTGAGTGGGCTTGATGGCTTTGATATGAAAGAATGCAAATCCAAGAATGCAAGAATGTGTGCAAGAATGCATGCAAGAATGCATGCAGCAATGCAACATGCAAGAATGCAAGAATGCATGCGAGAATGCAAGATATGCAAGAATGCAAGAATGAATATAAGAACTCTCATTCAATTCCATTGGTTAGTATGTTGATCCTGTGTCAATACCACACTGTTTTGACTGCTGTAGCTTTGTAGTACGCTTTAAAGTAAGGTAGCTTGATTCCTCCAATTTGTTTTTCCTTCTCAGTATGTTTTGGTTATTTGGGATCCCTTGCCAATCCAAATAAATTTCTTAATTATGAATTTCCAATTCAGTAAAAAATGCTGTTGTAATTTTTATTGGAATTGCATTAAATAGGTAAATTCCAATAGATTATTTTCTCATTATTTTGAGTCAGATTTTCCTGTTGCCATAAATGGATGGTAATTTTTGATTGGATATAAAACATTGTATTTTTACCTTTGTGGGTATTGAATATATTTGTATTCTTATGAATAATTCCTATTTTATTCTAAGAAACTGGATATTCAGAACAGGAACTATTCCTGACTGTAAGATCTATACCTTTTTTCCTTCTAATTTTTCAGGTGGTTTTTTACGTAGTGATTTGTAGTTTCATTTTATACATGCACTGATCATTACTTATGAAGCCCTGAAGGAGATCCCCTATAGATATCTGAAGTTCTTGTTTTGTAGAACTCTCTTCTCTTTAGTACAAAATGCCCTGTGAACTTGTTACAACTTGGCCTCCCTGAATTCTGAACTCTATCTCCTTAACTCTGGAGATCATGGGGCTTCATTTGAATTCCCCCTCTTCCACTAGGCTCTGGTAGCTTCTTTTTTTTTTAAGATTTATTTTTCCCCCACCCCGCCCCTGCCCCTGCCCTGCTGTGTTTTGCTGTCCGTGTCCCTTTGCTGTGTGATCTTCTGTATCTATTTCTCTTTTTTGTCTTCGCTTCTCATCTTTCTTCTCTAGGATTCAGAGGGATTCGATCCTGGGGACCTCTGATGTGGAGAGAGATTCCCTTTCAATTGCACCACCTCAGTTCCTGGTCTCTGCTGTGCTTCACTGTGACTCTCCCCTTCATCTCTCTTTTGTTGTGTCATCATCTTGCTGAGTGACCTACTTGTGTGGGCACTGGCTCACCACGCAGGCAGTCACATGGGCACTCAGCTCACCATGTGGGGATTGGCTCACCATGCAGGAATGCTTTTTCTTCTTCTTCACAAGGAGGTCCCAGGGATAGAACCTGGGTCCTCCCATATAGTAGGCAGAGTCCTTATCACTTGAGCCACATTTGCTTCTCTGGTAACTTCTTATAGGCTGTAAGTTGAGACAATTTCATGGCTCTTCTTGTTAGTTTCCTAGATAACTGTGATTTGTTCTTTAACATCTAATGCCTTGAAAACCACTGTGGGTTTTTCTTTTTCTTTTTGTCTTTAGTTTGTTTGGTTTTGCTTGTATTAGGTAGAGCTTAAATCTGTTACTGTAACTTGGCTGAAACCAAAAGTCTCAAATTTATTTAGTTTTTCCCTAGAATTTAAAAATATACATTATATTTACATATTCTCTATGAATAAGAAAAGCTGCTATTTAAAATGTTAAAAAAGCATATCATTATTGTATTAATGGGTTAAAGACGACATCTGTGATGTGGCCCTGTGTGTTGTTTACTTATTCACAGCAGCCTTGGTCTGTTAGAAAAGGTTGTCAACACCAAACTCCAACTCTTACACATCCAATTGTTTTTAAAATGGTCCAGACAATTAATTTTTAGTGATTTATAGTTGAACTACTTTGAATACCCCTCAAAATTAGGGACAACATCTGCTCACCATTAAGGTAAAACTCCACATTTAGAAGGCCATAAGCAAGTTCAGTCCCTTGGATTTTTCTGGGCCAGAGACCCTCTGCTGTGCTGACTCTGAGGCATATACACGCAGATAACCTGGCAATTATCCCTGCATACTTTTCCTCTCCCTCAGAAGTATGGAAATTCTCCCTGATCCGGTTTCCTAGTCAGTGTCCCTCATGCCACTGCCTCTTGAAGCTTTTCTGCTGTAAGGGGCTTCTCCTCTCATTGTAAAACTGTTGAAAGGTCAGCACCATTAAATACCCTGTGTGATACTGCCATCTAGTCATCAAATGTTCTTCTGATCAACTCTGAAACCCTTGAATTCAAACTCGCTATGGTATTTCACTTTAAAATGAATTATAAATTTTGAAATTACTACCCTATTTCTAAAACTCAATGGATATGATAATAGAATAATCTAACATAATTTAAATCGACACTTCATTGTTGAGGCATTCACCATAACATTTGAGAATTTTGCCTATGGTAAATTTATATAAAGTAATGATCAATGCAATTCATACACCAATATGTTTATACTATATATTGTTTTTTAAAGGCAATTTTTAAAATTCTCATCTTTATTTAATTACATGAAACATCAGCAATCACTATGATTATTGATTGTACACACATTTATAGTTAAACAGAATTATTTGCTCACTGTTTAGCAGCACAAGTTAAAATGGAAACAGCAACAACAAAACAGACCTGGGACACTTAAAAGAATGTGAATGGGTAAAGTTTATTTTTTATCTGAGATTCAGATGTGAAAATTACAGTCTCAAAGAAGATTTGGATAATCTACTTAGTAAGGATGAATACAAGATCAATTATAAAAGGTTGATTTGTTTCTAATGGAGCTATGAGTAACAAATTCAATAGATGAAAACACAACACAGATTTTATACTTACTTCCAGATTAGTTGTCCTTATACATCTAAAGAAATGTGAAAATGGAAAGGATTTTAGACTATCAGCCTACACTTTTAGTGTATTTTAGTAGTACTTTGGGCAAATAAATATGAAAATCAGATCACTTTGGTCATTCACAATAAAAGCAGTGAATCAATATGTTCTTTAAATATAAATTGTAGTGTATTAAAACTTTTAATGCTGCATAAAAGGTAAATGAATCTATGTATCTTAAAAAATAATAAAATGATGAAAAGAGAAAAAAAAAGTAAATGAATCCAAACTCATTAAAAATCAGTTACCTTTTCAAATGCTTTCTCTGCATCAATTGATTTGATCATGTGTTTTTCACCTTAAATCTGTTAATGTGGTGTATTATATTAATTGATTTTCTTATGTAGAACCACCATTGCACATCTGGGATAAAACCCACTTGATTTTAATGAACTTTTGGATTCTATCAGCAAGTATATTGTTGAGGATTTTTGTATCTATATTCATTACAGAAATTGATCTGTAATTTTCTTTTTTCGTTGAACTTTATCTGGCTATAGTAGTAAGGTGATATTGGCTTCATAGAATGAGTTTAATAATGTTCAATCCTCAACTTTTTGGAGGTGTTTGAGAAGAATTGCTATTAATTCTTCTTGGAATCATTGTATTCCAAGAAGTATTTTGGTTCTTGGTTTTTCTTTCTTGGGACTTTTATGATGAGTGATTCAATCTCTTTACTAGTAATTACTGTGCTGAGCTCTTCTGTTTCCTCTAGAGTCAGTTTAGGTTGTGTGTTTTTAGGAATTTGTCCATTTTATTTAGGTTTTCTAATTTATTCACATACATTTGTACCTAATATTCTTTTATGATCTCTTTTGCATCTGTGAGTTCAATATTAATGATTCCTTCTCATTTCTCATTTTATTTACATACATCTCTCTTTTTTCTTTGTCCGTCATGATTAAGGCTTGTCAATCTTTTTTGACCTTTTCAAAGGATAACTTTTGCTTTTTGTTAATGCTATTGTCTTTTTATTCCATATTTCATGTATTAATGACCTAATCTTTGCTATTTGCTTGCTTTGGGTTTAGTTTGCTGTTCTTTTGTAGGTCTTCATACATTTTTGGGGAAAAAAAAAACACTTAAAAATGAGGATAGAATGAAACTTCCTCAACACGATAAAGGCTATGAGTGAAAATTTCACAGCTAACCTCACACTCAGTGGTAAAAGACTGAAAACTGGAAAGATATGAAACATGACAAGGATGTCCACTGTTGCTTCTATTATACAATATTGGACTGGATGGTCTAGCCAGAGCAGTTAGACTAAAAAAGCAATAAAATATATTCAAATTAGAAAGGAAGAAGTAAAACTTAACTATGCATGGATGGCATGATCCTGTGTATAGAAAATTCCATAAACTACAACAAAGGTAATAAATGAATTGAGCAAAGGGACAAGGAACAAGATCAACATGCAAAAATTAGTAGTACATCTATACACAAGTAATGAGCAATTTGAAGAGGAACTCAAGAAAAAAAATTCCATTTGCAATAGAACTAAAAGAATCAAATATTGTAGGTATAAATTTAATCAGGGATATACAGGACATATAAATGGAAAAATACAAAACTTTGCTAAAAGAAATCAAAGACAATCTAAATAGATGGCAGGATTTTCCATTTTCATGGATTAGAAGACTAAATATTATTAAGATATCAACTCTATGCAAAAAGATTAAAGATTCAACACAATACTAATCAAAACTCCAGTAATCTATTTTATAGAAAAGGAAAATCCAATTATTGAATTTTTGGAAAGGGCCTCAAAGAGTCAAACCATCTTGAAAAAAAACAAAGTTGGGGGACTCATACTTCCTGAATTTAAAGCTTATTACAACGTTCAGTGGTCAAAACATCATGGTAATGGCACAAGGATAGACATATGGAACAAAGGAATTAAATTGAGGGTTCAGAAATAGAAACTCATATATATGGCCAATTAATTTTTTTTATTAGAGAAGTTGTGAGTTTACAGAACAATCATGCATAATATACAGGATTCCCATGCACCTCCCCACCACCAACACCTTGCAATGTTGTGGAATGTGTGTTACAATTGATATATGAATATCAAAGTATTACTATTAACTGTAGTTCAAAGCTTGCATTATGTTTTTTACAATGACCCACCTTACTAATAACGCCGTGTATTAGTGTTTTACATATGTTATAGTTAATGAAAGAACTTTCTCATATTTGTAGTTAACCACATTCCACCATCCACTAAGTGTTCATTATGTTATATGGTCCCATGTCTTTTATAATCCATCAGAAATGAACACTGAGTGACTCTCAGATTCGTTACAAAGTATTGTGTCATCATCTAAGTCCAATTTTAGAACACTTTCATTACTACAAAATGAAAACTCCTCTGCCCTTCTATGCCCTCTTATTGCTGACCCTTGGTATTGCTATGGTATATCTTTACTGCGATTGATGAAGAAAAATTACAATATTACTGTTAACTACAGTCCTTAAGTCATACTAGCTGTATTTTTTCCATGTGTTACTCTTAGGAACCTTGAAATAGTGACATATATTTGTTCTAGTCACAGAAGAACAATCTTTTATTTGTCCTATTAACCAAAATCCTCATTCACAACCAAATTTACTAAGTTATACAACCCCAAGATTAACCTCTAGCTTTCTTTCTATGGATATTTAAATGCATAAATAAATAAAGGAGTAGATAAAGACTACTCCTTTCATTCAAAATTACATTTATAAATCAGTGGTATTAGTTAAACTCACTATAATGTGTTACCATCAACATTATGCAATTCCAAACATGTATAATCAACCTTATTAAAAATTCAACATATATTAAGCATCAGGTCCTCCATATCAACCCTCATTCTATCTCCTAGTACACTATACTCTTAAGTTTTAATTCTATTAATTTACTCATATTTAGTTCATATTAGTGAGACCATACAATATTTGTCCTTTTGTGTCTGGCTTATTTTACTCAACACAGCATCCTTAGTGTTCGCCCATGTTTTCGTAAGCACCCCAACTTCATGCAGCTGAATTCTTATAGCTGAATTGCATTCCATCACATGTAAATAACACATTTTTGTTCATTCATCAGTTGATGGACACTTGCTTTATTTCTATCTTTTAGCATTTGTGACAATGCTGCTATAAATAATGGTGTGCAAATGCCAGTTCATGCTCCTACTTTCAGTTATTCTGAATATATCCCTAGTAGCTGTATTGCTGGATCATATGGAAGTTCTGTATTTAACTACCTGATGAACTGCCAAACTGTCTTCCACAGAGACTGTACCACTCTACATTCCCGCCAAAAGTGAAGGAGTGTTTCTATTTCTCCCCATCCTCTCCAGCACTGGTAGCTTTCTAATAATAGTATTTTAATAATGGCCATTCTGTAAGGAGTGAAATGATATCTCATTGTAATTTTGATTTGCATTTCCCTCATAACTAGTGATCTTGCACATCTTTTCATGTGCTTTTTGCCATTTATATTTTCTCTTTGGAAAAATGTCTATTCAAGTATTTAGCCCATTTTTAAATTGGGTTGCTTGTCCTTTTATCATTGAGTTGTATGATCTCTTTATATACAGTGGAAATAAAATGCTTATCAGATATGTGGTTTCCAAATATTTTCTCTGAGTAGACTGCTTTTTCGCCTTTTTGACAAAATCATTTGAAGCACAAAAATATCAAATTTTGAGGAGAACCCACTTATTTTGTTTCTTTTCTTACTTGAGTTTTGGGTGCAAGGTCCAAGAAACCACCACACACCACAAGAGTCTGAAGATGTTTCCCCACATTTTCTTCTAAGAATTCTATGGTTCTACTGCCTTATGCTGTCATTCAGTTCCCTGAAACCCTGTTCAATTTTTTTTCCATTCATTTCCATAACTGTACTTGTGTGCATTTGATTTCAGAAGCTTGTTTTCTAACTCCCTGATCTTTTTCTCTGCCTCTTTAAATCTGCTGTTGTATGACTCTAGTGTATTTTTATTTCTTTTATTGTGTCTTTCATTCCCAGAAGATTTTTTTCTTTGCATGCTTTCAAATTCTTCTGTGTCACCCAATATCTTCTTAATAAACTTCATCTCTTTAGCCATCTCATTGAATTTACTAAGGAGATTTTTTTGAGCATTAGTAATTAGTTGTCTCAAATTCTGTATGTTGCCCAGTGGTTTAATTTTATCCTTTGTCTTCCTGTTTCTTAGTATGGCTTATAATTTTTGCTGGTCTTGGCATGAAATTTTCTTGGTTCTGGATTCAGTGTCTCTTTAGCCTAGAACTTTCTTGTCGATTTACTTTGTGCTAAAGCTGCTCTTTGACAATTGGTTCATCTTATTTTGGTACTTTATAGTAGATCATTTTAACAAATCTGATTTTTTTTCTCATATTTACCTAATTCTTACCTTGAATATATGGTACAATTTCCATATCTAATTTCTTACTTGCATAGTACAATTGCACTACTTATGCACTTATTTCATCCTCAGGAGAAAACTTCCTTTTCCCTGTTCCTCCATTGGAATGTTAGTCTGCTGTGTTTATTTTTTATTTATCTTTATATATATTTTAATATAACTTTTGTTTTTCCAAGCTGCTATTATCTGGAGGGCTAATTTTGGTGGAGGTCCCTCCAGAGTCAGCCTTTCAAGATCAGATTTCCCAGACAAAACAGGCGTAGGGACCCAGGAAGTGGGTGTATATAATTTCCAATGTGCTCTGGGGGGCAGACCCTAAAGGCCCCTCAACTTCTCTTTGATGACTTCCTAAGTTCATACTTTCCTGGTGTTCCCAGCAGGTGGCATTCCAGCCAGCTGTTTCCTACAGCCTTAAAGTAGTGCTATGCCTTTAATTCTCAGACACCTTAGCCCCTGCTTAGAGCATGGTTGAGACTGAGGCTGCAAGCCTTGCTGGATGAATTTTTTGCACAGATCCCAGATCAACTGACACAACCTGTACTTTGCCTTATCCCCACCCATTTTCTTATGAAAGAGTTGCCCTTTAAATTAGCCACAGTCAGAGCTGAGGCAGAGACTGCGCATTGTTTTCTGAGCTGGTCTGTTTGCAATTGTTTGAAGTTGCCCAGAGAACCCTTTCAAATTCTGGCTGCCTTTCTCACCTGCAGGCAGCAGTATTGGAATCTGCAGGGTACAGGCATTAATCTGAGCTTTGCAGGTTGAAACTGCCTGTGTTGTCCAGTTGACCAAAGAAACTGATGAAGTTGTGCTCCACTTTCTCCCCCACTGAGGGCAGGCTTGGTGCCTAGATTCCAGGCTGGAAGTGGGCAGACTGGAATTTTCCACAGTTGCTCAGGGAGACTGACGATGGTCTGCCCACTTTCCTCTCCTACTGGGGGCAGGGTTGGAGCTGAGGGTTTGGATGTTTCTCTAAGCCATGCAGGTTGAAACTGCCTGTATTGCCCCAGAAACTTATGAAGCTATGTGGACCTTCCTCTCCTGCAGCTGAGGATGTGGGTGTTACTCTAAATCATGCAGGCTGAAATTGTCTAGTTGCCTTGAGAGAATAATGAAACTCTGCCCACCCATTTCCCTTGTGGCAGGTGGGGTCGGAGCCCAGTCTGAAGACCATAATCTGACCTGGGTGGAATGAAGCCAGTCCCTACCATCCAAGAAGTCACTTTGGTTTTCAATAGATTCAGCTTCCACTCTTTCTCAGGGCAGAGTTAAAATGGAGGCTGCCAGCTTCTTTCTGACAGTTTTAAACTGTATTTAGCTGTATTCAGCTACAGTTTTAGCTGTATTTAGGATGAAATCTAGCTAGCTCAATTTATTAATTAATAGCTTTAGTCAGTGCCCAGCCATCTCCTCCTCTGCTTTTGGGAAATGGAGCTACCAAATCCAGTCAAGGAGTAGGGATGGGCACTGGCCTCCAGGGTGACCAGTCTCTTTCTGTTCTTCCTTGGATGCTGTACAGTGTTAATCGAGTCTCCAGAAATGCCCAAACAGGTGATTTAGATAGATCTTGGCCCTGTAGGCCAACTGAGTCTTAGCGCTCCCTACTCTTCCTCTCTCCTGGCCAACTAAATTTTAACTAGGCTGCCAATTTCCCTCATTTGGGAAAGAATAGGCTCTTCAATAAATGATACTGGGAGAATTGGAAATCCAAATGCAAAAGAATGAAAGAAGACCCTTATCTCACACTATATACAAAAGTCAACTCAAAATTGATTAAAGACTTAAGTATAAGAACCAGGACTATGAAGATACAGAAGAAAATGTAGAGAAGCATCTTCAGGATCTTGTATTAGGGAATGGTTTCTTAGAGTTTATACCCAAAGCACAAGCAACAAAAGTAAAAATAGATAAACGGGACTGTATCAGTCTGCCAAAGGTGTGCTGAAGCAAAGTACCAGAAATCTGTTGGCTTTATAAAGGATATTTAATTGAGGTAAAAACTTATGGTTACAAGGCCCTAAACAGTCCAAAGCAAGGTTGCTTTCTCACCAAAGTCAGTTGCCATGTGTTGAAGCAAAATGGCTGCTGATTTTTGCGAGGGTTCAGCCTTTCCCTCTGGGCTTCCTCTCTCTTTGGTGCAGTTAACACAGGGCTTGTCTCTCAAGACTTCCTCTCTCTTCTGGGATAGGACTCATCTCTGGGGCTTCTATTTCAGTCTCAGCTGTTCTGTTCTCTTTCAAAGGTAAGCTGCAAGCTATCAGGTGAATGGTTCATCTCTCCCCAGGGCACCAGAATCAACAATGATAGAACTTTCTCTTTCTGCATTTTTTCTTGAGTGAGTGTCCTTTTATATTGGCCCACCTAGGGGTTGCAAACTCAGCCTGAGTCACGTCTTATTGACTTGGTCAAATCAAAACCCTAATCTTAACAGGTAGTTTAATCAAGGGTAACTCAGCTGAATCCATTATAATGATGGATAAACTCAGCTGAATCCATTATAATGAAGAATAAACTAGTTTACAAACATAATCTTTCTATTCTTGGGATTCACAAAAATAATCTCAAACTGTCCCAGGGACTTCATCAAAATTAAAAAGTTTTGTGCATCAAAGGACTTTATCAAGGAAGGAAAAAGATAGCATACTCAAAGGAAGAAAATATATTGAAAACACATATCCAATAAGGATTTAATATCCAGAACACATGAAAAAATCCTACAATTTAACAATAAAAAGAGAAACAACCCAATTTAAAAATAGGAAAAAGACCTGAATAGACATTTCTCCAAAGAGAATATACAAATGGCTGAAAAGCACAGGAAAAGATACTCAACATCATTAGCTATTAGGGAAATGCAAATCAAAACCACCGAGAGATACCATTTCACATCTAATAGAGTGACCACTATTAAAAAAAGAAACAAACAAACAAAGAAAAACAGAAAATTACAAGTGTTAGAAAGGATGTGGAGAAAAGGAACACTCATTCATTGCTGGTGGTGATGTTAAATGGTGGAACTATTCAATTAGTTTTTTTATTCAACATTGTTCAAAATGATTTTGAATTATTATATTTATTTATATCTGATTAGTGTCAAGAACCAGGCTGTCAAGAGCTAAAAGAGCTGAGCCACCAGGTTTTGGAGTACTATATCAGGAAACAAGTCAAATGAATGTGACAGTCAACTTTTTATCAAATAAAAGGCATGGGAAAGGACAGAATTGGGGGTTTTTGATGTTGGAATGTTGATGTTGGAGTTTGATGCTAGAACGTTAAGCTAGAGCCCTGAGAAGTAAGCTCATAGAGGAAACAGAAACAAGCCCTGGGAAGAGAGGAATGGTGAACCCAGAGAGAAGCAAGACCCTGGAAGAGAGGAACCCAGGAAACCTGAACCCTTGTTGATGTCAGCAGCCATCTTGCTCCAACATGTGAAAATAGACTTTGGTGAGGGAAGTAACTTATGCTTATGGCCTGGTATCTGTAAGCTCCTACACCAAATAAATACCCTTTATAAAAACCAACCAATTTCTGGTATTTTACATTAGCACCCCTTTGGCTGACTAATACACTTACTATGATTAAAGCAAAAGTTTTATGTGAAAAAAGCATCGCCTCCATTTTTCCCATGGAAGGACACCTCTAGGGAAGAGCCATATGGATCAGCAAAGACTTGGGGCAGTATCTCACTGCTGAAGGAGCCCAAACAAAAGGTTTCTGCTATTTTATGGACCTGGGAGGGCAAGAGGAGGGAAAGGGGGCATGTGTGGGGGTTTAGGAGTTCAAATGTGCTGCATACTGAGCCAGAATGGTAAAAATTGTCTTCAAGCTACCTCTATCCCCCATAAGAAATCTCAGCAGAGGTGTTGAGGAAGGCCTTAGTTTCAAGCACCTGCTAAAAGGCATCAAATGGCAGTGCCTAGGTTAAGAATCAGATATCCATAAGAGATTGGCCAGAAGGACCTGAGTTCTAGACCATAACTCCTATTGGAGACTGCAATATACTGGCTGTGAACCAAATCTGGTGCGAGAAGGACAGCTTTCCTCATGAAAACTGCCAGGTGAAGCATTTTTAGTTCCTTATATTTGGGCCTGAAAGATCACACTTATGTTTTGGCTATTAACTGGAATCCTCAATGACAAGAAAAACAAATTTTAAATTGATTATAGATATAGAAGACTACTATGGTTATTGGCTTACAAAACAGCTCCCTTCTCTTTTTTCTTTACTTTTTCCATAATCTGAGGGAAAGACAGCCTAATCTACTTGAATAAGTTGATAAAAATAATAAGAAATTAAGTCCATCTTAGTGAAGATAGAAAATAAATAGGAATACTCAGACCTTTCAATGTTAGAATGACTGACTAGTCATCCCTCAATAAACCAATGTTATTTCTCATCCCAGTGATTTAATCAACCTGATTTGCTAGAGAATATACAGTTAATTTACAAAACACATCTATTTTTCATACAAATAACAAATAACAATGTTTTTAATGCTATATTTTCAGAAAAAAAGACCTTGCTTGATATCATATTCTTAGCAAATTTACATCTAAAGTTGAGTCCTGAATCTGACTATTTTAGATGCAACAGACTAAAATATATAAACACAGGCCGGTGTTCTATTACTTACGCTAAATTCTCAACCCTAGTATCGTAGTAATAAGATCAAAAAGAGTGATGTACAGAAAGAATACTGTGCTGTGATGAGTACAGGAAGAACAAATTTTGCCCTACTTTATTCTCTTTACCAACTCTTTTTATAATGTGAGTCAATTAGAAGTTCATTAAAAGTTTCCAGAAAGAATGTTCCAGAACTTAGTATTTCAAACAGATTCATTGTTTTCTTTTTTTTTCCTAATCCCTACCATTAAAAGAACAATTTGATATGATTGGTATCAACTTGCTTTTTTTCCCCATATCTACAAAGCAACTACTGTCAACCTTTCAACATTTACAGAAAATAACCCTTCATCAGAGCACCTAGATTCACGCACAATACTATTTCACCATTAAGTTTGAAGACTTGATTCATGTGCCTGTGCACCTCTGAAATTTCCTACTATTACCCAACCTTTTAGTGATTTAAAAGCCTGAAGAATGTGGAGTAGCAACTAAAAAGTCACACTCACAATGAACACTAAGCTTTCTCTTTCTTGTAAGAGATGATGAGCATTCCACTACTTTAAAAATAAAATGAAAAGCAGTTCTTAACTTCATGAAGATAGCGAAGAACCCTAAGAGCTCCAGCAAAAGCATTTTATAGGACCCTCTGGAAAATATATTACTGAGATGATTCCAAATTACCTTAAGTAAATAAAGGTGTATAAATTAAGTGTGGGCTGACTTGCTTTCGCTTATCTATCTCTGGAATATTTTTCTTTGAGATATTTTGAAAATGTCCTGGAAGATGGGCTCATCTATTCTTCATTTTCTACTTCCCAGCCAAGTTGAAATCAGAAATGGTACAACCTATTATTAAAATATGACAGGAAGGCAGCAAATATGCTAAATTGTGTAGAAAATTATTAAAAATTCACATTTTTGAAAGAATGTTTCAAGTACATGGGAAAATGAGCATATTTTTTTAATACAAAACATCTATTTTTTAGGAAATAAGAAAAGTGTGGTCCTAATCCAAAGTATTATATTCTTACTCACTAGACATTTCTAATAAAGAAAACAAATATACTTAAATTCTATTTCCTAGAATTGGAATTTAATATACTATATTGATATTTCTGGGGATTTTTTTTTTCAATTTAAAGGATCTAATAATGAAACAATCATATGAATAATCACTGACATAGGTTTGAATTTAACAAGTAAAACTATATTTTCTTTGTCTCTTAGAACTTAACAATCTTGAAGATTGCAAAGGTAAAATTGTAGAACTATTAAGTAATGCCCGAGCTACCATCTCTGTTTGGGAGTTTAAACACCTACAACAGTTTTATAGGAGGTTCTTATTTTGCCCCTGATTTCTCTACTGCAGGATCTTAAACAGAGGGAAAGATTTCAGAGGGTCTGTGAACTTGAATTGAAAAAACTTTATTTTCTCTGACCTCTAACTGAAATCTAGCATTTCCTTCACTTATGAATGTATGCAATAAATAAATTACTGTAGTATTCATTTCACCTGACTGGCAATGGATCCATGGAACAAAAAAGCTTCTACTGCCTCTTATTCTAAATTAAAAGAAAATGGTCCCTCTTTGAGATCTTTTTTCTCCTTTATTATTTTTAGTACTATGATGCAAGTTACTTGCATTATAGGACCCAAATAAATATAGAGGTTATTAAAACACTTTTTTGGGGGTTGGGATGGGGTTTAAGCTAGTACACAGAGAACATTATATAAACATTGGTGAACTAAAGATAAATAAGATTCTAGAACCCTTTCTTAAGTCAAGCTTGCCTTTTTCTCTAGTGTGTTCTCTCTTTTTATTTTCTGATGATATCATGCACACATTTTGTTCTTTTGGAAGAACCCATTATACTTGAAATTGAGTATAGTATCAAGTTCATATACATCACAACATGTGATGGCTACTTCTGGAACTTATCTTCTCCTCCCTAAAGTGTTTGAGAAAAAGATTTCCTTTTCTCTAATAGCTGTGTCACAGCATTTTGTAAGTTTAGCACATATTAATGTTTGTAAGTCACTGGTTATATATATATGGTAATGCTTTGCTAGGATAGGATGAAGAAACATAATTTCTCTTTGGTTATAGACTGTCATATCATCACATGCTATTACATTAGAGAAATATAAATTATAATAATCTTTCAATTATTTATATATTATATATTTTTATAAATACATATTCTAGCTTTATAAACTTATTTAGATTCTCTTTCATATTCATAAAATACTTGACATTGGATACTTATTTTATAAGTGCTATATATTTTACTACTAGAGTATTGCCATACGCATTTCACAGGTTTTTATTCTTTAACAAATCTTCATAAGAAAATAAATCATGTGATTCCTAAATACTTAACTAATTATTTTAGAGGATTAGAATAAACAATGGTAAGAAATAACCTTTGCCTTAATCAGTATTGAATTTATTTTAAATGTTAAGGAAACAGAAGGAAAATGATAAAATCATTTTTACTAAAAGGGATTTCGGGAAGCGGATGTAGCTCAAGTGATTGAGCTCCTGCTTCCTGTATGGAAACATTTTGATTCTTTAAATTCTTTAGGTAATGTGATTGCTGGTGATCTCTTAATTGTTGGAGAGGAAGCTGAGAAAATTGCTTCCAGCAGGAATGGGGGTTTATGACTATGCATACAGAAAAGAAAACTTAGCTTTTATTTAAGGCATATTCCTGAATGAAGAAAAAAATGCCTAGTAAAAGCTCTGTATGAATGACTAGAAATAAAAAAGAATGACTGAGATTGTTCCAGTAATTAGCCAACAAACTAAACAAGAACTTTATATACCATGTACACAGGAATAATGTGTTGTCTTACAGAGGAGGGGGCAGGTAGCTGTAGACGCTGCCACTTGAAAGAAAGTTTCCTGAAAATGTTATGAGTGATGAGATTCACATTGTGTAGTCATTCATGTTTATTTTTGAGGAGTCCAAACAATTCATTGGTAAACACTTTTTTGAGAGAAACACTAGATTGCCACAGGGTGTGTCACACTGATATATTGATTCTATGGAAGCCAGCAGGATGGACTGAAGTAACTACAGCAAGATCAGGTATTATAATATAACCTTAGTCCATCTGGATATATGAGATAGTTTTAAGTTTCATTAAATTTTTATTAGAATTATGACAAATGTCCCAATCTATTTGCAGAAGCTATTACTGTCCAGTTTCTCATGAATTTTATCAGGGGAAAAATGATGATAGGTTTCAAAATGGCCAAAGGCTATTATTTTGTAGAAGATTGTGGAAAGCCCAAGTGACGACTTTCTACCATGCCTATGGAGTTAAATGTCTTTATTTTCCTCCCATAGACTGTAACGCATCCCACTTTGCATTTCATCTTATTTGGACACATACATGTATAATTAATATTATTGTTATTGTTCTTAGGAATCCCTTCCACACACAAACAACAGTAATGACAAAAACAAAAACAAAAACAGGAACAGCAGTTTCCCATACTCATCTCATAGCCTATAATAATTATGATCAATTCCAAAATCATTAGGTCTAATAATATCTCTTTATCCAAGCATCGTGGAAAAGTTTTTGTGAATTCGAAAAGAAATAGTTGTTTTGTCTTACTTGCTAAGCAATAATTTAGAATTCATATTTTAATATAAGTTCAATAACTGAATTTGATCCTAAAGAAATTATTTAATATTTATGGCTCAGTTTCTTAACCCTGAAAATCAGAGAAAAACCTGTTGTGCAACTAAATGACTTTATTTTAAATTATGATGGTCTTAGAGCCTGCTGTTTGTGAACTGTTATCCTCTCAGGGTGTTAGTACAGCTAAATGTATACTTATCTATTGTATTTTATTCATTTTCTTTTGTTAAACTTAGCCCAGTTTCTGTCTTATGCTTCTCATTATAGAGTAAAAATGTTAAGGAAGGGAAATATGTTTGATTTTTCATTGAATCCCATACTTTTCCTTGCATATGGGAAATATTCATTAGTGAAAATTGAAAAGAATGAATGAATAGGCAAATTATAAACATGAAGCCCATTAATAAGATAAAACCTATTTGTTTGTTTTTCTGTTTCTACCATGATGATGTCTAGCTAGTAATTGAGTTGAGGGCTAAAACAGACTACACCAGTGAAACATTTGAAGTATCATCTTTACCAACACACTTTGCCAAAAGAAGTGGGCATTGTAATTTTAAGTAAAGGTATGTTGTGATCCACAGTGGAAATTCTACTTTCCTTTTTAGTTGCAGGTTAGGGAGGAACATGACTGAAGTAGAGGTGCTAGGTGAAAGAAATGGAAATTTTTCTGTTAATGAAACAGTTATCTTGTTTTCAAAGAAAAATGTTCATATTTGTCTAAAATAATAGCTTCATTTTCTAACATTAATTTTGTTCTATTTATTTTTTTAAAATAACATAATTACTGCTTTGAATCTTTGGATACATTTTAAAAATAATTTTGAAAATTTATTAAGATTTAATAGTTATTAGTTTGTAAATATAGTAATAAATGCAAATGTTAACAAAATAGTTCTAGTTTGAAAATGAAACAGAAGTACCAAGCTATTTTTAGAATAGGAAAAAATTTTATTCAGTGTATTGAATACAATGCTTTCAATTTGGGACAAAACTTGGATTTTATTGAATAGGAAATATAATTACACTAGTAATAATATTCAACAGCAAAACAGTAAAACAAAAGCAAACACTGAAACATAACAATCAACCATATCATCTAAAATTCTGGTACTCATTTGTGATATTTTAAAAATCATTCTAATATTCTGTTATTTCATTGTTTTAGTA
The DNA here is from genome assembly GCF_030445035.2 of Dasypus novemcinctus. Classification (NCBI taxonomy): domain Eukaryota; kingdom Metazoa; phylum Chordata; class Mammalia; order Cingulata; family Dasypodidae; genus Dasypus; species Dasypus novemcinctus. Next base: position 109,772,207 of record NC_080674.1, on the reverse strand, counting down.
GCATCACAGTCGCCTCCCATTACTGACTACCATTAATAGCATGTGGCAATTGGGTTTTTGTAATGCGGTTGTAGATCAAAACATTTTATCATATAAATTGCTCCCCATAGGAGTAGATAATTCTGTTGATACTTCTCTTTTTCTGGAAATAAAAAAAAGCACTAGAGTTCACAAGGCATAATTAAAATACTAATTGAAAATACAGTACTATATGTTTATTGTCATCTCATTTTTTCAGAGTTCTGTCAGACTTTTAACCTGGCCAGAACACAATATCAAGGCATTGCCTTTGCATATTTATACTTACTGCTCTATATTTGAATTCTTGGAAATAACTATCTTTGTTATATAAAAATAACTAATATGACAATTTAGTGAAGAATTGGATTATTCTAAGAATTAATAAAGGTAGTAAAAATTGACAGAGAGACATTCAGTTCATTGTTAATCTACTTAAATGGTTAATTGGTAGAATCAGCTCCACTTATTTTTCTTTACATTTAATTTTTTTCATATAATAAACTTTATTTTTAAAGAAATTTTAGATAACAGAAATTTTAGACAAAAGCATTTTCATATACTCCACCCCACTGCCTCCCATATTTTCCCCTATTAATAATATCTTATGTTAGTGTGGCATGTTTGTTACAATTGATGAACCAATACCGCAGCATTACTACTAACCAAGAACTATATTTTACATTATGGTTTACGCTTTGCACTATAGTTTTGTAGGTTTTGACTAAATGTATGATGGCCTGCATCTGTCATTTCAATATCATGCAGAACAACTCCAATGTCTTAAAAATTCCTGTATTCTAGTCTCACCCTCCCTTCAGAACCTCTGGTGACCACTCTCTTTATATCAATGTTACAAGTTCTTCCATTACTAAAATAATAATAATTCTACTTTGATCCATTTTGCATTCCCCTCTTTGGACTGTTCATTCCTCAATCTTGAGGATTTGGGAATGGTGATGCATGGTCTACTTCAGATTCAGAAGGGTATGAGTTCTTATGGGGCAGATGGAAGGAACTTTTTTGCTTTCGGTTGTAGATACACTTTGTTTTGGGAGTGGGGGTTGTCCATCATCACCATTTTGTTAGTTGTCGGGTTGTATCTGATAAACTGGAGAGTAGGTGTTAGCTGCAACTCTGCTGAGATTCAGGGCTCAACCAGCATATGAACAGATCAAAAATTTAAGGCCTGTGACAAATATAGTTAAATAAAAGGGGCAGAAGAACCAAGTAGGGAAATTATAAATGAGATTCAGTCTGTTACATTGGGGAAATAGATTATCATATATTCTAAGATAAGGCCCACTGAGGGCATTATGATTTCATGTGATCATGTACCTGTCCTATAGTGTCCGGATGTCTCTAGAGCCTTCAAGCACACCCTTGTTTAGAGGTTTTTTTTACTGTGGCAGTTAGTGAGATCTCCCCTGAGACTTGCATAAGTATAACCTCTGGAATGACCTCCCAACTCAATTTGAAAACTCTTAGCCACAAAAATTCTTCTGTATTTAATGTTTCCCCGCTTTGGTCAAGTCTTTTTCCAAATGAATTGCTGGTTGGCGCTTGGTATTAATCCCTTGGTGTCAGCGAGGCTTATGCCAAGGGAGGCTTACATGGTGAAGATAGTGAGTTTAATCTGCTGAGTTTGGCTTAGAGAGAGACCACATTTGCATAACAGGAGGAACTTTATGAAACTATTCAGTAAACTAATCACACAGTACAAATATTAGATTCTGCTTGTCTGAAATAATGCAACTTAACATGAACCAATGATTAGCTTAGAAAATGAAAGGATCATAATTTTACAATTTTTCATTTAAAGTCTTAGTTTTTTCCCAGAAAAATAAACTAATTCTGGGATAACATTTGGATTTAAAGAAATTGAAACTATTCAACATTGATAAACTATTTATAAAGTATATAAAGTTGCAGTTAATCACAAAATATGATGCTTACAGTCCCTTTAAATCTGTATTCAGTAATATGGGCTTAAGTTTTACTTATAATAAAATAACCCTGCAATTTATATCATGTTTGTGATGGTTAGGCTAATGTGTCAACTTGCCTGGGTAATGGTGACCAGTTCTTTGGTCAAGCAAGCTCTGGGCTAAGTATAACACAAGGGCATTTCATGGACTTTAATCATCAGTGAGTTTGATTGCATAGATGGCTGAATACATATAAAATCAACAGAAGAAATTGCCATCAACAATGTGTAACAAATCATCCAATCAGTTGAAGGCCTTAAAAGGAAAAGTGATTTCAGCATTCAGAGAGAAAATTTCCATCTCTACTTCAAACAGCCAGAGTCACCGGGCGAACTCATCAAGGACCTTCACTGAGGTTCCTGAATTGCAACTTTGCTCTGTGGAATTTGGGGTTGTGCATCCACACAGTTGTGTGAGACAATTTTATAAAATCTCATACTATTTACAGATATCGCAGGTCGGTTCTGTTTTCCTAGAGAACCCTGACTAACACACCTTGATACCAGCAGTGGCTCTTGAAAAACAGAATTTTAAAAATGGAATTTTTGAATTGGTTTTGGGATTTTTGTTATTGGCTTTCTACTTTGATTAGATTCAAGGGAACTAATGGCTCTGTTTCCAATAATCAAGAGGTCACTGACAGTCCACGGCATTGCCAATAGAGATACATAACATATCACCACTGAATATGACAACTTCCATGTTTATAAAAGAACATCTAGATGGCCATGCTTTTAATACTTTAATAAAGTTTTGTGGAGTTAAAATGTACATTACTGTTGGCTGGCTGAACCTAGATACCCTGATGCAGTTACAAAAGAAAGGGATGAGCTGAAGGCTTCAAATTTGCAACTTAAGCACTTCATTAATGATATGAATTTTTTTATTTGTTCCCTGAAAGAAAATCTTGTTTTGTGTAGCCACAGCCTTGAGATCTCTGAAAACCAGATACAGTGTCTCATTGCCTGAATAAAAGAGTTACAACTGAAACTAAAACCTCAATCTTGCAGGGTGCCTGCTGTTAAAGTGAGGGTATTGATTAGAATGAAGTGGAATCCTTAAGATTGGTATGGAGACATATGGGTTGGAGGCATTGTAACCCTAAATTTTGCTGAGACTTTGCCAGATAAACCTGTAATGGTCTGCCCTAAGGAGGGAGCCACCCAACCTCCTCCCCACCCTCAGGAAAGGAACACCCAATTTAAGCCTGCCTCAAGGAATTTGAACTCTTCTCTGCCCTGAGGAGGCAACAACCTGACCTCCACCCTGCACAAGATGTCTTTTATCCAAACCCCACCTGAAAAGACTAATCCTGTCTGACCAGATGAAATGCAGCAGAATGGAGAGAGGTAATTGGTTTGGAAGACACTTCTAATGATTCTCCTTACTCATCCCCACCATACTTCTTTTCTTTCAGACCTATAACTAGACTAAAATCACATCAAGCCCCCAATGGTGAAGTACAAAGTGTCACCCATGAGGAAGTATGTTATATTCCAAAGGACTGCATGAGGTTTCCAATTTATATCAACAAATCTGGGGAATATTTGTGGGAATGGATATTAAGGGGAAGGGATAATAGTGGAAGGAATATAAAGTTGGATCAGGCTGAATTTATTGATATGGGCCCACGAAGCAAAGATTCTGGATTTAGCATTGTAGGTCAAGGGGTTAGAAAGGGCTCTAACAGTTTGTTGGGATGGCTGGCTGAAACATGGACAAAAAGATGATCTACAATGCCTGAGGTTGAGATGCCAGAAGATAGTGAAGGTATATTATAGATCAGGGGTTCTTAACCTTTTTTTGTTCCATAGACCCTTTTGCCAGTCAGGTGAAAACCACAGACCCCTTCTCAGAATACAGGGGCAGATAGGTTTATGACGCTAACCATTGCCATGTCTTTAAATTAAATTTTAAGATTTATTCAAAATTACCTTTTACAACTTTCCCATAACTTCAATACATGATAACCTAACACAGTTCAACATTTTTTCAAGCCATCATTTTCAGCAAACATTTAGAAATTTGGGTTTTCCCACGGCATCATAAAACCAGCTCCACCATCCTTACCAATATTTTTGCGGGCATTTATCCTTTGCACTCAGAATATGGCACATCAAAATAAAAATCATACTAATCCACACTATACTGTGTATTATTTAAAAAAAAATACCACACCCACACCAACACATCCGCACAAGAATAATTTAATTGCCAAAAACAAAGTGGGCATGGCTACCACAATGAAAAGCAAATTTAAAGCAGCAATCAAAATAGTCTGAGTCACATAGACCTAAGGCATTGGCTAACAGATCATGGGCTACTTAGGTTTAAAATAGACGAGCAGTCTATTAAATTCCTACTTGATCTGTATAAGCAGAAAATTCTAGATTGAGTGAACCAAAGCTTAACTTGCCTTACAGAAAGAGTCACAGATTTCCAGAACTGTGAGAGTTTACAGACCCAGAGTCCCTTGAATGAGGGGAAAGCCAGGTACCCTTGGGGAAGGACTCTGTTACAAAATTGCCAAAAATTTATACCGTTAATCTTTTCAGCTTTCCCCCAAAAGACCTGTGGCCTTTTACCAAGGTAAATGTGTCCTGGGGAAAGGGAAATGGTTAGACATTTTGGGGATTATCAGATACTGCCTCAGAGTGACATTAATTCCAGAAGACCTAAAACATTATTGTGGTCCACTAGTCAGAGCAGTGGTTTGTGGAGGTCAGGTGATTGATGGAGTTTTAGGTCAGGTTCACCTCACAGTGGGTCCAGTGCATCCCTGGACCCATTCTGTGGTTATTTTCCTGGTTCCAGAATTTATAATTGAAATAGTCATATACAGAAATTGAAAGAATCCCCTCATTGGTTCCTTGACTTGTGGAGTGAAGGTTATTATTTTATGAAAGCCCAAGTGGAAGACACTAGAATTACCCCTACTTAGTAAAATAGTAAACCAATACTGAATCTTGGAGGGATTGCAGAATCAGCGTTGCCATCACGATTTGAAGAATGCAAGGCTCTTCTGTTTGGTCTATCCAGAAAACAGATGGATCTGGAGGATAACAGTAGATTATCATAAACTTAACCAGGTGGTGACTCCAATTGCAGCTGTTTTTCCAGATGTGGTATCATTGTTTGAGCAATCGATGCACGCCCTGATACCTGATATATAGCTATTGACCTGCCAAATGTTTTTTTTTTTTCCCATTTGCCATTAGTAAGGACCACCAGAAGCAGTTTGTTTTCAGCTGGCAAGGCCAGGAGTATACTTTCATTGTCCTACCTCAGGGGTATATCAACCCTCCAGCACTATGCTATAATATTTTCAGGGACTTTGATTGACTCTCCCTCCCACAAGACATCACACTGGTCCATTATATCAATAATATTATGCTGATTGTACCTCATGAGCAAGCTGTAAAAACTACTCTAGACTTATCAGTAAGGCATTTGCATGAGAGAAGATGGAATATAATCCAAAAAAAATTCAGGGGCATTCCAAATTGGCGAAATTTCTAGATGCCCGGTGGTGTGGGACATGTTGAGATATCTCTCCTAAAGTGAAGTCTAAGTTATTGTGTCAGGCCCCTCTTTTGACCAAAAAAGAGGCACAATGCTCAGTTGGCCTCTTAAGATTTTGGGGACAATGTATTCATTATTTGGGTGTGCTACTCTGGCCCATTTACCAAATGACCAGAAAAGTTGTTAATTATCACAGAGGAGACTCTGTGACAGGTCCAGGCAGCAGATCCAATGGTGCTGGAAGTATCAGTGGCAAATTGAGACACCATCTGGACCCTTTGGCTGGTCCCAAATAGGAGAATCAGAACATATGCCTTCGAAATTTGGAGCAAAACTTTGACAGATAACTACTTTTCTTTTGAGAAACAACTTTTGGCCTGATCCTGGGCCTTAGTAGAGACTGAATCCTTCACTATGGGTCACCAAGTTACCATGACAACTGAGTTGTCTATCATCAGCTGGGTATTGTCTGACCCACCAAACTGTAAAGTTGGATATGCACAGCAGCATGCCATAATAAAGTGGAAATGGTATATAGAGAGAGGGCTTGAGTGGGTCCTGAAGGCATAAGTAAGTCACATGAGGAAGTGACCCAAATGCCCACAGACCCCACTCATGCCGTGTTACCTCCTATTTCCCAGCCCACAGATAGGGCCTCTTGGTGAGTTCCTCACAATCAATTGACGAAGAAGAGAAAACTCAGGTCTGGTTTACAGATGGTTCTGCATGATATGCAGGTACCTACCAAAAGTGGACAGCTGCAGCACTGCAGCCCCTGAAAGGGATATCCCTGATAGGGGTGAAGGGAAATCTTCCCAATGGGCAAAACTTCAAGCAGTGCACCTGGTTGTTCATTTTGCTTGGAAGGAGACATGACTGGAGGTGCATTTGTACACCAATTCATTGGCTGTCGCCAATGCTTTGTCTGAATGGCAGGGACATGATGAACATGAATGGAAAATTGGTGACAAAGAAGTCTGGGGAAGAGGAATGTGGATAGACCTTTCTGAGTGGGCACAAAATATGAAAATAATTGTATCCTAAGTGAATGCTCACCAGAGGGTGATCTCAGCAAGGAAAGATTTTAATACCATGACCCATTATGTGTATAGCATTCAGCCTCTTTTCCCAGCCATTCCTGTCATTACATTGACCAATGAGCTTATCAGCAAAGTGGTCACGATGGTAGGATGGAGGTTATGCATGGGCTCAGCAACTGGACTTCCCCTCAACAAGGCAAACCTGGCTACAGCCACTGCTGAATGCCCAATCTGCCAGCAGCTGAGATCCATACACTGTACCCAATATGGCAAAATTTCCAGATGTGGTCAGTCTGCTACTTGGTAGCAGATGGATTACATTGGACCACTTGCATCATGGTAGGGAGAGCAATTTGTTCTTACTGTGTTAGACTCATATTCTGGATATGACTTTGCTTTCCCTGCATGTAATACTTCTTATAAAACTACCATCCATGAACTCACTGAATGTCTTATCCATCATCATGGTTTTACACAAGGCATTTTTCTGATCAAGGAAACTGCTTCACAGCAAGATGTTGCAGAATGGGCAAATGTTCATGGAATTCACTGGTCTTACCATGTTCCCCATCATCCTGAAACAGCTGGCTTCACAGAATAGTGGAATGGCCTTTTGAAGACTCAAATATGGTGCCAACTAGGTGGCAATACCTTGCAGAATGGGGCAGCATTCTCTAGGAGACTGTGTATGCTCTTAATTAGTATCCATTATGGTGGTGTTTTTTCAATAGTCAAGATTCATGAGTCCAGGAAACAAAGGGTGTAAATTAGAGTGACATGACTCACTATTAACCCTAGTGATTCATAAGGAAAATTTTTGATTCCTGTCCCAGCCTCTTAAACTCAGCTGGTCTACAGGTCATAGTTCCAAAAGGAGCAGTGCTCCCATGAGTGAACACAAGGATTCCAGTGAACTGGAAGTTAAAATATCCACCTGGCCACTTCAGTCCCCTCATGGTTCTGAATCAAAGAAGGGGTTATTGTACTGGCTAGGGTGATTGATCCAGACTATCAATGGGAAGTAGGACTACAACTACAAAATGCAGGTAAAAAAGAATACAGGAGATCCCTTAAGATGTCTCTTAATACTCCTATGCTCTGTGATTAAAGTCAATGGAAAACTGCAACAAAAAATTCAGGCAGGATTAACAATGACCCAGAATCTTCCAACCATGTGTCCAGTTACAGAAACGAGGACTAAAATGGCCATGAATGTTTCTTCCTTTTTTGTTATGATTACGTTTGTGTATGTGCATAAAGAAAATATCTCCATTTTCTTCTCTTTCCTATTCCCTGATTATATGACATAAGTTGTATGAGGTTCATGTCATAGTATTGTAGGTGAATAGACAAGTTTAAAGGTGAATCTTACCCAAGGACTTACACCCTATTCTGGAGGACTCACTGCAT